>NW_027362768.1:203424142-204024142 GCF_046119375.1 Phyllobates terribilis | reverse complement strand
TACCAGGGGAACAGCGGGAGCATACTGGTTATAAGCCTTCTCTTGCCTTTCTCTAGGTTGAGACAGACTTCGCTCGACGCTCTCCTGTACTTTCCGATACTGCTGCTGCCGTTCTGTATCCCAGTCTGCCTCTGGCGAGGTGTCCTCAGGTGTCAGGACTCCCATATCCAGGTCAATAGGCAGCTTACCAGGTCTTGCTCTCATTAGGTAAGCCGGGGTACAGTTGGTGGAACCTACAGGGATGTGGTTATACAGGTCCACCAGATCGGGCAGTTTCTCAGGCCACAGACTGCGTTCTTCCAGGGGCAATGTTTTTAGCAGATCTATCACCACCTGGTTCATCTTCTCACAGAGTCCATTGGTTTGAGGGTGATAGGGCGTTGTTCTTATCTTCTTGCAGCCATACAGGTTGCAGAACTCCTGGAAGACCTCCGCTTCGAAGGCTGGTCCTTGGTCTGTCAGCACTTGGTCTGGGTACCCGTGTGGATGGCAGAAGTGCTGCTGGAAGGCTCTAGCTGCTGTTTGAGCCGTTAAGTCCTTGACCGGGACCACCACCAGGAACCGGGATTAATGATCTACGATTGTGAGGGCATAGACATACCCAGATCTGCTTGGAGCCAGTTTCACATGGTCCAGGGCTACCAGTTCCAGTGGCTGTCTGGTGATGATGGGCTGCAGGGGAGTCTTCTGGCTGGCTCGGTCTTTTCTTCTCAGGTGGCACGGGCCACAGTCTCTGCACCACCTCTCGATGGCTCCTCTCATGCCTACCCAGTAGAACCGTTCACGCAACAAGAACTTCAGCTTCTTCCATCCGAAATGCCCTGCTCCGTTGTGGTATGCCTCCAGAACCATAGCCGCGTCTCGTCTTGGGACCACTACCTGCCAGGTCAACTCATGTGTTCGAGAGTTA
Organism: Phyllobates terribilis; assembly: GCF_046119375.1. Taxonomy (NCBI): domain Eukaryota; kingdom Metazoa; phylum Chordata; class Amphibia; order Anura; family Dendrobatidae; genus Phyllobates; species Phyllobates terribilis. The sequence continues at coordinate 204,023,232 of NW_027362768.1, read as the reverse complement.
ACCATTCTCCGGCACAGCTTCTCCCTGTAGAGGAACAGCTTACTTTTCTCCTTCCACAGTTGCTTGGTCTCCTCCGGAGCATCTGGGTCAAGACGGGCATCGGCCTGGGTCAGCATTTCCTTCACCAAATGGACTGCGGGATCACTGTCTTGCGTCTCCGCCCAGTTGTAGTGGGGCAAGGGATTGAACGTCACGGAGCGCCTGTCCTTCACACGGTGGGAATACAGGGTAATCCCATGATGGTGGAACGCAGGGAGCTCAACTTCTTCCAGATCTTCTGGATCTTCCCCTACGTCCGGTAAGTTCGGCATTCTAGACAGGGCATCCGCGTTGGCATTTGAGCGTCCTGCCCGGTATTTGATGGTGAATTCAAAGTTGGACAGGCGGGCCATCCATCTCTGTTCCAGGGCACCGAGCCTTGCAGTGTCCAGATGTGTCAACGGGTTGTTATCCGTGTACACGGTGAATTTGGAGGAGGCAAGGTAATGCTTGAAACGTTCGGTCACTGCCCACACTACTGCCAGGAACTCCAGCTTGAATGAGCTATAATTCTCAGGGTTCCTCTCCGTGGGCCATAGCTTTCGGCTGGCGTAAGCGATTACCCGTTCTTTCCCTTGCTGGATCTGGGACAGTACGGCTCCTAGCCCGATGTTGCTTGCGTCCGTGTGGAGGATAAAGGGCTGGCTGTAGTCTGGATATGCCAGGATTTCATCCCCCGTGAGGGCCATCTTCAGCTGGCAGAAGGACTCCTCTTCCAACTTTTCCCACCTAAAGGGCGGCTTCTGGTTTTTGGCTTTCCAAGATTGACCTATCAGGAGGTCCTGCATAGGGGCTGCCATTTTGGTGAAACCGGGAATGAATCTTCGGTAGTAGCCTACCAACCCGAGGAACTGCCGCACTTCCTTTATGCTGGAGGGTCTTGGCCAGTCCTTAATCACGGTGATCTTATCAGGGTCGGGAGCCACTCCGTCAGCACTCACCACGTGTCCCAGGTACTGCACCTTTGGTTTCAGGAGGTGACACTTGGAGGGTTTCACCTTTAGGCCGTAGTTTGCCAGAGCTTCGAACACTTCTGCCAGGTGTTTCAGGTGGTCCTCGTAGGTCTTGGAATAGACGATGACATCGTCCAGATATAACAGGACCGTCTCGAAGTTCCGGTGTCCCAGACAGCATTCCATCAACCGTTGGAAGGTTCCTGGTGCGTTGCAGAGCCCGAACGGCATACAGTTAAATTCGCTGAGACCCATCGGGGTGGTGAATGCGGTCTTCTCCCGGTCCGCCTCTGCTACAGGAACCTGCCAGTGCCCGCTAGTGAGATCCAAAGTAGAGAAGAAGTTAGCAGATTTTAATGCAGCTAAGGACTCTTCTATCCTTGGTAACGGGTACGCATCTTTGTGTGTGATACGGTTGACCTTCCTGTAGTCTACACACATTCTCATGGTGTTGTCTTTCTTTTTCACTAAGACTAGTGGAGCTGCCCAGGGGCTACAGCTGTCCCTGATTACCCCAGCCTCCTTCATGTCACTAAGCATCCCCTTGGCGTGTTGGTAGTGTGCCGGGGGTACGGGTCGGTATCTCTCCTTTATGGGAGGATGGTCTCCCGTGGGGATGTGGTGTTCTACCCCCTTTACTCGCCCGAAGTCTAGCGGGTGTTTACTAAACACTCTCTCGTACTCTCGAACCACCCGATAGACTCCCTGTTTCTGGTGTGAGGGAGTGGAGTCAGTACCCAAATGCAGTTGCTGACACCAGTCCTCCATTGGTTTCTTAGAGCCGTTACCTTCCTCTGGTTGAGATGGAGGCAAGGGTTCCACGGCCTGTACAGAATTCTGGTTTATGGTGAACAATTTGGCTAGCGTGGCATACCGGGGCAGGTGTACTTCTCTCTCCCCGATATTTATGATGCGAACGGGCACCCTCCCATGGCGTACGTCGACCACCCCCCGTGCCGTCAAAATGGTGGGCCTACTGTCTGAGTAGACGGGTTCTACCATTGCTTGGTAGTCTCTACCTCTTAGACCAATAGCTGCCCGGCACCAAATCATCATCTCACTTTTTGGGGGCATGGCAATAGGGAACGGGTCACACATTCTCACGCTACCTATCTCACCACCAGATAGTTCCACCTGTTGCCGCTTCATCAGTGCCCGGATCTCTTTTTGGAGCACACGCTGCTGGCCGGAACTGGCGTTCTTGGCAACCTGCTGTAAAATGAGAATCACCTCTGCAAGACAATTTTCAATCACATTAGTTCCCAAGGTTATTCTAGGGTGACTCTCATGACGGTCTATGTCCACTATAATCAGTCCTTGTGCCGCCAGTTCGACTTTACCGATCTTAATGGTCACCTCTTTGAATCCCACCTGCGGCACGGGCTGACCATTGCTGGCGATGATACTCAGGTCGTCATCTGGGTAGCGGGTTATGTCCGAGTCATTCCAGTACTGTTTAAAGAGCACGTACGGGATGGTGGTCACCTGTGACCCAGTGTCTAGTAGGGCACTCATAGGAATGCCATCCAGTACCACAGGCAAGATTGGACGTCCCCCTACATATTTATCACGCCAGTTTGATGGGCCTGAAGGTCTTATGCCTGGGGGTTGGCCCTCTACCCCAGGTTGTGCCCGTTTAAATGACAGTACCTTGCCACATGTCCGGGTTGATTGCAGCGGCGGCAGATGGGTCGTCCGTCCTCGTTGTATCTGTCGCTGGGTCTTCCTCTGGCCGGTGGGGTCCTCCTCAGTCGGCGCCACGGGACGTCCTCCGGTCCGGATGCCAGCTGGATCTTTCCTGGAGAAGAGACCTGTAAAGACTGCACAGTTCTGGTTAGCGCGGCAACGCTCTTAGTCAGCTCTTGGACCTGATGGTGCAGGTCTGTAGCCGGGTCACTGTTTAAAGCCTGCGCATCAGCTCCCACAGGCCCTGCAGACAAGGGCGCCGTCTCCTGGTGGTAAGTGATAGCAGGGCGCCTGATGGGTCACAGCGCCACCTGGTGCCGGTTCTCAGAGCACCCAGATGGCTCTGTCCTTGAACTGTGCAAAGTCCAGATCAGGGTCCTGTAAGGCCATTGCCCGCAACTGGGTTCGGTGGGCATTGCACAGTAGACCCTCAATAAATTGTTCAGTCAACAGCTTATCTTCATTTCCCACGCTGTCAGGGTCTGCCTGCTTAATGGCTCTCAGGGCCTCTTGTAGGTTTAGAGCATAGTCTCTTATACTCTCATGTGCCCGCTGTTTACACCCGTAAAATCTTAGTTTTATCTCGGCTGAGGTGCGGGTATCAAATGTGTCTTTCAGCCGGGCTAGTATTTCTCTGACAGTCCTCTTCCTCCCAGGTGGCCAGGACTTTACCTCGCTTTGGGCTGCCCCAATTAATTGGGCCACCAGGATGCTCACTTTTTTCTCTTCTGTGAGGGGGTACACCTGGAAGAGGCTATCCAGTCTTTCTCTAAAGTCATTTAGGGTATGTGACTCTCCTGAGTACTGGGGCAGCCAGGTTGCCCCCGGGATATAGGGTATGGTGAATGGCATGACTGCTGCAGCGGTTGCGCTGGCGGTGGCAGTGGCAATGGAGCTCCCGTCGGTATCCGGCATCCTCCTCCCCCCTAGTGGACCGTGGCCTACCTTGCGATGCTCTTCTTCCGTAGGCCGCGGCTCCGCAGTCGATCGTCGGGGTTGAGGACCTGGCGTCGCGCTCCGATGACGTCAGCGTCGCTCTTCCTCCCTTCCAGGACCTTGCGCAGCGTCAGAGCGTGGGGCGGAGCGTGGGGCGGAGCTTCGGATCTCGCGCGCTTTCGGCGTCCACGCCCCTCTTCTTCCCGTGCGGCGTCCCAAAGATGGCGTCCGAAGGCGGGAAGCAGCTGCGGATGGCGGGAAGAAGGCAGAAGACGGCGGGAAACGGTCCAAGATGGCGTCTGATGGCGGGAATCGGCTCCGGATGGCGGGAAACTTCACCACAGGTAAGTATAAAAGTCTCTTTTTCAGGCACGCAGTACCCGGTGGTTGCGGGCACGAAATCCTGCCGACTACGCCAAAGTTGACGCGCCCCCTGGGCCTGTGTTATGCAGGGGAACCCGGAACCGGGCCTGTTGTAGAATGCTGGGGGTTGTAGTCTCCGTGTGGCGGTGACCCGGTCCGTGCCCAGGGTGGTCAAACCAGTGGCAGTCTTAATGTATAGCAAATGTCCAACTACGCCACCCGTGGATTGCGGTCAGTGGGGACCGCCGCTGCGCTGCCGACCGCTGAGGCTGATGTTGTTTGCGCAGCCGAGTATGGGATAACTCCCCACGGGAGAAGTATTGCCTCAGGGCAGCTAATGTGAGAGATGATGGGAGTGATGGTGTGAGCGTCCCAGTACTTATGGTGCTGGTGCGGCAAGGAATCACAGAGATGTGTGGTGCGGTTCAGGGTCTTTACTGATGGTACAAGGCAGACCCTCCCGGGAGTACTGGCTAGTGTAAGGGGCCTGGTCAGTCTGCGAGCAAGCAGGAGTTCCCCTGGCCAGGTGGAGTTGTAGGCCTCCCCGTTTATCTGCACTCTTCCTGGCTACCTTGCTGTCAGCGGTTACAAGTAGCCCACGTCCCTGAGTATACCGTGTGGTGCTCACCCGTATGGCTGGTGACTTGAGGCCTTCTGTTAGCCTCCGCTCCTGGATGGTGGCGCTGGTCCCTTCTTTGTGACTGAGCCTCCGGGCTTCTATGGCCAGAGGACCTGGAATCCCCTGCCGGTTGGTTTCTGCTGCTGGGTGTATATCAGTCCCCACAGCCTCGGACTCCTGTGTCCGGTTTTAGTGTCTTCGTCCAGGGCGAGCTCTGCTCATCTCCAGCCCCTGGACTTCAGCTACTGCTCCTCCAGAGCTCCTGATCTCACTTTCCCTCTCCAGACTCTGACTGCTCTGTCTCTGTCTGCAGCTTCACTCACTAGTCCCGCCCGAGACCCAGTTTATAAGGGCAGATTCCTCCCCTCCCAGGTCTGGGTGGGCCGTGTTGCATGCTTAGGGCTCCTGACCAGAGAAACCTCCCACTTGCTCTCAGACGTAATATCTCTATTACTGTGGCAACCAGACCCCTGGGGTGTCACATTTGCATTTCTGGCATGTGAAGTTTGGCTTTTCCACTGGCAAGTCTGTGAACATGTAGCAGGATATGCAGCTCACCAAATGGCTCCTGGACTCTTCCATGTTCTTACTGTTAATGTTCTGAAAACAGTGAAAAAAGTCAGATTCTGCAGTACAGATCAAGTACATGAAATTCTCTTCACAACCCCTCTAGAGCTTGTGGCTCAGCACACTAAGGCCCCCATTAATCTGTAATATGAAGACCTGAGTAGACACTAAAAAAATAATAATTTTTACTTGATTATATTTAATACCTTTACGCTACATTACCATGATCAGGAACAGCAGCGCTTTGGACGCAGCGTATTCTCACTGCGTCCAAAGCGCTGCGTTCTAATCACGCAGGTAAATCCGCTTGTGTTCACTGAACCACGTGGAGTTACCGCATCCAAGTGGAGACCAGCGTCACTGCAACAGAAATTGACGTTCTGCCGCTCGTAAATCCGCACCGCTGGCGAGTTTACGCAGCGTCAGACAGAAACACAGTGGGCGTGGGATTTCTATAAATCCATCCACTGTGCTTGTAATGCAGAACGCAGCGTTTTGGACGCAGCGCAGGTGAGAGGCATCCAGCTGATCGTGGGCTCATAGCCTTATAGGAACAACATAAATATTTGTCTTCACCTCAGTATACAGCCAACATAAAAATACATTGTTATATACACAATGTATTTCTATAGAGATGTATAATCTGCTTCTGGACTCATAGCAATGTAGAGTCAAGATGACCAAAATCTCCTATCTTTACCATTATGGGCTGTAGCTGAGTGGTTGGAGCAGCAGCCTGTGAGCATTGGAAGCATGGTGTGACACTGTGATATTGAGTTCAAGTCCTGGGTGAGATGGATCTCAGGGGTGAGAGCATGTGAAAGTATGATTTAATGTATGCACTAATAGATGATCAACCTCACCCCCTAAGGAGGAGGAGCTATTGAGAACGTCAGAGAGAGGTGAGGAAAGTGTACTAGTGATGAGTGAGCACTAAAATGCTTGGGTCGAGTAACGAGTCCAATGTAAGTCTATGGGAAACTCAAGCATTTTTCAGGCAGCTTACCCCAGCGGTCTGCAGAAGGACTAGAAATTGCAGAAATCGATGGGAACAGCATGAGGAAGACCCCTGGAAGCATTTCTGACTCCCAGGTCACTGCCATCAACAACGTCAGAGGTATTTCGCCACTTTTACAGACTCACAATAAAACATACAAAAACTAATTCAAAATGGATTTTCCGGGGAAATATGTTAAGGAACATCCTTTCCAGGGTAATGACTTGTATATAAGGCAAAATATAACCAAAAACAAAAATACGCCTCCACACCTTGGGCTATGTTCACACATAGCGTTTTTGCACTTTTGAATTGCTTTCAACCAAGACAAATTCACCAGGAAATGTCATTTTAACATTTTATAACCTTATCTGGCCATGTGGTGTGTGACACATCATCAGACACATGCATACAGTGCTGAAAAGACATGGGAACAGCATGGAGAAGACCTCTGGAAGCATCTCTGACTCCTAGGTCACTGCCTAAAAGTGTGCCCATCATAAGTGATCCTTGGCGCATGCGAAGATGCGTCCCACCATGCACCTGTCGTTGCAGACTTGCAACAATCACCATCCACATCCTTGTCCCAGCGCAGTGTTCAGTTGTCTCTACCCCATTCTTTGGAATGCAAGCGCAAGTATGCAGCCAGCCACCCACCCACCCACAGGCTGCAATACTATACTGCCAAATTTTTGACAGCTGCTTGCACTTGAAATGTGCCCTTTTAGGCTCATTGAGGCAGAAGCTTTACACAACTTCATGCCGGCGGTGTCTATACTCGGTCCCCAGTCGCCACTATTTGTCCCGGTGTCGCCTCCGCCTTCCACAAGCACGGGTCCCACAACATAACCCGTGCCCTCCCCAGTGCACTTACTGGGAAGGACTGCCTAACCACAAACATGTGGACAAGGGAATGTGGTCAGGGACGGTATGGAGCCAGTTCAGAGATTGTCAGTGAGAGTTGTATTTTACCACAGCCATATTCTTTAGCTCGGCGAAAGGACTTGGGAAACCATATCTACTCCAGCTGTCATTTCTCCCAGAAAGTCCTCTAATGCAGCTTGTTTCAGAAGCAATGGCAGCCCATCCAACATCAGCTCACACTTGTCGGTTGTAACATCCCTGGCGGCGTGCTGGCATGTCTTACCATCTCCCACCATGCAAGACTGCTAACTTACCTATCAGTCCAGGCTGCACACTTTGCTCCATTACTTGCTGTGTGCCTTTCTCTTGTCTGATTGTTTAGGGCGGCAGCCCGGTTACTTCCTGATTCTTATAGCTGCTGTGGGCACACCCCTAATGCGTCGCCAGCCTATTGCTGTGAGTCACTGGATACTTAAACCCCCTCCACCCAGTAGGAGGTGCCTGAGCAACACTTTCTTTCAGTGTGTTCTGTGCAACTGAGTTGTCAGGTCCTGTCCTGTATCTTGTCTGTTTCCGTCACCCTGGGGGCTGAGTACCCAGGCTCGTTCCTGTAGCTTGTTCCAGGTTCAGTTCATGTCTGAACTGTGTCCTTGACCGTTACATGTTTATCTCTATGTCTGATTCTTCCCTTTTCCTGCAGTGTCTGAACCTGCACCTAACTCCAACTCATTGTCTCTGTATTTCTGTTTGTGAGTTTTGTGTCCACTCGCTACTTCATTGTAAGTACCTTGTGTGTATCTGGTTCTGCTTTTCCCATTTCCCTGCCTCCGTATCTACCTCCTGTGTTCTAGCTATCTTCCTGTGTTTTCCAGTCTGTTCCATGTGAACAGAGCCCTGTCCTGTCTACCTGCACCTTCGGCCCTGCTCCGCTTGTCTTCTGCACCTGCAGCTCTGCTCCGCTCTGCTCCTCTTGCCCTCTGCACCTGCAGCTTAACTCTGCTCTGCTCCGCTTGTCCTCTGCAACTGCGGTTCCGCTCTGCTCCGCTTGTCCTCTGCGCCTGTGGTTCCGCTCTGCTCTGCTTGTCCTCCGCGCCTGCGGTTCCACTCTTCTCTGCTCCGCTTGTCCTCCGTGCCTGTGGTTCTGCTCTGCACTGCTCCGCTTGTCCTCCACACCTGTGGTTCCGCTCGCTCCACTTGTCCTCCGCATCTGCGGTTCCTCTCTGCTCCGCTTGTCCTCCGTGTCTGCGGTTCCGCTCTGCTCCGCTTGTCCTCCGCGTCTGCGGTTCTGCTCTGCTCCGCTTGTCCTCCGCGTCTGCGGTTCTGCTCTGCTTGTCCTCTGCGTCTGCGGTTCTGCTCTGCTCTGCTTGTCCTCCGCGTCTGCGATTCTGCTCTCTTCTGCTCTGCTTGTCCTACGTGCCTGCGGCTCTGCTCTGCTTGTCCACCGCACCTGCGGTTCTGTTCCTGTATCCCAGCCTTTACTGGTCCCTATCCAGCCTATTTCCCTACCTGCCAGTACCCACCTGTCTGCATTATCGGCCTGCCTGCATACCAGCCGTGCCTGCCAGTACCCGCCTGCCTGCATACCAGCCGTGCCTACCAGTACCCACCTGTCTGCAAACCAGCCGTGCCTGCCAGTACCCGCCTGCCTGCATACCAGCTGTGCCTGCCGGTACCCACCTGCCTGCATACCAGCTGTGCCTGCCAGTACCCACCGGTCTGCATACCAGCGAAACCTGCCCGTTCCTGCATTCCCCGGCGTGGGTCAACAGCTGTGACCGGAGTCTGACCTGGAGTAGCACCTGGGCCACCTCCCATGTCCCTCCTCGGACCACGGAGTCGATTAAGCCGCCGTGTGTTCGTGGTCGGATCTGGCGAGGCCCCTAGTCACGCCCCTCCAGGCACTACTCGGTTCGTGGCCCAGTGTGACCACTAACCAAACTCACGCCAGTCAGTCCGGGCGTGAGCGTAACATCGGTTGTGCTTTGACACAGAAACATCTTTTTTTGAGCTTTTAATTTCATGACTACAGAGTTGGACAATGGCCCGATCTGCAATGTAGTTTCAGAAATAACATGCATAAGCACATCCGATCCACATTAAAAAAAGCAGCATAGAGTGTCCAGGAACTTTCCCATACATTTTTCTTAGCCAGGACAGATAGGGTTGGACGGGCCTACTGGAGAATCCTCGGGTGGGTCCTGGCTTCTCCATCAGGAACGTTCATGATAGCGCTAACTTTGCAGCAGCTATGGGGCTCTTGAGCGGGGGAGGAATGTGAGCCCTCAGAATCAAATCTTCTGGTGGGCCCAATGTTTTTCAGTCTGAAACTGCTTCTCAGTGGGAGTTGTATTTCACCACAGCCATATTCTTTAGCTAGGCGAAAGGACTGGCATAGAGGGAAACCGTATTTACTCTGGCTGTCATTTCTCTGTCACCAGGTTCCACCCATTGTCACACACGACCATGCTTTGCTGTATGTTCAGTGGTGAGAGCCACAGATCAGGCTGCTGTGTTACAGCTTTCAACAATTCTGCAGCGGTGGGCGGCTTGTCACCTAAGCATTAAGCATGTTATCTTCAGCACAGCCTGTTGACGCTTGGCTAAGGCAGTGCTGTCAGCCTGTGACTGATGTGGTCATTTCGGAGATGGAGGCCGAACTGGAGGAGGAGGTGCAGGAGCTGAACAATGTGACTACATTGAGGTTACATTGGCGACTCTGGTTTTTATACTAAAGAAAGATCCTACTGTGTTTTTTTTACGTTATTTTTTTAAGACAAATGCATTCACTGGGAAATGTCATTTTAACATTTTACAACCGTATCTGGCCATGTGGTGTGTGACACATCATCAGACACATCCTGTTTCATTGATGATGGAGGGATTCTGAAAGTCACAAAGCCTATTTTTATAGGGGCAACAGGCGAACCTTACTATTCTTAAAAGGCCAGCAGTCGGCCCTCACAATTGTTAGAGAGCCATCAGCCGGATATGCTTTGCTGTTCACATTATTAACGAGTGGGTCTCCTATACTGTTATTGCGTATGCAGCGACCACAAGGGCTGCCAAAAATTTGGACTCACGTAACGCAATACCCCTTTGAAGAGACAAAGAGGAGGGACTCGGTAAAAAAAATGTTCCCATTACAAAGGAGCGGGTCTCCTATAGTGGTAATGCCCATGCAGTGACTGAAAGGACTGACAAAATTTGGAAAAAAAAACACTAGCAATTTAAAGACACATAGAGGTGGGCCTCAGTAACAACATGTTCCCATTACAAAAGGAGCAGTTGTGCTATACAGTAATAGGGTTTGCAGTGAGTACAACGGCTGCCAATAATTTGGAAGAGACGTAGAGGAGGGCCTTATGAAAAAATGTTCCATTTATTCGGAAGGGTGTCTCCCATACTGTTTGCCTATGCAGTGAATGCAAAAGCTGCATAAAATTTGGAGGCACTCCAATGCCCCTTTGAAGAGACGTAGAGGGCCTCATGAAAAAATGTTTCCATTATTAGGAAGTGGGTCTCCCATAGTGTTGGCCTATGCAGTGAATGCAAGGGCTGCCAAAAATTGGGAGGCACTCCAATGCCCCTTGCAAGACACGTAGAGGAGGTGACATGGTAGACATGGTGGTGAATGATATGGTGATGGAGGATGAGGAGAAGGAGGAGGACAAGAGCAAATAGACAAAATCAGGAAGTGTATACCCATGTGTGGGTGTGAAGAGGTGCATGGGAATACACGTCCCAAAAAAAACCACTGGATTTGAGTTTATGTTACGCTGCTATCATTCGGTGGTGTTGAGAAGTCTGACCCAATCCAGCCCTTGTTCATTTTTATAAGAGTCAGCCTGTCAGCATTTTCAGTTGACAGGCGGATGCATCTATCAGTTATAATTCCACATCCGGCACTAAAAACCCGCTCTGATAAAACGCTAGGGGCAGGGCAGGCCAGGACCTCCAAGGCATAGAGAGCCAGTTCATGCCATGTGTCCAGCTTGGATACCCAATAATTATAAGGCTCAGAGGAATCATGGAGGACGTTGGTACGGTCGGCAAGGTACTCCCTCAGCATCTCCCAAACTTTGCACTCCTTGCGATGGGAGGTGCTGAGAAAACTGTCCCAGAACTTTGACAGTGTTCCCCTGCCTCTGCTGGATTGGAGTTGTGTCTCTCTCGCCTGTACTCCTTGGTTGTCCAACGAAGTGTGCCCTCTGCCGCCAGCGTTTTCAGATGGGAATTTTTTTAATAATTCCGCAACAAGGGCCTTCTGGTGCTGCCCCATTTTAGAGGACCTGTCCGCCTTGGGAATAAGATATAGAAAGAATATTAGCTTCAGCACAGCCTGTTGCCTCTTGGCTAACGCAGTGCTGCAGTGCTTCCAGCTTGTGAATGATGTGGTCATTTCGGAGATGGAGGCTGAAGAGGAGGAGGATGAGGTGCAGGAGTTGTAGACTGTGGTGGCAACCCTGATTGACCCATGGCCCGCAATCCTCGGCATCGGGAGGACGTGTTCCGTCCCAAGGTTTGACTGGGTCCCGGCTTCCACTATGTTAACCCAGTGTGCTGTCAGCAAGATGTACCATCCCTGCCCACAAGCACTTGTCCACGTGTCCATGGTTAGGTAGACTTTCCCAGTAACTGCATTGTTAAGGGCACGGCTAATGTTGTGGGACACGTGCTTGTGTAATGCGGGACGGCACACCGAGAGAAAGAGTGGCGGCTGGGGACCGAGTCCTGAGGTACGGCCGCTGACATCAGGTTGAGGAAAGCTTCTGTCTCCACAAGCCTAAAAGTGTCACGCCAGGTGTGAGTGCAGCACAGAGGGGAAAGGGAGCCCAGACACTAGGGAAATGGGGAAGAGGTGACCTCCTAATCTGGACTAGCGTCACCCTGTCTCCCCCTAACGTCCCTATACAGCCTCTGCAGCTGTCGCCGATCACATGCCTCGCCCTATTATCCCTGGCGTAAGGTTATAGCTGGGGGTGGAAGGAGATGAGCACTAGTCAACCTCCGCTAGCACTCTAAAGACAAAAGGGGAAGACAACACAGGGGATCAACAACTCAGCTTTAGAAGAACTCCAACAGGGCATACGGCCTCAAGACTTTATAGACGTGATGATGCTTCAGCCAAGTTCCAAGTAGAAATGAGTATAACCGGCGACGCCCCCCAAGACATACCAGGTATATAGGGTATTTTTCAGACCATAAGATGCACTTTTTTCCCCCAAAATTTGTAAGGAAAATGGGGGGTGCGTCTTATGGTCCGAACGTTACTTTGCCGGTGGTGGTGGAGCGGGGATCGCAGGGTCCTCCGGCGGCGGCAGAGGTGATATGCGGCTGGAGCCGGGGCCTGTACCTGTGCTGGTGTTGTGTGGTGAAGCAGAGAAGCCGGGACCTGTGCCAGGCTGTGAGTGGCGTCCGGCGGTGAGGCAGAGGAGACGAGGTCTCTGCCGGACTGTGAGCGGTGTCCGGCGGTTTCCAGTGGTGGCAGCCATATTTCTGAGGCCGTGATCCACGGGAAAATGACAGCCTCAGGAAGATGGCCGCGGCCACCGGAAGCCACACACGCTGCTCTGCCACATTGCCGGAAACCACTCACAGCCCGGCACAGGCTCCTCTGCTTCACTGCTGGACGCCACTCACAGGTCCAGGCCCCAGACCAGTCCACAGGCCCCAGGCAAGTCCACAGGCCCCAGACCTAAGGCAAGTCCACAGGCCCCAGGCAAGTCCACAGGCCCCAGACCCAAGGCAAGTCCACAGGCCCCAGGCAAGTCCACAGGCCCCAGGCCAGTCCACAGGCCCCAGCCGGTCCACAGGCCCCAACCAGACACCGGCATCTCACCTCTTCTGCTGCCGCTGGGATCCTGAGGCAGGGAACGGAGGGACCTGCGATTCTGCTCCACCATCACCCCAACTCACAGCTGCTGGAGCACCGGCTTCACGTATCCAGGGTCCGCCGCAGCATTCCTCCACTTCCGCAGGGCCGGTTTCCTTAAGGACCCTGCCTCCTGCTCCACCACCACCCAGGTAAGATACCTAATCAGACTATAAGACGGACCCCATCTTATAAAAAATATTTTTTTTCCTATTTTCCACCCCAAAATTTGGGGTGCGTCTTATGGTCCGGTGCGTCTTATAGTCTGAAAAATACTGTATACACCCAGACTAAAGGGAGGTAGTCGCTGGGTCCTAAACACAGCCTCCTATATAGGCAGCTGTCTGAATTGCCAAACATGGAGATCTACTGCAAACCATTGCAGGGCGACTGTCTGTCACCTCTGACACACCCGTGACAAAAAGGCAACATTTTGTGCGCAAGCAGTCGCGAAATGTGTGAATTTAGTAGTGTGGCCTGTGGGGCGTTGGCTGCGTATTTGCGCTTGCGTTCCAAGGACTGTGGTATGGAGAACTGAACGCTGTGCTGGGACAAGGACGTGGAAGTGCTTGCTGATGGTGCTACTTGAGAGTGTGCAACGACAGGTGCAGGGCAGGAGGCATCTTCGCATGCACCATGGACAGGGGATTGGCTTGCAGCTGTCGCCGATCACATGCCTCGCCCTATTATCCCTGGCGTAAGGTTATAGCTGGGGGTGGAAGAAGATGAGCACTAGTCAACCTCCGCTAGCACTCTAAAGACAAAAGGGGAAGACAACACAGGGGATCAACAACTCAGCTTTAGAAGAACTCCAACAGGGCATACGGCCTCAAGACTTTATAGACGTGATGCTGCTTCAGCCAAGTTCCAAGTAGAAATGAGTATAACTGGCGACGCCCACCAAGACATACCAGGTATATAGGGTATTTTTCAGACCATAAGATGCACTTTTTTCCCCAAAAATTTGTAAGGAAAATGGGGGGTGCGTCTTATGGTCCGGTGCGTCTTATAGTCTGAAAAATACTGTATACACCCAGACTAAAGGGAGGTAGTCGCTGGGTCCTAAACACAGCCTCCTATATAGGCAGCTGTCTGAATTGCCAAACATGGAGATCTACTGCAAACCATTGCAGGGCGACTGTCTGTCACCTCTGACACACCCGTGACAAAAAGGCAACATTTTGTGCGCAAGCAGTCGCGAAATGTGTGAATTTAGTAGTGTGGCCTGTGGGGCGTTGGCTGCGTATTTGCGCTTGCGTTCCAAGGACTGTGGTATGGAGAACTGAACGCTGTGCTGGGACAAGGACGTGGAAGTGCTTGCTGATGGTGCTACTTGAGAGTGTGCAACGACAGGTGCAGGGCAGGAGGCATCTTCGCATGCACCATGGACAGGGGATTGGCTTGCAGCTGTCGCCGATCACATGCCTCGCCCTATTATCCCTGGCGTAAGGTTATAGCTGGGGGTGGAAGAAGATGAGCACTAGTCAACCTCCGCTAGCACTCTAAAGACAAAAGGGGAAGACAACACAGGGGATCAACAACTCAGCTTTAGAAGAACTCCAACAGGGCATACGGCCTCAAGACTTTATAGACGTGATGCTGCTTCAGCCAAGTTCCAAGTAGAAATGAGTATAACTGGCGACGCCCACCAAGACATACCAGGTATATAGGGTATTTTTCAGACCATAAGATGCACTTTTTTCCCCAAAAATTTGTAAGGAAAATGGGGGGTGCGTCTTATGGTCCGAACGTTACTTTGCCGGTGGTGGTGGAGCGGGGATCGCAGGGTCCTCCGGTGGCGGCAGAGGTGAGATGCGGCTGGAGCCGGGGCCTGTACCTGTGCTGGTGTTGTGTGGTGAAGCAGAGAAGCCAGTGCCTGTGTGTTAGAAAAATTAACACTTCCTCATCTTAGATAAGGGCACAGTGAGGCTAAAAAGGAAATCAGTCTTTGAATTGTGTGGATAAAACAAAAGCTTATTTAATGTTCATTCAAAAAAGGTGATTACAAAAAAATAGAAAGAAAATAATTCATAGCACACAACAAAAGAGGTATCAGGTTAATAGAAACAATTATAAGTTCTTACGTATCCAGTCTTGGCAGTATGTGATGGTCCGTGGTAGAGACCTCAAGGTATGAGAATCTACCCACCATACTGATGCCTCTCCTTATATACCATCTTGCCTCATGGATATACATTGGAGATTAGTTTTACAGTTACATAACCCAATATGGCGGTTTGCTGATATGGCAGTAATCTATAATAGAGTATGTATTTTCGACTGTGTACAATTACTTAATGTTGGCATATTCCAAACATATGGCTAAGGACTTTTCATCATTAGTTATCTCTAAATAACCTATGTTGACAACGAGTCCTATAGATTTGATGTACAGAACAGGTGTGTCTGCCAAGGTTCTCAGAATAACCTCTGCCACGCTCTGAACCTATTAAGCATGAGACTCAAAGCTTCTGAGAGCTTATATTTTATATCATAAGAGATTAATATTTTACACTGTGCCAGGCTGTGAGTGGCGTCCGGCGGTGAGGCAGAGGAGACGAGGTCTCTGCCGGGCTGTGAGCGGTGTCCGGCGGTTTCCAGTGGTGGCAGCCATATTTCTGAGGCCGTGATCCACGGGAAAATGACAGCCTCAGGAAGATGGCCGCGGCCACCGGAAGCCACACACGCTGCTCTGCCACATTGCCGGAAACCACTCACAGCCCGGCACAGGCTCCTCTGCTTCACTGCTGGACGCCACTCACAGGTCCAGGCCCCAGACCAGTCCACAGGCCCCAGGCAAGTCCACAGGCCCCAGACCCAAGGCAAGTCCACAGGCCCCAGGCAAGTCCACAGGCCCCAGGCAAGTCCACAGGCCCCAGCCGGTCCACAGGCCCCAACCAGACACCGGCATCTCACCTCTTCTGCTGCCGCCGGGATCCTGAGGCAGGGAACGGAGGGACCTGCGATTCTGCTCCACCATCACCGCAACTCACAGCTGCTGGAGCACCGGCTTCACGTATCCAGGGTCCGCCGCAGCATTCCTCCACTTCCGCAGGGCCGGTTTCCTTAAGGACCCTGCCTCCTGCTCCACCACCACCCAGGTAAGATACCTAATCAGACTATAAGACGGACCCCATCTTATAAAAAATATATTTTTTCCTATTTTCCACCCCAAAATTTGGGGTGCGTCTTATGGTCCGGTGCGTCTTATAGTCTGAAAAATACTGTATACACCCAGACTAAAGGGAGGTAGTCGCTGGGTCCTAAACACAGCCTCCTATATAGGCAGCTGTCTGAATTGCCAAACATGGAGATCTACTGCAAACCATTGCAGGGCGACTGTCTGTCACCTCTGACACACCCGTGACAAAAAGGCAACATTTTGTGCGCAAGCAGTCGCGAAATGTGTGAATTTAGTAGTGTGGCCTGTGGGGCGTTGGCTGCGTATTTGCGCTTGCGTTCCAAGGACTGTGGTATGGAGAACTGAACGCTGTGCTGGGACAAGGACGTGGAAGTGCTTGCTGATGGTGCTACTTGAGAGTGTGCAACGACAGGTGCAGGGCAGGAGGCATCTTCGCATGCACCATGGACAGGGGATTGGCTTGCAGCTGTCGCCGATCACATGCCTCGCCCTATTATCCCTGGCGTAAGGTTATAGCTGGGGGTGGAAGGAGATGAGCACTAGTCAACCTCCGCTAGGACTCTAAAGACAAAAGGGGAAGACAACACAGGGGATCAACAACTCAGCTTTAGAAGAACTCCAACAGGGCATACGGCCTCAAGACTTTATAGACGTGATGCTGCTTCAGCCAAGTTCCAAGTAGAAATGAGTATAACCGGCGACGCCCACCAAGACATACCAGGTATATAGGGTATTTTTCAGACCATAAGATGCACTTTTTTCCCCCCAAAATTTGTAAGGAAAATGGGGGGTGCGTCTTATGGTCCGAACGTTACTTTGCCGGTGGTGGTGGAGCGGGGATCGCAGGGTCCTCCGGCGGCGGCAGAGGTGAGATGCGGCTGGAGCCGGGGCCTGTACCTGTGCTGGTGTTGTGTGGTGAAGCAGAGAAGCCGGGGCCTGTGCCAGGCTGTGAGTGGCGTCCGGCGGTGAAGCAGAGGAGACGAGGTCTCTGTCGGGCTGTGAGCTGTGTCCGGCGGTTTCCAGTGGTGGCAGCCATATTTCTGAGGCCGTGATCCACGGGAAAATGACAGCCTCAGGAAGATGGCCGCGGCCACCGGAAGCCACACACGCTGCTCTGCCACATTGCCGAAAACCACTCACAGCCCGGTACAGGCTCCTCTGCTTCACTGCTGGATGCCACTCACAGGTCCAGGCCCCAGACCAGTCCACAGGCCCCAGCAAGTCCACAGGCCCCAGACCCAAGGCAAGTCCACAGGCCCCAGGCAAGTCCACAGGCCCCAGGCCAGTCCACAGGCCCCAGCCGGTCCACAGGCCCCAACCAGACACCGGCATCTCACCTCTTCTGCTGCCGCTGGGATCCTGAGGCAGGGAACGGAGGGACCTGCGATTCTGCTCCACCATCACCCCAACTCACAGCTGCTGGAGCACCGGCTTCACGTATCCAGGGTCCGCCGCAGCATTCCTCCACTTCCGCAGGGCCGGTTTCCTTAAGGACCCTGCCTCCTGCTCCACCACCACCCAGGTAAGATACCTAATCAGACTATAAGACGGACCCCATCTTATAAAAAATATTTTTTTTCCTATTTTCCACCCCAAAATTTGGGGTGCGTCTTATGGTCCGGTGCGTCTTATAGTCTGAAAAATACTGTATACACCCAGACTAAAGGGAGGTAGTCGCTGGGTCCTAAACACAGCCTCCTATATAGGCAGCTGTCTGAATTGCCAAACATGGAGATCTACTGCAAACCATTGCAGGGCGACTGTCTGTCACCTCTGACACACCCGTGACAAAAAGGCAACATTTTGTGCGCAAGCAGTCGCGAAATGTGTGAATTTAGTAGTGTGGCCTGTGGGGCGTTGGCTGCGTATTTGCGCTTGCGTTCCAAGGACTGTGGTATGGAGAACTGAACGCTGTGCTGGGACAAGGACGTGGAAGTGCTTGCTGATGGTGCTACTTGAGAGTGTGCAACGACAGGTGCAGGGCAGGAGGCATCTTCGCATGCACCATGGACAGGGGATTGGCTTGCATGCACAACAGCAGAAGAAGCAGTGGTGCCACCCGCAGACACTGTTCCTGGACCCTGGTGTTCGGCCCACAAATTCGGGTGCTTTGCTGCCATGTGCCTGATCATGCTGGTGGTGGTCAGGCTGGTAGTTTTGCTACCCTTGCTGATGCTGGCCTGCCAGGTGGTGCAAGTGGCCTTTTTGGGGTTATCGGCAGAGTCTTTAAAAAACAAGTAGAAGACCGGGAAGACCTAACAGTTGTACTGGCAATTTCCGTCGTGTTGGTGTTACGGGGAGCGGTTGACCGCCTTCTGTCTGCGGCCACCACACTGCTTCTTCCTGCGTGTTGTGGTGCTACGCCTCAAAACCCCCCCGTGTGCTGCTGTCCTCGCTCTGTATGTCCCCCTGCCAGGTTGGGTCAGTTACTATATTATCCACCACCTCGTCTTCCACTTCTGCACCCTGGGCCTCCTCCTGACTTTCTGGCAATTGTGTCTCATCATCGTCCCCCTCTTGTGACACTTTCCCATCGTCGCCTACATGCGATCTCCTCTTGTCCCGCTTCAAGTGGACCGGGCGAGAGGCCCGAATCTTTAAATGGAAAAGTGAACAGCTCTTCGGAGTGTCCAAGTGTGGGATCAGTTGTCTCCGTGCATTCGGCATGGTGGGACAAAAGAGGATCAGGGTGAGGAATATGCGGTCCAGACTCACAGCTACTGAGACTTGACCGTGTGGAAGACAGGGTGCTGGTGGCCAAGTGACTGGAAGCATTATCCGCTATCCAACCAATAATCATTTCACACTGTTCTGTGTTCAATAGTGGTGTTCTGTGGTCCCCTATTTATTGGGACAGGAAGGTCGAGCGAGAAGATGTGGGTGTTTGTTGTGGCACAATTTCAGCTTGCCCATGGCCTCGGCCTTGTCCTCTGCATGCACCATCATCACCATTACATTCACTTCCCCATCCATTTCCATGCGCCTTGCCCATTTTAAATGGAGGACAATTTTTTCCACGTTCACTACAAATGGCTGGATTTGAACCGCAGTGATATGTGATATATGTGACGGACAAACCACAGTATTAAATAGATGGATTTTTAGCG
This sequence comes from Phyllobates terribilis, assembly GCF_046119375.1. Lineage (NCBI taxonomy): Eukaryota > Metazoa > Chordata > Amphibia > Anura > Dendrobatidae > Phyllobates > Phyllobates terribilis. Next base: position 204,004,087 of record NW_027362768.1, on the reverse strand, counting down.
CTGTAGTATGGAAACGACCTGGCTGTATTCTGCAGTGCCAACAAGCAAATGGCGCAGAAAAATGGTGTTCTCTGGATTGCTTTTTAAGCAAATATTGAGGATTAAGATCCTAAAAAAAATATTCCTGGCCCCTGAGACCTGGGGCTATGTCTAGAAATATCTTTAAAACCACCAGCAGACAGAACTGGAATGGAGCTTCTTGTTATATGCACTGCAGTCTGCCACATACACTGCCTGCCTATATACACTGCCTGCCAAGCACTGATATCTCTGCAGCTGGATTAGTCCTCAGAAGGACTATAAGTTCAGATGCATATGTGTAGAATATATGGTGGTATACCTACACTAACTAAGATACAAGCAAATCTCTCTCTGACGCAGCAGCAGCTCTCCCTACACTGTCTGATCCGGAGTGACTGTGACGAGCATGGCAGTGCCCGGTCTGATATAGACCTGATGACGCTGTGCTGCCAGCCAATCACTGTAATGCCCACAACCAACATGGCTACGGCATTACAGTGAGTGGCAGGCAATCCCTGCATGTTCATTGACGTCAAACATGCAGGGAGGGGACCCGAGCTTGCGTCGAGCAACCCCGGAAATACTTGGCGAGCACCGAGCAGTAGCGAACATGCTCTCTCATCACTAGTAAATATAGATGCCAGGAAAACAGCTGAACTGTGATGGGACAGTCCAGCAGAAACTGGGACAGTTGGAAGCTATGCCATAACGTCCACTTCCCCGTCCCTTGACACACACCATGCCCATTTTAAATGGAGCTTAAGGTTTGTCACGTTGCCAAAATGTCTGTATTATTATCGCAGTAATATAGGATCACATCTGATGACCACGGTTTAAGGCAGTGACCTGGGAGTCAGAGATGCTTCCAGGGGTCTTCCCCATGCTGTTCCCATGTCTTTTCAGCACTGCATGCATGTGTCACACAGCACATGGCCAGATAAGATTGTAAAATGGTAAAATGACATTTCCCAGTGAATGCATTTGTCTTGGTTGAAAGCAATACAAAAGTGCAAAAATGCATCAAAAACGCTACGTCTGAACATAGCCCAAGGTGTGGAGGAGTAGTTTTGGTTTTGGTTGTTTATTTTGCCTTATACACAAGTCTTTACCCTGGAAAGGATGTTCCTTAACATATTTCCCAGGAAAATCCATTTTGGTTTAGTTTTTGTATGTTTTATCGTGAGCCCGTAAAAGTGGCGTAATACTCTGACAATGTTGTTGACAGCAGTGACCTGGGAGTCAGAAATGCTTCCTGGGGATGGGTGTGTGTGGCCTGGGCTCTTACATGGCTGGTTGTGCTTGATCATTGCTCCTGCTCCCAGGTCACGAAAAGTATTTAAAAATCAGGCTTTTTTCCTATTTTAATAGCTGTAACCCCTAGTATCCTCCCTCTACTAAGTTGTGGGGACACCGGATCGTTCTTACCTCGGTGACGGCCGGGAGGACCGAAGAGGACATAATGGAGACCCCGGAGCGGCGTGGCTGGATCAGTGGTGGAGCCTCCCACCTGGTCTGCACCGCCTGCGCCACACCGGAAGAGCCGCCGGCGTGACAAGTGAGACGTGCAGCCCCTGGAGATCTTGGGGGATTGCTCCGGCCGGTCCACCGTCAATCGAGGAAAGCCAGCACGGAGAACGGCTGCGGGGTCCGAACTTCCTGGTGAGCACGAGACAAGGGGGCAGCGACGGTTCACCCGACTTTGCTCCCAGAGCGGAGCAGGAGCCATCGGCTGGTATCGGGGGCCCTGTGCCCGCACCGGACAGGTGGGGAACAGTGTGTGAGGTCCTGTTGTGGATGTCTCTGCCTCCCCTGGAGCGCGGGAACCCGGCGCCATCTTTCCTTGTATAGCACCGCCCACGAAGCCCAGGGAGCGGGATAGGCGCCATCATACTACCACCTCGACTCCCGTTACTGCTCTCTTCAGCTGAGAGCTCAGTTAACCCTCAAGCGCCTGGAGAGGTATTTGCTTAGACATTGGCACCATTTCATAGTCGCCTGAACTCTAGGAGCAGCTGATTTAAGTATTCCTTAACCCCTAACTACACGGTGGGGAACCAGTCCACAGTGTCTGTGGCACCAATAGGACATAAATTCTGATAGCTCCTCTGGAGGTGTACGTCTTTGTGATAGTGATATTCTGCTGGAGGGGAAGAGCTGAGACCCTCTTATTGTGCTTTGACCATATACAGGCACAGAATCAATTTCAGATTCTCTTATACACATTTTTTCTGACTGTGTGCTGGGTCCCACCAATTTGTGGAGTGAGCGCCCCACCTGCTGGATGAACTGGGTTACTACATTTCTACACTGTTGGGGTGATAAACTCCATAACTATGCCCAAAGCCGCATAAATATGCTGATATATTGACTTTTCTGATGTAACCAAGTGGTGTCTATAACCGCCCGTAATCAGCCGCCTTATGATGGTTCGCACAGATCATAAAATACGGGCAAAAAGCCTTCAAAGACAAACCTCTACAACTCTGTCTACCACACCTAAGGGAGATTTGGATACATTTCTAAAAAAAAATTGGGAATGCCACAACCATCAGACAAACAAAAGGACCACAGTGATGCGACTTCTGTGGCTAATGATCTCTCTGACGAGGGTCCGGGTGACTCGGACTGCGGGTCCACCTCAGAGGACTCGGCTCCTTTCTCCGGGTCCTATATGAAATCTTTGCTGGAATCTACAGTCATGGCCAAAGTTTTGAGAATGACACCAAAATGATCTTTTCACATGATCTGCTGGCCTCTGGTTTTTATTAGTGTTTGTCTGATATTTATATCACATACAGAAATATAATTGCAATCATATTATGAGGACCAATAGGTTATATTGACAGTTAGAATGAGTCAATATTTGCAGTGTTGCCCCTTCTTCTTCAAGACCTCTGTAATTCTCCCTGGCTGCTCTCAATCAACTTTTGGACCAAATCCTGACTGATAGCAGTCCATTCTTGCATAATCAATGCTTGCATTTTGCCAGAATTTGTTGGTTTTTGTTTGTCCACCCGTCTCTTGATGATTGACCACAAGTTCTCAATGGGATTAAGATCTGGGGAGTTTCCAGGCCATGGACCCAAAATCTCTATGTTTTGTTCCATGAGCCATTTAGTTATCACCTTTGCTTTATGGCAAGGTGCTCCATCATGCTGGAAAAGGCATTGTTGGGCGCCAAACTGCTCTTGGACGGTTGGGAGAAGTTGCTCTTGGAGGACATTCTGGTACCATTCTTTATTCATGGCTGTGTTTTTAGGCAAGACTGTGAGTGAGCCGATTCCCTTGGCTGAGAAGCAACCCCACACATGAATGGTTTCAGGATGCTTTACAGTTGGCATGAGACAAGACTGGTGGTAGCGCTCACCTCTTCTTCTCCGAATAAGCTATTTTCCTGATGTCCCAAACAATCGAAAAGGGGATTCATCTGAGAAAATGACTTTGCCCCAGTCCTCAGCAGTCCACTCCCTGTACCTTTTGCAGAATATCAGTCGGTCCCTGATGTTTTTTCTGGAGAGATGTGGCTTCTTTGCTGCCCTCCTTGAAACCAGCCCTTGCTCAAAGAGTCTCCACCTCACAGTGCGTGCAGAAGCACTCACACCAGCCTGCTGCCATTCCTGAGCAAGCTCGGCACTGCTGGTAGTCCCATCCCGCAGCTGAAACAGTTTTAAGATACAGTCCTGGCACTTGCTGGTCTTTCTTGGGCGCCCTGGAGCCTTTTTGACAACAATGGAAGCTCTCCCCTTGAAGTTCTTGATGATGCGATAGATTGTTGACTGAGGTGCAATCTTTGTAGCTGCGATACTCTTCCCTGTTAGGCCATTTTTGTGCAGTGCAATGATGGCTGCACGTGTTTCTTTGGAGATAACCATGGTTAACTGAAGAGAAACAATGATACCAAGAACCAGCCTCCTTTTAAAGTGTCCAGTGATGTCATTCTTACTTAATCATGACTGATTGATCACCAGCCCTGTCCTCATCAACACCCACACCTGTGTTAATGGATCAATCACTAAAACGATGTTAGCTGCTCCTTTTAAGGCAGGACTGCAATGATGTTGAAATGTGTTTTGGGGGTTAAAGTTCATTTTCTGGGCAAATATTGACTTTGCAAGTACAGTAATTGCTGTTAAGCTGATCACTCTTTGACATTCAGGAGTATATGCAAATTGCCATTACAAAAAATGAAGCAGTAAACTTTGGAAAAATTACTATTTGTCTCATTCTCAATACTTTTGGCCATGACTGTACTGTGCAACCGTTGCTCTGGGAACTGGCTGAACTCAGATTCGACGTAAGACATATAGGGCATAGGGTTGAAACACTTCAGAACACACAGACGGACTTAATAGACGCCTCTAACACCCTTGGCGACCAAATCCTTATCCACCAGCAACACCTCAATTCCATTTATCTGGCGCTAGAGGACCAGGAGAACAGGAGCCGAAGAAAAAAATGTGCGCCTCCGTGGCATCCCCGAGTCGTTCGAACCAGAATCCCTTAAAAAGGTGTCCAAAGAAATATTCGCGGCTATACTGGGCACTGAAAGGTTGGACTCTGTTATCATCGAGAGGGTTCATAGGGCTCTTACACCAAAGCCCAAATCTAATGAACGCCCAAGGGATATAATTTGTGGTCTCCTCAGCTATGTCGACACGGCTGTTATTTTGTCTGGAACAAGGGAAAAATCACCCCTGACGTATGGAGATGTCAATTTCCAAATTTTCCAGGATATTTCCCCAACTCTATCCTCTACCCTCCCCAGCTGTACCCTCATCTACTGTATCCTCACCCATCCCTTGTAGACTGTGAGCCCACGCGGGCAGGGTCCTCGCTCCACCATACCGCTGCACGACCAGCTCTACCCTCACCTACTGTATCCTCACCCATCCCCTGTAGACTGTGAGCCCTCGCGGGCAGGGTCCTCGCTCCTCCATACCGCTCCACGACCAGCTCTACCCTCACCTACTGTATCCTCACCCATCCCCTGTAGATTGTGAGCCCTCGCGGGCAGGGTCCTCGCTCCACCATACCGCTCCACGACCAGCTCTACCCTCACCTACTGTATCCTCACCCATCCCCTGTAGATTGTGAGCCCCCGCGGGCAGGGTCCTCACTCCACCATACCGCTGCACGACCAGCTCTACCCTCACCTACTGTATCCTCACCCATCCCCTGTAGATTGTGAGCCCTCGCGGGCAGGGTCCTCGCTCCACCATACCGCTGCACGACCAGCTCTACCCTCACCTATGTATCCTCACCCATGCCTTGTAGACTGTGAGCCCTCGTGGGCAGGGTCCCTCGCTCCACCATACCGCTGCACGACCAGCTCTACCCTCACCTACTGTATCCTCACCCATCCCTTGTAGACTGTGAGCCCTCGTGGGCAGGGTCCCTCGCTCCACCATACCGCTGCACGACCAGCTCTACCCTCACCTACTGTATCCTCACCCATCCCTTGTAGACTGTGAGCCCTCGGGGGCAGGGTCCTCACTCCTCCTGTACCAGTCGCCGTCACATTGTGCTCAAGATTATTGTAAGTGTATTTGCTATGTATGCCCCTTTTTCACATGTAAAGCGCCATGGAATAAATGGCGCTATAATAAAAAATAATAATAATAATAATAACTATATTGGCCAAGAGAAAAATCCTCAAACCATTGACAGATGCAGTATTAAGCCAAGGCCTACGATTCAGGTGGTTATTCCACTTTGGGGTGGGTATCACTAAAGAAGATCGCCAGATCATTATTCGCTCCCCGGAAGACCTAGAGGCAGCCTGGGAACCTTTACAAATGGACCCCATACCCATTCCCTTGTGGATGCCACTTGACATCGGTTTGCCCATTCCACGGCTTGATAAGCCCGACGATTGGTCGATCAAAAAAAAGTCGTCATCACCTAAGGCCAAAAAGCAAGCGAACAAGCAGCAACACACATGAATGTGACTATCACCTTTCTTTAAATGGACATCGAGACCGATCGCATATGCTGTCCTTTTCCCCCTCAGGGGCTACTGGGTAACGGTGGGGGTCTCTCGTTCTTTTGCCTAGACCACCTGGGAATTTATGGACTTTGGTCCCCTCTAATTTTTGGTGTGGTCCATAAAGGTGTAGGGCTGCGCTTGCCTCCTATAATTCCTTTCTGGTTTATAGCTTAATGTGTACAGGTCTCTCTTTTGTTACATGCGAATAATTACCTGATTTATATTTGAACACCACTTGGTTGCTATGGATCTCATCTTCAACAATTGTGTCCTTACAACCCCCCCTGCGGAGGATGAGATTATCTTTGTTGATGTACATAATTCTGTTTTCAATTTGTTTCATTCCCGTTACAGGTGTATTTTGCAGGTAGAGATCAGCGATGCTATGTCTGAATATGGCTAGTGGCGCTGGGAAAGGTTCGCTCACTGTGGCGTCTCTCAGCACAAAGGGACTGAATAGCCCCCCCAAACGTGGCCAGATCTTGTCCCTTCTGAATAAAGCTTACTCCCAGGTAATTTTTTTCCAGGAAACCCATTTTAAGATGGGCCGATCCCCCAACATGTCCTTTTCTAAGTACCCAGTTTGGTTCCACAGCTGCTTCTAAAGGGGTCAGTATAGCCTTAAAGAGGGGACTCCCCTTCATCTTAAAAGATAGCATCTCGGACTCGGAGGGCAGATACGTTTTTGTGAAGGGTTTTCTGACTAATACCCCAATTACATTTGCAAACGTTTATGCTCTGAACCAGGGACAGGTGGAGTGGTTGTCCGACACTTTGGACGCGCCCTCACTGTTCATGGAAGGACTATTCATTTTGGGGGGAGACTTTAACTTGACGTTACAACCGGACCTGGACTCTTCTTCAGGGAAGTCTACAATTTCTCATAAAGACCGGAGAAAACTGATCAATAAATTGCAAACTGTCCACTTAATAGATTCCTGGAGATTGGCCCACCCCAATGAAAAGGATTATATGTTTTATTCCTCCCCTCACGACACGTACCACAGAATCGATTATTTACTAGTCCAATCCTCGGCCATTAAACTGATCACTTCTACTTCGATCGGATCCATAACATTATCGGATCACGCCCCGATCTTCCTGTCGGGTAATATAGACTCTTTATCGCGGCACCCTCCCTTGTGGCGTCTGAACAAAACACTCTTAGGTAACGCTGATAATGTCTCCCAGATCGCCTTCTCATTGCAAAGGTTTTTCAGGGAGAATAAGGTCAATGGGAAACTGACCCCCATGATATGGGAAGCCCATAAAGCCGTCCTAAGGGGGGAACTGATTTCCCTGGGTTCCCACATAAAAAAGAAAAGGGATAAAGAAATTTTCTCTCTTTTGCATCAAATCAATGTTATGGAACGCTTACATTAACAAAAGGAACCGGACGGCGTCCGAGCAGAGCTGAGGGATCTGAGAGAAAAACTAAAGGACTTACTTAATGTGCGCTCAGCCAAAATGTATGCACGCTGCAAGCAAAAAATATATGTACACGGTAACAGAGGTAGCAAACTCACATCCAGAATGCTAAAGGCGCAGAGGGACAAATGCTTCATCAGGCAGATTCGATCGGAGGGGGGGAGGTAGTCTCGGTGTCTGGGGGGATAGCAGAGGCCTTCTGCACATATTATCACTCCCTGTACAATCTAAGCCCCCATGACTCCATGTCCGACCCTCCTACAGCTCTCCACCGCATACATGACTTTCTCTCTACTCTTGCGCTACCTGAGATTTCCGCTTCGGGACATTCTGTTCTACTTGCCCCAATTTCCTCTCAAGAGGTTGAGGAAGCACTTGCCTCTCTACTCCTAGTGGAAAGACCCTGGGTCCAGACGGCTTCCCCATCATATACTACAAGACGTTTGCGGAGGTATTCATTCCTCACCTGGTTGAATTGTTTAACCTTTTCCTCTTGGGTTCGGTTCCCCCACCACAAGCTCTAGAGGCACATATCACTGTGCTTCTTAAGGAGGGAAGAGACGGCACCCTGTGCAGCAATTACCGCCCTATTTCCCTGCTGAACGCGGACCTCAAACTATGGGCAAAAATTTTAGCTAATAGAATACATCTAGTGTTGGCCGACCTAGTTCACCCTGATCAAGCTGGATTCGTTCGTGGAAGTTATTAAAGTCTTCCAAACGATTTCTTATGCCAAGCACAATCGTCAGCCGCTTATATTACTTTCCGCGGATGCTGAAAAGCCATTTGATCGCATCAGTTGGCGCTTTATGGCGTGTGTTCTGCGGAGGTTTGCCTTTCCCCCTCCTTTCATAGACGCAATCATGTCACTGTATACCTTCCCTACGGCTAGGGTCAGGGTGAATGGGACTCTGTCAGTGCCTTTTAACATCACTAATGGCACCAGGCAGGGTTGCCCTCTCTCCCCTTCTTTATTTGTTCTAGTGATGGAATCCTTTATCCAAGCAATCAGACAACAGCCTGAGATTGAGGGGTTGAAGATCAACCATTTAGAGTTGAGGGCGGCTGCCTTCGCGGGTGACCTCTTGCTCCTCCTATCCAACCCAAAAATGGCAGTCCCAAAGATTCTGGAGCTTTTCTCCTTATTTAGGATTCAAAAAGACCTAAATAAACTGGAGCAGTGGGCTGCAACCAACAGAATGGTTTTTAACAGGGAAAAATGCAAAGTACTGTGAGGGTCGTGATGACATTCCACTCGTCCTCCAGTCACTCCAAATTCAAACTATGAGCATGGGTCAACCATTCAAAGAATGAGTCAGACAACAAGCTGGTTCAAACTCAGAGCATGCTCAGAAGGCTACTACAGACAACGTCCTCAGCAATGTTCTGAATTTATTTTTTACATGCACAAATCTAAATACACTACATAATGGGAGGGGAAAGAGGTTGTCCGGAGCGGGGTAAGCCATGAAAGTCCAGTGTCTAGCCACTCCTGATTGGTCCACATCTCCTTATCTCAGTCTCTGGGCAGATATTGCAGCCGTCCGCTTATAATCTTGTTTCGTTTCTCTGAAATAAGTCTTGGCAACACTGGAACTGTCTTAGTTTAAGTTTCGATTTGAGTAATATGTAGCAAGGAAAGCTTATTGTTATATGACACAAAATGGTGGTTAGTACATTAGCAAAAAAGCGTATAAAAGTTACAAGAATATAAAAGTGGAAATAAATATATTCTCTTTTACCCCGACATTCCCCCCTAAACACTAAGCTTTCCTTTGCTTCGGGGCCTTTGAGACTGTCCATGTGTGGGGAGAGGGGAGGTGGATTTCTTCACCCAATCATCTTAGAAGCTGCCCCCTTATGGGACGCCCCCAAACAATTGAGCCCTACCCTAAATGACACATGGAGTTCTCCCAACTGTCCCTAAACTGAATCTTTCAATTGAACTTTGTTATGGGGGGTCTGGTCAGACTTGTTCAAAGAAGTGTATTTCTCTATATAAGAGGAATATGCAGCACAGGACCACCAGGCCCAATACTAGTAGACCTCCCATTACTAGACAAACTTGTTGGAAAAATCCCTTGAGCCCTCCCAACCAACTTGAGAAGAAGGAGGTATCTACCCCTGTGTGGTAGCTGTCCACCCTGGGACAGACAGTAAACATATGGAAAGGATATAGAAGAAGGTAGTCATCTTTTATAGACTCGTTCTGTCTCTCTTGCAGTGGGAGGCGTGAATCCAGGTGCTCTTGCCCTCAAGCTTCAGAGCAGTCGGGGTGGTGAGAAGCACAATGTACGGTCCCTCGAACCGCGGCTGGAGGCAGTCTTTCCGGACAAACTTCTTCACGTACACTAGATCGCCTGGGATGAAATCATGTACTGCATCACCTGTAGATTCTGGGAGAGAAGCAGATACTGGAGAGCGGGTGTTAGTCAATTCTCTAGACAAAGCAATCACAAATTTTACCACTCTATCATGTGTTTCAGACAACTCTTGGGGCCTAATTTCTCCTATCTTGGGTGGGGTCCCAAACAAAATTTTATAGGGAATCAGCCCATGTTTGGCCTGAGGAGTGTGTGTGATATGATACAATACTATGGGGAGTAGGTCGGGCCAGGGGAGGGGATGATCTTGGGTCATTTTCAAGAGCTGGGTCTTGAGTGTGGAATTCATTCTCTCCACTTTGCCTGAACTGGCAGGATGGTATGGAGTGTGGAGGCCCAAATCTGTTCCCAACATGTTCCAGAGTTCTTTGTAGATATTTGCTGTGAAAGCTGGTCCTTGATCCGATTCTATGACTTGGGGAAACTCCAAATCTGCAGGCAATTTCGGTGATCAGTTTCTTGGCTGTGACTTTAGCAGTCATGTTGACAACCGGGTAGGCCTCGGGCCAGGCTGAGAACATATCCACGGCTACCAAAACGTACTCCTATTTTCCTGCTTTAGGCATTTGGATATGGTCGACTTGTATTCTCTGCCAAGGGTAGTCTGGTTTAGCCAGATGTTGAAGAGGGACCCGTGCCGTACACGTTGGGTTGCAGGTAGCGCAGACAGAGCAGGATTTTGAGTACGCAGTCACAGTGGAAGAGATTCCGGGTGCAAAGTACAGTTTCTTGATACATGCCAAGGCTTGATTCTTTCCTCTGTGTATAGGCCCGTGAGCCCATGCTGCCACAGCTGAGTACATGCGTCTAGGCAAGCAAGGCTTCCCATCCACTTGGTAAAGAGTCGAGTTGACCTTTGAATCTTTGCGACCTGCCAGCACGGCTCCTGCCGCTTTCCATTGCTTGACTTCTTCAGTGGGGGTCTTCCTTTGTTCCTCACACAATTTTTCTTCAGGCATCCTGACCCCCCTGGATTCCACTCGTGTCTCCGCTGGACTTGTATGGTCTTCCGCCGGCTGTTCCTTGGCTCTTGCTCTAGTGAGCGCCACAGCTACGGTTTGCAGAGTCTCTACCATCTCTTCTTCCTTTTCCTGCCACTTTGATGACACATTCTCCACTGCTGCAGTCTTGGCTGCTTGGTCAGCTAGGTGGTTGCCCCTGGCTTCCCTGGAATCTAGTCTTCCATGAGCCTTGACCTTGATAACAGCAACCTGAATGGGTAGTTCCAGGGCCTCCATTAGGGCCTTAATCCATGAGGCATGTTTCACTGGTGTACCTGCAGCTGTGATGAATCCTCTAGACTTCCACAAAAGTCCAGAATCATTGCAAATTCCATGTCCATACCTGGAATCGGTATATACATATATTCGCCTTTTTTCCTGCTGCCAGGTGGCAGGCCTCTGTGAGAGCCACAAGTTCAGCTTCTTGTGCAGACATGTATGGTGGTAGAGCTTCAGCCTTGCGGACTGTTAGGTCTGTTGTGACAGCATATCCCGTGTGGAACTTCCCTTGAGGGTCTGCGAAACGGGATCCATCAGTCCATAGGTGCAAGGCAGGGTCTGCGAGCGGATGTGCCACCATATTCTCTGGAGCAGAAATCTCTTCCTGCAAAATTTTTATACAATCATGAGGTTCCACCAATGGATCTTCACCCTCTTCACCTTCCCCCCTAGAAGGTGGAAGCAAAGTGGCAGGATTGATAGTCAGACATCTGGTAAATGTTATATTGGAGGGCAACAATAGGGAACACTGCAGCCGCAGGTGTCTTTGGTTGGTGAGATGTTTCGGAGATGTTTGTTGCAGAACAGCTGAGAGATCATGGCCAAAGACGATATCAGCTGACTTGTCAAGGAGAATGTGAGCAGCGTGGACCGCCTTAAGGCACATGGGGGCAGTTCGGGCGACAGGGTCCAGGCGGGCTGAGTAGTAGCCCAAAGGCCGATACTTATGATCATAGCGTTGTGCTAGAACTCCAGAGGCATGACCTTCCGATTCCGAGACAAAGAGGTGAAATGGCTGAGTATAGTCTGGTAAGCCCAAGGCCGGGGCAGAGACAACAGCCTGTTTAAGACGGTCAAAACATAGTCTGTGTTGATGAGAAACACGTGGATCTTCAGCATGAAGCCAAACTGAGCCTTCATTCTTGAGACAGTCGTACAGAGGTTGCATGAGCTTTGAGGCATCAGGGATCCATTGCCTGCAGTAAGTGATGAGACCAAGGAAAGTCTGCATAGCGGAGTAGGTGGTTGGGAAGGTGATATCCATGATGGCTTGTTTTCTTTCTTCAGTCAGATGTCTAGCACCTTGTGATATACAATGTCCGAGGAAAATGACCTTGGGCAGACACCATTGGACTTCGCCTTTCGAGACTTTACAGTTAGCTGAGTGAAGAAACCAGAGAAGGGATGCTGACATCTCTGGCAAATTTTCTTCAGTGCCACAGAGTTAAAGATCATCCACATACTGTAGAAGGGTGACCTGAGGGTTCTCTTGAACCCATGGCTCCAGAATAGACTTCATAGAATGAATGAATTGGTTAGGAGAGTTCTGGGCTCTTTGAAAGGTGAAGGCAAAAAGAAACCACGAATCTTCATGTAAGGGTATACTGAAGAAGGCGTTGGCCAGATCTAACACCGTAAACAAGGTGGCCGTTGGAGGCAGCTGAGACAAGAGGGTGTTTGGGTTGGGTACCACTGGAGTTTCTAAAATGGTAGCTGCATTGACGGCTCTGAGATCCTGAACCAACCGGTATCTTGGAGGCTCTCCCGGAGCGGTTTTCTTTTTTACAGAAAAAAGGGGTGTATTGCATGGAGATACACATCTGACAAGGACTCCTGATTCCAGGAGGGAAGCGACTTGGGTACTCAAGCTTTGTTCTTGTGCAGCCTTGAGGGGGTATTGTGGCAACCGTGGGTACCTGTGTCCAGGCTTGAGGTGTACCTGGACCGGGGGAACCTGCAGGAGGCCAACGTCCTCTGGCCCGCTGGACCACAGAGAGTGAGGGAACTGTGAGGTTGTATGGTCATCATCATGAGAGGGAAGGCTTTAAGAACACCGCGGTCTTCAGTCCCTTGTTTGGAATGAGGGTCCCGCAAAAGAAGCTCCATACCATGGTTTCCGAAGGTAATTGTTGCCTTCATCCGCTCTAAGAGATCGGCTCCCAACAGGTTGACAGGGCAAGTTTCAGAGACCAAGAATCTTGTGAGTACTCCGGTGAACGGTCCTGCAGACACAGGGACTGTGAGTGGAGAAGAAATATGTTGGCCTTCTACCCCAACACAGGTGAGGGTATCCGGTGATAGGGATACAGAAGGAGGGAGCTGTGCAGAGGAAATGACAGATGTGGCCGCCCCAGTGTCCACCTGTAACTCCAGTGGTTGATGGTCCACCTGTAAAGTGACAGTCTCTGAGGATGTGGTCAAGGCTACCACACTCCCAACATAACATTCATCCTTCAGAATCACGAGATTGTCTTCTGTTTCTAGATGATCCCTTGTCATCTCTTCTGTCTTGTTTTCTATATGTGGGAGGAGTATCATCACCTGTGCCTTTAACCATTACCCACTTGATTCCATGTTGGTTGCCAGGGGGTGGGTAGCTTTCTTGAGCTTGATATACCATGGCAGGAGCGGTTTTCTTCTTTGGCTTAGTATCCTTTTCCATTTTTAGCATTGATTTTTGGAAAGCTTTAACGATGTCCACCGCGTCGTTGAAAGAAGAAGAACGAATCTCGGGCCGTACTCTCAGGACTTCATCTCTGAGAGCGTCTTGTAGACCATCCACTAGGGCCTGAACCAACAGGGTGGCCTGCGTCTTGACGTGAGGACTGTATCCGAGATCCTCAAAATGCATGCTGAGTCTTGCAGCATATCTTTCCACAGATTCAACAGGGTCTTGTTGAACATCTTGTACAGACCCAGCTTGATCTGACAAGCGATCCTGAGCCCAGGCTTTTAACTGTTTCATGTATTCTAGGCCGGATTCATACGTACTAAGGGATCCTGCTTTTGTGGAAACCATGGCCTTTTGAAAGCTCTCCGTTTTCGGCTAAGTGAGCCTGGCATTCTGCAGCCAGAGTAGAACCAGCAGCAAGGGAAATTTTGCGAGCCAATCCTCCAACATGGCTCATACAGGTGTTTTCAGGGTTGACTATGGCCCCCACCCGATGTGTAAGGATGTCACCATAGCCTATTGACAGAGTGACAGGGCGTCCTGATGGGTCTACTAGATTACGGGAGCGGCAGGGGTCCCAGACTTCTGAGGGACTGAGGGGTGGTGCTCTTTCAGCAGTTGCTTGGAGCAAGGGCCGGAGTACGGGTAATGGATATGGGGTGGAGGATGCCATAGGAGACGTATGGGGTAAAGGAGGGGGGGCTGGAGTATCTTGAGCCCATCCCTCATCTGGCTCCGTATCGTCTTGAGTAACAGTATGTTGGCGGAGGGAGAGCAGTCTGGCCTGAAATTGTGGGGGGGTTGAGGAGGATATCCCCAGGGTTGTGAGTGACTCCCATAGGAAACAGGGGAAGCGTCTCAGCATCGTGGACTGGAGCAGAGGGTGTCACATTAGTTTCAGACGGGTGCTCTGGGACTGCGGGCTTTTCCACCTGTGCTGGTGGCTGGTAATATGCACCGGACGGATCTAGTAGTGGATATAGGCCGGATTGGGGCTTTCCGGGCCTCCCACAACAAGTAAGAGGTGTAGCAAGATGGCCGTGGGAGGGAGGAGTTAGAGTGGGAGCGGGATAGTTCTTGGGGGCAGGAAAAGGTGTAGTAAGATGGCCGTTGGAGGGAGGAGGGGGGAGTGGGGGTGGGATTGTTCTTGGGGGCAGGGAAAGGTGTAGTAAGAGGCATCAACGGGGTTACGGCCAATTTAGGGTCACATAACAAATCACAGTCTGCAGCTTTCATGTATCCGAACAAAGGCTCGGCATTCTCTGTTCCCCCCCTGCACCATCTACTTATTTCCAGCCTTCAGACTTCAAATCACTCGCTACTCTAAAATGTGCCTGAGCCTGATGCAGAAGTCGTCACCCAACTTTCCCAACTTTTGTGTAACACATTGTTTCCAAACTGAAGACTAAAGCCTGCCTGTACTGGATAAGCTTATCATGTTCTACAAATTCCTAACATTCTTCTTGCCTTCTTGCCTTCCCGTAACTCCACTAATTGGCTTAACTCCCACAGCAGCATTCCGCAACTTACGAGATCTTTCAAATTTAAATATACACAACATTTTCTTATAGAATGCAATGATCTGTCGCGACTCAGATCACTGGTGCAGTCTACAGGTCGCCACTCCTCAGCGTAGAGTACTCCTCAATACACTGATAAGACAGAGAGTACACCTCGATCCGTCCCTTCCCTAACCTTGAATGGCGACTTTACAGTACGACTCACCACGGCACCCTGACTGACAGCAGAACCCCTCCTTATGAGGTTTCTCTGTATAAGACGAAGAGTACTCCTCAATTCGTCACAGACCCTTACAGCAGAACCCCTCCTTATGAGGTTTCTCTGTATAAGACGAAGAGTACACCTCAATTCGTCTTCCTTCCTACTACGGCACCACCCGTCAGTGTAGAGTACTCCTCAATACACTGTTTCCTAACCTTGACTTTACAGCAGTCTCTGTGTTAGACGAAGAGTACTCCTCAATTCGTCACAGATTCTGACAGCACAACACCTCCTTTACACTACAATTCAGGAATGCTTTGAAACTTCGACTATCAGTTACGGGAGGCAGCTATCTAAGAAAAGTACAGTGACCGGGGGAGGAGGAGGTGGTGTTCACACGAGCACGCGCAGGCATGCGACGTCACTCGTTTTAACACTTGCTGGTTCAGGACGTGGTGCGGGACGCCCAAGGTCTCACCACTCGACCGGTCACCCACCCAGATCCAACCTGACAATCCCACAGGAACCGCTGCGGCTGACACACAGGCAAGTGAGACATATAAAATACATCTCAACTTACCGTGTTCGATGGAGGTTGATCAGGCCTCAAATTCAGCCACCGCGGTCACCACCAGGGAAGTCAGCAATATGGGTCCGGGAGGGCGGCGTACCGCTAGCCACGCCCCACGTTGGGCGCCATTTGTGAGGGTCGTGATGACATTCCACTCGTCCTCCAGTCACTCCAAATTCAAACTATGAGCATGGGTCAACCATTCAAAGAATGAGTCAGACAACAAGCTGGTTCAAACTCAGAGCATGCTCAGAAGGCTACTACAGACAACGTCCTCAGCAATGTTCTGAATTTATTTTTTACATACACAAATCTAAATACACTACATAATGGGAGGGGAAAGAGGTTGTCCGGAGCGGGGTAAGCCATGAAAGTCCAGTGTCTAGCCACTCCTGATTGGTCCACATCTCCTTATCTCAGTCTCTGGGCAGATATTGTAGCCGTCAGCTTATAATCTTGTTTCGTTTCTCTGAAATAAGTCTTGGCAACACTGGAACTGTCTTAGTTTAAGTTTCGATTTGAGTAATATGTAGCAAGGAAAGCTTATTGTTATATGACACAAAATGGTGGTTAGTACATTAGCAAAAAATCGTATAAAAGTTACAAGAATATAAAAGTGGAAATAAATATATTCTCTTTTACCCCGACAGTACTACATCTGGGCAATAAAAATGAAAAAAGCATATACAGAATGGGAGGAATAGAGCTAAGCAACAGTACATGTGAAAAAGACTTAGGTATACTAATAGATCATAGACTGAACATGAGTCAACAGTGTGATGCAGCAGCAAAAAAGGCAAATACAATTCTGGGATGTATTAACAGAAGCATACAGTCTAGATCACGTGAAGTCATTATCGGTCTTTACTCCTCTTTGGTCAGACCTCATCTGGAATACTGTGTACAGTTTTGGGCACCACATTTTAAAAAAGACATAGACAAACTGGAACAAGTTCAGAGAAGAGCGACCAGAATGGTGACTGGTCTGCAAACCATGTCCTATGAGGAACGGTTGCAGGATTTGGGAATGTTTAGCTTGCAAAAAAGAAGACTGAGAGGAGACTTAATAGCTGTCTACAAATATGTCAAGGGCTGTCACATTGTAGAAGGATCATCTTTATTCTCATTTGCACAGGGAAAGACTAGAAGCAACGGGATGAAACTAAATGGGAGGAGACACAGATTAGATATTAGAAAAAACTTTTTGACAGTTAGGGTGATTAATGAGTGGAACAGGCTGCCACGAGAGGTGGTGAGTTCCCCTTCAATGGACGTCTTCAAACAGAGGCTGGACAGACATCTGTCTGAGATGATTTAGTGAATCCTGCTTTGAGCAGGGGGTTGGACCAGATGACCCAGGAGGTCCCTTCCAACTCTACCATTCTATGATTCTATGATTCTATGATTCTCCAACTTCAAGATTAATCTGGATAAATCGGACGCACTGAATATATCGGCGGCCGGAAAAGATGTTCAAATCCTGAAAGGCCTTGCCCCCTTTAAATGGCAACAACACAAACTTAAATATCTTGGGATATATATAACAGATGATGCCAGTACGCTATTCCAATATAATTTCTCCCCTCTGGTAGGACAAACTGAAAGTCTCCTATGCTCCTATGATACTCCTCTCCTGTCCTGGCTCGGTAGAGTTAATGTGTTTGTAACGGGTCTGGGAGGCGGAACCTCTGAGCAACTTATACAAGGGGGCGGTCCTTGTAAGGAAGCGGGTGGCGACCAGGGAAGACAGGCAGGTAGTCACAGCAGGTGACCGGGACAGTCTCTGGGTAAACGGGCAGGAGGTCACGGCAAGTGACCGGGGCAGTCTCTGGGTGAACGGGCAGGAGGTCACGGCAAGTGACCGGGACAGTCTCTGGGTAAAGGGTAGGTACGACCTGTGACGGCTGAGCCTCCAGGTAGGCTAGCAGGCAGATGGCAGATGTGTGCTCCCAGGTGAGCAGGCGAGAGTCTCTGGATAAGCAGGTGGTCACAGCATGTGACGGCGGAGCCTCCAGGTAGGCTAACAGGCGGATGCAGATGAGCGCTCCCAGGTGAGCGGGCAAGAGTCTCTGGACTGGCAGGTGGTCACAGCACGTGACGGCGGAGCCTCCAGGTAGGCTAACAGGCAGGTAGCAGATGAGCGCTCCCAGGTGAGCGGGCAAGAGTCTCTGGACTGGCAGTGGTCACAGCACGTGACGGCGGAGCCTCCAGGTAGGCTAGCAGACAGGTAGCAGGTGAGCGCTCCCAGGTGAGCGGGCAAGCTGGTCCATAGACAGACTGACAGGTGTCGGAAGGCAGACCGTCGGACCTCAGGCTAGCAAGCAGGTAAGCGGATAACTGGCAGGAATCAGACAGCAAACTGGCAGGAAACTGGCAGGTAACTGGCAGGTAACTGGAAACGGGACCTGAGGGCTGAAGCAGAGTAGTGAACAGTGCAACAACTATTGCTCGGGCACCTCCATTTTGGAGGAGGTGCCTTATATATGGTGAAGTCCTCCGGCCATTGGCCGGGGACTCCTTAGGACGGCGCGCGCGGCCCCTTTAAGAGGGGGGGAGCGCGCGCGCCCTAAGCACCGTGGCCGGAAAGAGCGCGCGCTGCCAGCAGAGCGGGAGGAGGACGCCGGGCTCGGAGCGGAGAGGTGAGGGGAACAGCGTCCCTGCCTAGCAGAGGGCAGGGACGCCGACGCTACAGTACCCCCCCATTTAGGCCCCCCCTTTTTTAGGCCAGACAGAAATTTAGCAAGGATGAGAGGGGCATGGATGTTCTCCCGGGGCTCCCACGTTCTCTCTTCAGGACCAAACCCCTTCCAATCTACTAGAAAAAAGGTCTTTCCTCTTACCCTTTTTGTGGCCAGAATGTTCTCTACCTCAAACTCGTTTTCAGCGGAAACCGGAGCAGGAGGCGTACCTGTAGACTTGGAAAAAGAGTTAAGTACCACGGGTTTGAGGAGAGATACATGGAAGGAGTTAGGGATCCGCAAGTTGGCCGGGAGTTTCAATTTATAGGCCACCGGGTTGATCTGACTGATGACCTCCAGAGGACCGATGAACCGAGGCCCTAACTTATAGGAAGGAATCTTGAGCCGGACATACTTGGACGAGAGCCAGACCTTATCCCCTGGACGGAATTGAGGAGGATCCAGACGTTTTTTGTCAGCATGTCTTTTCATACGCTCGGACGACTGAAGGAGTGCGGACCGGGTACTCTCCCACAAGGAGGAAAATTTGTTAACAAGAGATTCCGCAGCCGGATTATCCACCGAGGTGGAGACGGGAAATGGGATCCGAGGATGCTGACCGAAGACTACAAAAAACGGGGATTTGGAGGAAGATTCGCTCTCGTGATTGTTGTAAGAGAATTCGGCCCATGGCAGGAGATCCACCCAGTCTGAATGGTGGGCATTAACGAAGTGCCGGAGGTAACTGGTCAGGATCTGATTGATCCGCTCCACTTGACCATTAGACTGTGGGTGGTAAGCGGAGGAGAAGTCCAGGGTGACGTCTAGCAATTTACAAGTGGCTCTCCAGAAACGTGAGGTGAACTGTACCCCACGATCCGACACGATGTGGAGGGGCAGGCCATGAAGACGGAAGATGTGGCAGATAAAGTCTTTAGCCAGCTCGGGTGCAGACGGGAGGCCTGGCAGGGGAATAAAGTGAGCCATCTTGGAAAAGCGGTCAGCGACCACCCAAATGACCGTACAACCGGCAGAGACGGGGAGATCAGTTATGAAGTCCATAGCAATATGCTGCCAGGGGGCAGCAGGCACAGGAAGCGGAAGGAGGCGACCGGCTGGCAGGTGTCTCGGGACTTTGTTGCGGGCGCAGGACACACAGGCAGAAACAAAGTCTATTACGTCCTTGTGCAGGGTAGGCCACCAGTAGTGCCGGGTAATAAGCTGTAGGGTCTTTTTCTGACCGGCGTGGCCAGCTAGTTTAGACGAATGGCCCCAGTGTAGGATCTTCTCCCGATCAGGTACTGAAACGAACGTCTTACCGGGAGGGAGACGATTTAGACTCATGGGAGCCACTTGCATTACTCTGGCGGGATCGATGATATGTTTGGGTTCTTCCTCAAGATCGGACACCAGAAAGGATCGGGACAAGGCGTCTGCTTTGATGTTTTTGTCAGCCGGGCGAAAATGAAGAACAAAATCAAAGCGAGCAAAAAACAAGGACCACCGGGCTTGGCGCGGGTTAAGTCTCTGGGCATGCTGGAGGTAAGCCAAGTTCTTTTGGTCAGTGTAGATTATTACCGGGTGGAGAGCCCCCTCGAGTAGGTAACGCCACTCCTCCAATGCCAGCTTGATGGCCAATAACTCTCGGTCTCCTATGGAATAGTTGCGCTCAGAAGAGGAGAAGAGTTTGGAGAAGAAGCCACAAGTTACCATTCTCCCGGAAGATGATTTTTGGGTAAGTACCGCTCCGGCTCCAGAGGAGGAGGCGTCAACTTCCAGGAAGAACTGCTTGTTGCCGTCCGGGCGATGCAGCACCGGGGCGGAAGAGAAGGCCTGTTTTAAGGAAAGAAAGGCCTCCTCTGCTTCGGGCGGCCACTCTCTGGGATTAGTGCCCTTACGGGTGAGCGCGGAAATTGGGGCAGTCCGGGAAGAGAAGTGCGGTATGAAGAGGCGGTAGTAGTTGGTGAAGCCCAGGAACCGCTGAATAGCCTTCAACCCCTCCGGTCGAGGCCATTTCTCGATGGCAGACAGTTTCTCTGGATCCATTCGGAGGCCGGTCTGAGAAATAATGTAGGCCAAAAACGGAAGCGAGGTCTGCTCAAAGAGGCACTTCTCATATTTAGCGAAGAGGTGATTCTGCCTGAGCCTGAGCAGAACCTGACGAACATCCCTCCGGTGTGTGGGGAGATCCGGAGAGAAGACCAAGATGTCGGCCAGGTACACCACTACGCAGGAGTAGAGAAGGTCCCGGAAGATGTCATTGACCAACTCTTGAAAGACGGCAGGAGCATTACAGAGACCAAAGGGCATTACCAGATATTCATAGTGGCCGTCCCGGGTGTTGAATGCAGTCTTCCATTCATCCCCCTGACGGATACGGACCAGGTTGTACGCCCCACGGAGGTCCAGTTTGGTGAAGATTCTAGCCCCCCTCAGACGATCAAATAACTCCGGAATGAGCGGAAGGGGGTACTTATTCTTCACCGTGATCTGGTTAAGGCCTCTATAGTCTATACAGGGACGGAGAGAGCCGTCCTTCTTTTTAACGAAAAAGAAGCCTGCTCCCGCCGGGGAGGTAGATTTCCGGATGAATCCCCGGGCCAGATTCTCCTCAATATATTCGGACATCGACCGGGTCTCAGCAGCGGACAATGGGTAAATACGCCCACAGGGAGGCGTAGTACCGGGTAACAGGTCGATAGGACAGTCGTATGGTCTATGAGGGGGTAATGTCTCTGCCTCCTTTTTATTAAAGACATCAGCAAATGACCAATAAGGAATCGGAAGTCCAGGTAGATTAGTTGGGGTAGGAGAAGGACGGACGGGATGAACGGGAACCAAACAAGTCTTATGGCAGTCCTGTCCCCAACGAAGGACTTCTCCGGTCTTCCAGTCAAGCACGGGTGCATGTCTCTGGAGCCAAGGTAGGCCTAGTAAGAGGGCGTGAGAGAGTCCAGCCAGAACATGAAAAGAGATGCTCTCAGAATGCAGCATTCCCACCTGCAGAGTAATGGATTCGGTGATGAGTTGGATGGGACGTGGTAAGAGGCCCCCATCCACGGCAACGACAGATAAGGGTACAGCCAGAGGTTTGGTGGGAATGCGGTGTTTTTCTACCAGGGACCGTGAAACGGCTGCTCCAGAGTCAAGTTGGGCTAGTTCGAAAAAACGGTTCTCCCCGCAGATAATTGAGACTGACAGCAGCAGAGATGGAGAGGATTTATTCTTGTCTAGGTCGACCTCTCTGAGCGAACCTAGACACAGGCGTTTCCCGACCTCTCCGGGCAGTTACGGATCCGGTGCTCCTTGCTGCCACAGTAGAAGCAGCTCCCCTCGGCACGGCGTAAGTCCTGACGGGTTTTGACCATCTTGGTCTGGTCGACCTGCATAGGCTCAGGAGAGTGTACCTGGGGAGAAACGGAGGGAGTGATGGGTTTCTGGAAGGTAGGAGCTAGACGTGGAAACCTCCTCTCACGGGTGACCTCTTTGGCACGCTCCTGGAACCGTAGGTCAATCCGGGTGGCAAGAGTTATTAAGTCATCGAGAGTGGTAGGAATGTCCTGACCGGCGAGTTCATCTTTAATACGGCCGGACAGACCCTCCCAGAAGACAGACACCAGAGCATCGTTATCCCAGGCCAGCTCCGAGGCAAGGGTACGGAACCATATGGCATATTGGCCCACGGTGAGACTTCCCTGACGGAGGCGTAGCAGAGACAATGCGGATGAGGTCTTCCGTCCAGGTTCGTCGAAGACTTTCCGGAAAGCCGTGAGAAAGGCAGGCAAGTCGGACACCAGGGGGTCTCCTCTCTCCCATAGAGGATTTAGCCAAGCCAGTGCCTCCCCCGTGAGATGGGACATGATGAAGCCTACTTTGGCCCGGTCGGAGTTAAACTGGTGGGACAGGAGTTCAAAGTGCAGAGTGCACTGGTTTATGAAGCCCCGAGCCAGAGCGGAGTCGCCTCCGAAGCGAGGAGGTGCAGAAAGCCGGGGTCCGGAGCAGGATACCATGGTATTGGTGGGCAGCGGAGCTGCCGGGTTGCGAATCAAGACACTAGCGGTGGTTGCTGGTGGAGCAGTCAGAGTGTCCAGGCGAGAATTGACATTCCGCAGGTGACTCAGGATGGACTCCTGTTGGGACCTCTGACGGGACAGTTCATGACAAAGGCCCGAGCAAACTGTAACGGGTCTGGGAGGCGGAACCTCTGAGCAACTTATACAAGGGGGCAGTCCTTGTAAGGAAGCGGGTGGCGACCAGGGAAGACAGGCAGGTAGTCACAGCAGGTGACCGGGACAGTCTCTGGGTAAACGGGCAGGAGGTCACGGCAAGTGACCGGGACAGTCTCTGGGTAAACGGGCAGGAGGTCACAGCAAGTGACCGGGGCAGTCTCTGGGTGAACGGGCAGGAGGTCACGGCAAGTGACCGGGACAGTCTCTGGGTAAAGGGTAGGTACGACCTGTGACGGCTGAGCCTCCAGGTAGGCTAGCAGGCAGATGGCAGATGTGTGCTCCCAGGTGAGCAGGCGAGAGTCTCTGGATAAGCAGGTGGTCACAGCATGTGACGGCGGAGCCTCCAGGTAGGCTAACAGGCAGGTAGCAGATGAGCGCTCCCAGGTGAGCGGGCAAGAGTCTCTGGACTGGCAGGTGGTCACAGCACGTGACGGCGGAGCCTCCAGGTAGGCTAGCAGACAGGTAGCAGATGAGTGCTCCCAGGTGAGCGGGCAAGAGTCTCTGGACTGGCAGGTGGTCACAGCACGTGACGGCGGAGCCTCCAGGTAGGCTAGCAGACAGGTAGCAGATGAGTGCTCCCAGGTGAGCGGGCAAGAGTCTCTGGACTGGCAGTGGTCACAGCACGTGACGGCGGAGCCTCCAGGTAGGCTAGCAGACAGGTAGCAGGTGAGCACTCCCAGGTGAGCGGGCAAGCTGGTCCATAGACAGACTGACAGGTGTCGGAAGGCAGACCGTCGGACCTCAGGCTAGCAAGCAGGTAAGCGGATAACTGGCAGGAATCAGACAGCAAACTGGCAGGAAACTGGCAGGTAACTGGCAGGTAGCTGGAAACGGGACCTGAAGGCTGAAGCAGAGTAGTGAACAGTGCAACAACATTGCTCGGGCACCTCCATTTTGGAGGAGGTGCCTTATATATGGTGAAGTCCTCCGGCCATTGGCCGGGGACTCCTTAGGACGGCGCGCGCGGCCCCTTTAAGAGGGGGGGAGCGCGCGCGCGCCCTAAGCACCGTGGCCGGGAAGGAGCGCGCGCTGCCAGCAGAGCGGGAGGAGGACGCCGGGCTCGGAGCGGAGAGGTGAGGGGAACAGCGTCCCTGCCTAGCAGAGGGAAGGGACGCCGACGCTACAGTGTTTAAGTCTTACATTTTCCCCAAGATTTTCTATGTGATGAATATGATCCCAATCCAACTCCTCGTTTCTTTTATACGCTCTCTCAACCAATTAATATCCAAATTTGTTTGGAAATACAAAAAAACAGATTGCCTTTGAAACTCTTGATGCGCTCAAAATGCAGGAGAGGTGCGGGTCTACCTAACCTAGATTTCTATCATCAGGCCATTCTTCTGGCAAATTGGCTAAAATTAATAAGATGGGAAGAGAAGGGTCATGACTCGCACATTGAAATGCAACTTCTGGGAAAAAATGCATTGAAATATTTATGGACAGACGGCCTCCTTCCAAGAGAGGGACTGGGAGACATTCTCCTAGCTATTCTACAAACCCGACGCGCACTGATTCCAATCCAAGCACCAACTTATAATTTTCTAGACAAAATACAGTACCAATGGGACTTCTCCCTTACCTCTTCTCTCCGGATTTTACAGATCACTACGACCTGTGGTCCTCCCTACCACTTAAACCCATTTCACACTTGCTTCAGGGGAGGATTCCGCGTGTTAACGGTTGACCGTTGGCGGCAGGGAAACGTCCTCTCAATTTTCTACAACACTTACATGTTGCCCACTATATGAACTTGATCACAGAATTATCTCAACCCCACACCAAATGGCTTTGGCTTTAGATTCTAACAAAAGTCAATCATCCTGTTCCGAAAATTGTTTCTCTACTTTACTCTAATCTCGCGAATATGACAGACAATGCCCTACCGTTATTCTTACATTCCTGGGAGTCTGAACTGAATATCCACATCTTGCTAAAAGATAAACAAATGATATGCCTCAATTCACATGTTTTTTCACGATGTATGGTATCCCAGGAAACGGCGTACAAATTGCTCTTGTGGCGCCCCTGAGGGATGCTGCACCTCTTTAATGGAGTGTAGTGTCCCTCCTTTGAGGTAAGAACAGTGCGATGGTCAGGACCCCACCTCCACATCCAACACCACACTTCTCCCACCAGAGTGGGCTAGAATGCACTAGGTGCTGCCCCTACTGGAAGTTGGGAGACTGGGGAAACAAGAGATGGGGGAACCAATTAGTGGGTGAGGGTGGAGGATTCACATTTTAGTGACACTTTAAATTTCATATTTAATACACTGCCATCTTGGTTCTGGGTTCTTTGATCATGACATTCCTCCCTGAGCGTGGATCCTGTGTGGACGTGCAGAGGATGGAGGCACGGCCCTCGTACCCTGGCCTTGGGTCGAGGGGCAGGTTGCAGATAATGTATATCTCAGCCCCGTCTAGGACCATGACCAAGAAGGCCCGGAGCTTAGGA
The DNA here is from genome assembly GCF_046119375.1 of Phyllobates terribilis. NCBI lineage: Eukaryota > Metazoa > Chordata > Amphibia > Anura > Dendrobatidae > Phyllobates > Phyllobates terribilis. The sequence continues at coordinate 203,978,942 of NW_027362768.1, read as the reverse complement.
GTGTAGCTCCACCGCAAATGGATTCCGGGGGGGATGCAGACGGAGCGGTATACGCCACCTGTCCTCGCCTACCTGATCTATTCAGAGGGATTCCAGCTGTAAGAGGGGTACCGGCCCCCGACACCCGACCTTGCTACTCTACGTCCTGGTAAGGGAAGCCCGGTAGGCCCTGAGGATCCCACCGGGTAACGGAAGGAGCGGAGCTGCCATCTGTACCCTTTTTCTGAGTGAAGTTCAGAGGGAGACCCGGCCTTTCTACATACACACAGACAGGAAAGGACTCGGTCTGAAGTCAAGGAACACTCCGGTGTGGGGTCCTGATTGAACACTTGACTTACTCGGAGGTTGTTGGACCCTCGTTCCTGGTGACCGCAGAACTCCGCGAGGAGCAGGGAGAAGCCTTGCAGCTGTACTCTCCACCGTGAGTAAAAACCCTGGAAGTTAACCCCTATGGCCTCCGGACTCTTTATTCTGCTTTGCACCGCACTATGCAGCACCAGACCTCCTAGACTACAACCCCCTCCATCCTGTCCCTCTCTCTGCCCTGAGGCCCTGCTCCGCCTGTGGGGAGTAGTAACAACGACGGCTGCCATAACATCCTGCCTCAGAAGACTGCAGCAGCGCTGGTGGCCTTCACCAGGTGCCACAGTTGGCGTAGTCGAGATCAGCCACTCAACCCGGATAAGCCCATACCATCCTTTTTATTGTGACGGTCCTGGGCACGGAGCGGGTCCGGACCACGGCTGCACCCCATCTACCACACAGGACCCAGCTCCGAGTCCCCCATCTGCCAGGGTAGGGCTTCCAGCGTGCGTCGCACACTCTCGCGATGGTACTACACACCGGATAAACTTTATCATTTGGGGCTAATTAGCTCCCCTCAATGCTGGAGGTGTGAAGGGTCGCGAGGCACTTTGTCCCATGTCTTCTGGTATTGCCCGGTCCTTCGACAGTTTTGGTCTGAGGTTATGGGGGTTATGCGTTCTCTCAAACTACTGGTAACGGATTTGACGGCAGTAGAGGTGCTCTCATCCCTTCCCACAAACAACTTCCACCCTAAAAACCACGTGTTAGCACCACTGATGTTAGGGGCGGCGAAACAACTGATAGCCTCTAAGTGGAAGCAGCGAATCCCTCCAGCACTGGATGAATGGAAATGTAAAATGAGAGACCTATTCAGGTTGGAGGAATTGACGAGTTGGGACTCCTTGACACATGAGAAGTTTAAGAAGATCTGGGCCCTGTGGATACAATATACGGGGTGCATCGCCTCTTAGTCCCTGAGTGTCTGGGGGGCGCCACAGTGGTCGTCTGAGTATCCAATTACCGTTAGGTGTTGTGTGTAGTAATGATAACCCTTCACATATATTGCCAAATTTTGCAGGGGGACTCGGGGGTATACTGCCCTGTGGGCGCTGGATTGACAGGGGATGGGTATTTCGGGTTTCTCTAATGTACACTCTAAATCGGTATATCTCAGGAATTGCTTAAATTGCTTAAATTCTAGGGATGCGCTAATGCATTAATGATACTCTCCTGTAATTGGGAATGTTTTTTACCTGTTTCGATTAGTATTATTTCTCTGTTTGTTAAGAGAAAATTGTTAAATACTGTATTTACTGTATTAAAACTGTGTAACGCAGTGATTTTGTCTTCTTTACTAATGGAACCGATATGTGCCTCTGTGTTGCATAGTATTTCTTCTTTGTTGCAAAATTAAAAATAAAGAATTGGAAAAAAAAAAAAACAATGCTTCCAGGGGTCTTCCCCATGCTGTCCCCATGTCATTTCAGCACTGTTCCCATCAATTTGGGCAATTTTTAGGCCCCCTCCAGATCTCCGGGGGCTCGCGTTTCCCATAGACTTACATTGGGCTTGTTGCTCGGGTCGAGCACCCGAGTATTCCAATTTGTTCGACCTTAGCAATGAGCACCCGAGCATTTTAGTGCTCGCTCTTCACTAGTGGTCACGGATCATAAGAACCTTGTTTACCTAGAGTCTGTGAAGCCTCTAACACCTAGACAGGCAAGATGGGCGTTATTCTTCTCCAGGTTTAACTTTTATGTTACATGACGCGCCCCCAGAGCCGTGGGGTACTCGGCAGCGGGGCCTATGGATGTTGGTGGGGGATATCACGGTGGCTGGCCCGGCCAGGACGGTTCAGGGAGAAATGACAGACACTCACACGGGGGTTCGCTCCGGTATCTTTACTGGTGTAGATGCAGGTATGGTCCAGGGTACTCGGTACAAAAGGTGCACTTCTGGACTCTCCCCAGTGAGCGGGTATAGGGCCTTCTGATCCGGTGCTTTTGTGAGAGTGTAAAATGTGATAACAGCAGGAGAGCACTAGGACCCTGTGAATTTTGCCTGGCTGAGCTCAGAGGAGGGGCAGTGCAAGAAACTCTGTGTGTTCTAAGATTGTCTGATGTGTGACAGTCTAGACAGGAAGTCTGTGAGAAGGAGCTGCAACAAGACACTGTCTTTACACTCTTCCCTGTGGAGTTTGTTTATTCCTTTCTCTGTTTAAGAACAAGTGCTGAGCTGGGAAATCTGTGTGGCTCTGTGGAGTTTTGTGGAAGTCCATGCTGAGTGGATTAGAGACTTTGTGCTGAAGGAGTCACGTGTCGAGTGATAAAGGAAGGGACTTAGGAATCCATTTCTGTGACGGAGCACATGGTTGGTGTACTGGATAAGAGTAAGAGACTTCGGGAGGAAAGAAGGTTTCTGGTGCCATTTCCACTGAGAAGATATTGACTAGACTTTGTGAAGAGATCTTCCCAGACCTTAATCTGAGGCTACAGGACTAAAGTCCCCCGTGTGTGGGCTCGGCATCGGCCGACAAGACAAGGAATTTTTGCTGTTTTTGTGAACTTTGTTTTTGTTTTTGCACCAAAGTTTTCCGGGACTAGCTGCAGCCACCGCGATTCACAGGCCTATGATAGACTGCATCTGAGGTTAATGGTACTGTGGCACCCCAGGGGTCTGGTTTTCCACAGTAATGTAATGTTATGTCTGAGAGCAGGTGGGAGGTCCTTTGGTCAGGGATCCTGTGCATGCCACACCTCCTGCCCAGTCTTGGGAGGGGAAGAACTTCCCCTGTATAAACCCTGGGCTGAGGCAGGGTTAGTCAGTCAAGGAGAGTAGAGACAAGAAACAGCAGAAGCAATACTACTACGAGTCAGGGGCTGGCAGCTGCAGAGCTCGCCCTGACTGAGAAGCTTTCTTACCGGACCCGGCGTCCGAGGCTGTGGGGACTAACTCTTACCCAGCAGCAGAAGCCGACCGGCAGGGGATTTCGGGTCCTCAGGCCCAGAAACCCGAAGGCACGGTCACACGCGTGGGACCAGCACCGCCATCGTGGAGCGGAAGCCATTAGAAGGCCCCGAGTCACCGGCCATACGGGTGAGCACCACACGGTACACTCAGGGACGTGGGCTACTTATATCCGCTTCTAGCAAGGTAGCCAGAAGAGTACAGTCAGTTTGGGAGGCCTACAACTCCGCCTGGCCAGGGGAGATCCCATCTGCTCAAGGACTGACCAGGCCCCGTTCACTAGCAAGTACTCCGGGAGGGTCTATCGTTGTTACCAGTAAAGACCCTGAATTACACCGCACCGTCTCTGAGTGGTTCCTGCTACCCCCAACATCCACATCTGCTGCCCTGAGGCCATACCCCTCCCGTTGGGGGTTATACCATCTACGCTGCACCATCCATCCACCGGCCTCAGCGGACTGTCCTGCAGCGGCAGCTCCATAGCTGCATTCAACGGGTGGCGTAGTCGTCCTACATCTACCGCTGTTACATCGCCGCTCAGTTTGACTCCCTGGGCACGGACCGGGTCACCGCCACGAGACTACAACCCTCAAGAGATCCGGCTCCGGGTAAGCTCCCGCGTGCGCAACGCAGCGCGACACAGGCCCAGGGGCGCGTCAACTTTGGCGTAGTCGGCAGGATTTCGTGCCCGCAACCACCGGGTACTGCGTGCCTGAAAAAGAGACTTTTCAAACTTACCTGTGGTGAAGATTCCCGCCATCCGGCGCCATCTTCTGCCTTCTTCCCGCCATCCGTGGAGTTTTCCCGCCATTGGACGCCATCTTGAGGACGCCGCGCGGGAAGAAGAGGGGCGTGGACTCCGAAAGCGCACGAGAACTGAAGCCCCGCCTCACGTCCGGACGTTGCGTAAGGTCCTGGAAGGAGCCCAGCAGACGCCGACGTCACAGGAGGGCGACGGAAGGTCCTCAACCCTGACGATCCACTGCGGAGCCGCGGCCTACGGAACAGGATCATCGCAAGGTAGGCCACGGTCCACTAGGGGGGAGGAAGATGTCGGATACGGAGGAGAGCTTCACTGCCTCAACCCCCGCCAGCGCTACCGCTGCTGCAGTTATGCCCTTCACCATGCCCTATATCCCGGGAGCAGCTTGGCTACCCCAGTACTCAGGGGAGTCACATACCCTGCATGACTTTTGAGAAAAGCTGGATAGCCTCTTCCAGGTGTACCCCCTCACAGAAGAGCAAAAAGTGAGCATCCTGGTGGCCCAACTAACCGGGGCAGCCAAAAGGGAAGTAAAATCCTGGCCACCTGGGAGGAAGACTGTCGCAGGGATACTAACCCGGCTGAAGGACACCTTTGATACCCGCACCTCAGCCGAGATTAAGCTTAGATTCTACGGGTGCAAGCAGCGAGCGCATGAGAGTATAAGGGACTATGCACTAAACCTACAAGAGGCCCTGAGGGCCATTAAGCAGACCGACCCTGATGGAGTGGGAAACGAGGACAGGCTGTTGACCGAACAGTTTATAGAGGGACTGTATTGTAATACCCACCGAACCCAGTTGCGGGCAATGGCCTTACAGGATCCCCATCTGGGCTTTGCACAGTTCAAGGACAGAGCCATCCGGGTGCTCCGAGAACCGGCACCGGGTGGCGTTGTGACCCACAAGCGCCCTGCTATCACTTACCACCAGGAGGCGGCGCCCTTGTCGGCAGGGCCTGTGGGAGCTGATGCGCAGGCTTTGGACAATGACCCGGCTCCAGACCTACACCATCAGGTCCAAGAGCTAGCTAAGAGCGTTGCTGCGCTAACCCGAACTGTGCAGTCTTTACAGGCTTCCACCCCAGGGAAGATCCAGCTGGCATCCGGACCGGAGGACATCCCGTGGCGTCGACCAAGGAGGACCCCACCGGCCAGAGGAAGACCCAGTGACCGATACAGCGAGGACGGACGACCCATCTGCCGCCGCTGCAATCATCCTGGACATATGGCAAGGTACTGTTCTTTAAACGGGCACAACCTGGGGTAGAGGGCCAACCCCCAGGAAAAAGATCACCAGGCCCATCGAACTGGCGCGACAGATATGTGGGAGGACGTCCAGTCTTGCCTGTGGTACTGGATGGCATTCCCATGAGTGCCCTACTGGACACCGGGTCACAGGTCACCACCATCCCGTACGTGCTCTTTAAGCAGTACTGGAATGACTCGGATATTACCCGCTACCCTGACGACGACTTGAGTATCATCGCCAGCAATGGCCAGCCCGTGCCACAGATCGGATTTAAAGAGGTGACCATCAAAATCGGTAGAGTCGAACTGGCAGCACAGGGACTGATCATTGTAGATATTGACAAACATGAGAGTCACCCAAAAATAACTCTAGGAACTAATGTAATTGAAAATTGTCTTGCAGAGGTGATTTTCCTTTTACAGCAGGTTGCCAAGAACGCCAGCTCCGGCGAGCAGCGGGTGCTCCAGAAAGAGATCCGGGCACTGATGCGACGGCAACAGGTGGAACTCTCCGGCGGTGAGATTGGTAGCGTAAGAATGTGTGACCCTTTTCCTATTGCCATGCCCCCAAAAAGTGAAATGATGATTTGGTGCCGGGCAGCTATTGGTCTGAGAGGTAGAGATTACCAGGCAATGGTAGAACCAGTTTACTCGGACAGTAGGCCCACCATTTTGACAGCACGGGGGGTGGTTGATGTACGCCATGGGAGGGTGCCCGTTCGCATAATAAATATCGGGGAGAGGGAAGTGTACCTGCCCCGGTATGCCACGCTAGCCAAATTATATACCATTAACCAAAATTCTATACAATCTGTGGAACCCTTGCCTCCATCTCACCCGGAGGAAGGTAACGGCTCTAAGAAAAACATGGAGGACTGGTGTCAGCAACTACATCTGGGTACTGACTCCACTCCCGCACACCAGAAACAAGGAGTCTATCGGGTGGTTCAGGAGTACGAGAGAGTATTCAGTAAACACCCGTTAGACTTCGGGCGAGTCAAGGGGGTAGAACACCACATCCCCACGGGAGACCATCCTCCTATAAAAGAGAGGTATCGACCCGTACCCCCTGCACACTACCAACACGCCAAGGGGATGCTTAGAGACATGAAGGAGGCTGGGGTGATCAGGGATAGCTGTAGCCCCTGGGCAGCTCCACTAGTCTTAGTCCGAAAGAAAGACAACACCATGAGGATGTGTGTAGATTACCGGAAAATCAATCGTATCACACACAAGGATGCGTACCCCTTACCAAGGATAGAGGAGTCATTGGCTGCTTTAAGATCTGCTAACTTCTTCTCTACCTTGGATCTCACTAGCGGGTACTGGCAGGTTCCTGTAGCAGAGGCGGACCGGGAGAAGACCGCATTCACCACCCCGATGGGACTTAGCGAGTTCACCTGCATGCCGTTCGGACTCTGCAACGCATCGGGAACCTTCCAACGACTAATGGAGTGTTGTCTGGGCCACAGAAACTTCGAGACGGTCCTGTTGTACCTGGACGATGTCATCGTATATTCCAAGACGTATGAGGACCACCTGAAACACCTGGCGGAAGTGTTCGAAGCTCTGGCAAGTTACGGCCTAAAGGTGAAACCCTCCAAGTGTCACCTCCTGAAACCAAAGGTGCAGTACCTGGGACACGTGGTGAGCGCTGACGGAGTGGCTCCCGACCCTGATAAGATCACCGCAATTAAGGAATGGCCAAGCCCCTCCAGCGTAAAAGAAGTGCGGCAGTTCCTCGGGTTGGTAGGCTACTACCGAAGGTTTATTCCCGGTTTCACCAAAAAGGCAGCACCTATGCAGGACCTCCTGATAGGCCAGTCCCGGAAGGCCAAGAACCAGAAGCCGCCCTTCAAATGGGAGGAGCTGGAAGAAGAGTCCTTCCGCCAGCTGAAGATGGCCCTCACGGGGGACGAAATCCTGGCGTACCCGGATTATAGCCAGCCCTTTATCCTCTACACCGACGCCAGTAACATCGGGCTAGGAGCCGTACTGTCCCAGATCCAGCAGGGGAAGGAACGAGTAATCGCCTACGCCAGCCGAAAACTGCGACCCACCGAAAGGAACCCCGAGAATTACAGCTCATTTAAGTTAGAGTTCCTGGCCGTAGTATGGGCAGTCACCGAGCGCTTTAAGCATTACCTCGCTTCTTCCCGGTTCACCGTGTACACGGATAACAACCCGTTGACACACCTGGACACGGCAAGACTCGGTGCCCTGGAGCAGAGGTGGATGGCCCGTCTGTCCAACTACGAGTTCACAATCAAATACCGGGCAGGACGCTCCAATACCAACGCGGACGCCCTGTCCAGGATGCCCAACCTGCCGGACGGAGGAGAAGATCCGGAGGGACTGGAAGAAGTTGAACTCCCTGCATTCCACCGTCATGGGACTATCCAGTATTCCCACCGGGTAAGGAGTAAGCAGGCTGCTACGTTGAACCCCTTACCCCACTACAACTGGGCGGAAACGCAAGACAGCGACCCTGCCGTCCGACTGGTGAAGGAGATGCTGACTCGGCCGGAGGCTCGCCTTGAACCAGACGCTCCGGAGGAAGCCAAACAACTATGGGCAGAGAAGAGTCGACTGTTCCTTTACAAGGGGAAGTTGTGCCGCAGAATGGTTAACTCCCGGACGCATGAACTACTCTGGCAAGTAGTGGTGCCACGAAGAGACGCAGCCATGGTGATGGAGGCATACCACGACGGAGCTGGACACTTCGGGTGGAAGAAGCTGGAGTTCCTGCTGCGCGAGCGATTCCACTGGGTAGGCATGAGGGGAACCATTGAGAAGTGGTGCAGAGACTGTGGCCCGTGCAACCTGAGAAGGAAGGACCGTGCCAGCCAGAAGACTCCCCTGCAGTCCATCGTCACCCGGCAACCATTGGAACTGGTAGCCTTGGATCATGTAAAACTGACCCCAAGCAGAAGTGGCTACGTCTACGCGTTAACCATCGTGGATCATTACTCCCGGTTCTTGGTTGTCGTCCCCGTCAAGGACTTAACGGCTCAAACAGCAGCTAGAGCCTTCCAGCAGCACTTTTGCCGTCCACACGGGTACCCGGACCAAGTGGTGACGGACCAGGGACCTGCCTTTGAAGCGGAGGTCTTCCAGGAATTCTGCAATCTGTATGGCTGCCGGAAGATAAGGACGACACCCTACCATCCGCAAACTAATGGACTTTGTGAGAAAATGAACCAGGTGGTAATGGATCTTCTAAAAACGTTGCCCCTGGAAGAACGCAGTCTGTGGCCTGAGAAGTTGCCCGATCTGGTGGACCTATACAACCACATCCCGGTAGGTTCCACCAACTGTACCCCGGCTTACCTAATGAGGGCAAGACCTGGTAAGTTACCTGTTGACCTGGAAATGGGAGTCCTGACACCCGAGGACACTTCACCAGAAACAGACTGGGACACAGAGAGGCAGCAGCAGTACCGGAGAGTACAGGAGAGCGTGGAGCGAAGTCTCTGTCAGGCTAGGGAAAGACAAGAGAAAACTTACAACCAGTATGCTCCCGCTGTTCCCCTGGTACCCGGAGAGCAGGCCTTGAAGAGGAAGAGACGGCTCCAGAAGTTGGATGACCAGTGGGAGAAGGACCCGTACACCGTACTGCCCTCAAGCCACGAGAACCCGAAGGTTTGTACCATCAGTAAAGACGGAGGGGAAACCACAGCCATTGTATCCCGGGACCACCTGAAGAAGTGTCCCGAACAACTGAGGAACCCTGAAGAGGAACAAGAAGACCATCGACCCGTAGAGGAAAGGGAAGATATGGTTAGTACTGTGCTCGGGGACTTCCCTCGGTCTTGGACTCAAGTCAATGGTGCAGTTGTGGTACCCGTACTCACCTTCCTCCAACCAGGATCCCAAGCACCTACGGAGCAACAGGTAGAGCTGGAAGAACAGCCGGTCCAGGAGGCAGAAGACTCCACACAAGCAGAACAGGAGGATCAACCCTCTGCTTATAGTGAGCCTGCCGTACCCCTAGTGAGACAAAGAGCCGGTAGACAGCTGCCCAGTTTACCCTTGACAGCTCCTACACCCTGTAGTTCAGGGCCAGACAGTCAGCTCCGTAGGTCCACTAGGGCCACTAGAGGCCAGTTACCCGCACGCTGGAGGATTTGAAGTGTATAAATTGTTTTATTTATGTTTATCTGTGTATTGTTGCTTGTGTATAATTTTGTGTTTCCAGTTATTTTTAGGAATCCTTGGTGGATTTACCGGGAATCCTTGTACATAGTTGGAGCGTAACCCAGGATGGACTAGAGACTGTTAAGGACTCGGGGTAGGACAGACCCCTACCTGGTTACGTCTCCATGTTTTGGTGAAATGGACACCTTGCTTTCTTCAAAGACTACACCCGGTTACGGACATGCCGTGACCACCTTTATGTGTTTCTTCTTATTGTACTATTATTGTTGTTATATCTTGTTATGTTTTTTCTAAAATATGTTTAGTCCCGAAGTACTAAATTTCACTAGGGGGGAATGTGGCACCCCAGGGGTCTGGTTTTCCACAGTAATGTAATGTTATGTCTGAGAGCAGGTGGGAGGTCCTTTGGTCAGGGATCCTGTGCATGCCACACCTCCTGCCCAGTCTTGGGAGGGGAAGAACTTCCCCTGTATAAACCCTGGGCTGAGGCAGGGTTAGTCAGTCAAGGAGAGTAGAGACAAGAAACAGCAGAAGCAATACTACTACGAGTCAGGGGCTGGCAGCTGCAGAGCTCGCCCTGACTGAGAAGCTTTCTTACCGGACCCGGCGTCCGAGGCTGTGGGGACTAACTCTTACCCAGCAGGAGAAGCCGACCGGCAGGGGATTTCAGGTCCTCAGGCCCAGAAACCCGAAGGCACGGTCACACGCGTGGGACCAGCACCGCCATCGTGGAGCGGAAGCCATTAGAAGGCCCCGAGTCACCGGCCATACGGGTGAGCACCACACGGTACACTCAGGGACGTGGGCTACTTATATCCGCTTCTAGCAAGGTAGCCAGAAGAGTACAGTCAGTTTGGGAGGCCTACAACTCCGCCTGGCCAGGGGAGATCCCATCTGCTCAAGGACTGACCAGGCCCCGTTCACTAGCAAGTACTCCGGGAGGGTCTATCGTTGTTACCAGTAAAGACCCTGAATTACACCGCACCGTCTCTGAGTGGTTCCTGCTACCCCCAACATCCACATCTGCTGCCCTGAGGCCATACCCCTCCCATTGGGGGTTATACCATCTACGCTGCACCATCCATCCACCGGCCTCAGCGGACTGTCCTGCAGCGGCAGCTCCATAGCTGCATTCAACGGGTGGCGTAGTCGTCCTACATCTACCGCTGTTACATCGCCGCTCAGTTTGACTCCCTGGGCACGGACCGGGTCACCGCCACGAGACTACAACCCTCAAGAGATCCGGCTCCGGGTAAGCTCCCGCGTGCGCAACGCAGCGCGACACAGGCCCAGGGGCGCGTCAGTACCATAACTTTAAGATACCCGGGTATCCTGATAATAAGGGTATAAGAACAATTGATATAGTTTCATGCATTATTATTGTTCATAGTGGTAGGATTGTATTCAGTGTGCCATCTCAGGGGGTCCCCATATACCGCCCTCACTAGTCTAACACTGTGTTTAGGTAAAATTGTTCCAGATCACTAGAATAATTCACATAAGCTGTAAACCTTGAGATTGGCACAGTGATTTCAACTTTTGCTGATTGTGTATATTTAGTAGATTCAGTGTCCTAGGCAGAACCTGAAACTGATTCATTCAATACTGAATTTTAGTCTAATCCCTGTTTTAGTAAAGAAAGTGTTGTTTATTTCTGTCTCTGTCTCAGTTTGTGACTCACTGGATCTCTCTCGGACCCCTGGTCATTACATTTTCACTTGCTAAGCTTCTGACCTGCCTGGAGCTAGGCCTGGCTTAATTACTGTCTCTCTCTCTTGCACCTGCTGACCTGGTGGTAGGGCCTTCTCTTGGAGATCACTCTCCCTGTGACTCCTAGTGACGCGCCCCCTGGGCCGTGGGGTACTCGGCAGCCGGGCCTCCGGTTGCTGGGGGATATCACGGTAGCTGGCCCGGTCCGTGACCCAGGGCGGTCAGTAAACCGGGATATCTATAAGGGATTTAAGTGTTCATTATGCCACCTGTGGAATGCGGCTAAGGGGTGCCGCCGCTGCGGAGCAGTCCTCTGGAGCTGGTGTTACGGCAGCAGGGATGGTGTGGCTCTCCACAGGTAGAGCTAGCTCCAGGGCACCGTGGGGTGTAATGGATGGTGGTGCAGGGGAGAGACGGCAGGACGGTCCCGGAGGAAAGACGGACACTCACACGGGCGTAAGCTTCAGTACCTTTACTGGTGATGCTGCAGGCACGGTCCAGAGTACTCCAGGCGAAGGGCACACTTTTGGACTCTCCCTAGTGAGCGGTTATAGGGCCTCCTGATCCATTGCTTTATTCTCTAAGCTTCTGACCTGCCTGGAGCTAGGCCTAGCTTGGTTATGTCTCTCTTTGCACCTGCTGACCTGGTGGTAGGGCCTTCTCTTTGGAGATCACTCTCCCTGGACGCTGAGGCCTCCGTGACTCCTAGCCCTGGTACTGCATTCAGCATTTGGTGAACCTGGGACCTGTAGTCCTCCAGGGGTTCCGGTGGTTCCTACTGGGTGTAAAAAGTCCCTGTAGGCGCGGACCCGGTGTCCGGTATATATATCAGGGTGAGCCTGATATGCTCCTCTGCCCCCTCGCTACTTCTTCCTTCTCCTCTCGCCTTCGGCCCACTCAAGGCCCTCACTAGGCCTTCACATGTGTTGTAGGCCTTGGCTCGTCTAAGCACTGCAGCCAGCTTGCTGCTCTCTGAGCGTCAGCACCCTCTCTATATATGTCCCTAACGGGCTCCCTCTGCTTGTCTGAGGTTATAGGGTGGAGATGTGTGAATGTTTGAGGGCCTCTTATGGAGAAGTCCATCCATGCACCCTTCTGGGTTCTGTGGCACCAATGCGCAGCAGGGCGCCACACTAGCCCTGGTACGGTAGTCAGCGTTGGTTGACCTGGGACTTGTAGTCCTCCAGGTATCCGGTGGTCCCTACTGGGTATAAAGGGACCCTGTAGGCGTGGACTCAGTGTCCGGTGTATAGTTCGAGGTGAGCCTGGTACGCTCCTCTGCCCCCTCGTTACTTCTTCTCTCCTCTCACCTTCGGCCACACTCAGGGTCCTCACTAGGCTTCAGTGCGTGCTGTAGGCCTTGGCTCGCCTAAGCACAGCAGCCAGCGTGCTGCGTATTCACTGGTCTAAGCGCCAGCACACTCTCTTCTGACTGAACTCTAACTGAGCTGCCTGGCTCCACCCTCCATATATATATCCCTAACGGGCTCCCTCTGCTGGTCTGAGGTGGTAGGGTGGAGATGTGTGAATGTGTGAGGGCCTCTTGTGGAGAAGTCCATCCATTCACCCTACTGGGTTCTGTGGCACCAATGCGCAGCAGGGCGCCACATTCCCCCCTAGTACAACTCAGTACTCCTGGACTGAAGCATTTTTTCAAAACAGGTTAACAATAACATCAACATTTCTTCCCTTTATGGGAGGCACTATTCTTGAACGTTACAGGTAACATTATAATACAATAATTACATTTATAAATAACAATAAAGTTACTGCAAGTTCCGTAACTTGGTGTCCATTTCACCGAAGAAAGAACATGAGGGACCCGCCTGAAAACCCTCAACGTAGGCCCTGGACGTGGCTATAGGGCATAGGTGATCCAGGTGTTGGACCAAGTCTTCGGCCACGCCAAACGGGTTTTTGTTCCGTGGTCACTTAAGGGGCACTCCAGGGAGTGCAACTATGTACATGACAGTTTTTGGGCTGCTCACAGTCCTCAGCCACCGAGTCCTTTATTTACTGGGTATAAAGGGACCCTGTAGGCGCAGACCCAGTGTCCGGTGTATAGTTCGGGGTGAGCCTGGTACGCTCCTCTGCCCCCTCGTTACTTCTTCTCTCCTCTCACCTTCGGCCACACTTAGGGCCCTCACTAGGCTTCAGTGCGTGCTGTAGGCCTTGGCTTGCCTAAGCAAAGCAGCCAGCGTGCTGCGTATTCACTGGTCTAAGTGCCAGCACACTCTCTTCTGACTGAACTCTAACTGAGCTGCCTGGCTCCACCCTCCATTTATATATCCCTAACGGGCTCCGTCTGGTGGTCTGAGGTGGTAGGGTGGAGTTGTTTGAATGTGTGAGGGCCTCTTGTGGAGAAGTCCATCCATGCACCCTACTGGGTTCTGTGGCACCTGGGCGGAGCAGGGCGCCACATTCCCCCCTAGTACAACTCAGTACTCCTGGACTGATCATTTTTGCAAAACAGGTTATAACAACAACAATAATAAGGTTACAGTAAGTCCCGTAACCTGGTGTCCAATTCACCGATGAAAGAACATGAGGGACCCGCCTGAAAACCCTCAACGTAGGCCCTGGGCGTGGCTACAGGGTATAGGTGATCCAGGTGCTGGACCACGTCTTCGGCCATGCCAAACGGGTTTTTGTTCCGTGGTCATTTACACTGCAGGTAATTCTTACTTATTCCTTGTACCTGGCAGGGACCTGGCCTTTTGTACTGCATGTTGACCTACGTAGTACTGGGGTGTTGTTGATGTCTGTGTTTGCACTGTCTGCTACCCTGTCAGATCTACGTTTGGGCAAATTGTAGAACTGTCTTAACTTCTCGATGGGTCTGGCAAGTACACTGTTTACTGGGCCTTCTGGCTCTGCTTCTACCGGTGATCCTTCTTCCGGGGATTCTTCCTGAGCAGGCTCTTCTGAGGCACTTACAGGTCTTACTTGCAGTGGAGGGTCTTCTGGTTTCTGGGCGTGACGGGAAGTATGGTTTAATTTATTTCAATTAAAGGACTTTATTCTGGGTGTTTGTGTTTTTTTTTAACTTTGACTATGGGGTTAGTAATGGGGGTGTCTTATAGACGCCTCTCCATTACTAACCTGGGCTTGATGTCAGCTGGCATTATAAGCTGACATGAACCCCAGCCCTATTACCCCACTGCCACCGCTACAGGGCAGTGGGAAGAGCGAGGCTAAGTGCCAGAATTGGCACATCCTATGGATGCGCCATTTCTGGGGCGGCTGACTGCTGGTGTTTCTAGCCTGGGAGGGGGCCAATATTCATGGCACCCTTCCTGGGCTATTAATATCAGCCCCCAGCTGTCTGCCTAGCCTTTGCTAGCTATTAAAATAGGCGGGACCCCACGTCATTTTTTGGGGGGTCCCCCATTTTAATAGCTAGTAAAGGCTAGGTATTCAGCTGGGGGCTGATATTAGTAGCCTGGGAAGCTCCGTGGGTATTACCCCCTTCCCAGGCTTCAAACATCTGCCCCAGCTGTCTGCTTAACCTCCGCTAGAGACTAAAATTACAGGGAACCCCACGCCAATTTTTTTTCAATAAATCCTTTATTTTAACACTAAATGACAAGTACAGTAATCAACACTGTCACTGTACTTCTTATATATGTGACTGACATGTTTCTATGTATCTAATCTATGTGTGATGCTCTATTCTTTCTATTCTAAATTGTCGGGTACCGCTGCTGAATTGCCGGCCGGCTTTTTTAAAGAGACGGTGCATGAAAACACTATTATTTTTTTTTAATAAATCCTTTAACCGGTTCCCGACCGCCCACTGTAGATAAACGTCCGCGCTGCCTGGGCTCTGTGCAGCGCCGACGTTTAAAAACGGTGGGTGGTCTCGCAGCGCTCAGGACCCCTAGGGTCCTGCAAGCGCTGCGATTCCGGTGCAGAGCGTTAGCTCTGACAGGGAACATCATCGGGACCTGATTAGATCAGGTCCCAGTGATGTTAACCCTTAGCTGTCATCTATATGCTGTGATCTATAGTGATCACGGCATATAGGAGACAGCAGGAGGAGAGGGGGTCGTCAACTTACCTCTCCGAAGACCTCCGTGTCCTTCCAGGACCTGGGGTTGCTATGGCAGCTGGAGGTCACATGACCGCCTCCAGCTCTGCCATATATGGTGTCCTGTCTGGCTCAGCTACAGCTGAAGCCTGGCAGGACACACTGACTGTGTGAAGATCTCATGTAATGTAATATATGTCTATTACATTACATGAGATCAGTGATCAGAAAAATAAAAATTAATGTCCCATACAGGGACTAAGAAAAAATGTGAAAAAAAGTAAAAAAAAAGTTTTTAAACTATTAATAAAAAAATCACAAAATAAATAAAAATAAATAAATAAAATATTAAACCAATAAATCCGTATATTTTTACAAAACCAAAAAAAGTACACATATTTGGTATCGCCGCGTCCGAAACAACCCGAGCTATAAAACTGTCGCACTAATTAACTCCTTCTGTGCACACCGTAATAAAAATAAATAAAAAACGGAGCAAAAAAATATGCTTTTTCATCATATTGCCAAACAAAAAGTGGAAAAAAATGCGATCAAAAAACAAAATAGAAATAAAAATGGTACCACTGAAAACGTCATCTTGTTACGCAAAAAAAAAGCCACCATACAGCTCCATCAGCCGAAAAATAAAAAAGTTATAGCGCTCAGAATAAAGCAATGCAAAAAAAATATTTTTTTCTATAAAATAGTTTTATTGTGTAAAAACGCCAAAACATAAAAAAATACAGTAAGTGTAGTATCGCTGTAAACGTACTGACCCGAAGAATAACGCTGCCTTATCACTTTTACCACACGCAGAACGGCATAAAAAAAAAACTCAAAAAACAATTCCTGAATTGTTTGTTTTTGTTAATTTTACCTCCCAAAAAACGGAATAGAAAGCGATCAAAAAATGTCACGTCCCCAAAAATGGTACCAATAAAAATGTCAACTCGTCCCGCAAAAAACAAGCCGTCACATGACTCTGTCGGCCGAAATATGGAAAAATTATAGCTCTCAAAATATGGTGATGCAAAAACTAGATTTTGCAAAAAAAGCGTCTTTTAGTGTGTGACAGCTGTCAGTCATAAAAACCCGATATAAATCTGGTATCTCTGTAATCGCACCGACCCGAAGAATAAAGTAATCTAATCAGTTATATCACACTAGGAACGGCGTAAAAAATAAATAAAACCAATTCTTCACCTGCTACTGATTTGTTTATTATGTCCCCAAAGATCCCAGTAAGGCTCTGCCCACATTTATCCTGTGCTCTGCGCTGAGCACTTACACCAGAGTTTCCGTGTAAATCTCTGAAATACGTGATTCAGCCGGAACCCATGATGGAAGATTCCCTGTAATGAGGCAGATATAGGCCACTGTGGACGCCGTCTAGCCTGGGATCCCACGGTGTCATTTGTTTTAGGCGTGCATAAAAGTGCGGTTGGCCACAGTTTTGTGCACTTCTGAAAAAAAGGACACCGCTACACAGAGGCCAGACGGTGTCCAGAGTAACTCTGCTGCCTCATTACAGTGAATGGATCCTGCAGGGGTTTCATCTGAATTACATCACTTGGAAATTTAGATGGAAACCCCGATGTAAGTGCTCAGCCTAGAGCGCCGGATAAATGTTACGTAAAATGTTCCCAATAAAAGCTTCAACTCAGTCCTCAAAAAAGCTAGTCCCCACTCAGGTCCGTCATCTGTTAAAAATATAAGGGACTTCCAAGTTACTGGTAGCAGAAAGGCTCTGGAAAACCAAAATGACCCTTGCCCCCCAAAAGAAATTCAGAAAATTTTGTGCTCCCAAATCCAAATGCCTATTCTACAATAATTTGTTCTCCAATTGTCAAATAGCACTCTGTCCCCCCCAGATCTCACCGTATGGCTAAGCGGTACGATACAGCCACATATGGGGTATTGACACTTTTAGAAGAAATTGTGTGACACATTTCGGCACCATTTTTACCCATTGCCCTGTGTGAAAATGTAAAATCTGAGGGTAAAACATTTTTTTGTGGTAAAAATATAATTATGATTTTTTCACTGCCCAATGGTATAAATTTAAAAATTAAAAAATACTCACTACTTCCCTAGATGAATTCCTTGAGAGGTGTAGTTTACAAAATGGGGTCATTTGTGGAGGTTTCTGCTGTTTTGGCATGTCAGCGACTCTTCAAATGTGACATGGTGTCTGCTGCCTATCCCAGCCAACATAGCGCTCCTTTCTCTTCCGAACCCTGCCGTACACCAAAGCAGTGGTTTTCCCCCACATATGGGGTATCGGCGTACTCAGGAGAAATTGTACAACAAATTTCATGGTGCAATTTCTCCTGTTACCCTTATGATAATGCAAAATTAGGGGATGAAAAACATTTTTTATGGGAAAAATGTGAAAATTTTATTTTCACGGCTCAATATTATAAACTTCTGTGAAGCAGCTGGGGGTGCAAGGTGCTCACCACACATCTAGATAAGTTCCCTAAGGGGTCTAGTTTCCAAAATGGTGGCACTTGTGGGGGGTTTCCGCTGTTTAGACACATTAGGGGCTCCACAAATGTGACATGGCGTCCGCTAATTATTCAAATAAATTTTACATTCAAAAAGTCAAATGGCGCTCCTTCCCTTTCAAACCCTGCCGTGCGCCCAAACAGTGGTTTTCCCTCACATATGGGGTATCGGCGTGTTCAGGAGAAATTGCACAACAAACTTCATGGTGCAATTTATCCTGTTACCCTTATGATAATACAAAATTAGAGAATGAAAAAGATTTTTTGTGGGAAAAATGTGAAAATTTTATTTTTACGGCTCAATATTATAAACTTCTGTGAAGCAGCTGGGGGTGCGAGGTGCTCACCACACATCTAGATAAGTTCCCTAAGGGGTCTAGTTTCCAAAATGGTGGCACTTGTGGGGGGTTTCCACTGTTTAGTCACATTAGGGGCTCCCCAAATGCGACATGGCGTCTGCTAATTATTCAAACAAATTTTACATTCAAAAAGTCAAATGGCGCGCCTTTCCTTTCAAACCCTGCCATGCGCCCAAACAGTAATTTGCCTCCGCATATGGGGTATCAGCGTGTTCAGGAGAAATTGCACAACAAATTTCATGGTGCAATTTATCCTATTACCCTTATGATAATGCAAAATTAAGGGATGAAAAACGGTTTTGTGGGAAAAATGTGAAAATTTTATTTTTACAGCTCAATATTATAAACTTCTGTGAAGCACCTTGGGGTTCAAGGTGCTCACCACACATCTAGATAAGTTCCCTAAGGGGTCTAGTTTCCAAAATGGTGTCACTTGTGGGGGGTTTCCACTGTTTAGGTACATCAGGAGCTCTCCAAACGCAACATGGCGTCTGCTAATTATTCAGACAAATTTTACATTCAAAAAGTCTAATGGCGCTCCTTCCTTTCCGAGCCCTGCCGTGCGCCCAAACAGTGGTTTTCCCTCACATATGGGGTATCAGCACGCTCAAGAGAAATTGCACAAAAAATTTTGGGGTCCATTTTTTTCCTGTTACCCCTGTGAAAATAAAAAAAATTGGGTCTAAAGTAACATTGTTGTGAAAAAAGTTAAATGTTAATTTTTTTCTTCCACATTCCAAAAATTTCTGTGAAGCACCTGAAGGGTTAATAAAGTTCTTAAATGTGGTTTTGAGCACCTTGAGGGGTGCAGTTTTTAGAACGGTGTCACTTTTGGGTATTTTCTGTCATAAAGACCCCTCAAAGTGACTTCAAATATGATGTGGTCCCTAAAAAAATGTTTTTGTAAATTTTGTTGGAAAAATGAGAAATCGCTGGTCAACTTTTAACCCTTATAGCTCCCTAACAAAAAAAAATTTTGGTTCCAAAATTGTGCTGATGTAAAGTAGACATGTGGGAAATGTTATTTATTAAGTATTTTGTGTGACATATTTCTCTGATTTAAGGGCTTAAAAATTCAAAGTTTGAAAATTGCAAAATTTTCAAAATTTTCGCCAAATTTCCGATTTTTTCACAAATAAACGCATGTGATATCAAAGAAATTTTACCACTATCATGAAGTACAATATGTCACGAAAAAACAATCTCAGAATCAGGGGGATCCGTTGAAGCGTTCCAGAGTAATTGCTTCATAAAGTGACAGTGGTCAGAATTGAAAAAATTGGCCTGGTCACGAAGGCAAAAACAGGCTCTGGTGCGAAGTGGTTAACACTAAATGACAAGTACAGTAACCAACACTGTCACTGTACTTCTTATATATGTGACTGACATGTTTCTATCTATCTAATCTATGTGTGATGCTCTATTCTTTCTGTTCTAAATTGTCGGGTACCGGTGTATGCCGCTGCTGAATTGCCGGCTTTTCATGTTTCACTGTGAGCACTGTTCCCATCGATTTGGGCAACCACTGTAATGCCACAACCACCATGGCTGTGGCATTACAGTGAGTGGCAAACAATCCCTGCATGATTGGTGCTCTAAATAGCGCCAGACATGCAGGACACACTTTTTGTGCACGAACAGTTATCGAACATAACCTCGAACAGCCGGATTTTTTTAAAATCGTTCGTGTTCGTCGAACGACTCGAGCACCACCCAAAACAGCTCGAATTTGAGCTTGGCGAACAGTTCTAGTCGAACACCGCTCATCTCTAGTGATGAATACTACAAAACACGAAATTAGACTGGATCCAAAGACTGTGTTAGGTCACATTGAAACCGTTAAAACGGTATATCCAGCCAGTGTGGGACACGCCCAGGGGTCTACAGTGAATTCAGTCTCCCCACCAATGAACAGGAGTTGCCCAGGAGAGGAAATTGCACGACCCACCTCGGAGTCCTGGGATCCCCCGGTACCCCTGGAACACTTGTGTGCTGAAGATCTAGCGATAGCAAAACAGATGCTGAGAGAAGAGTGTCACGCTTTCTCCAAAGATGACTCTGATATAGACTGTATCCCATCGTTGGATTTGAAAATCAATTTGAAAGACACGACCACAGTAACCAGAAATTACATTAGACCAAAGAGTAGACAAGGTCCTCCAGTCTAAAGTATATAGTCAATGAAATAAGACCCCAAAGAGATAATATTGTAGAGTTTATCTAGAGGCTCAAATAATTATTAAGATTGAATATAGAAGACTAGAGGGCTCTTGTGAAGAAAACCACGGGATCAGTTTAGCATATAATAAATTTTATTTATAGAAATACAAACATATAAATAGAAAACCCATATAAGGTGAGACTGGACAAATTGCTAAAATTTGTTTAGGGCAATAATGTGCAGTGTAAGCCCATGAACACACGAAGGATACACAGCCCTCATCACTCAAGTCCAACAAGGTAATACCCCCCCCCCCCACAATAGGGCATATCAGCCTCAAAAATAGCAAAGATGTGGAGTCTACTGTAGGTATCCCGTGCGCTAATCAGCATCATCACTAGATGAAGTAACAAGACATTTCAGACATTAAGTATAAGGAGTAATACCTGAGGACATGCTGGCGTTATGTAGAGCGGGCTGGGAATCTAAGCGAGCACCTCAAAATTACATGTCTGTGCCGAAACCATTACACCGTGAAGTGAAAGAATATTTACAAGATCTCAACAGAGATTGGGTCCAAAAGTCGAAGTCGTCTTATTCCTCTCCTATTGTCTGTGTTAGGAAGAAGGACGGTACGTTGAGACTCTGTTGTGATTACCGGGAACTAAACAGAAAGTCGACACCTGATACCAAAGATCCAAGATACGCTGAATAGCCTATCAGGAAGCCCCTGGTTCCCCTTACTCGATCAGGGTAAGGCATACCACCAAGGGTTTGTCGAAGAGTCCAGTAGACCCTTGACTGCATTCATCACACCGTGGGAATTATATGAGAGTATCCCCATACCGTTTGGGCTCAGTTCAGTTCCAGCAGAGTTTCAGAGGAGCATGGAGACATGTTTAGAAGGATCTAGGGACGATATCTGCCAGCCGTACTTGGATGACAATGTGGTACACGGCAAAACCTTCCGGGAGCATGTTGAACACGTGAGGACCGTATTGCAACGGTATCAACAACACGGAGTTAAGTTGACCCCAAAGAAGTGTGAACTGTTCAAAAGACAAGTCCGATTTCTAGGGAAAATTGTGTCCGGAGAAGGATATACCATGGACCCAGCATAAATTGCTCCCGTGCTGGCCTTAAAAGACAAGAGGCACTCTACCGTCGGGGAGTTGAGGCAGATATTAGGATTCCTCTCCTACTATCATACTTACGTTTGGAACTTCTCCAGGATTGTCGCCCCACTATACTTCCTATTGGGGACAACGACAGAGACAACAACACCCATGGAGAAAAATAAGCATGCTGGTAGGACCGGGCTTAAAAGAAACAACGCCGTTTCGTCCCAACAGCCCATTCTCTGGATAGCAAACCACCAGGAGGTATTGGAAGAACTAGTAGACTACCTGGTAAAACCACCCATCTTGGGATATCCTGATTTTCAATTTACCATTTGTTCTTCATTGTGACACTTCTCAAGTTGGACTGGTAGCTACCCTGTATCCGCATCAAGATGGAAAAATGAGAGTCATTGTTACGGTTCTAGAACGTTGACAGACGCTGAGAAGAATTACCATCTACATTCCGGAAAATTGGAGTTCCTGACATTGAAATGGGCTATCTATGAACGATTTAGAGATTATTTCTACTACAGCAAAGAATTTGAGGTAGACACTGACAACAACCCTTTGACCTATGTCCTTACTACAGCCAAACTGAATGCAACAGGTCAGAGATGGGGAGCTGAACTAGCAGACTTCAATTTCAACATCAAGTACAGGCCAGGAAAATCCAATGCGGATGCTGACAGATTGTCAAGAATGCCACTAGAGCCTGCGGAGTTCTTGCAAGAATGTTCGGAGGAAGTCAGTCTGGAAGCAATTAAGAGCACTACCCAAGCAGTACAAGCTTATCAGGAGGAAGACACACCATTGTGGTGTCCGTTGACGGTGGAAACCACCATAAAAGCGAGAGAAAAAGATCACCCGGGGTCTATTAAACAACTACCAAAAGGGAAAATCCATAGAGCACAATGGTAAGATCAGATAATTTGTAGAATACTACTTTGTGTGGACCAAAATCGGTTTCCAAGTAAACGGGAGAGAGACAATGAGTCACCAGCAGTATCTGTTTTAATTAAAGAATGGACGAAGCTCTACCTCAGTGAAGACATTATTCTGTATTGTAAAGGAGGACAAAATCAGCAGTTGGTACTACCCAGAGTATTCCATAGGTTGGTCTTCAAAGAACTCCATGAAAACATGGGACACCTGAGAGTGGAAAGGACAACCAACTTGATCCGTGAACGTTTCTTCTGGCCGTACATGCAGAGAGATATTGAGAGGAATATGACCAGGGAATGTGGGTGTCTGAAAGATAAATGTCCCAACACATCAACCCGGACACCTATGGGCAACATCCAAACTATGTATCCGTTTGAGATGGTCTCAATTGACTTTCTACATCTCGAGACGTGCAAGGGTGGTTGCGAATACATCTTGGTGGTGATGGACCATTTCACTCGATTTGCTCAAGCAAATGTCACCACCAATAAATCGGGTCGAACAGCAGCAGAGAAGATCTTGAATGATTTTGCTTTGAGGTTTGGGTTTCCTATAAGGTTACACCACGACCAAGGAAGAGAATTTGAGAACCAGCTCTTTGCTAAGCTAGGAAAGTACTGTAGAATTCAGAGATCCAACACAACGCCCTGTCACCCAGAAGGTAACGGACAAGTGGAACATTTTAACCGGACATTATTGTCGATGTTGCACACTTTAAAAGCTGATGAGAATAAAGACTGGAAGAGTTCTCTGTCAAAAGTGGTACATGCCTTTAACTGTACAAAGGAACGGATGGCAAAGGGATACAACATAGCGTCCAAAGTGCTTACACAAGGACAGAGCAAGAGTAAGGAGTACTATGATCGAAAATGTTATGTAGCAGAATTGGCACCGGGAAGCCAGGTGCTAGTCAAGAACGTACGTGATAAAGGCAGTCCCGGGAAACTTCGTTCGTACTGGGAAGACATGGTGTATGTGGTCGTAAGGAGGAAAGGTGATGACAGCCCAGTGTATGAAATCCATTTGGAAACCGTAGACAAGAAAACCAGAATATTCCATCGGAATTAACTACTACCCTGTGATTATCTCCCACCACAACAAGACTTCCCAGAAGTAGACTGACATCATCCGAGATCGACTAAGGGACCACCACAGACTGAAGCTCCGGAGGTGGATAGTGACCTTGAAAGTTCCGATGGAGAAGAACACACCGTTGTATTTCTCGGACTGGCAAGGAAAGGGATGTACCATCCTCAGGAGAATGAACTAAGTCCCAAGGCTCCAGAGTTCGTACCAAGGAGTACAGATAAAGTCCAATTCAGATCTGATGATCGAACACCGGCCCCTGAAGAGACCGATCGACACTCAGGAGGAGTGGAATTACCAGACCATGCGGGAACAAGCGACTCAGAAGTACTGAAACTTACAGAGGCAACTCCAAGAGCATCTGAGGAAGTACGGGAAATGAGTGCGGCGGAAGAAACTCCTGTGACCAAAGAACCCATGGTCTCTGAGGAACAACCCACCAGGAGGATGTCGACTAGAGAAGTGAGGAGGCCCTTGATGCTCACGTATGAGACACTTGGTGAACCGAGTTAAGTGCCAAGGACTGTCGACTGGATACAGGTATCTCTGCCTACAGACCAGGTAAGCCCACTTGAGTGGTATTCACCACCGAGAGGCAGTATGGAAGATGTTGCCTGGTGGAAAGACTTGTTTTCATGCTTTGATTTTCCTTAAAAGACTTTGTAGAAACAAAGAACTGTTAAAGCATAGACAGAGAGAGCTGGTTGAAGACGTACGAAAAGCTCCAGCTGAAGAGATGTTGATTGTTTTAATTGTGTGTAAATTGTTTATTTCTTACAGGCATCCTACAAGAAAAAGGTTCTAAGATTAGGTTGTTATCAATGTTTATGAATGTTATACCAATTTCACAATGCCAATTTGTATATAAAGTTATCCAACTTTCACCACTGTATCAGAATTGGTCAGATTGGCCAATTAATATGAATGTCAAGGATGACAATCAAAAAGGAGGGAAGTGTGTGACATGCAGAAGTAGTACTGTTGCTTTAAAAGCATTCAGCAACTACTAGAAGTAACACAAGCACATGAGACAGGAAGTGTTGTGCTCCAGAAGCATCCAGCATCTAGAGGGGTTAACACAGTCACAGGAGAAGGGGAGTGTTTTAGCACAGCCCCAGGGGGATTGTGGGGAAGTTGTTTACTGTCTGTCTGGAGCTGAAGAGAAAGGTGGTGTGTCTGTTCTGTATCTCACAGAAGCGCCCCTGCAAGTGAAAAGGATTCAAGTCAGGAGTGAAGCTAAGCACAGGTCAGGTAGAGTTCCTGAACTAACAGTGCAGAATATTGTCAAGCAGAAAGATAAGGACTGGAAGAAATGGTGTCACAGGGATCATCTCACTCAGCAAACCCTCCCCCCCTCCTCCATCTCACTGTGCTGTAAAGAATGCTGTGTTCATTAATGTGCCTTTGCATTAGAACTGTGCTGTCCTGTACTACTGGGAAGACTGTAAACTGCTGTGCTGCTAAGGAAACTGTACTGTTTGTCACTGGAGCCTGTTGCTCATAAGACTTAACTTGCACTGGCTGTGCGGCTTCTTATTAAATGCTACTGTTCTACCATTTATGAGGACTCTTATCAAGTGTGTCTGGTCAGCAAGTGAAACAACCTACGTGTCTGTGCCTGAGGGTCAATACCCCTGTGTGCCTGAGAGAAGCTGCAGCACATGGTCTATGGTCGCCCTGAGTAATGGTTCCCCCAGGATTCCAAAGAATTCATGTAACCTGTCTCGCCCCTATCCAAACCTAGCAGCATGCGTGTAACATTAAGTTTTAGAAATCTGTTAGAGAAGAAGGATGAAATAGTGGACAGACATTGTGGGATTCTGGTTAGTAAGGAGGAGATATGGGGTCCAGAGAGGTAGATCTGTGTGTCACCAGCATAGAGGTGATACTGAAAGGCATGAGACTCTATGAGCTGTCCCAGGCCGAAGGTGTAGATGGAGAAGAGCAGGGGTCCTAGAACTGAGCCTTGGGGGACAACGACAGATAGGGGGTGAGATGAGGAGGTGGTGTATGAGTGGGAGACACTGAATGTCCTGTCTGTTAGGCATGAGGAGATCCAAGATAGGGCCAAGTCTGTGATGCTGAGAGATGAGAGAGTCTGTAGTAAGAGGGAATGGTCCACTGTGTCTAAGGCAGATGACAGGTCCAGAAGGAGGAGGACAGAGTAGTGTCGCTTGGATTTGGCGGTTAGTAGGTCATTGGCGACTTTAGTCAGGGTAGTTTCAGTAGAATGGTGCCAGATTGGAGGCAGTCAAAGAGGGAGCAGGAGGAGAGGTGGGAGGACAGTTCAGAATGGACGTGTTGTTCCAGTAGTTTTGAGGCATAGGGGAGAAGTGATATGGGGCGATAGCTAGACGGAGAGGATGGGTCAAGGGATGGCTTTTTGAGGATGGGCGTGATCGAGGCATGTTTGAAGCATGAGGGGAAGACACCAGTTGTTAGTGACAGGTTGAAAAGGTGGGTTAGGGTTGGGATGAAGACTGTGGTGAGGTTAGGGATGAGGTGGGACGGGATTGGGTCAAGTTTGCAGGTGGTGAGGTGTGATTTGGAGAGTAAAGAGGAAAGTTCATCATCCATAATGGTGGAAAAGCTGGTTTTGGAGGCGGAGGGTTGAGTAGATATGAGGAGGGGCTGTGGGGACTTTAGGCAAAAGCTTAAAGTTCAGTTCATTTAATAGAAATCGTTCTTCAGGAATACCTGAAGAACAGTTTTCATCTTTTATTACATATGTGTGGCAAGGTGTTCTTGATAGCTTGAGGAAGATGGGGTCCAAATATAAGAGTGTGGCTGATCGGAGACATTTAGTGGGTCCGGACCTGTGTGTTGGTGACTTGGTGTGGTTGTCCTCAAGGAACAATAAGTTGAAGGTTCTCTCTTGGAAACTGGGTCCCAGGTTCATCAGTCCTTATAAGATTGTGGCCGTCGTCAATCCTGTAGCATTCTGCCTTGCTTTGCCACCCCCCTTTAGGATTCATAATGTGTTTCATCGGTCTCTATTCAAAAAATAAGTTGAGCCCTCAGTATCATCACTGCTATCGCCTTCTCGGGTCATTGTGGATGGAAGTATGGAATTTCAAATAGCTAAAATCGTTGATTCTCACTTAGTTTGTTGGTTGCTTCAGTATCTGGTACACTGAAAGGGTTATGGTACTTAAGAGAGGATGTTGGTACCAGTATCTGACGTCCATGTGGCCAGGTTGCAGCATCTGATTCCTTCCACTCCAACGGTGATTAGAAGACTTTCACCTTCATATTAGGGCTCTTTCACACGTCCTGATATTTTCGGTACTGGAACAAACAGTACTGGAGATATTCTGTTACGCTCACGCCCGGACTGACTGGCGTGAGCGTGATTAGTGATCCCACTGTACCATGAGTCGAGGAGTGCCTGGAGGGGCGTAACTAAGTATCAACCCGATCCGACCAAGGTCGCACGGCGGCTTAGTCGACTCCGTGGACCAAGGAGGAACCGAGCAGAGGGACCAGGTGCGACTCCAGGTCAGACCCCGGTCACAGCTGTTGACCCACACCGGGGAATGCAGGAACAGGCAGATTAGACTGGCATACAGGCAGGTGGGTATTGGCAAGTACGGCTGGTATGCAGACAGGTGGGTACTAGCTAGTACGGCTGGTATGCAGACAGGTGGGCACTGGCAATCACGGCTGGTATGCAGACAGGTGGGCACTGGCAATCACGGCTGGTATGCAGACAGGGAGATACTGGCAAGCACGGCTGGAGTGCAGACAGGGAGGTACTAGCAGGTTGGAGCACAGGCTGGATAGGGTCCAGTACAGACTGGGAGACAGGTACAGAGCCGCAGATGCGGTAGACAAGCAGAGTAAAATGAAACCGCCGGAGCGGAGGACAAGGCAGAGCAGAGAGGAACCGCCGGAGCGGAGGACAAGGCAGAGCAGAGAGAAACCGCCGGAGTGGTGGGTAAGTCAGAGCAGAGAGAAACCGCCGGAGCGGTGGGCAAGTCAGAGCAGAGAGAAACTGCCGGAGCAGTGGACAAGACAGAGCGGAGCGAAACCGCAGGTGCGGTGGACAAGGCAGAGCAGAACCGCCGGAGCGGTGGGTAAGTCGGAGCAGAGAGAAACCGCTGGAGCGGTGGGCAAGACAGAGTGGAGCGAAACCGCAGGTGCGGTGGACAAGGCAGAGCAGAACGGAATCGCCGGAGCGGTGGGTAAGTCAGAGCAGAGAGAAACCGCCGGAGCGGTGGGCAAGACAGAGCAGAGCGAAACAGCAGGTGCGGTGGACAAGGCAGAGCAGAACAGGGCTGAAGGTGCAGGCAGAGAGGACAGGGCTCTGTTCACATGGAACAGACTGGAAAATGCAGGAAGATGGCTAGAACACAGGAGGTGGATAAGGAGGAAGGGAAAAGGGACAAGCAGAACCAGATACACACAAGGTACTTACTATGAAGTAGCGAGTGGACACAAAACTCACAAACAGAAGTACAGAGACAATGAGTTGGAGTTAGGTGCAGGTTCAGATACTGCAGGAAAAGGGAAGGTACAGACATAGAGAAAAACAGGTAACAGGCTAGGATATAGTTCAGACAGGAACTGCTACTGCAATGAGATACAAGAACGAGCCTGGGTATTCAGCCCCCAGAGAGGCGGAAACGGACAAGAAGACACAGAACTGGACCTGGCAACTTAAGAGTCAAGGAGAACACTGAAAGATAGTGTTGCTCAGGCACCTCCTACTGGGTGGAGGGGGTTTAAATATCCAGTGACTCACAGCAATAGGCTGGAGACACATTAGGGGTGCGCCCACAGCAGCTATAAGAATCAGGAAGTAACCGGGCCGCCGCCCTAAGCAGTCAGTCAAGAGGCATGCACACAGCATGAACTGGAGCAAGGATAGCAAGCTGGACTGACAGGTAAGATTGTGGTCTTGCATAGTGGGAGGTGGTGCACTATGCAAGTACGCCGCCAGGGATGTTACAGTACCCCCCCTTTACGCCCCCTCTTCTTCAAGCCTGCAATGGTCTTCTGCAGAGAATTTGGAGGCCAATCCTTCTCTTCAAGAGGATTACCTCTTCTGTCCATGAGAGGAAACGAAACTGATCTCATCATCTTGGTGACTAGGATGCTTCCTCCTATCAAGCCATCCTCAGCAACAGATGAAGTGGGTGAAGTACCAGGAACAGCACACAGGAAAGTCTCTCTCCGTTTGTTATCAGGTAGCACCCTGGTGGATTCAGGAGACAACTGGAGGTCCTCCGCCTGGTTGGAGGGATGCAGAGACTCGGGGGTAATCACTGCTTCGAAGTACATTTTGCCAAGCTTACTGGATGAAGTGGGCAGCGTACCAGGTACCGGGTGTAGGAAAGTCTCTCTCCGTTTAACAGGTAGCACCCCGGGGAATTCAGGAGACAACTGGAGGTCCTCCGCTTGGTTGGAGGGGTGCAGAGACTTGGGGGTAATCACTGCTTCGATGTACACTTTGCCAAGCTTACTGGATGAAGTGGGTGAAGTACCAGGTACAGGGTGTAGGAAAGTCTCTCTCCCTTTGTTATCAGGTAGCACCCCGGAGGATTCAGGAGACAACGGGAGGTCCTCTGCCTGGTTGGAGGGGTGCAGAGACTCGGGGGTAAACACCGCCTTGATGGACGTAGGACCAGATTTATTAGAGACAGAGAGTCCTTGCTTTAGGACCATCTTCAGACTGGTTTCAGAGATGACTTGTCTGTAAGGCGGGACGGTACCTGAAGCCAGATCATTGGTAGAATCGTCGAGACTGTGTGGGGACATCGCCTCCGCTTCTCTTCCTTCGGAGACTTCAGCGCACAGCGAGTCAGCGACTAGCAGATCTGGTGAAGAAGAAGAAGAAACTGCTGACTGTCCTGAAGATGTGGGGACTGGACACCCCTTGTACCTTAGCAGTCCCCCAGGATACACCATGCAGGATCTCCAGACTAGAGATGAGCGGTATTCGACTCGAACTGTTCGCCAATCTCAAATTCGAGCTGTTTTGGGCGGTGTTCGAGCCGTTCGACGAACCTGAACGATTTGCAAAAAATCCGGCTGTTCGAGGTTATGTTCGATAACTGTTCGTGCACCAAAATCGTAACTGGATTTTTTCACAGTAATACTGTTAATCAATGTTAATAGACAGTTTCAGTGTAGAGTGGGCGGGGGGAGGGGCAGGGGATGGATCTCTGCAGAAATAATGCCGATCCCTATTTTTTTTCTCTTTCCCGCATTTACAGTGGGGCGGTGCAGTCTGTCAGCCTATCAGCAGTGCACACACGCAGCGAAGTGTTTTTTTTTCACACAAGCAAGGGCATGTGTCATTGGCTGTGTATGTCACATGTCCTTGCCCTATAAGACCCAGCCATATTCCCCGTCGCCACCATTTTCTCACTGCTGCAGCTGCGTGTTAGACGGCACCGCTGCTGCTGTGGGCGCTATACTTTGTAACTGTATGAATTGCAAGCGAATTTGCTCTTAAATAGACAGATAGGTTTAAGGAGTAGTGACTAGCTGTAATTGCAGTCCTTTTGAGGGCTAGGTTACATCAGTTCCTATCACTTTTTGCCAGGCAGGTCTGTGCCAGTGCTGTGCAAGTGTTTTTCACAGCATTTGGCTAAATCTAGCTAAGCCAATCATTTTGGGCCTCTTGCAGTGTGTGTTAGTCAGTGGAGTAGCCTATCTGTGTTGCAAGCTACACCACCTGTATATCTAATACCAATTTTTTACTGCACTGAGCCAAGTAAAACCTTTTGGGCATAGTAGCAGTGTCTGTTACTCATTGGAGTAGCCCATCTGTACCAAGCTCCACCACCTTTGTATGTAATAACAATTTTTTACTGCATCTAGCCAAGTAAAACCTTTTGGGCCTGTAGCAGAGTCTGTTACTCATTGGAGTAGCCCATCTGTACGGATATGCAGCGATACTAAATAACCAGTGGTGCACAAGCTTATGGCCTCCGTATTGGGCAGAACAAGTGCTGACAAAAAAACAGACACTCCTGGAACTCTTCCCAATAGTGTAGCAACAGAAATATGGGGCGCGCGCCTGGCTAACAAAAATATACGCTTCATAACAAAAACCACCAGCCTAGCGCACTGCATTAATAAGATAGCATCATCGTCTCTCCCAGTGCTAAGCTTACTACACCGGCTAGCATTCCTGTGCCTAAAACACAATGTATGGGTCCGCGCTAGCCACGATGCTGAGGGGTCTAATGCTGCTGCTAACGCTTTATCACAATTCAATTGGCAGAGAAAAGCAGTCGCGAAACGCGCGTCGAGCCCTCCTCTGTCCCCTGTATGAGCAACATTCTATACCTTCGTGGGTGAGTCATTTTGGTCATGTTGGCGATATATTATATGATGAATTCAACGATACATTTCCTTACCTAATTGACCTGACCCCCATTTGACTGTTTAGTACTTTCAATGTTCGCTTGTACCACCTTTCCTACCTTCTCCTTTTTCCCATCTCCTTCCTTTTACTCACTCTCTATCTTTATTTTTGTGGATGGCATCTCTAGGTGAAGTGTCATACCTCAGTCACTGACCTGAGCCCATCCTGTGATGTTCATGTATCTTCGTGGTTCCCCCCGGGACGCAATTCCTTAGGGGACCCACGCCTATTTATAGTCATCTATCTACATTTGTTAGAGTTTTAACTATTCACTATACCTGACAGGGGGTTGACCTCTCGTGCTACATGTTGATCTGCGTTGTGTGGTGGTCTGTGAGGTATCAGTGTCTGTATTATCAGTTACCCTGTCTGCTCCTCGTGTGGGTAAGTTGTAAAACTGCCTTAACCTCTCTATGGGACTGGCAAGTGTACCATTGGCTGGGCCTTCTTGCTCTACTCCTGCCGCGGATCCTTCGTCCGGGGATTATTCTTGAGCTGGCTCTTCTGCGGCACTAGGCTCTTCTGCAGCACTTACAGGTTCAACTTGCTGTGGAGGGTCTTCTGGCTGTTGGAAGAAGTGGAGTACTGGGATTATGACTGCTCCTCCAATTTGAGGCCAATCTGCCGGGAAATCTCCTAAGTCAGTATGGATTACTGCTTCTTCAGGTTCCTCCTGGATAATGAGAGGCTCTTCTTGGGGTTTTAGCAGATCTGGACACAACTTCAGATGGTCCCTAGATACTGTTGCAGTTGTTCTTCCCCAATCTTTGCTGATCAAACACGTCTTCCTGTTATCAAACCTTGAATTCAACACAGTGTAGGGTTCTCTCTCCCACTGGTCATCAAGTTTGTGGTTTCTCCTCTTTCTTTTTAGCACTACTTCATCAGGTGTGAAGGGTTCTGCTGGTGCACTCCTGTTGTATTGTGCTTCCCTGTTTATCCCTCACCCGAGTGAGACTGTCTTCGACACAGGCTTGTACTGCTCGTGTCTGGTCGTATCCCAGTCTTCAGTGGTCACGTCTGCTTCTGGTTCTACAACACCAAGCTCCAGGTCCATGAGCAACTTTCCTGGTCTTGCTCGCATGAGATAGGCTGGAGTGCAATTGGTGGAACTTACAGGTATGTGATTGTACAGATCTACCAGGTCAGGTAGTAGGTCTGGCCACTGATTTCTCTCCTCAAGTGGTAAGGTCTTCAGCAGGTCGATGACAATGTTGTTCATCTTTTCACAGAGACCATTGGTTTGTGGGTGGTACGGTGTAGTTCTTATCTTCTTACACCCATACAAATGGCAGAACTCCTTAAACAACTCTGCCTCGAAGGCTGGGCCTTGGTCTGTCAGCACCTGCTCAGGGTATCCATGGGGTCTGCAGAAGTACCGTTGGAACATCTTTGCTGCTGTCTCTGCCGTCAGGTCTTTGACGGGGGCGACCACCAGGAAACGTGAGTTGTGATCCACCATGGTCAGGGCATAGGAGTGTCCTGACCTGCTGGGTGACAGCTTGACATGGTCCAGGGCCACGATCTCCAGGGGTCGAGTCGTCTTGATGGGTTGCTGGGGTGCCTTCTGGCTGCTGTAGTCTTTTCTTCTGAGGCTACAGGGTCCACAGTCTCTGCACCACCTCTCAATGGAGCTGCTCATTCCCACCCAGTAGAATCGACACTTCAGCAGGGTTTCTAGCTTTTTCCAGCCAAAGTGCCTCGCCTGATCGTGGTAGGCCTCCAACACCATCTGGATGTCCGTCTTGGGAACCACTATCTGCCATACCATCTCGTGGGTTTTTGGAATGACGTACCTCTGGCACAGCTTCTCACGGTAGATAAACAGCCGGCTTCTCATTCCCCAGCTGCTTTGCTTGGAGAGACGCATCTGTGGCGCCCAGCTGCGCTTGGTACCACAGATCCTAGAAGGGTGTATTGATGGAATCCTCCACAAGAGGCCCCCATAAACATTCACACATCTCCACCTTCCACCTCAGACCAGCAGAGGGAGCCCGTTAGGGATATAAATAGGGAAGGTGGAGCTAGGCAGTTCAGTCTAGCCAGAACAGAGTTCCTGCTCACAGCCAGAGAGGGACAGAGTTCTCAGTTCGGTTCTTGCAGAAGTTTGTCTGCAGAGGTAAGCGCAGTCTAGACTCAGTTGTAGCTCAGAATAATGAGCTTAAGGTGTTCCAGCGCCATAAGATCGGTGAAGAGCGGCAAGCTGACGTTAGTGTGAGTAGCCTAGTGAGGACCCGAGCGTGGCCGAAGGCGAGTGGAAAGTGAGTAGCAGTGGGGGCAGAGGAGCTTACCCAGCTCACCCCGAAACATATACCGGACACTGGGTCCGAGCTTACCGGGATCTCTACGACCCAGTAAGGGATAACCGGAATCCCTGGAGAACTACAGGTCCCAGGTTCACGAGAGAGCTGATACGTAACAGAGCCACGAGACACATATGCCCCGTAAGCTGGGAGCGTGCACTCCAAGAGAAGGCCCTACCACAATTTCAGCCGGTGCAGGACAGAGATAAAGTTAGGCCTAGCTTCAGGCAGGTCAGAAACTTACTACGCAGAGGCAAGAAACAGGAGGCCTTACACCCGCTCATTGGGGAGGATCCTGATATGCACCCTTCACTCTACAGTGCTCCGGGACATGCCTGAATTTCCATCAGTAAAAGGTACTGAAGTGACTATCGTGTCTGTCCCTGTTCTTGCTCTGACCCGGCTGGGTCTCGCCTATCCTGCATCCCCCTCTCCGTACACTGCCCTGAGGCCTAGCTCCACCTCTGGGGAGCTATACCATCGAGCTGCCTTATCACCGGCCTCAGAGGACTGCCGCAGCGCTGGTGATTCTCACCAGAATCCACAGGTGGCGTCACAAACTTTCATAAAATTAACAAACAATCCCCTTTTAAAAGCTGACCCCAGGGTACGGGCCCGGGAGCCGACCACTGCGACATCCCCAAGGCCAGGCAAAGGCCCGGGTACCGAGTCGTCCCCATCCCCCTGGGCTAGTCATCTTTCCTGGCGTCACGAACAGGATCGCGTGCCCGCTGCAACGACGGAGTGTTATGCCAGTTGCCACCGGGTACTGTGCGCCTTTAATTAAAAAACTGTGTATGTTAAACTGTGGTGAAGATTGCCGCCATTGTTGGGCCGGCGAGCGAGCAGAAGGGCGTAACCGCGGGAAACTAAGGGGCGTACCTGCAAAAGCGCACGAAGCCCCGGACACACCCCACGCCTCGAAGTCAAACCAGGAAGCGCCAGGTCCTAGAAGGAGCGTCGCTGAACGCTCTGAGGTGGGACGCAAGCGACGCAAGGTCCTGAAGACGACTGTCACCTGCGGAGCTGCGGCCTACCGGAAGAAAAGAAAAGAAGGTAGGCCACGGTTCGCTAGGGGGGCGCCAGAATGTCCGAGGAACAGCATGACGCCGGAATACCGGTTAACGGCCCTGATGTTCAACCCGTGCCCGACGCCGGGCAGGCCGAGGCGGCCGCTCCACCAGCAGCGCCTGTAACTCCTGTCATCCCCATAACTCTACCGTACATTCCTGAAGCAAAGTGGCTCCCCCAGTGCAACGGCAAACCAGATACCCTGTCTGAATTCAAACGGAAGATATGCGGTATCTTAGACATGTACTCTATGACAGGCAAGCAGAGGTCCGCTGTTGTATTAGGACAACTGACTGGTGCTGCGGAACGGGAAGTGGAAACATGGTCGGCCGCAGACCAGGAGTCAGTGTCCGCAATCTTTAAAAAGCTACAGACTGTTTTTGAGGATCATACTGAGGCGGACCTCCGGATGAGGTTCTACAACTGTTCCCAACAGCCGGAGGACAATGTTCGGGACTATGCCTGGCGTCTACAAGGGGCCCTGCGGGCTCTGAAACAGGTTAGTCCGACCAGCATCGAAAATGAAAACAAAATGCTGAAGGAACAGTTTTTCCGGGGACTGAGGTCTCCAGAGGAGAGTAGGACTGTGCGTTGGTGGTTCTTAGATCATCCAGATGCCACCTTTGACAATCTTAAAGACATGGCTATAAAAGGACTGCAGCCCTTGAAAACAAATGCCATCCAATGTTACCAGGGTGGGGCCACACCAGTGCCCGCGGCGTCCACCCTTTCCCCAGTGGCTGCTGAAGCCAAGGTTCCAACAACGTCCCCTAGAGAGCTGGACAGTCTGCGCTCTGAAGTGCGCCAGTTGAGAAAAACCCTGACCACTGTGCTGAGTGCTCTCCAGCTGCGGATGGAGCCCGAGGAAGGAGGGAAAATCCTGTTAGCCGATAGCCCTGAGGATGTCCCCTGGATGCGAAGGAGGAGGAGGACAACACCACCCTCTACGAGGATCAGTGACCAGCGCCGTCCACAGAAGGACCCTACCTGCTACTGCTGCTGCAAGACCGGACACACCGCCCAGAATTGTCCTTTAAACGAGAAAACCCTGGGGCCGAGGGCCGACACCCAGGAGTAAACTCCCCAGGCCCATCATACTGGTACAACAGGTTCGTCGGAGGAAGACCTTTCCAGTCCATTGTGCTGGACGGCATCCCAACGCACGCTCTGCTGGACACAGGATCTCAGGTAACCATAATGCCTGACATCCTCTACAAGAGGTTCTGGTCCATGGACGACCTAAGCCCGCCAGCTCCAAATCTTTATGTTTATGCCTCAAATGGACTCCCCCTTAACCTAATCGGGGTTAAGAAGGTGACAGTAAAGGTGGGGAGAGTGGAGCTGAAGGACCAGGGGCTAATTGTAGTAGAGACTAATCCTGATGACACCAATCCGTATATGGTACTTGGCACTAACATTGTTGGTAACTGTTTGGGAGAAGTTGTGTTCTTGCTCCAACAGATAGCTGACACTGCCAGACCAGGACAGAGGAGGGCGCTGCAGAAGGAGATCCGAGTCCTGATGTACCAACAGCAAGTAAGGTTAACAGATGGTGAAATCGGTAATGTGCGGGTGACGGACCCTATACCCATTGTGATCCCCCCAATGAGTGAAATGCTTATCTGGTGTAGAGCTGCCATAGGTCTTAGAGGACAGAGCTACCAGGCGGTAGTAGAACCCCTTGGCTCTGAGCACAGACCCACGCTCTTAACCGCCAGAGGAGTGGTAGATGTACGCAATGGGAGGGAGCCTGTCCGTCTTCTCAACTGTGGGGAAGATGAGGTCAGATTGCCACGTTATGCCACTGTTGCCAAATTACATGCTGTAAATAACAACTGCATTCACAAGGCAGAGTCCTTCACCTCACCAGATGAAGTGGAGGATGATGACCCTGCAACCCAGGTGGAGGATTGGTGTCAACAGCTCCATGTTGGGACAGACACCACTCCTGCCCATCAGATGCAGGGTGTACACCGGGTGGTTCAAGAATACGCGCAGTTGTTTAGTAAACATCCACTTGACTTTGGGAGGATTAAGGGGGTTCAGCACCATATCCCCACAGGTGACCATCCACCCATCAAAGAAAGTTACAGGCCTATACCACCAGCACACTACCAGAAGGCCAAGGAGATGTTGCACGATATGAGAAAGGCGGGGGTAGTGAGGGATAGTTGTAGTCCCTGGGCAGCTCCCCTAGTTTTAGTCAGGAAAAAGGATGGAAGCATGAGAATGTGTGTAGATTACCGACAAGTAAATCACATTACACATAAAGATGCATACCCTTTACCACGTATAGAGGAATCCCTGGCTGCCTTAAAGTCTGCAAAATACTTTTCCACCCTTGACCTCACTAGTGGGTACTGGCAAGTAGCTGTGGCTGAGGAGGATCGGGAGAGGATGGCCTTCACTACCCCGATGGGACTCTGAGAGTTCAACAGTATGCCATTTGGACTCTGCAATGCCCCCGGAACGTTCCAGAGATTGATGGAGTGCTGCCTGGGACACCGCAACTTCGAGACTGTGTTACTATACCTGGATGACGTGATAGTGTACTCCAAAACGTATGAGGACCACTTGAAGCACCTGGCAGAGGTATGTGAGTCACTGTCCCGGTACGGGATGAAGTTGAAGCCCTCAAAGTGCCACCTGCTCAAGAGAAAGGTACAGTACCTGGGGCACATTGTCAGTCCGGAAGGGGTAGCACCAGACCCGGAGAAGGTCACTGTCATCCAGAAGTGGCCGGAGCCGAAGAACCTCAAAGAGGTGCGTCAGTTTCTGGGACTAGTAGGATACTACCGGAGGTTTGTAAAAGACTACGCCAAGAAAGCAGCTCCTCTGCAAGACCTCCTGGTAGGGCAGTCCCCCAAAGGCAGAAATCCCCCATTCCACTGGGGTAAGGAGCAGGCCGAGTCGTTTCAGGAGATGAAGGAGATCCTGACAGGTGATGAGATCCTAGCCTACCCTGACTACAGCCAACCGTTCCTGCTGTATACTGATGCCAGCAACGAAGGACTGGGAGCTGTCTTAAGTCAGAAGCAGAATGGCCAAGAGAAAGTGATCACATAGAATCATAGAATCATAGAATGGTAGAGTTGGAAGGGACCTCCTGGGTCATCTGGTCCAACCCCCTGCTCAAAGCAGGATTCACTAGATCATCTCAGACAGATGTCTGTCCAGCCTCTGTTTGAAGACGTCCATTGAAGGGGAACTCACCACCTCTCGTGGCAGCCTGTTCCACTCATTAATCACCCTGTCAAAAAGTTTTTTCTAATATCTAATCTGTGTCTCCTCCCATTTAGTTTCATCCCATTGCTTCTAGTGTTTCCTTGTGCAAATGAGAATAAAGATGATCCTTCTACAATGTGACAGCCCTTGACATATTTGTAGACAGCTATTAAGTCTCCTCTCAGTCTTCTTTTTTGCAAGCTAAACATTCCCAAATCCTGCAACCGTTCCTCATAGGACATGGTTTGCAGACCAGTCACCATTCTGGTCGCTCTTCTCTGAACTTGCTCCAGTTTGTCTATGTCTTTTTTAAAAGTGGTGCCCAAAACTGTACACAGTATTCCAGATGAGGTCTGACCAAAGAGGAGTAAAGACAGATAATGACTTCACGTGATCTAGACTCTATGCTTCTGTTAATACATCCCAGAATTGCATTTGCCTTTTTTGCTGCTGCATCACACTGCTGACTCATGTTCAGTCTATGATCTATTAGTATACCTAAGTCTTTTTCACATGTACTGTTGCTTAGCTCTATTCCTCCCAT
Organism: Phyllobates terribilis; assembly: GCF_046119375.1. Lineage (NCBI taxonomy): Eukaryota > Metazoa > Chordata > Amphibia > Anura > Dendrobatidae > Phyllobates > Phyllobates terribilis. The sequence continues at coordinate 203,941,062 of NW_027362768.1, read as the reverse complement.
TCTGTATATGCTTTTTTCATTTTTATTGCCCAGATGTAGTACTTTGCATTTTTCCCTGTTAAAAAACATTCTGTTGGTTGCTGCCCACTGCTCCAGTTTATTTAGGTCTTTTTGAATCCTCTCTCTCTCTTCTCTAGTATTAGCTATCCCTCCTAGCTTTGTGTCATCAGCAAATTTAATCAGTTTACCCTCAATTCCTTCATCTAAATCATTGATAAAGATGTTGAACAATACAGGTCCCAGGACGGAGCCCTGTGGTACCCCACTTGAGACATTCATCCAGCTGGATGTGAAGCCATTTACAACCACCCTTTGAGTCCGATCACTAAGCCAGTTATGAATCCACCTAACAGTTGCCTTGTCCATTCCATACTTGGTAATTTTTTCACTAAGGATGGTGTGAGATACTTTGTCAAATGCTTTGCTGAAGTCAAGATATACTATATCTACAGCATTTCCCTGATCCACCCAGTCAGTGATTCTGTCATAGAAGGAAATTAAGTTAGTCTGACATGACTTGTTAGTTACAAACCCATGCTGAGTCTGGTTAATCACTTCATTCTTATCCATGTACTTACATACATGTTGTTTAATAATTTGTTCAAAGATCTTTCCTGGTATAGAAGTCAGACTCACCGGCCTATAGTTCCCTGGGTCTACCTTCTTCCCCTTTTTGAAGATAGGAACAACATTTGCTCTTCTCCAGTCTTCTGGGACTTCTCCTGTTCTCCAAGAATTTTCAAAGATTATGGAGAGTGGTTCTAAAATTTCTTCTACGATCTCCTTCAGTACTCTGGGGTGTAATTCATCTGGACCTGGAGACTTGAACTCATTTATGTTAGCTAAATATTCCCTCACAATCTTTCTGTTTACAGATAACTTGGATTCCTCTATTCCTTTAAAAGGACAGTGAAGATCAGTTAATGTTACATTTTCTTTCTGAGAGAAAACAGATGCAAAATAGGAATTAAAAAGTTTGGCCTTCTCAACATCCTCTCTTACCATTTCTCCATTTTCATCCTGTAAAAATCCTATAGCATCTTTGACTTTTCTTTTACTTTTGACATACCCCCAAAATCCTTTTTTATTGTTTTTGACATCTCTTGCAAGCCTTAATTCATTGTCAGCTTTAGCTAACCTGATACGTGCCCTACAGGATCTGCAGACTGCATTATAATCTTCTTTAGATATGCCTCCCTCTTTCCATTTAATAAACATTTCTTTCTTTCTTTTTAGCATGTGTTTAAGTTCTGTGTTCATCCATCCTGGTTTCCTTAAATGCTTCCCATTCTTCCTACTTTTCGGGATTGTTAACGATTGTGCTTTGAGAATCTCATTTTTAAAAATTTCCCATCCTTCCTGGACATTTTTGTCCTTAAGGACATCCAGCCATTGGATCCCTCCTATTCTCTTTCTGAGTCTCTTAAAATCTGCCTTTCTAAAATCTAACCTTGAAGTTTGAGTCTTCACATGTCTTCCTCCTCTAGTTATCCAAAATTCTATAATAGCATGATCGCTGCCTCCTAGGGTCTAGAGATGAGCGTTGTTCTACTCGAACTGTTCGCCAATCTCAAATTCGAGCTGTTTTGGGCGGTGTTCGAGCCGTTCGGCGAACACGAACAATTTGAGAAAAATTCAGCTGTTCGAGGTTATGTTCGATAACTGTTCGTGCACAAAAATCATAACTGGATTTTTTCTCAGTAATGATGAAAATTAATGTTAATACGCAGTTTGAGTGTACAGCGGGGTGGGGGGAGGGGCAGGGGATGGATCTCTGCAGGAACAATGAAGATCTCCATTTTTTTTTCTCTTTCCCGCATTTACAGTGGGGAGGTGCAATCTGTCAGCCTATCAGCAGCGCACACACGGAGCGAAGTGCTTTTTTTCACACAAGCAAGGGCATGTGTCATTGGCAGTGTATGTGACATGTCCTTGCCCTATAAGACCAAGCCATTTTCCCCGTCGCCACCATTTTCTCACTGCTGCAGCTGCGTGTTAGACGGCACCGCTGTTGCTGTGTGCGCTATACCTTGTTAATTTCAAGCCAATTTTCGCACAAATATACAGATAGCTTGGGAGTAGGGAATAGTTGTGATTGCAGTCCTTTTAAGGACTAGGTTACAGCATTTCCTACGACTTTTATCAGGCAGGTCTGTGCTCTTAAATAGATAGGTTGTGGGAGTAAAGACTAATTGTAATTGGAGTCCTTTTCAGGACTAGGTTACATCAGTTCCTATCAGTTTTTGCCAGGCAGGTCTGTGCCAGTGCTGTGCAAGTTTTTTTCACAGCATTTGGCTGAATCTAGCAAAGCTAATCCTTTTTGGCCTATTGCAGAGTGTGTTAGTCAGTGGAGTAGCCTATCTGTGTTGCAAGATATACCACCTGTGTATAGAATACCAATTTTTTTACTGCACCTAGTGAAGTAAAATCTTTTGGGCATAGCATCATTCTATTAGTCCATCTATACTGACCTCCATCAGGTTGCAAACTGAATCTAATTTTTTTCTGCATCTAGTTCTGAAAAAATATTTGGCCTTCCAGCAGTGTGTGGGACTTGTTGTATTAGTCCATCTATACTGACCTCCATCAGGTTGCAAACTGAATATATTTTTTTCTGCATCTACCTCTGAAAAAATATTGGGCTTCTAGCTGTGTGTGGGACTTGTTGTATTAGTCCATCTATACTGACCTCCATCAGGTTGCAAACTGAATATAATTTTTTTCTGCATCTAGCTCTGAAAAAATATTTGGCCTTCTAGTAGTGTGTGGGACTTTCTCTATTAGTCCATCTATACTAACCTCCATCAGGTTGCAAATGAAAAATAATTTTTATCTGCATCTACAGTACCTCTGAAAAAATATTTGGGCTTCTAGCTATGTGTGGGACTTGTTGTATTAGTCCATCTATACTGACCTCCATCAGGTTGCAAACTGAATATATTTTTTTCTGCATCTACCTCTGAAAAAATATTGGGCTTCTAGCTGTGTGTGGGTCTTGTTCTATTAATCCATCTATACAGACCTCCATCAGGTTGCAAACTGAATATAATTTTTTTCTGCATCTAGCTCTGAAAAAATATTTGGCCTTCTAGTAGTGTGTGGGACTTTCTCTGTTAGTCCATCTATACTGACCTCCATCAGGTTGCAAACTGAATATATTTTTTTCTGCATCTACCTCTGAAAAAATATTGGGCTTCTAGCTGTGTGTGGGTCTTGTTCTATTAATCCATCTATACTGACCTCCATCAGGTTGCAAACTGAATATAATTTTTTTCTGCATCTAGCTCTGAAAAAATATTTGGCCTTCTAGTAGTGTGTCGGACTTTCTCTATTAGTCCATCTATACTGACCTCCATCAGGTTGCAAATTAAAAATAATTTTTATCTGCATCTACAGTACCTCTGAAAAAATATTTGGGCTTCTAGCTGTGTGTGGGACTTGTTGTATTAGTCCATCTATACTGACCTCCATCAGGTTGCAAACTGAATATAATTTTTTTCTGCATCTACCTCTGAAAAAATATTTGGGCTTCTAGCTGTGTGTGGGACTTGTTGTATTAGTCCATCTATACTGACCTCCATCAGGTTGCAAACTGAATATATTTTTTTCTGCATCTACCTCTGAAAAAATATTGGGCTTCTAGCTGTGTGTGGGACTTGTTCTATTAATCCATCTATACAGACCTCCATCAGGTTGCAAACTGAATATATTTTTTTCTGCATCTACCTCTGAAAAAATATTGGGCTTCTAGCTGTGTGTGGGACTTGTTGTATTAGTCCATCTATACTGACCTCCATCAGGTTGCAAACTGAATATATTTTTTTCTGCATCTACCTCTGAAAAAATATTGGGCTTCTAGCTGTGTGTGGGACTTGTTGTATTAGTCCATCTATACTGACCTCCATCAGGTTGCAAACTGAATATATTTTTTTCTGCATCTACCTCTGAAAAAATATTGGGCTTCTAGCTGTGTGTGGGACTTGTTGTATTAGTCCATCTATACTGACCTCCATCAGGTTGCAAATTGAATATAATTTTTTTCTGCATCTAACCCAGCCAATAGTTTTGGCCTAATACCACAGTTTGGCCACTCAGCTCTGCTCGGTTCCCATCCATTGTTTTTTTGTGCAAACAACTCCAGAGTTGTGAATTAGTTAACCACCAAAATGAGTGGAAAAAGGCCTGCTGCTGGTGGAAAGGGGAATAGGCGTGTTGGGAAGGGGAAAAAAGGTTGTGTCCGTGGGGTAGGTGTTAAAGCAACAGTAACATCTGCAGAAGAAAGACCATCTTCCAGCCAAACTAAAATGTCTACTTCTTTTAGCGGACAATGTGATAAGATCCCTTTCTTACGGCCACGCCAATCGCTACAAATTCCAGATGAGGCACAAAAACAGCAGGTGCTTCAACGGATATCAAGTGCTCCTTTAAGTGGGCTCTCCTCCACATCAACTTCAACATCACAAATACTCCAGTCCTCAAAGGTGTCACCCCAATCGCACTTGCTTCCTCACAGCTCCCAAATCTCCAGCTGCCCGTCTGAGTATGAGGTAGAACAGATGGTTGAGTCTGCAGAGCTGTTTACTCATACTATAGCCTGGGAATCAGAGGTCGACTCCAGCGCTTCTGTGAATCCAGACGAGGAAATGATCTGCACTGATGCCCAGAATCTTTATGAGTCGGATCCAGGACCAGACGCAGAAGGTTCTGACCATAATGTAGACCCTCATTCCCAAACTGTAACTCCTGTTGGTGGAGACAATGAGGAAGACGATGATAAGACTCAAATACCTGATTGGAGCGACAACTTTAGTTTTTTGTCACGGCAGGAACAGGTTGGCTCTGAGGACGACGGGTGTGATAACACACAGGGTGATGATGATGAGGTTGGAGATCCCACTTACTGTCAACCCACAGTCAGCCAAGAGATGAGGTCAGCAGAGGAGGTGGAGGAAGATGCTAGTGACGACGAGGTCAGGTTGCGCCTTCCTGGACAGAGACGTAGTACTGGAAGCATGTCAACAACTGCATCCTCAAACACAACTCTGCCTCTCACCACAAGTCGTGGTGGCTCTTCAGGTCGCATGGGTGCTAAGCCTTGCATAGCCTGGGCATTTTTTCAGATCGATAAAGATGACCCAACTCGTGTTATCTGTAACATTTGTCAGCAAAAGCTAAGTAGAGGCCAAAAAATACATAGTTTGAGTACTTCATGCATGAACCGGCACATGGACATGAAGCATAAGTTGCAGTGGGAAGCTCAGTGTGCTACAATGCGGCCTAGCCGGCCGGGCCAACCACCGTCTGCCATATCTTGTGCATCCGCGGCCTCTTCATCCTCTGTGACTGGGGGGACAGCAGTCACACCTGTTTTGGGGCGCAGACCTGCCACCTCTTTACCCGCAACAGCCAGCGTGATTGGCAGGTCATCATTTTCTTTGGAGGTGGTAACACCAGCTGGTGTTGAGCGCTGTCCGACATCGATAGCACCACCTTTGGATCAAGGTGTAACGGGTCCGGGAGGCGGAACCTCTGAGCTACTATACAAGGGGGCGGCCCTTGTAAGGGAGCGGGTGGCAGTCTCTGGGTGAACGGAAAGGGAGTTACGGCAAGTGATCAGGGCAGTCTCTGGGTAAGGGGTAGGTACGACCTGTGATGGCAGAGCCTCCGGGTAGGCTAGCAGGCAGATGGTAGATGTGTGCTCCCAGGTGAGCAAGCGAGAGTCTCTGGAATAGCAGGTGGTCACGGCACGTGACGGCGGAACCTCCGGGCTGGCAGGCAGGTAGGTAACGGAGAAGCGCTCCCAGGTGAGCGGGCAAGAGTCTCTGGAATAGCTGGTGGTCACCGCACGTGACAACGGGACCTCCGGGCTGGCAAGCAGGCAGGTAACGGAGATGCGCTCCCAGGTGAGCGGGCAAGAGTCTCTGAGATAGCTGGTGGTCACAGCACGTGACAACGGAGCCTCCGGGCTGGCAAGCAGGCAGATAACGGAGAAGCGCTCCCAGGTGAGCGGGCAAGCTGGTCCATAGACAGACTGACCGGAGTAGTAAGGCAGACCGTCGGACCTCAGGCAAGCAGGCAGGTAGCTGATATGCGCTCCCAGGTGAGCGGGCAGGCTGGTCCTTTAGACAGACTGACAGGAGTAGTAAGGCAGACCGTCGGACCTCAGGCTGGCAGACAGGTAACAAGTATTCAGGCAGGAATCAGGCAGGTAACTAGCAGGAAACTGGCAGGAAACTGGCAGGTAACTGGCAGGTAACTGGCAACGGGACCTGAGGGCTGAAGCACAGGTGAGACACAGGTGCAAACAACATTGCTCGGGCACCTCCATTTTGGAGGAGGTGCCTTATATATGATGAAGTCCTCCGGCCATTGGCCGGGGACTCCTTAGGACGGCGCGCGCGGCCCCTTTAAGAGGAGGGGAGCGCGCGCGCGCGCGCCCTAAGCACAGGGGCCGGGAAGGAGCGCGCGCTGAGAGCAGAGCGGGAGGAGGACGCCGGGAAGGAGCACGCGCTGACAGCAGAGCGGGGAGAGGACGCCGGGCACGGAGCAGAGCGGTGAGGGGAGCAGCGTCCCTGCCTAGCAGAGGGCAGGGACGCCAGCGCTACAGTACCCCCCCCTTTAGGCCCCCCCTTTTTTAGGCCAGACAGAAATTTAGCTAGGATGAGAGGGGCATGGATGTTCTCCCGGGGCTCCCACGTTCTCTCCTCAGGACCAAACCCCTTCCAATCTACCAGAAAAAAGGTCTTTCCTCTTACCCTTTTGGTGGCAAGAATGTTCTCTACCTCAAACTCGTCCTCAGCAGAAACCGGAGCAGGAGGCGTACCTGTAGACTTGGAAAAAGAGTTAAGCACCACAGGTTTGAGGAGAGACACATGGAAGGAGTTAGGGATCCGTAAGTTGGCCGGGAGTTTCAATTTATAGGCCACCGGGTTGATCTGACTGATGACCTCCAGTGGGCCGATGAACCGAGGCCCTAACTTATAGGAAGGGATCTTGAGCCGGACATATTTGGACGAGAGCCAGACTTTATCCCCAGGGCGGAATTGAGGAGGGTCCAGACGTTTTTTGTCAGCGTGTCTTTTCATACGCTCGGATGACAGAAGGAGTGCGGACCGGGTACTCTCCCATATGGAGGAAAATTTGTTAACAAGAGATTCCGCAGCCGGATTGTCCGCCGAGGTGGAGACGGGAAACGGGATCCGAGGATGCTGACCGTAGACTACAAAAAACGGGGATTTGGAGGAAGACTCGCTCTCGTGATTGTTGTACGAGAATTCGGCCCATGGCAGGAGATCCACCCAGTCAGAATGGTGGGCATTAACGAAGTGCCGAAGGTAACTGGTCAGGTTCTGATTGATCCGCTCCACTTGACCATTAGACTGTGGGTGGTAAGCGGAGGAGAAGTCCAGGGTGACGTCCAGCAATTTACAAGTGGCTCTCCAGAAACGGGAAGTGAACTGTACCCCACGATCCGACACGATGTGACGGGGCAGGCCATGAAGACGGAAGATGTGGCGGATAAAGTCTTTAGCCAGCTCGGGTGCAGACGGAAGACCTGGCAGTGGAATGAAGTGAGCCATCTTGGAGAAGCGGTCAGCGACCACCCAAATGACCGTACAACCGGCAGAGACGGGTAGATCAGTAATGAAGTCCATCGCTATATGCTGCCAGGGGGCAGCAGGTACTGGCAGAGGTAGGAGGCGGCCGGCCGGCAGGTGTCTCGGAACTTTGTTGCGGGCGCAGGACACACAGGCAGAAACAAAGTCTATTACATCCTTGTGCAGGTTAGGCCACCAGTAGTGCCGGGTAATAAGCTGGAGGGTCTTTTTCTGACCGGCGTGGCCAGCTAGTTTAGAAGAATGACCCCAGTGTAGGATCTTCTCCCGATCAGGTACTGGTACGAACGTCTTACCAGGAGGAAGACGATTTAGACTCACGGGAGCCACCTGCATTACTCTGGCGGGATCGATGATATGTTTCGGATCCTCCTCGAGATCAGACACCAGAAAGGACCGAGACAAGGCGTCCGCCTTGACGTTTTTGTCAGCCGGGCGAAAATGAAGGACAAAATCAAAACGAGCAAAAAACAAGGACCACCGGGCTTGGCGCGGGTTAAGTCTCTGGGCATGCTGGAGGTAAGCCAAGTTCTTGTGGTCAGTGTAAATTATTACCGGGTGAAGAGCCCCCTCGAGCAGGTAACGCCACTCCTCCAATGCCAGTTTGATGGCCAATAACTCTCGGTCTCCTATGGAATAGTTGCGCTCAGAGGAGGAGAAGAGTTTAGAGAAGAAGCCACAAGTTACCATCCTCCCGGAAGATGATTTTTGAGTAAGTACCGCTCCGGCTCCAGAGGAGGAGGCGTCAACTTCCAGGAAGAACTGTTTGTTGCCATCTGGGCGATGCAGCACCGGGGCGGAAGAGAAGGCCTGTTTAAGGGAAAGAAAGGCCTCCTCTGCTTCGGGTGGCCACTCTTTGGGATTAGTACCTTTACGGGTGAGCGCAGAAATTGGGGCCGTCTGGGAAGAGAAGTGTGGTATGAAGAGGCGGTAGTAGTTGGCGAAGCCCAGGAATCGCTGAATGGCCTTCAACCCCTCCGGTCGGGGCCATTTCTCGATGGCAGACAGTTTCTCAGGATCCATTTGTAGGCCGGTCTGAGAGATAATGTAGCCCAGAAACGGAAGCGAGGTCTGCTCAAAGAGGCACTTCTCAAATTTAGCGTAGAGATGGTTCTGCCTTAGCCTGAGCAGGACCTGACGAACGTCTCTCCGGTGAGTCTGGAGATCCGGAGAGAAGACCAAGATGTCGTCCAGGTACACCACTACGCAGGAGTAGAGAAGGTCCCGGAAGATGTCATTGACCAACTCTTGAAAGACGGCAGGAGCGTTACAGAGACCAAAGGGCATTACCAGGTATTCATAGTGGCCGTCCCGGGTGTTGAATGCCGTCTTCCATTCATCCCCCTGACGAATACGAACCAGGTTGTACGCCCCACGAAGGTCCAGTTTGGTGAAGATCCTAGCCCCCCTCAGGCGATCAAATAATTCTGGAATGAGCGGAAGGGGGTACTTATTCTTCACCGTGATCAGGTTTAGGCCTCTATAGTCTATACAGGGACGGAGAGAGCCGTCCTTCTTTTTGACGAAAAAGAAGCCTGCTCCCGCCGGGGAGGTAGATTTCCGGATGAATCCTCTGGCCAGATTCTCCTCAATATATTCGGACATTGACCGGGTCTCAGCAGCGGATAAAGGATAGATACGCCCACGGGGAGGAGTAGTACCGGGTAGCAGATCGATGGGACAGTCGTATGGTCTATGTGGTGGTAATGTCTCTGCCTCCTTTTTATTAAAGACATCTGCATAAGACCAATAAGGAATCGGAAGTCCAGGTAGATTAGCTGGGGTAGGAGAGGGACGGACGGGATGGACGGGAACCAGGCAGGTTTTATGACAGTCTTGTCCCCAGCGAAGGACCTCTCCGGTTTGCCAGTCTAGCACGGGTGCATGTCTCTGGAGCCAGGGCAGACCTAGCAAGAGGGCGTGAGAGAGTCCAGGCAGAACATGAAAGGAGATACTTTCAGAATGCAGCATTCCCACCTGCAGGGTAATGGATTCGGTGATGAGTTGAATGGGGCGAGGTAAGAGGCCCCCATCCATGGCAGCGACAGACAAGGGTACAGCCAGAGGTTTGGTGGGGATGCGGTATTTCTCAACCAGGGACTGTGAAATAAGGTTCCCGGCTGCTCCAGAGTCAAGTTGGGCTAGTTCGAAATAACGGTTCTCCCCGTAGATGATCGAAACTGACAACAGCAGGGATGGAGAGGATTTATTCTTGTCTAGGTGGACCTCTCTGAGCGAACCTAGACACAGGCGTTTCCCGACCTCTCCGGGCAGGCACGGATCCGGTGCTCCTTACTGCCACAGTAGAAGCAGCTCCCCTCGGCACGGCGTGAGTCCTGACGGGTTTTGACCATCTTGGTCTGGTCGACCTGCATAGGCTCAGGAGAGTGTACCTGGGGAGAGATGGAGGGAATGACGGGTTTCTGGAAAGTAGGAGCTAAACGTGGAATCCTTCTCTCACGGGTGACCTCTTTGGCACGCTCCTGGAACCGTAGGTCAATCCGGGTGGCAAGGGTTATTAGATCATCGAGAGAGGTAGGAATGTCCCGACCAGCAAGTTCATCTTTAATACGACCGGACAGACCCTCCCAGAAGACGGATACCAGAGCATCGTTATCCCAGGCCAGCTCCGAGGCAAGGGTGCGGAACCGTATGGCATATTGGCCCACGGTGAGACCCTCCTGACGGAGGCGTAGCAGAGAGGATGCGGATGAGGTCTTCCGTCCGGGTTCGTCGAAGACTTTCCGGAAAGCCGAGAGAAAAGCAGGCAAGTTGGACACCAGGGGGTCTCCTCTCTCCCATAGAGGATTTAGCCAGGCCAGGGCCTCCCCGGTGAGATGGGACATGATAAAGGCAATTTTGGCCCGGTCGGAATTAAACTGATGGGACAAAAGTTCAAAGTGCAGGGTGCACTGATTTATGAAGCCCCGAGCCTGGACGGGGTCGCCTCCGAAGCGAGGAGGTGCAGCAAGCCGGGGTCCGGGGTAGGATACCATAGTATTAGTGGGCAGTGGAGCTGCCGGATTGCAAGATATGGCACTGGCGGAGGTTGTTGGTGGATCAGACAGAGTGTTCAGGCGAGTATTAACATTCCGCAGGTGACCCAGGATGGCCTCCTGTTGGGACCTCTGACGGGACAGTTCAAGACAGAGGTCCGAGAGCGAGGGAGCTTGGGTGCCACCGGGTTCCATGGCCCGAGCAAACTGTAACGGGTCCGGGAGGCGGAACCTCTGAGCTACTATACAAGGGGGCGGCCCTTGTAAGGGAGCGGGTGGCAGTCTCTGGGTGAACGGAAAGGGAGTTACGGCAAGTGATCAGGGCAGTCTCTGGGTAAGGGGTAGGTACGACCTGTGATGGCAGAGCCTCCGGGTAGGCTAGCAGGCAGATGGTAGATGTGTGCTCCCAGGTGAGCAAGCGAGAGTCTCTGGAATAGCAGGTGGTCACGGCACGTGACGGCGGAACCTCCGGGCTGGCAGGCAGGTAGGTAACGGAGAAGCGCTCCCAGGTGAGCGGGCAAGAGTCTCTGGAATAGCTGGTGGTCACCGCACGTGACAACGGGACCTCCGGGCTGGCAAGCAGGCAGGTAACGGAGATGCGCTCCCAGGTGAGCGGGCAAGAGTCTCTGAGATAGCTGGTGGTCACAGCACGTGACAACGGAGCCTCCGGGCTGGCAAGCAGGCAGATAACGGAGAAGCGCTCCCAGGTGAGCGGGCAAGCTGGTCCATAGACAGACTGACCGGAGTAGTAAGGCAGACCGTCGGACCTCAGGCAAGCAGGCAGGTAGCTGATATGCGCTCCCAGGTGAGCGGGCAGGCTGGTCCTTTAGACAGACTGACAGGAGTAGTAAGGCAGACCGTCGGACCTCAGGCTGGCAGACAGGTAACAAGTATTCAGGCAGGAATCAGGCAGGTAACTAGCAGGAAACTGGCAGGAAACTGGCAGGTAACTGGCAGGTAACTGGCAACGGGACCTGAGGGCTGAAGCACAGGTGAGACACAGGTGCAAACAACATTGCTCGGGCACCTCCATTTTGGAGGAGGTGCCTTATATATGATGAAGTCCTCCGGCCATTGGCCGGGGACTCCTTAGGACGGCGCGCGCGGCCCCTTTAAGAGGAGGGGAGCGCGCGCGCCCTAAGCACAGGGGCCGGGAAGGAGCGCGCGCTGAGAGCAGAGCGGGAGGAGGACGCCGGGAAGGAGCGCGCGCTGACAGCAGAGCGGGGAGAGGACGCCGGGCACGGAGCAGAGCGGTGAGGGGAGCAGCGTCCCTGCCTAGCAGAGGGCAGGGACGCCAGCGCTACACAAGGCAACCTAACATGTCCGCCTGCATCTTCCTCACAGACCGGCAGTTTGCCGGGGACACCCTTATCAACCCCGTCTAAGCACAATAGCCAGCCCTCGGTCCCTCAGATGTGGACAAGTAAAAGACCATTTCCTCCTAGCCATGAGAAAGCTAAGAGGTTGAATTTCACCATCTGCAAGCTCTTGGCTACAGAAATGCTGCCTTTCCGCCTGGTGGACACAGAGGATTTTCGAGACCTTATGTCCGTCGCAGTGCCCCAGTACCAGATGCCCAGTCGGCACTACTTCTCAAAGAAAGGTGTGCCTGCGCTCCACCAGCATGTCGCACACAACATCACCGCTTCTTTGAGAAACTCTGTGTGTGACAGGGTGCATTTCACCACAGACACTTGGACGAGTAGGCATGGACAGGGGCGTTACATGTCGCTGACTGGGCACTGGGTAACTATGGTGACAGCAGGACAAGGGGCTGCTGTCCAAGTCTTGCAGTCCCCACGAGTTGTGCGTCAATCCTCTTTATGTCAAAGTTCCTCCACTGCTTCTGCCTCCTCAACCTCCTCTCGGTCTTCCACCTGCACCCAAAGCCTGTCTGGTCATGCCACAAGCTTTCTAACTGCGCAGAAGGGATCCTGCACACCTCCTTACTATGCTGGCAGTAGGGCTCAACGTCATCAGGCGGTTTTTACTTTGAAATGTCTGGGAAATGTGAGTCACACAGCTGAGGAGTTGTGGTCAGCTCTGGAGAACCAATTTCATGAATGGCTGTCTCCACTGGACCTGAAACCAGGGAAGGCCGTGTGCGACAATGCTGCAAACCTGGGTACGGCCCTTCGCCGGGGCAATGTCACACACGTGCCTTGTATGGCTCACGTGTTGAACCTGGTTGTCCAGCAATTTTTAGCCCACTATCCCAGACTAGATGGCCTTCTGCAGAGGGCACGGTCGCTGTGTGCTCACTTCCGCCGTTCGCATCCCGCAGCTCAGCGACTCACATCTCTACAGAAGTCGTTGGGCCTGCCACTTCACCGGCTAAAATGCGATGTGCCTACCCGGTGGAATTCAACTCTGCACATGTTGCAGCGACTGTGGCAGCACCGACAAGCCCTGGTGCAATACGTTCTGACGTATAGCCTGGGCCAACGAGATCCAGAGGTGGGGCAAATCACGCTGGAGGAGTGGTCTCAGATCAGGGACCTATGCACCCTTCTGCACAGTTTTGAAATGGCGACGAAGATGTTTAGTGCTGATGATGCCATTATCAGCATGACTATTCCGGTGATTTACATGCTGGAGCACATGTTAAACAGAATTCGGAGTCAGGTGGTGGCACAAGAGGAGGTGGAGGAAGTAGAGGAGGAGGAGTTGTATGCGGAAGGGCTAACATCTGCAAGGTCCAGACGGTCGGCAGCACCAAGGCGGCAGGCATGTGAGGGTGGGGGAGATGGTTTTACCAGGGCGCATGGTAGCAGCCAAACTAGTGAGGAAGGTGCAGGAGCCCAGGAAGAAGTGGAGGACGAACTGATGGAAGACTCATCAGATGAGGGAGACCTTGATCACATTTCTGTTGTGCGAGGTTGGGGGTAGAGGACAGAGGAAGGAAGCATGATTGTTACCTCGCCACCAACACAACAGGGACTTGGTGCTCCTGGATGCGCAACACACATGAGTGCCTTCTTGCTGCACTACCTGCAACATGACCCTCGAATTGTGAGAATTAGAAATAATCCTGACTACTGAGTTGCCACACTGTTAGATCCCCGGTACAAAAGTAAATTTGCCGAAATTATTCCTGCCATAGAAAGGGATGCACGCATGCAGGAGTATCAGCAGAGACTGTTGCAGAATCTTACATGTGCTTTTCCACAAAACACCAGTGGTGCACGTAGTGAATCTCACAGTTCCAACTTGCCAACCGTGGAACCGTCAAGTGTTCAGCACTCAAACCGTAACAGAACCACAGTATCTGCTGGTAACATCAATTTTGCGGAATCATTTCACCACTTTTTTAGCCCACAGGAGACAAGAAGTCTGACACATAGTCAACGCCTAGAGACGATGGTACAGGAGTATCTCCAAGTAAACATTGAAGCCACGACTGTGTCACTGGACCCTTGCTCTTTTTGGGCTTCCAATCTGGATAAATGGCCGGAGCTAGCCACTTACGCCTTGGAGATTTTGTCATGCCCCGCAGCCAGCGTTCTGTCTGAACGTGTGTTCAGCGCTGCTGGTGGTGTGCTGACAGATAAGCGCACGCGGCTCTCCACTGATAATGTAGACAGACTCACGTTCATAAAGATGAACAAATCATGGATCCGAAACGACTTTTCTACCACTGTGTCATCCTGGGGAGAGTAAAAGCTTGATGATTGGTTAAAATCACCCTACCAACCGTTTTAAGCTTTCAAATTACTAATCATGTTTATCTGTATCTTGACTGGAAAATAATTTGGGCTTTGTAGCAGTGTGCAGCACTGATCCTATTAGCCCATCTATAATAAGCTCCACCAGATTTAAAATTAAAAATAATTTTTAGCTGCATCTAGCCCGGAAAATAATTTTGGGGCTCCGAGATGCGCAAGACACATAAGTGCCTTCTTGCTGCACTACCTGCAGCATGACCCTCATATTGTCAGAATTCGAAGTAATCATGACTACTGGGTTGCCACACTCTTAGATCCCCCAAACTTTTCGATCAACCTTTTCATTTTAATAAAGACCAAAAAAATGGTCATTTTTGAAATTATAAGCATTAGCAGGTTGTTAGAAACTGAAATCAAACAGTTTTCAACTCAAAACTTTATTCTAGGTGATGTTACATTTTCACATAGGACCCCTTGTTCGAAAGGAGCTTCTGAACTCTCTCGTCCATTGAATTTGTCAGGTTTTGGATGGTTTCTGCTTCAATTGTTTTGCATGAGGACAGAATACCCTCCCAGAGTTGTTGCTTAGATGTGAACTGCCTCCCGCCATCATAGACACTCCTTTTAATGATGCTCCAAAGGTTCTGAATGGGGTAGAGGTCAGGGGAGCATGGGGGTCACACCATAAGTTTGTCCCCTTTTATGCCCATATCAGCCAGAGATGCAGATGTTTTATGTGCAGCATGAGATGGTGCATTATCATGCAGAAAAATGATCTTGCTGTGAAATACACGGTTCTTCTTCTTGAACCATGGCAGGAAGTGCTGTTTGAGAAAATCCACATACATTATGGAGTTCATCTTTAGCGCCTTCAGGGATCCTAAAGGGGCCGAGAATCTCTCTCCCCATGATTCCAGCCCAAAACATTACTCCACCTCCTCCTTGTTGGCGCTGTAGCCGTGTTTGCGTGGGGTGTCCATCAACCAGCCATCCTCCACTCCATCCATCTGGACCATCGAGCGCTGCACGGCACTCATCCGTGAACAAAACAGTTTTGAAATCAGTCTTCATGTAATGTTTGGCCCACTGGAGCCGTTTCTGCTTGTGTGAAGTGGATAGAGGAGGTCGACAGGATGGCGTATGCACAGCTGCAAACCTCTGAAGGACCCTGCATCTTGTTGTTCGGGGGACGTTGGAGGCACAAGCAGCTTCAAAAACTTGTCTGCTGCTATGACAAGGCTTTTTTGCTGCTGCTCTTTCAACCTGACGTAATTGCCTGTAGGAAAGAGTCCTCAATTTGCCCTTATCAGCACGCACACGTGTGTACTGTGAATCAGCTACATACTTCTTGATTGCCAAGACACTTCATCCTGATCATCGCACAATGTTGATTGTAGTCATGCCTTGACCTAAACACTCCACAATTTGTTGCTTCTCAGCAGCCGACACATCCTTTTTCTTTCCCATTTTGGCAGAAAATGTAGGCTGCTTAATAATGTGAGAGAACCTTCTTAAGTAGTCTTGCCTTTCATTGGACACACCTGCCAAACTAATTAGCACAGGTGTCTGCAATTGCTTACAGTGATATAAAGAGCCCTGACACACATCACCATCAATGAGTTTAACTGACAAACAAACAAATTCTTCCCTTATCACTCCGAAACACTTTTTGCATAATAATTTGGAACGCGGTGTACATGTGCTTTTCCACAAAACACCAGCGGTTCACGTAGTGAATCTTACAGTTCTAACTTGCCAACCGTGGTCTGTATGGAATTGTTCAATAAAGGGCCCAAAATTAAGATAACATAGATGGGAGAGGTCTCTATGAATAGGAATTCCTAAGTATTTGATACCCTGTGAGGGCCAGGCAAAGGGAAAGTTGGACTGGATGGAATCCTATATGGATTTGGGGAGGGAGACATCGAGGGCCTCAGACTTCGCTGCATTGATTTTAAAATTTGACCATGTAACAAAGTGATCTATTTCAGCCATAACAGCAGGGATGGATATATGTGATTGAGTGATATATACTAGGACATCATCAGCAAATAGAGAGCACTTGTACTCGGTGCCTCCCACCTCAATCCACCTAATATTGGGGTTATGGCGAATTGATGAGAGCAGGTGCTCCGTCACTAGGATGTATAAGAGAGGGGACAGAGGACATCGCTGCCTTGTCCCATTGGTGATTGTGAAAGGTGATGAAAATGTTCTGACGCGCCCCCTGGGCCTTGGGACACCCGGAGCCGGACCCTTTTTGGTGGATGCTGGTGGTTGTAGTCTTCGTGGCGGCAACCCGGTTCCGTGGCTCAGGGCGGTCAAACCAGTGGCGGAACTATTTATGTGGTTTTGATGTTTAAATGTCCGACTACGCCACCCGTGGATTGCGGTCAGAGTGAACCGCCGCTACAGGGCAGACCGCTGAGGCTGGTGTTGTGGGTGCAGCAGAGCGTAGCATAACTCCCCACGGGAGGAGTATAGCCTCAGGGCAGTGTATGCGGAGGATGGGGGTGATGGTGCAGGGCAGCAGCAGTAACGACACGGAGTCAGTGATGCAGTCCAGGGCCTTTACTCACAGTTCTTATTATCCAGACCACGTCTGCAGGTAACGGCTGCCCACGTCGTACTGTGCTCACCAGGTGAGGGGCTCAGACAACTCCCAGATAACTTTGGAGCGCTTCACAGGACCCCCTTTGTGTGTCCTTTGTCTGGCCTTTCTTACCAACACTTCTGTCCGGCTGCCTCGGGCCTCCTCTTGGTAAACTTGGCGCCAGTTTCCCTGACCCTATGTGGTGCCTTCCTAGCGGGTGTAGCGAGGGGCTGCGCCACATAAAATGTCAGAGCCTCCGGTTTCTAGCTGAGGGTCGTTTCCTGCCTCCACTAGTTCGGGGACCGGTCTCCCCCTTTGGCCTGACCCCTCCACGCAGGTGGATTCGGGCGTGCGGTGGCGACTCGCCCGTCCGCACCCCTGGGATCCCTTCATTTCTCGTTCCTGGAGCCTTCTCCGCTCCTCTTCCTTCCTTCTCCCTCTTCCAGGCCTGGGCCTCTGTTACTAGGCCCGCCTCCGGAGCAGAGCTCATGCAGAGCCCCTGCTCCCTGCCACTTCTGCTCAGACTTCTCTGCACTGAACTAAGATGGTGCCCACCTTTTATACTCCCTTCTCAATGCACCCAGGAACTGCTTCCTCCCTGCTCCTGCACTACAGGGTTCCCCTTCCTCAGTGTTCCCTCCCCCCACTCCAGCCAGGGACAGGGACTGTCGTGCCCATCTCAGGGGCATATTGGTCGCCCTGCCCCACGGCAATGTGGTGTAATGCATGCAGGTGTCGGGTCCTGATCCACACTACATCCTTACCTGAGAGTGAGATATCACACCTCTGGGTGAGGTGCAATACGTCTGTAGCAACCGAGCCCTCAGGGTGCTACAGTTCCATTTATCTTCAGCCTAGGTGACGTATTGCGATACAGGGCCGTGATTTTGGCTATAAAAGGGTCCCCTAGACCCCTACCCCAAGCTTTTTAAGAGAATCATATATGGCGTGCCAGGAGACTCTATGGAATGCTTTCTCAGCATCCAACGAGAGTATCTAATTACAAATTTTTAACTGCATCTAGCCCAGGAAATACTTTGTGCCTAGTAGCAGTGTCTGCTAGTCAGCGGATTATCCCGGCTGTTAAGCAAGCTGCACCACCTGTAGTTTAGACACTTAATTTTTTCAAAGGAAATGCTTCGGGACCATGGGATACTTAGTGAAGACCATCAGGAGGCACCCCAAGGCATAGGGGCTGGGACTGGCAGTAGGATGCCTTGCGGTGGACAGCCGAGCTCGATCCTTATAAAAGCTTTTTAACTGCAGCAGCTTTAGTGGACGCTACTGGAGCTGGAATTACCGCGGCTGCTGGCATGAGACTTGCCCTCCAATAGATCCTTGTAAATGGATTTAAAGTGTATTCATTCAAATTAGAGAGACAATTTAAATTAAAAAGCTTAGAGCTGCCTCCACCACAGGGGGGCTCGCTCGACCCACCAGCGGACAGGCACCAGTATTGGGAGAGGGGGGCTGGCCGTCAGGGTTCACCGCGGCTCTGGCACAAACCCGGCGACACGGAGGTGGCACGGGCAGGAGCGGACTGGCCGTGTCGGCTTCTCACTTTTTGGATTTTAGAAGGGCATGACATGCCTATATCTGTGTCTCCCCCTCCTTTTACTCCTCCACCTCTTTTATTTTCGCATGACTATATGTACTTGTCACTTTTCCATGTGTTAGTTATGTCTTCTGAGCAGTTTGTCAGCTTTTGGACACCTTTGAAGGTGTTTTCTATGTGTTTCTATGTGTTTTTGTTTGCCTGCCATTGGTTTTAACGGTGTTCGAAGGTGTTCGACGAACAGTTCGACGAACACACGGGTGTTCGACGAACCGAACCGAACTCGAACACTACGGGGGTGGCTCAACACTACTAGGGTCCCCAACACCTTTACCTCCTCAACCATTTCCTCCCTGTTTATAAGGATTAGATCCAAAGTAGCAGATCCCCTTGTTTTCTCCCCTACCCTTTGGAAGATAAAGTTGTCAGCAAGAGAGGATAAGAATTTGCTTGACCTGTTAGTTTTACTTGAGAGAGATTCCCAACAAATGTCTGGATAGTTGAAATCTCCCATGACCACTACGTCATATTTTTTGGAGAACTTGGTCATTTGATACATAAAGAGTTCATCCATATCTTCAGCTTGCCCAGGTGGCCTGTAGTAAATGCCTACAATGGTGTCCTTTCCGTTGTTCTCTCCTTGTATTCTTACCCAAACAGTTTCCACAGAACTCCCAGTCTCTGAAGCTTCAATCTCTGTGCAGATATACGCTTTTCTAACATACAATGCGACACCTCCTCCTCGTTTATCAAGTCTGTTTCTTGCAAATAAGTTGTATCCTTTTAGCCTGGTATTCCAATCATGTGTATCGTCCCACCAAGTTTCAGTGATTCCAATGACATCATATTCCTTTTCCTGCGTTAGTAGTTCCAATTCTCCTTGTTTGTTGCCCATGCTTTGTGCATTTGTATAAAAACATTTTAGTTTGTGATTGGTTTCTCTTCCTTCCATATTTTTATTATTTAGATTGTTTTGTCTTTGTTCTTTCTTTCCACTTCCAGTAGCAGAGATCTCAATAGTATTTGTCAGCTGTATGGCTTTTTCTGGCCTTTTGCTTCCCTTCCCACATTGTTCTAGTTTAAAGCTCTTCTGATGAGTGTAGCAAGGCGACTTCCAAATACATGTTTTCCAGTCTTCGTAAGGTGCACCCCATCTCTAGCAAGTAGTCCATCGTATAGGTAATTCATCCCGTGATCCAGAAATCCAAATCCTTGTTGACGGCACCATCGACGTAGCCAGTTGTTCACCTGTAGAATCTTATTCCACCTCATTGTTCCATGGTCATCCACTGGGAGGATGGATGAGAAGACCACCTGCGCTCCCAATTCTTTCACTTTCTTGCCTAAGTCTTCAAAGTCACTGCTGATGGTTTCCAGGTCCTTTCTTGCGGTGTCATTTGTCCCCACATGTATTAGCAGGAATGGGTAGTGATCTGTAGGTCTGAAGAGTCTTGATATCCTGTCAGACACATCTTTAATTTTTGCTCCTGGAAGACAGCACATTTCTCTTGAGGTTATGTCTGGTCTGCAGATAGCAGCCTCCGTTCCTCTTAACAGGGAATCCCCCATGACCACCACTCTCCGTTTTTTCTTCACAACATTCTTCTTTCTCCATCCAGGAGGATTCTGAGGGCTTACAAGGTTATTCATTGCTGGCAAAGTCTTATTTTGCTGTATTTCTTCATGGTGCTCCTGCGAGAGAGCCTGGTACTGGTTCCTGAGCAGTATGGGTGCTGACTGCCTCTCGATCCTCCTGCTTCTGTGGGTCACATGCTTCCATTCCTCTGTTTCCTCAGGTGCAGTTCGAATTTCTTCTCTTTCTGAATCATGAAGAGATAATTCTGCTCTGTCTAAGAACTCTTCACCTTCCTTAATGATTTTCAAGGTAGTTAACCTCTCTTCTAGATTTCGCAACTTTTCCTCCAACAGGGACACAAGCTTGCATTTCTGACATACGCAAGCAGGAAGCTCCGCCCGACAGAGAGGAACCCAGAGAACTATAGCAGCTTTAAGTTGGAGTATCTGGCCTTGGTCTGGGCCATCACTGAAAGGTTCAAGCACTACC
Organism: Phyllobates terribilis; assembly: GCF_046119375.1. NCBI lineage: Eukaryota > Metazoa > Chordata > Amphibia > Anura > Dendrobatidae > Phyllobates > Phyllobates terribilis. The sequence continues at coordinate 203,920,572 of NW_027362768.1, read as the reverse complement.
TAGCCTCCAGTAAGTTCACTGCCTTCACTGATAACAACCCCTTGACCCATCTTGAAACAGCTAAGCTAGGAGCACTGGAACAACGATGGATGGCTCGGCTGTCAAATTATCAATTCACAAATAAATACCGGGCGGGCCGCAAGAACGCCAACGCCGATGCCCTGTCCAGGATGCCTCACCAGTCAGACACAGAAGAAGAAGTGGATGACTTGGAAGAGATTGAGCTACCTGCCTTTCTCTGGAATGGGATGATCCACGAACAACGAGCCTCCAGGAGGCAGCGTGGAAAGACGTTAAGCCTCACCACAGCTGGAAAGAGACCCAGGACAGTGACCCGGTTGTCAGCCGCATCAAGGAGCTGAAACCCAAGAAGGTTCCTCCCTGGAAAAAGAAGTGTCTCCGCAAGCAAAGCAGCTGTGGAACGAGAGAAGCCGGCTGTTTATCTACCATGAGAAGCTGTGCCAGAGGTACGTCAATCCAAAAACCCATGAGAAGGTATGGCAGATAGTGGTCCCCAAGACAGATATCCAAATGGTGTTGGAGGCCTACCACGATCAGGCGGGGCACTTTGGCTGGAAAAAGCTAGAGACCCTGCTGAAGTGTCGATTCTACTGGGTAGGAATGCGCAGCTCCATTGAGCGGTGATGCCGGGACTGTGGACCCTGTGGCCTCAGAAGAAAAGACTACAGTAGCCAGAAGGCACCCCTGCAACCTATCAAGACGACTCGATCTCTGGAGATCGTGGCCCTGGACCATGTCAGGCTGTCCCCCAGCAGGTCAGGGTACTCTTATGCTCTGACCATGGTGGATCACTACTCACGTTTCCTGGTGGTCGCCCCCGTCAAAGACCTGATGGTAGAGACAGCAGCAAAGACGTTCCAAGCGTATTTCTGTAGACCCCATGGTTATCCTGAGCAGGTGCTGACGGACCAAGGCCCGGCCTTTGAGGCTGAGTTGTTCAAGGAGTTCTGCCATCTCTACGGGTGTAAGAAGATAAGAACTACACCGTACCACCCACAAACCAATGGTCTCTGTGAGAAGATGAATAACATCATCATCGACCTGCTAAAGACCTTACCACTTGAGGAGAGAAATCAGTGGCCAGACCTACTACCTGACCTAGTAGATCTGTACAATCACATACCAGTAAGTTCCACCAACTGTACTCCGGCATATCTCATGCGAGCAAGGCCAGGAAAGCTGCCCATGGACCTGGAGTTTGGTGTTGTAGAACCAGAGGCGGATGTGACCACTGAGGACTGGGACACGGCCAGACAGGAGCAGTACAGAAGAGTACAAGCCTGTGTTGAAGACAGTCTCACTCGGGTGAGGGACAAGCAGGAAGCTCCATACAACAGAGGTGCCCAAGCAGAACCCTTCACACCTGGTGAAGTAGTACTAAAAAGGAAAAGAAGGAACCACAAACTTGATGACCAGTGGGAGAGAGAACCCTACACTGTGTTACAGTCAAGATTTGATAATAGGAAGACCTGCATAATTAGTCGAGATGGAGGAAGAACGTCGGCAACAGTGTCCAGGGATCACCTAAAGTTGTGTCCAGACCTGCTAAAGCCTCAAGAAGAAGTGCCTCTCGTTATCCCGGATGAGCCTAAAGAAGCAGTAATACACACTGACTTAGGAGATTTCCCGGCAGATTGGCCCCAACTAGGAGGAGCAGTAATCATCCCTGTAATCACTTTCTACCCACAGCAAGAAGAGCCTGTAAGTGCTGAGAAGGAGCCTGCTCAAGAAGAATCCCCGGACGAAGGATCCCCGGTAGGAGAAGAGCAAGAAGGCCCAGCCAATGGTGAACTTGCCAGTCCCAGAGAGACGTTAAGGCAGTTTTACAACTTAGTCACACGTAGAACTGGTAGGGTAACTGAAAATGCAGACATTGATACCACCCAGACCCCCGCACTACGCAGATCTACACGTACAACTGTCGGGGAAAAAGAGAATATATATTTGTAACTTTTATACTTTTGTAACTTTTATACGCTTTTTTGCTAATGTACTAACCACCATTTTGTATCATATAACAATAAGCTTTCCTTGCTACGTAATACTCAAATCGAAACTTAAACTAAGACATTTCCAGCGTTGCCAAGACTTATTTCAGAGAAACGAAACAAGATTATAAGCTGACGGCTGCAATATCTGCCCAGAGACTGAGATAAGGAGATGTGGACCAATCAGGAGTGGCCAGACATTGGACTTTCATGGCTTACCCCGCCCCGGACAACCCCTTTCCCCTCCCATTATGTAGTGTATTTAGATTTGTGCATGTAAAAATAAAGGCAGAACAATGCTGAGGAGGTTGACTGTAGTAGTCTTCTGAGCATGCTCTGAGCTTGAACCAGCTTGTTGCCTGACTCATTCTTTGAATGGTTGACCCATGCTCATAGTTTGAATTTGGAGTGACTGGAGGACGAGTGGAATGTCATCACGACCCCCACAAATGGCGCTCAACGTGCGGCGTGGCTAGCGGTACGCCGCCCTCCCGGACCCATATTGCTGACTTCCCTGGTGGTGACCGCGGTGGCTGAATTTGAGGCCTGATCAACCTCCATCGAACACGGTAAGTTGAGATGTATTTTATATGTCTCACTTGCCTGTGTGTCAGCCGCAGCGGTTTCTGTGGGGTTGTTAGGTTGGATCTGGGTGGGTGACCGGTCGAGTGGTGAGACCTTGGGCGTCCCGCACCACGTCCTGAACCAGCAAGTGTTAAACCGAGTGACGTCGCATGCCTGCGCGTGCTCGTGTGCACACCACCTCCTCCTCCCCCGGTCACTGTACTTTTCTTAGATAGCTGCCTCCCGTAACTGATAGTCGAAGTTTCAAAGCATTCCTGAATTGTAGTGTAAGGTGTTGTGCTGAAAGAATCTGTGACGAATTGAGGCGTACTCTTCGTCTTATACAGAGAAACCTCATAAGGAGGGGTTCTGCTGTAAGGGTTTGTGACGAATTGAGGCGTACTCTTCGTCTTATACAGAGAAACCTCATAAGGAGGGGTTCTGCTGTAAGGGTTTGTGACGAATTGAGGTGTACTCTTCGTCTTATACAGAGAAACCTCATAAGGAGGGGTTCTGCTGTAAGGGTTTGTGACGAATTGAGGTGTACTCTTCGTCTTATACAGAGAAACCTCATAAGGAGGGGTTCTGCTGTAAGGGTTTGTGACGAATTGAGGTGTACTCTTCGTCTTATACAGAGAAACCTCATAAGGAGGGGTTCTGCTGTCAGGGTGCCGTGGTGAGTCGTACTGTAAAGTCGCCATTCAAGGTTAGGGAAGGGACAGATTGAGGCGTACTCTCTGTCTTAGTGTATTGAGGGGTACTCTACACTGATGAGTGGCGACCTGTCGGCTGCACCAGTGATCTGAGTCGCGACAGATCATTGCATTCTATAAGAAAATGTTGTGTATATTCAAATTTGAAAGATTTCGTAAGTTGCGGAATGCTGCTGTGGGAGTTAAGCCAATTAGTGGAGTTACGGGAAGGCAAGAAGGCAAGAAGAATGTTAGGAATTTGTAGAACATGATAAGCTTATGAATGTGTTACACAGAAGTTGGGAAAGTTGGGTGAGGATTTCTGCAAGCACATCTTAGAGTAGATGGTGCAGGGGGGGGACAGAGAATGCCGAGCCTTTGTTCGGATACATGAAAGCTACAGAATGTGATTTGTTATGTGACCCTAAATTGGCCGTAACCCCGTTGATGCCTGTTACTACACCTTTCCCTGCCCCCAAGAACAATCCCACCCCCACTCCCACCTCCTCCCTCCCACGGCCATCTTACTACACCTCTTACTTGTTGTGGGAGGCCCGGAAAGCCCCAATCCAGCCTATATCCACTACTAGATCCGTCCGGTGCATATTACCAGCCACCAGCACAGGTGGAAAAGCCCGTAGTCCCAGAGTACCCATCTGAAACTAATGTGACACCCTCTGCTCCAGTCCACGATGCTGAGACGCTTCCCCTGTTTCCTATGGGAGTCACCCACAACCCTGGGGATATCCTCCTCAACTCCCCAGAATTTCAGGCCAGACTGCTCTCCTTCCGCCAACATACTGTTACTCAAGACGATACGGAGCCAGATGAGGGATGGGCTCAAGATACTCCAGCCCCCCCCCCCCTTTACCCCATACGTCTCCTATGGCATCCTTCACCCCACATCCATTACCCGTACTCCGGCCCTTGCTCCAAGCAACTGCTGAAAGAGCACCACCCCCCCTCCAGCCCCTCAGAAGTCTAGGACCCCTGCCGCTCCCGGAACCTAGTAGACCCATCAGGACGCCCTGTCACTCTGTCAATAGGCTATGGTGACATCCTTACACATCGGGTGGGGGCCATAGTCAACCCTGCAAACACCTGTATGAGCCATGCTGGAGGATTGGCTCGTAAAATTGCCCTTGCTGCTGGTTCTACTCTGGCTGCAGAATGCCAGGCTCACTTAGCCGAAAACGGAGAGCTTTCAAAAGGCCATGGATTCCACAAAAGCAGGACCCCTTAGTACGTATGAATCCGGCCTAGAATACATGAAACAGTTAAAAGCCTGGGCTCAGAATCGCTTGTCAGATCAAGCTGGGTCTGTACAAGATGTTCAACAAGACCCTGATGAATCTGTGGAAAGATCTGCTGCAAGACTCAGCATGCATTTTAAGGATCTCGGATACAGTCCTCACGTCAAGATGCAGGCCGCCCTGTTGGTTCAGGCCCTAGTAGATGGCCTACAAGACGCTCTCAGAGATGACGTTCTGAGAGTACGGCCCGAGATTCGTTCTTCTTTCAACGACGCGGTGGATATCGTTAAAGCTTTCCAAAAATCAATGCTAAAAATGGAAAAGGATACTAAGCCAAGGAAGAAAGCCGCTTCTGCCATGGTATATCAAGCTCAAGAAAGCTACCCACCCCCTGGCAACCAACATGGAATCAAGTGGGTAATGGTTAAAGGCACAGGTGATGATACTCCTCCCACATATAGAAGACAAGACAGAAGAGATGACAAGGGATCATCTAGAAACAGGAGACAATCTCGTGATTCTGAAGGACGAATGTTATGTTGGGAGTGTGGTAGCCTTGACCACATCCTCAGAGACTGTCACTTTACAGGTGGACCATCAACCACTGGAGTTCCTGGTGGACACTGGGGCGGCCACATCTGTCATTTCCTCTGCACAGCTCCCTCCTTCTGTATCCCTATCACCGGATACCCTCACCTGTGTTGGGGTGGAAGGCCAACATATTTCCTCTCCACTCACAGTCCCTGTGTCTGCAGGACCGTTCACCGGAGTACTCACAAGATTCTTGGTCTCTGAAACTTGCCCTGTCAACCTGTTGGGAACCGATCTCTTAGAGCGGATGAAGGCAACAATTACCTTCGGAAACCATGGTATGGAGCTTCTTTTGCGGGACCCTCATTCCGAACAAGGGACTGAAGACCACTGTGTTCTTAAAGCCTTCCCTCTCATGATGATGACCATACAATCTCACAGTTCCCTCACTCTCTGTGGTCCAGTGGGCCAGAGGACGTCGGCCTCCTGCAGGTTCCCCCGGTCCGAGTACACCTCAAGCCTGGACACAGGTATCCACGGTTGCCACAATACCCCCTCAAGGCTGCACAAGAACAAAGCTTGGGTACCCAAATCGCTTCCCTCCTGGAATCAGGAGTCCTTGTCAGATGTGTATCTCCATGCAATACACCCCTCTTTCCTGTAAAAAAGAAAACCGCTCCGGGAGAGTCTCCAAGATACCAGTTGGTTCAGGATCTCAGAGCCGTCAATGCAGCTACCATTTTAGAAACTCCAGTGGTACCCAACTCAAACACCCTCTTGTCTCAGCTGCCTCCAACGGCCACCTTGTTTACGGTGTTAGATCTGGCCAACGCCTTCTTCAGTATACCCTTACACGAAGATTCGTGGTTTCTTTTTGCCTTCACCTTTCAAGGAGCACAGTTTACATGGACCAGGACTCCGCAGAGCCCAGAACTCTCCTAACCAATTCACTCATTCTATGAAGTCTATTCTGGAGCCATGGGTTCAAGAGAACCCTCAGGTCACCCTTCTACAGTATGTGGATGATCTTTTACTATGCGGCACTGAAGAAAATTTGCCCCAGACTATACTCAGCCATTTCACCTTTTTGTCTCGGAATCGGAAGGTCATGCCTCTGGAGTTCTAGCATAACGCTATGATCATAAGTATCGGCCTTTGGGCTACTACTCAGCCCGCCTGGACCCTGTCGCCCGAACTGCCCCCACGTGCCTTAAGGCGGTCCACGCTGCTCACATCCTCCTTGACAAGTCAGCTGATATCGTCCTTGGACATGATCTAGTTATACAGGCCGGCCATGATCTCTCAGCTGTTCTGCAACAAACATCTCCGAAACATCTAACCAACCAAAGACACCTGCGGCTGCAGTGTTCCCTATTGTTGCCCTCCAATATAACATTTACCAGATGTCTGACTATCAATCCTGCCACTTTGTTTCCACCTTCTAGGGGGGAAGGTGAAGAGGGTGAAGGTCCATTGGTGGAACCTCATGATTGTATAAAAATTTTGCAGGAAGAGACTTCTGCTCCAGAGAATATGGTGGCACATCCGCTCGCAGACCCTGCCTTGCACCTATGGACTGATGGATCCCGTTCCGCAGACCCTCAAGGGAAGTTCCACACGGGATATGCTGTCACAATAGATCTAACAGTTCTGAAGGCTGAAGCTCTACCACCATACATGTCTGCACAAGAAGCTGAACTTGTGGCTCTCACAGAGGCCTGCCACCTGGCAGCAGGAACAAAGGCGTATATATATATATATACCGATTCCAGGTATGGACATGGAATTTGCAATGATTCTGGACTCTTGTGGAAGTCTAGAGGATTCATCACAGCTGCAGGTACACCAGTGAAACATGCCTCATGGATTAAGGCCCTGATGAAGGCCCTGGAACTACCCATTCAGGTTGCTGTTATGAAGGTCAAGGCTCATGGAAGACTAGAATCCAGAGAAGCCAGGGACAACCACCTAACTGACCAAGCAGCCAAGACTGCAGCAGTGGAGAATGTGTCATCAAAGTGGCAGGAAAAGGAAGAAGGGATGGGAGAGACCCTGCAAACCGTAGCTGTGACGCTCACTAGAGCAAGAGCCAAAGAACAGCCGGCGGAAGACCATACAAGTCCAGCGGAGACACGAATGGAATCCAGGGGGGTCAGGATGCCTGAAGAAAAATTGTGTGAGGAACAAAGGAAGACCCCCCACTGAAGAAGTCAAGCAATGGAAAGCGGCAGGAGCCGTGCTGGCAGGTCGCAAAGATTCAAAGGTCAACTCGACTCTTTACCAAGTGGATGGGAAGCCTTGCTTGCCTAGACGCATGTACTCAGCTGTGGCAGCATGGGCTCACGGGCCTACACACAGAGGAAAGAATCAAGCCTTGGCATGTATCAAGAAACTGTACTTTGCACCCGGAATCTCTTCCACTGTGACTGCGTACTCAAAATCCTGCTCTGTCTGCGCTACCTGCAACCCAACGTGTACGGCACGGGTCCCTCTCCAACACCTGGCTAAACCAGACTACCCTTGGCAGAGAATACAAGTCGACCATATCCAAATGCCTAAAGCAAGAAAATAGGAGTACGTTTTGGTAGCCGTGGATATGTTCTCAGCCTGGCCCGAGGCCTACCCGGTCGTCAACATGACTGCTAAAGTCACAGCCAAGAAACTGATCACCAAAATTGCCCGCAGATTTGGAGTTCCCCAAGTCATAGAATCGGATCAAGGACCAGATTTCACAACAAATATCTACAAAGAACTCTGGAACATGTTGGGAACAGATTTGGGCCTCCACACTCCATACCATCCTGCCAGTTCAGGCAAAGTGGAGAGAATGAATTCCACACTCAAGACCCAGCTCTTGAAAATGACCCAAGATCATCCCCTCCCCTGGCCCGACCTACTCCCCATAGTATTGTATCATATCACACACACTTCTCAGGCCAAACATGGGCTGACTCCCTATAGAATTTTGTTTGGGACCCCACCCAAGATAGGAGAGATTAGGCCCCAAGAGTTGTCTGAAACACATGATAGAGTGGTAAAATTTGTGATTGCCTTGTCTAGAGAATTGACTAACACCCGCTCTCCAGTATCTGCTTCTCTCCCAGAATCTACAGGTGATGCAGTACATGATTACATCCCAGGCGATCTAGTGTATGTGAAGAAGTTTGTCCGGAGAGACTGCCTCCAGCCGCGGTTCAAGGGACCGTACACTGTGCTTCTCACCAACCCGACGGCTCTGAAGCTTGAGGGCAAGAGCACCTGGATTCACGCCTCCCACTGCAAGAGAGACAGAACGAGTCTATAAAAGATGACTACCTTCTTCTATATCCTTTCCATATGCTTACTGTCTGTCCCAGGGTGGACAGCTACCACACAGGGGTAGATACCTCCTTCTTCTCAGGATGGTTGGGAGGGCTCAAGGGATTCTTCCAACAAGCTTGTTTAGTGATAGGAGGTCTACTAGTATTGGGCCTGGTGGTCCTGTGCTGCATAGTCCCCTTATACAGGAAAGCTATAACCAATGCTGTCCCAACCTCCGGGACCTTTCTGAATCAAGAAACCACATCTCTGTTACATGATGATACCAGTAAGGAAGATATGGAGAAATACACTCCTTTGAACAAGCCTGACCAGACCCCCCATGATAGAGTCCAATTGAAAGATCTAGTTTAGGATCAGTTGGGAGAACTCCATGTGTCATTTAGGGTAGGACTCAATTGTTTGGGGGCGTCCCATAAGGGGGCAGCTTCTAAGATGATTGGGTGAAGAAATCCACCTCCCCTCTCCCCACACATGGACAGTCTCAAAGGCCCCGAAGCAAGGGAAAGCTTAGTGTTTAGGGGGGAATGTCGGGGAAAAAGAGAATATATATTTGTAACTTTTATACTTTTGTAACTTTTATACGCTTTTTTGCTAATGTACTAACCACCATTTTGTATCATATAACAATAAGCTTTCCTTGCTACGTAATACTCAAATCGAAACTTAAACTAAGACATTTCCAGCGTTGCCAAGACTTATTTCAGAGAAACGAAACAAGATTATAAGCTGACGGCTGCAATATCTGCCCAGAGACTGAGATAAGGAGATGTGGACCAATCAGGAGTGGCCAGACATTGGACTTTCATGGCTTACCCCGCCCCGGACAACCCCTTTCCCCTCCCATTATGTAGTGTATTTAGATTTGTGCATGTAAAAATAAAGGCAGAACAATGCTGAGGAGGTTGACTGTAGTAGTCTTCTGAGCATGCTCTGAGCTTGAACCAGCTTGTTGCCTGACTCATTCTTTGAATGGTTGACCCATGCTCATAGTTTGAATTTGGAGTGACTGGAGGACGAGTGGAATGTCATCACGACCCCCACACAACGAGAGGTCGACCCCCTGTCAGATACACTGAGTAAAATAGTTAAACTTCTGACAGGTGTAGATAGGTACCCCTGGGGTATTGTGTATTATTGTACTGTATTATTGTGTATTTTCATGCATAAGTATATTATTTTGTGCTTTGCTTTATTACTAAACAATTTAAGTGAAATGGACACTATGCCTATTTACTTCCTTATTTACCTAAGAACTCCATGGCTGAGGACTATGTGCAGCCCAAAAACTATTTATTGTATATAATTGCGCTCCCTGGAGTGCCCCTTTAGGTGACCTCAGAAGTAAAACCTGTCTGGAGTGGCTCTACTGGAGGTCCAACTTGGGATCTTCATGCCCTGCAGCCACCCCAGGGCCTACGTTGAGGGTTTGGGACAGGTCCCTCAAACCACCAAGTACTCTACCCTGTGAGATGGACATCCTGTCTGGGAACCTCACCATAAGAGACTTGAATTCTGAGGACGCTTTGTACCAGTTTATGTTATTATGCAACTGTAAGGTGCACCAGCGAGGTAGTCGTGGGCGAGCTGTAGCCCCCTCTCGCTCTGGCACCCTACAGACAATTCGTGTCCTCCCTCTGATGTGTGGCTGTGTATGTGGTGCTCTCCACTTACTTCAAACCATCCGATCGCGGCTGTCTCCAGGCATTTCTCTTCTGGGACCAAAGCAGCAATAAATTCAGAGGACACGAGGTTCTTAACCATAACTTGGACTTTACTTGGGGAAGAGGAATATGTACAGTATTTACAGGCAGATATAATGGATAAGGCCCGACAGGTTATTATCTCTCTCACAGGCGCTGGCAACATCTTCAGCCCTGGTTCCCTCTTTAAGTGAAGCATCTCTGTGACTCTAATCTCTAGCCCAAGAGACTCTTCTCCAATACCAAGAGTGATCTGGATCCGATCTCTCCCCCACGTCTTAGCCTGGAGTCCTATTTATCTTCCTCTACTTCCTGCAGACTAGAAGTGCCCCGGGTCCTCAATACTTCCTTTGAGTTTCTCCAGCCGGCTAACAGGACTCTTGCTCTTGCGTAGGGAGACTTTCACACTGGTGATCCCACTGTCTGAGGGTATGGAGCTCCCGTCTACCCTAGCAGCCACCATATATTCAGGCTGCCTGTACGGTTCACTGTCCTATCTCTAACTGAATATCTCCTCCTGCTTCTGGAAACTAAGCAGGGATGTTCCTAAAGTGCCCACCCTCTGTGAGCTGTCATCACTCAGCATTAACCCCATCACTGTCTTTAACACTGCTGGCAGACTGAACCTAACATCTGCACCCAGGACAGTGGCATCTTGTGGCTGATTACAGGTACTGCAGCCCACAAGGAATTATGCCAGGAACAAGCCCTACAACACTCAAGGCTTGATCAGGGCACTAAGTTCCCCCTCTACTCTACTGACTGGACCACTGAAGCTAACCACTTAGCTTGGCCTACCAACAGTTCAGAGAGGTCTAACTACAGGAACACTTCTTTTAACTACCTCAGTGCCAAGGGAAGGCTACGTCCTTCCCCACTATTACATTCCCCCACACTTTAATGTTGGTCATCCCTGACCACACTAAACAATCAATACATATCAGCAGCTATAACATCATATCACATTACTACATTTACTAAAACATTTTAGTACATGACTGGTCCTGAAGTCTTCTTCTTGAGTAGGAGACCGGCCCTTCTCGGTTAAGGGCCCCGGAACTGCAATTCAGGACAGTCCATTATCAATTTTCAAACTTCTCAAAAGTACCGGTCCTTCTCGGCAAGGACCCTGGAAACACAATGTCCATGTCCATATTTTTAAGACAGGTCACACACCAATACCCCTCAATCTCCTTTGAAGGCTGCATTCTGAGGCACACGGTCACAGGGAGCACCCCGTGAGTCACTTTCTTCTTGGCGCTAGCGGGGGTCACCGGTTCTTCCCGCTAGGCCGCAAGTCTCTTAGATTTAGAGGACAGTCATCCTCACGGTGTGCCTCAGTGTTTTAAATTCCAGCAGAAAAAGGCGCAACAAGCGCAACAAAAATAAAAATAGAAGTAAAAACAAAAAGAGCAGCTTCCTTGGGCACACAACTTTCAGTGCTGCTTAAGGCCTTCCTGGCCTGGGATGCAGGGGAACAGTCCTCCATTTTTTCTCTTTAACTCAATTCAACATGGGGCACTCCGCCCCCATTGGGAAACAGTCCCAAAAACAGGACCACCGCTGGTGGGTCCTGATAAAGGAAGAGGTGAAAGGTCAATAGACCTTTTAGCCAGCTAGCTCACTTCTTCCGGGCCTCCCCCCGTTCCTTCATGAAGGCGGCCCATGCTGCAGACGAAGGTGGCTTCTTCCACTTCCAAGGCTGATCGGGGTATCTGCTAGGCCCGGGGTCCTCATCCGAGGACGTAGCACTGCCACAGCCGACCTGGGTAGGGCCGTAACTGGTCACTGTAAAGTGGTGGACTTCATGACTGGCACCAGCCTGAGTCTCTCTGGCAGTTCCTTGCTCAATTGCCTCAGCCCCTCCTGGGTGTTTGGCTGCTGAGTCAACATCAGGCGCCTCACTGGGAGAGTCGGCCCTGCTGCAGCTCGGGAGGACCTCCTCCTCTTCATTCTCGATGTCTCCCAACTGCCGCTTCCTGGGTTCCTCATCTTGTGGGACACTAGCCTTGGGAGGGGGCAGGAATCCTTTAGGGGCTTCCCTAGCCTAGCGCTGCAGAGCCTCTCTCTTGGCCCTTCGTTGGAAGACTTCCTTGTCCTTCTCAAGGACGTCCTCCCACTTGTACGGTCGGGTGAGCGCAGCCGCGTACCACCCCCTGGAACACTCGCATTTGACAAAGTGGACTATGTCCCCCACACGTAGGTTGTGGAGACGGTCGGGTAGATAGTCGCGCTTGATGACCTCACGGGTGACGAATACCTCATGCCCGGTCCACTCCTCTTCTAAGAATCCATACCCCTCACGGATATGGAACTCGAGGACTCGCCCCCGAGTCTGGGACGCCTCCACCGACTCCCTCCGCGCCGCGTTGGACCCCTCCAGCCAGCCTCTCAGGAAGGTATTGGTCCATCGCCGCTGTTCTTGTGGCGTCATCGGGGGGTTGCGGGTAGTCCACATCAGACTCCCGAGCTCAGCGTAACGCTTTGCCGAAGGTGCGTTGATGGCCTCCAATGCCAGATGCCAGAAACTCTCCCGTGTGGCCTTCCTTTAGGGGGCCTCGCCTCCGCACCACCCCCTTCAGGCCTAGGGGCCCATGTCATCGCAGAAGCTATCGCGGCAGGCGCCGTAGGCGAGACCGGCCGCTGGGGTATAGACCGCTCACCTCCATCAAGCTCCGCTGCAGTTATTGCTCCGACCCCACCAGGATGTTCTCCACCCTCAGCCGAGGGGGACGTGTCTTCCGGCATCCGGCTCCAGCACCACATACGGAACTCATGGACGAGCAGGCCCAACTCCGGATCGGGCCTAGTGGACCACTGGACAGCCACTGGGGGCAAAGACTCACAGGCAGCATCCGCGGGTGAGCGACTTTCAATTGCAGCCCCTGGGGTAATCAGCTCTAGGATTTCTTCCTCGGCGGTCATTCCGGACAGGTCATCCGATCCTCCAGTCGCCATCCTCTTAGAGCGTCCACCGCAGCACCTCCTTCCTCTCGTGTGCTGGACAGAAAATGGCACTGGTCGCTTACCAATGACGCGCGTCCTGCATGTCCAACTTCTCCTTTTCCTGGGCCGGCCTTCTGACGCGACAGCCGCGTCACTCGTCGCTCTCGGCGGCTCCGCCTTCTGCCGCGCCCCTCTCTGTGTGCGCTGATACTCACGGGGCCGGACTTCACTTTGCGTCGTGCCCTCTTCCTCACTGGACGTCCCATCCTGGGACGCATGTTCACTGCTGGGCCCATCCTCCTTTCGGCCGGAACTCGTAGGGGCTGGACATCTTTTCGCGCTCTCCGGCGCCGTCCACTCCCATGATAGGCGGTTCTTCTCCCAGACTTTACCGCCACTGTCACCATCTTGGAATCCATGGTTCGGGCCGCCATCTTGGGCCGCATGCCTTCCAACACTTTCTCCTCAGTGTTCTGCGTCGGCTCTTCCCTGCTTTCTTCATGCAAGGAGCTCGCATCCTGCCGACTACGCCAAATGTAAGGTGCCCCAGCGAGGTAGTCGTGGGCAAGTTGTAGCCCTATCTCGCTCTGGCACTCTACAGACAATTCGTGTCCTCCCTCTGATGTGTGGCTGTGTATGTGGTGCTCTCCACTTGCTTTAAACCATCCGATCGCGGCTGTCTCCAGGCATTTCTCTTCTGGGACCAGGGCAGCAATAAATTCAGAGGACGCGAGGTTCTTAACCATAACTTGGACTTTACTTGGGGAAGAGGAATATGTACAGTATTTACAGGCAGATATAATGGATAAGGCCCGACAGGTTATTATCTCTCTCACAGGCGCTGGCAACATCTTCAGCCCTGGTTCCCTCTTTAAGTGAAGCATCTCTGTGACTCTAATCTCTAGCCCAAGAGACTCTTCTGCAATACCAACAGTGATCTGGATCCGATCTCTCCCCCACGTCTTAGCCTGGAGTCCTATTTATCTTCCTCTGCTTCCTGCAGACTAAAAGTGCCCTGGGTCCTCAATACTTCCTTTGAGTTTCTCCAGCCGGCTAACAGGACTCTTGCTCTTGCGTAGGGAGACTTTCACACTGGTGATCCCACTGTCTGAGGGTATGGAGCTCCTGTCTACCCTAGCAGCCACCATATATTCAGGCTGCCCGTATGGTTCACTGTCCTATCTCTAACTGAATATCTCCTCCTGCTTCTGGAAACTAAGCAGGGATTTTCCTAAAGTGCTCACCCTCTGTGAGCTGTCATCACTCAGCATTAACCCCATCACTGTCTGTAACACTGCTGGCAGACTGAACCTAACATCTGCACCCAGGACAGTGGCATCTTGTGGCTGATTACAGGTACTGCAGCCCACAAGGAATTATGCCAGGAACAAGCCCTACAACACTCAAGGCCTGATAAGGGCACTAAGTTCCCCCTCTACTCTACTGACTGGACCACTGAAGCTAACCCCTTAGCTTGGCCTACCAACAGTTCAGAGAGGTCTAACTACAGGAACACTTCTTTAACTACCTCAGTGCCAAGGGAAGGCTATGTCTTTCCCCACTATTACACAACATTTAAGAAATGTGCCTCCCATAAAGGGAAGAGTTATTGCATTGTTAATGTTTACTATTGTTGTTTTAAAATGTACTTGAGCCGGGAGTGCTGAGCTTTGCTAGGGGGGAATGTGGCACCCAGCTGCGCTTGGTACCACAGATCCTAGAAGGGTGTATTGATGGAATCCTCCACAAGAGGCCCCCATAAACGTTCACACATCTCCACCTTCCACCTCAGACCAGCAGAGGGAGCCCGTTAGGGATATAAATAGGGAAGGTGGAGCTAGGCAGTTTAGTCTAGCCAGAACAGAGTTCCTGCTCACAGCCAGAGAGGGACAGAGTTATCAGTTCGGTTCTTGCAGAAATTTGTCTGCAGAGGTAAGCCCAGTCTAGACTCAGTTATAGCTCAGAATAATGAGCTTAAGGTGTGCCGGCGCCTTAAGATCGGTGAAGAGTGGCAAGCTGCCGTTAGTGTGAGTAGCCTAGTGAGGGCCCCAGCGTGGCCGAAGGTGAGTGGAAAGTGAGTAGCAGTGGAGGCAGAGGAGCTTACCCAGCTCACCCCGAAACATATACCGGACACCGGGTCCGAGCTTACCGGGCTCTCTACGACCCAGTAAGGCATAACCGGAATCCCTGGAGAACTATAGGTCCCAGGTTCACGAGAGAGCTGATACGTAACAGAGCCAGGAGACACATAGGCCCCGTAAGCTGGGAGCGTGCACTCCAAGAGAAGGCCCTACCACAACGTCAGCCGGTGCAGGACAGAGTTAAAGTTAGGCCTAGCTTCAGGCAGGTCAGAAACTTACTACACAGAGGCAAGAAACAGGAGGCCCTACACCCGCACATTGGGGAGGATCCTGATATGCACCCTTCACTCTACAGTGCTCCGGGACATGCCTGAATTTCCATCAGTAAAAGGTACTGAAGTGACTATCTTGTCTGTCCCTGTTCTTGCTCTGACCTGGCTGGGTCCCGCCTGTCCTGCATCCCCCTCTCCGTACGCTGCCCTGAGGCCTAGCTCCACCTGTGGGGAGCTATACCATCGAGCTGCCTTATCACCGGCCTCAGTGGACTGCCGCAACGCTGGTGATTCTCACCAGAAACCACAGGTGGCGTCACGAACTTTCATAAAATTAACAAACAATCACCTTTTAAAAGCTGACCCCAGGGTACGGGCCCGGGAGCCGACCACCGCGACATCCCCAAGGCCAGGCAAAGGCCCGGGTACCGAGTCGTCCCCATCCCCCTAGGCTAGTCACATCCTTCTCCAGGGAGGAAGCTTCTTGGGTTATCAGCTCCTTGATACGGCTGACAACCGGGTCGCTGTCCTGGGTCTCCTTCCAGCTGTGGTGAGGCAAAGGGTTTAACGTCTTACCACGCTGCCTCCTGGAGGCTCGTTGCTCGTGGATCATCCCA
Organism: Phyllobates terribilis; assembly: GCF_046119375.1. Taxonomy (NCBI): domain Eukaryota; kingdom Metazoa; phylum Chordata; class Amphibia; order Anura; family Dendrobatidae; genus Phyllobates; species Phyllobates terribilis. The sequence goes on along the minus strand of NW_027362768.1, from coordinate 203,904,586 downwards.
TTCCGGTGAAAGGCAGGTAGCTCAATCTCTTCCAGGTCATCCACTTATTCTTCTGTGTCTGACTGGTGAGGCATCCTGGACAGGGCATCGGCGTTGGCGTTCTTGCGGCCCGCCCGGTACTTAATAGTGAATTGGTAGTTTGACAGCCGAGCCATCCATCACTGTTCCTTGGCTCCTAGCTTGGCTGTTTCAAGATGAGTCAAGGGGTTATTGTCAGTGTAGGCAGTGAACTTACTAGAAGCTAGATAGTGCCTGAACCTTTCAGTGATGGCCCAGACCAAGGCCAGGAACTCCAACTTAAAGCTGCTATAGTTCTCTGGGTTCCTCTCAGTCGGGCGGAGCTTCCTGCTTGCTTATGCGATCACTTTCTCTAGGCCATTCTGTTTCTGACTTAGGACAGCTCCCAGTCCTTCATTGCTGGCATCAGTATACAGCAGGAATGGTTGGCTGTAGTCAGGGTAGGCTAAGATCTCGTCGCCTGTTAGGATCTCCTTCATTTCTTGAAACGATTCGTCCTGCCCTTTACCCCAGTGGAATGGGGGATTTGTGCCTTTGGGGGGCTGTCCTACCAGGAGGTCTTGCAGAGGCGCTGCTTTCTTGGTGTAATCTTTTACAAACCTCCGGTAGTATCCTATCAGTCCCAGGAACTAACGTACCTCCTTGAGGTTCTTCGGCTCCGGCCACTTCTGGATGGCAGTGACCTTCTCCGGGTCTGGTGCTACCCCTTCCGGACTGACAATGTGCCCCAGGTACTGTACCTTTTTCTTGAGCAGGTGGCACTTTGAGGGCTTCAACTTCATCCCATACCGGGACAGTGACTCAAATACCTCTGCCAGGTGCTTCAAGTGGTCCTCATATGTCTTGGAGTACACTATCACGTCATCCAGGTATAGTAACACAGTCTCGAAGTTGCGGTGTCCCAGACAGCACTCCATCAATCTCTGGAACGTTCCGGGGGCATTGCAGAGTCCAAACGGCATACTGTTGAACTCGCAGAGTCCCATCGGGGTAGTGAAGGCCGTCTTCTCCCAATCCCCCTCAGCCACAGCTACTTGCCAGTACCCACTAGTGAGGTCAAGGGTGGAAAAGTAATTTGCAGATTTTAAGGCAGCCAGTGATTCCTCAATACGTGGTAAAGGGTATGCATCTTTATGTGTAATGCGATTTACTTGTCTGTAATCTACACACATTCTCATGCTTCTGACGCGCCCCCTGGGCCAGTGTTGTTAGGGATACCCGGAGCCGGATCAGATGGGGGTTGTAGTCTCCGAGTGGCTGTGACCCGGTCCGTGCCCAGGGTGTCAAACTCAGTGTGTGGCAGTCCTTACTGATGTTACTAAAGTTCTTTATGTCGACTACGCCACCCGTTGAATTGCGGTCAATACGGCCGCCGCTGCAGCAGGGTCCGCTGAGGCTGGTGATGTATGTGCAGCTCAGGTAGTATAACCCCCAACGGGAGGGGTATAGCCTCAGGGGGTCAGGTGCAGAGGATGGTGGTTGTGGAAGTGCAGGGAAGATGGTAATGAGAGTCAGAGTCGGGTTGTGCAGTTCAGGGTTCTTTACTTACTGCTGTTCTTGTACCGGTCACTCCGGCCTTAAGTGACCACCCGAGCCGTGCTGCGTCCACCAGGTCCTGGACTCGGCCAACCCCCAAGTAGTTCTGGAGCGTGGTTCTGAGCTCCCTTTCTGTCCTGTCCTCGTCTCTGGCCTTCCCCACCAGGGATCCACCTATGTCCGGCTCCCTCGGGCCTCTTGTTGGCGAACCCTTGTCTCTGGGTTCCCTGACCCTATGCGTGGTCTGCCTTCCGGGTGGATATAGTGGGTGGCCGTGGCAGATTCTGCCCACGGCCTCCGGTTCCTGGCTAAGGTGTGCTGTAGCCTCTGCCAGCTTGGGATCCGGTACCCTGTTGCCAACTCTTCACCCTCTGGTCTAATTTGGGCTCTTGGAGTTCCTTCTTTCTCCCCCTCTGGGTCTTTCTTTCTCCTCTCTCACTCTTGGCCTTGGGGCTGCTCTGCTCCTCTGCTTTCCTCCACTGCTCTGCAAAGACTGATGTCTCACTGACTGACCCTGACCTAAGATGGTTCCCACCTTATATACTCCCTCTATGTGTGAGCTCAGGTGACCAGCACCCAATGAGCTCCTAGCACTACCCAGACTGCTCCCCCTATCTGCCCCTACACTACTGGGATGCTCCACCCCCCTCCCACTCCAGCCAAGGACAGACTCGGTCGTACCTGCACATTATTAAGTGGGAGTACCATTGGTCTGTCCTCCGGAAATGGGATGTGTGTAGTGCATGCAGCTGACTGAGCTCAGTTCCACACTCCATCCTTACCCGGGAGTGGAATATCACACCTCTGGGTTGAGGTGCAATACCCCTGTAGCAGCCGAATCCTCAGGGTGCTACATTCCCCCCTGGTAAATCACAGCACGTCCTCGGGCTGTAAGATATAAACATCCACAAACATACATTTTTTTCATAAAACATAAACATATAAAACATATAAAACATCATCAGCAGCAATAAACTTTTCATATAGACATTCTTGTTTCTGGTTCCTCCGGTCACGGTGCAACTTGTGACCGGGTAAAGTGCGACAGTCTCTCTTGGAAGAAAAACAGTTTCCTATAAAACCGGTAAGGGGCGCTTTAGGAAGCGCAACTATATACAAGGGGCTATGGCCGCTCGCAGTCCTCGGCCAGGTATTAGGGAGGATTGACCGCTCTCAGTCCTCGGCCAGGTATTAGGGAGGATTGACCGCTCTCAGTCCTCGGTCAGTGGGAATAGGGACACACGGGGTTAACAGTTCAATTTGCTGGTCCCAACGGGGACTATATTTTAACTAGCAGCAGTAACAGTTCTTATACCCTGACGGGTAACTTTATACAGTCTCTTCACTACCGTACTCAACGACGGCGTCCTCCTGCTCCTTCTTTGTGGACAGTTTCAGTTTCAGACCCGTCCGGGTCCTCTTGCTCCTCCTCACACCGCAACTCCTCCTCCGTCAGGCGATGCACATGGAGGGCGTAGGGTCCTTTGGCACACTTGTGCCGGGTGAAGGTGACCTCGTCCCCTAAATGCAGGTCACGACCTCTGTGTCCCTCCGGTAGGTGGGACTCAACGTCTCTCCTGGTCACGAAGACGTCGCCTGGGGTGCGGTGATCCCTGATGAAACCCCACCCATGCTGCAGATTGAACTATATCACAGTCCCGATGGTACGGGGACCATGCGCTGCACGGGGGTCTCTCCTGGTCCGGCTCTTCTGCTCCGCGCTCCTTATTTGGGCTTGTTGTTCCCGGACCCGCCTCTCTCTCCGCTCCCTCTCAAAGACCTCGAGCTGCTGGCGGCAGCACTCTACACGCTCCGCTGCGGCTGCCCGAGTCTCCTGAGTGAACCCCATGAGGTCTTCTCCGGTGGGATCCCACTCAAACTGGGTCTCTTCTAGCGGGGGCGAGATCCTCTTCATGGGCTTTGGAGCCGGGATCAGGGGTTCGCACATGGCTCTTGCTTTTTGCAGCTCCAGCTGGATGTATTCCTGGGGCCATACGAAGGGCTGCCCATCCGGGCACGTATGCTGGGCGAACAGGTCTTCACCCAGGTGCGGCACTCTTGTTTTTATGGGCGCAGTGGTGGTAGCGGCGCCCGGGTTGCCCAGGCCTTGCGACCAGGCCTGGGGCACCTTGAAAGTAAAGGGCACCGTAAGAACGGCGGCGCCCTGTGTTACTTGGCCCTGCGACCAGGCCGGGGGCTCCGCGGAGGTAGGGGGCGCTGTTGGTATTGCGTCGCCCGGGGGTACTAGGCCTTGCGACCAGGCCGATGGTACTTCCTGCTTGGCCACGCTCGGGGTCGAGGCGTGTGACGTCACAGGGGTCGCGGCTTCCGTTTGAGGCCTAGTCTGCGGCGGTGACGTTGCAGCGACGGGCACCGCAGGGGGTACTTCGGGCTCTGCGACGGGGAGCTGGGGCAGGCACGCGGTTTCCCGGCTCGGGGTAGAGACGTCCCCTTTACCTGCCTCCATTCGTTCGGCTCCCTTCTCGGCGCCGTCTCCGGCCTTCAGTCCTCCTGCGCCATCCTCAGAGGCGGTCTGTCTCCTCTTCTCGGGTGGCGTGCTCCGCTGACGGGTTTCGGTCTGCTGGGCCATCTCTCGGCTCCACTCCGCCAACGTCTCCCGCTGCACCCGGGCCATCCTCCGTGCGAGGCCCTCCAGCGCGGTCTGTGCACACTCCCGGTCTCGGGGGAGCTGTGTTAGGATCTCCAGCAGGCCTTCTGGAGTGGCGACCTGCAACAGGCTCCTGACCACTGGGTCGGTGCTGCCTGGAGTGGCGGCCCGCATCAGGCTCCTGACCACTGGGTCGGTGCTGCCTGGCTCTCCCTCCATCTCCGGGTGTGCTTTCTCTGGACTCTCTTCCAGACGTCTTGTCTCCGGGTGCGCTCTCTCCAGACTGCTCCAGGCGACACCCATCTTTGTTCTCTTCTTCTGTCTCCGCCCACATTGAGGGTGGTCCCGGGGCAACTTCAGTTCCAGGGGCAGTTCTCTTACGCTCATGGACACTTCCAGCATCACAGTCTCTGTTGGTGGGCGCGGTTTCCGCTTTTGGCGCCATTCTTCGACCTGGCCAACGATGGGAGGTGGCCTCTTGCCACCCTCTGGCACGCCCATAATGGCGTCCGCTCCCCCAAGGCGGGAAATCTTCGGAAATGGCGGGAATCGTCTCCCAGTGGCGGGAAACTCCATGGATGGCGGGAAAAAGCTGCAAATGGCGGACAACCGGCGGGAAACGACCTGTGATGGGGCCCGATGGCGGGGACCCTCCGGAACCGGCAGGAGACTTCTTTTTAAGGTAACGGTGAACTTTTCTTCAGGCACGCAGTACCCGGTTGTTGCGGGCACGTTATCCTGCCGACTACGCCAAAGTTGACGCGCCCCCTGGGCCAGTGTTGTTAGGGATACCCGGAGCCGGATCAGATGGGGGTTGTAGTCTCCGAGTGGCTGTGACCCGGTCCGTGCCCAGGGTGTCAAACTCAGTGTGTGGCAGTCCTTACTGATGTTACTAAAGCTCTTTATGTCGACTACGCCACCCGTTGAATTGCGGTCAATACGGCCGCCGCTGCAGCAGGGTCCGCTGAGGCTGGTGATGTATGTGCAGCTCAGGTAGTATAACCCCCAACGGGAGGGGTATAGCCTCAGGGGGTCAGGTGCAGAGGATGGTGGTTGTGGAAGTGCAGGGAAGATGGTAATGAGAGTCAGAGTCGGGTTGTGCAGTTCAGGGTTCTTTACTTACTGCTGTTCTTGTACCGGTCACTCCGGCCTTAAGTGACCACCCGAGCCGTGCTGCGTCCACCAGGTCCTGGACTCGGCCAACCCCCAAGTAGTTCTGGAGCGTGGTTCTGAGCTCCCTTTCTGTCCTGTCCTCGTCTCTGGCCTTCCCCACCAGGGATCCACCTATGTCCGGCTCCCTCGGGCCTCTTGTTGGCGAACCCTTGTCTCTGGGTTCCCTGACCCTATGCGTGGTCTGCCTTCCGGGTGGATATAGTGGGTGGCCGTGGCAGATTCTGCCCACGGCCTCCGGTTCCTGGCTAAGGTGTGCTGTAGCCTCTGCCAGCTTGGGATCCGGTACCCTGTTGCCAACTCTTCACCCTCTGGTCTAATTTGGGCTCTTGGAGTTCCTTCTTTCTCCCCCTCTGGGTCTTTCTTTCTCCTCTCTCACTCTTGGCCTTGGGGCTGCTCTGCTCCTCTGCTTTCCTCCACTGCTCTGCAAAGACTGATGTCTCACTGACTGACCCTGACCTAAGATGGTTCCCACCTTATATACTCCCTCTATGTGTGAGCTCAGGTGACCAGCACCCAATGAGCTCCTAGCACTACCCAGACTGCTCCCCCTATCTGCCCCTACACTACTGGGATGCTCCACCCCCCTCCCACTCCAGCCAAGGACAGACTCGGTCGTACCTGCACATTATTAAGTGGGAGTACCATTGGTCTGTCCTCCGGAAATGGGATGTGTGTAGTGCATGCAGCTGACTGAGCTCAGTTCCACACTCCATCCTTACCCGGGAGTGGAATATCACACCTCTGGGTTGAGGTGCAATACCCCTGTAGCAGCCGAATCCTCAGGGTGCTACACTTCCATCCTTTTTCCTGACTAAAACTAGGGGAGCTGCCCAGGGACTACAACTATCCCTTACTACCCCTGCCTTCTTCATGTCATGCAATATCTCCTTGGCTTTCTGGTAGTGTGCTGGAGGTATAGGCCTGTACCGTTCCTTGACGGGGGGATGGTTGCCTGTGGGGATGTGATGTTGTACCCCCTTAATCCTCCCAAAGTCAAGTGGGTGTTTGCTGAATACCTGCGCGTATTCCTGAACCACCCAGTGTACCCCCTGTTTCTGGTGGGCAGGAGTGGTGTCTGTCCCAACATGGATCTGCTGACACCAATTCTCCACCTGGGTTGCCGGGTCATTATCCTCCACTTGGTCTGGGGAGGTTAAGGACTCCGCCGTGTGAATGGAGTTGTTATTTACAGCATGTAACTTGGCAACAGTGGCATAACGTGGTAATCTGACCTCGTCTTCCCCATAGTTGAGAAGACGGACGGGCACCCTCCCATTGCGTACATCCACTACCCCTCTGGCAGTCAAGAGTGTAGGCCTATGTTCCGAGCTAAGGGGCTCTACTACCGCCTGGTAGCTCCGTCCTTTGAGACCTATTGCTGTTCTACACCATATCAGCATTTCACTCATCGGGGGAATCACAATGGGTATGGGGTCTGTTACCTGCACATTACCAATTTCACCACCTGTTAGCTTTACTTGCTGCTGGCACATCAGGGCTCGGATCTCCTTCTGGATCGCTCTCTTCTGTCCTGGTCTGGCAACGTCAGCGAGCTGTTGGAGTAAAAACACAACCTCCACCAAACAGTTACCAACAATGTTAGTGCCTAGTACCATATTCAGTCCTGAATCATCAGAGACAGTCTCCGCTATGATAAGTCCCTGGTCCTTCAGCTCCACTCTCCCCACCTTTACCGTTACATCCTTAACCTCGACTAGGTTAAGAGGGAGGCCGTTAGAGGCATATACCGAAAAGTCTGGGTTTGCGGGTTGGAGACTGTCCATGGACCAGTATCTCTTGTAAAGGACATCAGGCATACTTGTTACCTGAGATCCAGTGTCCAGCAGGGCAGGTATCGCAATGCCATCCATGATTATGGACAGGAATGGTCTTCCTCCCACGAACCTGCTGTGCCAGTCTGAGGGGCCTGCTGAGTCTATTCCTGGGTGTTGGCCCTCGGACCCAGGGTTTGCTTGTTTAAAGGACACTTGTGCACTGTGTGGCCTACCTTCTGGCATCGGTGGCAGACAAACTCTCGTTGAGGATGGCGCTGGTTGTTGGTCCTTCCACGGGGTGGCGTTGTCCTCCTCCGGGGCGGCGACGTCCTCCTCCTTCCTCTCATCCAGGGGACATCCTCAGGGCAGTCGGCTAGCAGGATCTTTCCCTCCGTCTCCGGCTCCGTCCATAGCTGCAGGGCACTCATTACAGTGGCCAGGTTTTTGGTCAGCTGGCGCACTTCTGAGCGCAGACAGTCCAGCTCAGTAGGGGGCGCTGCTTGCACTTTGGCTTCAGCAGCCAGCGGGGAAAAGGTGGGTGCTGCTGGCGTTGGAGTGGCCCCACCCTGGTAACGTTGGATTGCAGTATCTGCTGTCTCCAGGGGTTGTAGTCCCCTTATAGCCATGTCCTTAAGGGTGTCAAAGGTAGCATCTAGATGATCCAAGGACCACCAACGCACAGTCCTGCTCTCCGCTTGGGACCTCAGCCCCCGGACAAATTGTTCTTTTAGCATTTTACTTTCATCAGTTATGCTGGTTGGACTAACCTGTTTTAGAGCTCGCAGGGCCCCTTGTAAACGGCAGGCATAGTCCCGAACGCTGTCCTCCGGTTTCTGAGAGCATTGGTAGAACCTCATCCGGAGGTCCACCTCAGTGCGGACCTCAAAGGCAGTCTGTAACTTTTTGAAAATTGCAGACACTGACTCCTGGTCTGCGGCCAACCAAGTCTCTACTTCTGTCTCCGCAGCAACAGTCAATTGTCCCACTACTACTGCAGCTCTTCGTTTGCCCGTCATAGAATACATGTCCAGTATGCTGCATATTTTGCGCTTGAATCCAGACAGGGTGTCTGGCTTGCCGCTGTACTGGGGGAGCCACTTTGCTCCAGGCATGTACGGTAAAGTCAATAGTACAATGGGGGCTACAGGACCTGGCGATGGAGCGGTTATTCTGTCCTGCGCTGCAGCGGCCGTGGATGCATCATTGGGGCTGTCAGCTTGGGCCGTGGCGTCGGGCTGTTGCTGCAACATCTTGGTGCCCCCATAGCGAACCGGGGCCTACCTTCTTTCTGTAGGCCGCAGCTCCGCAGGTGACGGACTCTTTGTAGGACCTTGCGTCGCTTGCGTTCCACGTCAGAGCGTGCGTTGGGGTCTCTGCCAGGACCTGACGCTGCGTCAGTGCGTGGGGCGTGCTCTGGGTTTCGCGCGGTTACGCCCTTCTTCTTTCCACGAAGCAACAGGAAAAATGGCGGACAATGGCGGGAAACCTCCGAAATGGCGGGAAATCTTCACCACAGTAAGTTTTACGGTCTTTTAAGGCGCACAGTACCCGGTGGCAACGGGCACAACTCCTTCTGTTGCCGTGGGCACGCAATCATGTTTGTGACGCCAGTTAGAGAGATGTGGCGCCCAGGGGATGGGGAATACTCTGCGCCCAGGCCTTGATGCCTGGTCTTGGGGGATACCGCGGTAGTCGGCTCCCGGGCCCGTACCCTGGGGTCTCTCTTAAAAAAGGGGAACATGAATGTCAAAGTTCGTGACGCCACCTGTGGTGTCTGGTGAGGGTCACCAGCGCTGCGGCAGTCCGCTGAGGCCAGTGTTGTGGCAGCTTAGATGGTATCGCTCCTCACAGGTGGAGCAGGGCCTCAGGGCAGTGTAGGAGGGGGGGATGCAGGACAGAAGGGACCCAGCCGGGTCAAAGGAAGAATGGGAGCACACACGAAACTCACTTCTGTACCTTTACTGGTGTTAGTTCAGGAACACCCCGGAGCACTGTAGGGTGAGGGGTGCATGTCCAGATTCTCCCCAGTGTAGTAAGTTTCTGACCTGCCTGGAGCTAGGCCTAACTTGGTTTCTGTTCTGCACCTGCTGACTTGGTGATAGGGCCTTCTGTTCTAGATCACTCTCCCTATTCTTTGGGGTCTCCGTGATTCCTGACCCTGGTACGTATCAGCTTTTGGTGATCCTGGGACATGTAGTTCGCCAGGGGTTCCGGTTGTTTTCTACTGGTCATGAAGATCCACGTAGACTCGGACCCGGTGTCCGGTATATGCTACTGGGGTGAGCTTGTAAAGCTCCTCTGCCCCCTATGTTACTTTCTTACACTTGCTTTCGGCCCCGCTCGGGCCCTCACTAGGCTATACACACTGGCAGCTAGCTGGCTGCTTCTTCTGCCGCTCTCTGAGCGTCGGCCACGCTCCTAGCTCACTAACCTGAGCTGCTTGAGTCTCCACTCTGCACTTTGAGCTGAGACCCGTTCTGAAGACTGAGCTACCTAACTCCACCCTCCGTATTTATATCCCTATACGGGCTCCCTCTGGTGGTCTGAGGTAGGGTGGAGGTGTGTGTATGCTGTGAGCGGCCTCTTGTGGAGAAATCCTTTAATGCACCCCTCTAGGATCTGTGGCACCATTGCGCAGCAGGGCGTCACATATATAACCATCAGATCACAAAGTAATTTCTTCCTATCACACATTGATGGAACGCCATTATCAATATATCAGTTCCAATCTATATTTAATAAATGCCTAACATCAGCAGGGTACCACCCCAAAGATTACGGGACACACTCATTCTGCTTAGGCACGGCCACGGAAGCAGCAAGAGCAGGACTGGCAGAGACGGAAGTGCAGAGGTTATGGAGATGGCGATCCACGTGTTTGGCGAGATACATAAGACCGGACTTGTTATCCTAACGTGGTTTGTTTCTTTTACAGGTGACGCTAAGCCAACAGTGTGGGTGATAGGCCACTCGTACATATACTGGGCAGAAAAAAGGGCAAAAGTCCGCCCAGCTGGGAGGAATATGGGGTTTCATAACACATATTTCAACTGGAGAGGGATTAGAGGCCTGCAATGGCCACAGGTACTAATGGAGGTAATCAAGGTAGGGAGAGAGGCAAGAGGTCCGGTCATCTTAGTTATACAGGCCGGGGGAAACGACCTAGGTCATCACAAGAGCGCATAACTAATGGCAATAATGAAACTAGACACTGAGCGCTTCAGAGAATTTTTCACAAAACTAACTATAGTATGGTCAGAGATTGTGCCGATAGAAGTATGGCAAGGTGCGTGAGACATCACGGCCATCGAACGGACAAGGCGCGTAATAAATATTCGGATGGAAAAATTTAGAAGAGACAGAGGCGGTGTAGTGATATGACATCAACAACTGGAAGGAGATAAAGCAGGCCTCGTACGGCCCGACGGTGTTCACTTAATGGATATTGGACTGGACATATTCCTGTCAGGACTCCAGGACGAAGTGGAACACGCGTTAAGAGTGATGGATGGGGGTCAGAGTCCTGCATACGAGTACGCAGGATCCTCCGTGGCCTGGAAATAGAAAGGACATGTTGGAGAGTTACACTTGTTGGCCAACTTGCCGGTGTGGAGACACAGGGCATGCTGTAACAAGCTGAATTATTTTAGAAATAAAATGCCTTTCTAATGGAATGAGTATAAAGAGTTAATAAAGCTGTGACCAATCCTCACCCATCCAGTTGTAAGAGTTACATTATTGTATTGTCAAGGAAAGGGGGGCGGTAGGGGGGCTGAGCATCTGGGTTTGGTTGGGGGTCCCCACAGTCTGCCTAGGCTAGATGCAGTTAAAAATTATTATTAGATACACAGGCGGTGGAGCTTGCTTCGCAGCTGGGCTACTACGCCCAAAGTATTGCCTGGGCTAAATGCAGTTTAAAATTCTTATTAGATACACTGGCGGTGCAGCTTGCTTCACAGCTGGGCTACTACGCCCAAAGTATTGCCTAGGCTAGATGCAGTTAAAAATTCTTATTAGATACACAGGCGGTGTAGCTTGCTTCATAGCTGGACTACTACGCTGACTAGCAGACACTGAAGCTTTGGAGCAGACCTCTGAGTAAACAGCTCTTCAGACTCAACCATCTGTGTTACCCCAAGCCATAGTGTATGTAGTTTCTTACGGTTAAAAGGGGGGGGGGGAAGCGACCCAACCCACCTGGAATTGACGATGCCAACGTCACGTAAAACACAGCAAGGGGACTCCAAAAAGAGTCTCCATTTTTTCCAAAAATTGTGGCACAGACACCACTTAAGTGGCATCAATTGCCCCAGAGTTGCTTAAAACGGTTGGTGAGGTGATTTTACCAAATCCTCAAGCTTTAAGTCTCCCCAGGATGACACAGGGGTAGAAAAGTCCTTGCGGATCCATGATTTGTTCATCTTTATGAATGTGAGTATGTCTACATTCTCAGTGGACAGCCGCGTGCGCTTATCTGTCAGCACACCACCAGCAGCGCTGAACACACGTTCAGAGAGAACGCTGGCTGCAGGGCACGACAAGATCTCCAAGGCGTGAGTGGCGAGCTCCGGACATTTTTCCAGATTGGAAGCCCAAAATGAGCAAGGGTCCAGTGACACAGTCATGGCTTCGATGTTCACTTGGAAATACTCCTGTACCATCCTCTCTAGGCGTTGACTATGTGTCAGACTTCTTGTCTCCTGTGGCCTTGCAAAGGATGGTCTAAAAAAGTGGTGAAACGATTCCACAAAATTGCTGTTACCAGCAGATACTGTGTTACTGTTACGGTTTGAGTGAAGACTCGACAGTCCCACGGTTGGCAAGTTAGAACTGTGAGATTCACTACGTGCACCTCTGGTGTTTTGTGGAAAAGCACATGTAAGATTCTGCAACAGCCTCTGTGGATACTCCTGCATGCGTGAATGCCTTTCTATGGCAGGAATTATTTCGGAAAATTTACTTTTGTACCGGGGATCTAAGAGTGTGGCTACCCAGTAGTCGGGATTACTTCGAATTCTGACAATCCGAGGGTCATGTTGCAGGTAGTGCAGCAAGAAGGCACTCATGTGTCTTGCGCATCCAGGAGGACCAAGTCCTTGTTGTGTTGGTAGCGAGGTAAGAATCATGCTTCCTTCCTCTGCCCTCTCCCACCAACCTTGCACAACAGAAATGTGAACAAGGTCTCCCTCATCTGATGAGTCTTACATGCCCATCGCCAGTTAGTCCTCCACTTCTTCCTCGGCTCCTGCACCTTCCTCAACAGTTTGGCTGCTACCATGAGCCCTGGTTAATCCCTCTCCCCCACCCTCCCATGCCTGCCGCCTTGGTGCTGCCGACCGTCTGGACCTTGGAGATGTTATCCCTTCCGCATACGACTCCTCCTCTACTTCCTCCACCTCCTCTTGTCCCTCCACCTGACTCCGAATTCGGTTTAACGTGTGCTCCAGCATGTAAATCACCGGAATAGTCATGCTGATGATGTCATCGTCAGCACTAAACATCTTCGTCGCCATTTCAAAACTGTGCAGAAGGGTGCATAGGTCCCTGATCTGAGACCACTCCTCCAGCGTGATTTGCCCCACCTCTGGATCTCGTTCGCCCAGGCTATACGTCAGAACGTATTGCACCAGGGCTTATCGGTGCTGCCACAGTCGCTGCAACATGTGCAGAGTTAAATTCCACCATGTCGGCACATCGCATTTCAGCCGGTGAACTGGCAGGCCCAACGACTTCTGTAGAGATGTAAGTCGTTGAGCTGCGGGACGCGAACGGCGGAAGTGAGCACACAGCGACCGTGCCCTCTGCAGAAAGCCATCTAGTCCGGGATAGTGGTCTAAAAATTGCTGGACAACCAGGTTCAACACGTGAGCCATACAAGGCACATGTGTGACATTGCCCCGGCGAAGGGCCGCACCCAGGTTTGCAGCATTGTCGCACACGGCCTTCCCTGGTTGCAGGTCCAGTGGAGACAACCATTCATGAAACTGGGTCTCCAGAGCTGAGCACAACTCCTCAGCTGTGTGACTCACATTTCCCAGACATTTCAAAGTAAAAACCGCCTGATGACGTTGAGCCCTGCTGCCAGCATAGTAAGGAGGTGTGCAGGATTCCTTCTGCGCAGTTAGAAAGCGGGTGGCATTACCTGACAGGCTTTGGGTGCAGGTGGAGGACCGAGAGGAGGTTGAGGAGGCAGAAGCAGTGGAGGAACTTCTAGATAAAGAGGATTGACGCACAACTCGTGGGGACGGCAAGACTTGAACAGCAGTCCCTTGTCCTGCTGTCACCATAGTTACCCAGTGCCCAGTCAGCGACATGTAACGCCCCTATCCATGCCTACTCGTCCAAGTGTCTGTGGTGAAATGCACCCTGTCACACACAGAGTTTCTCAAAGAAGCGGTGATGTTGTGTGCGACATGCTGTTGGAGCGCAGGCACATCTTTCTTTGAGAAGTAGTGGCGACTGGGCATCTGGTACTGGGGCACTGCGACGGACATAAGGTCTCGAAAATCCTCTGTGTCCACCAGGCGGAAAGGCAGCATTTCTGTAGCCAAGAGCTTGCAGATGGTGAAATTCAACCTCTTAGCTTTCTCATGGCTAGGAGGAAATGGTCTTTTACTTGTCCACATCTGAGGGACCGAGGGCTGGCTGTTGTGCTTAGACGGGGTTGAGTAGGGTGTCCCCGGCAAACTGCCGGTCTGTGAGGAAGATGCAGGCCGAAAAGTTAGGTTGCCTTGATCCAAAGCCGGTGCTCTCGATGTCGGAGAGCGCTCAACACCAGCTGGTGTTTCCACTTCCAAATGAAATGATGACCTGCCAATCACACTGGCTGTTGCGGGTAAAGAGGTGGCAGGTCTGCATCCAAAAACATGTGTGACTGCTGTCCCCCCAGTCACAGAGGATGAAGAGGCCGCGGATGCACAAGATGGGGCAGACGGTGGTTGGCCCGGCCCGCTAGGCCGAATTGTAGCACAGTGAGCTTCCCACTGCAACTTATGCTTCATATCCATGTGACGGTTCATGCATGAAGTACTCAAACTATGGATGTTTTGGCCTCTACTTAGCTTTTGGTGACAAATATTACAGATAACACGAGTTGGGTCACCCTTATCGATCTGAAAAAATGCCCAGGCTATGCAAGGCTTAGAGTCCATGCGACCTGAAGAGCCACCACGACTTGTGGTGAGAGACAGAGTTGTGTTTGAGGATGCAGTTGTTGACGTGCTTCCAGTACTCCGTCTCTGTCCAGGAAGGCGCAATCTGACCTCGTCGTCACTAGCATCCTCCTCCACCTCCTCTGCTGACTTCATCGACTGGCTGACTGTGGGTTGACAGTAAGTGGGATCTCCAACCTCATCATCATCACCCTGTGTGTTATCACACCCGTCGTCCTCAGAGCCAACCTCTTCCTGATCTGACCGAAAAGTCAAGTTGTCGCTCCAATCAGGTATTTGAGTCTCATCATCGTCTTTATCATTGTCGCCACCAACAGGAGTTACAGTTTGGGAACGAGGGTCTACATTATGCTCAGAACCTTCTTCATCTGGTCCTGGATCCGACTCATAAAGATTCTGGGCATCAGTGCAGATCATTTCCTCGTCTGGATTAACAGAAGCTCTGGAGCAGACCTCCGTTTCCCAGGCTACAGTATGAGTAAACAGCTCTGCAGACTCAACCATCTGTTCTACCCCATACTCAGACGGGCAGCTGGAGACTTGGGAGCTGTGAGGAAGCAAGTGCGATTGGGGTGACACCTCTGAGGACTGGAGTATTTGTGATGTTGAAGTTGAGGTGGAGGAGAGCCGACTTGAAGGAGCACTTGATATCCGTTGAAGCACCTGCTGTTTTTGTGCCTAATCTGGAATTTGTAGCGATGGGCGTGTCCGTAAGAAAGGGATCGTATCACATTGTCCACGAAAAGAAACAGACATCTTAGTTTGGCTGGAAGATGGTCTTTATTCTGCAGATGTTACCCCCCCCACCGCGGGGGGGCTCGACCCACCAGCGGAGAGGCACCAGTATTGGGAGAGGGGGGCTGGCCGTCAGGGTCCACCGCGGCTCTGGCACAAACCCGGCGACACGGAGGTCGCATGGGCAGGAACGGACTGGCCGTGTCGGCTTCGCACTCCAGCGTAGTCCCTCTGCGCGCTCGCGCCTGTAACCTCAAAGGGATGCGCAAGCGGCTTTTCGTCCCAGGGCTGTTCCCCGCCCAGCAGGAACGTGGGGGAGCTCAGGTCGGCCTTCCACTGTACTCCCTTACCTCCCTCGCCCTCTTTCCTTCTTCCGTTCTCCATCTAACCCCTCGGCTCTGTGGTGTCCGCTCTCCCTCCAGCTCTCTCCTTCTCACAGGTGGACTACTGCGCGTAGTCACACACTGGCGAATCTTTTGGGCCCAGGCATAAGAAGTTGTCGAGGTAATGGATAATATGTGCCCCCTTAGAAACGTCCATTACAACCCATTCGAAGAAGCAACTAAACGTCTCAAATAGTGAGCAGGATCTGGACCACCCCATGGGCAAACAGCGATCTATATAGTATACTCCTTCCCAGAAGCAGCCCAATAGGTTGACACTATTCGGAGGCACAGGTAGTAAGTAACTGGAATGCCGCATCAATGTCTGTTTTGGCCATTAGGGTGCCCCTTCCCAACTTCTGGATCCGCCTGATTGCCTTGTCAAAGGATGTACAGTATATACTACTGTACTTGGTTCTGCGTCGATGTTGTCGTTTACGGACCTGCCCCTTGGATATGACAAATGGTGGATTAGTTCGAATGTATTGGGTTCCGTTTTTGGCACAACTCACAACGGGGATACCACTACGTCTTGTAAGGAAAGTGTTCTGAATGGAACCGCCATTCTACCTAAAGATATTTCTTTTTTTAATTTTCTTGTCATGACGTCTAGGTGTTGGTAGGCTGATTTTAGATTTTTACTCCAGCCTTTCTTGATTTTAGAAGTACATGACATGCCTATATCTGTGTCTCCCCCTCCTTTTACTCCTCCACCTCTTTTCTTTTCGCATGACTATATGTACTTGTCACTCTTCCATGTGTTAGTTGTGTCTTCTGAGCAGTTTGTCAGCTTTTGGACACCTTTGAAGGTGTTTTCTATGTGTTTCTATGTGTTTTTGTTTGCCTGCCATTGGTTTTAACGGTGTTCAACGAACAGTTCAACGAACAGTTCGGCGAACACACCAGTGTTCGACGAACCGAACCGAACCCGAACACTGCGGGGGTGGCTCAATTCTACTCCAGACCTGAGCGGGCACTAGATCTCTCGGCTCTGGGCGACCTGTGGGTAAGCCAGTCAGTACCTGGAATGCGAACTTCTTCATATGTAATGTTCCAATCTGGAGCTTAATTTGTACAGACATATTTTGACTGTTTCTGAGTAGGGCTCGTCCTTCTGCTGACAATGCCCAAACCGGCTTCTGGAGTTGTCGGACGGGAATCAGACACCGACTCTTCAAGGCTTTAAGCCCGAAACTTCCGGTTAATCTGAGGCCTTCACTTGCCACGGAGACAGTCATGGTCATCTGTGGAGAGGAAACATCAAAGCCAAGGGCAGCCTCTCCTACAGGCCTAATGTCTTGGGATTCTCCAACCTTCACTGGACAAGGACCGTCAGGGGGTCCCAAACCACCGCAGCGGGACCGCAATCCGATTTTGTGACTGAGTTCTGGCTTCTGCTTTGCCTGAAGAACATAGTCATCCTTCATGGATTCTGTGCGGAAAGCTGCCTCTACAGGCTGGGGAACAGGAGGTCTTTGGGAGGACAGAACCTGGCGTGACGGTTTACCTCTACGCCTTGCACGTCTGGACTGCCTCTTGAGGTTGGGAAGAGAAGTATTCTGTGGAGCATAGTCATCCTGTGTGGATTCTGGGTGGGCAGCAGTCTCTTCGGGCTGGAGGACTGGTAGGCTACCTACACACATTACCCATCGGGGCTGCTCCGGGATATTGGGAAGGGAAGCTTTAGCAGAGGCTTCAGGATTAGGGTCATCGAAGACCATTAGAAAGGCCACCAGGAAGGCCTGCAGGTCAGAGACGATAGGATCCCATGCTTCCCATAGGGGGGTGATCCATTTCAAGGCATCACCCGCTAGGTAGGACATCATGAATGCTACTTTAACCTGATCAGTAGGAAAATAGTGAGCATAGAATTTGAAATGCAGCATGCATTGCTCCACAAATGCACGGCTACGTTTTGGATTCCCATAGTACCGTGGTGGATCCGCAGGAACGATTGCTGATAGATCCATTTGGGCTGGTGCATAAATCGCTTGGGCCATAGCTTGAGAAAAAATTTTTTCTTGGTGCACGTATTCGCCAGACAGGGATTCAAAATGTCTCTGAGAGCAAAAGGCCGTGGGGCTCAACGGGAACCATGGCCTGAGCAAACTGTTACGCTCACACCCGGACTGACTGGCGTGAGCGTGATTAGTGATCCCACTGTACCATGAACCGAGGAGTGCCTGGAGGGGCGTAACTAAGTATCAACCCAATCCGACCAAGGTCGCACGGCGGCTTAGTCGACTCCGTGGACCAAGGAGGAACCGAGGAGAGGGACCAGGTGCGACTCCAGGTCAGACCCCGGTCACAGTTGTTGACCCACACCGGGGAATGCAGGAACAGGCAGGTTAGACTGGCATACAGGCAGGTGGGTATTGGCAAGTACCGCTGGTATGCAGACAGGTGGGTACTAGCAAGTACGGCTGGTATGCAGACAGGTGGGCACTGGCAAGCACGGCTGGTATGCAGACAGGTGGGCACTTGCAAGCACGGCTGGTATGCAGACAGGTGGGCACTGGCAAGCACGGCTGGTATGCAGACAGGGAGATACTGGCAAGCACAGCTGGAGTGCATACAGGGAGATTCTGGCAAGCACGGCTGGAGTGCAGACAGGGAGGTACTAGCAGGTTGGAGCGCAGGCTGGATAGGGTCCAATACAGACTGGGAGACAGGTACAGAGCCACAGATGCGGTAGACAAGCAGAGAAAAACGAAACCGCCGGAGCGGAGGACAAGGCAGAGCAGAGAGGAACCGCCGGAGTGGTGGGTAAGTCAGAGCAGAGAGAAACCGCCGGAGCGGTGGGTAAGTCAGAGCAGAGAGAAACTGCCATAGCGGTGGACAAGGCAGAGCAGAGTGGAACCGCCAGAGCGGTGGGTAAGTCAGAGCAGAGAGAAACCGCCGGAGCGGTGGGCAAGACAGAGTGGAGCGAAACCGCAGGTGCAGTGGACAAGGCAGAGCAGAGCGGAACCACCGGAGCGGTGGGTAAGTCGGAGCAGAGAGAAACCGCCGGAGCGGTGGGCAAGACAGAGCAGAGCGAAACCGCAGGTGCGGTGGACAAGGCAGAGCAGAACAGAGCTGAAGGTGCAGGCAGAGAAGATAGGGCTCTGTTCACATGGAACAGACTGGAAAATGCAGGAAGATGGCTAGAACACAGGAGGTAGATACGGAGGAAGGGAAAAGGGACAAGCAGAACCAGATACACACAAGGTACTTACTATGAAGTAGCGAGTGGACACAAAACTCACAAACAGAAGTACAGAGACAACGAGTTGGAGTTAGGTGCAGGTTCAGATACTTCAGGAAAAGGGAAGGTACGGACATAGAGAAAAACAGGTAACATTCTAGGATACAGTTCAGACAGGAACTGCTACTGCAATGAGATACAAGAACGAGCCTGGGTATACAGCCCCTAGAGAGGCGGAAACGGACAAGAAGTCACAGATAACAGGTCTGAGTATGCAGCCCCCAGAGATGGTGAAAACAGACAAGAAGACACAGAACTGGACCTGGCAACTTCAGAGTCAAGGAGAACACTGAAAGATAGTGTTCCTCAGGCACCTCCTACTGGGTGGAGGGGGTTTAAATATCCAGTGACTCACAGCAATAGGCTGGAAATGCATTAGGGGTGCGCCCACAGCAGCTATAAGAATCAGGAAGTAACCGGGCCGCCGCCCTAAGCAGTCAGTCAAGAGACATGCACACAGCATGAACTGGAGCAAGATATGCAGGCTGGACTGACAGGTAAGATTGCGGTCTTGCATAGTGGGAGGTGGTGCACTATGCAAGAACGCCGCCAGGGATGTTACATATTCGTGTCCGTGTGCACCTGTGTGGCACATGTGTGACAACAGTGTGCCGCCCGTATGCCGCATCAGCAGCACACGTACATGGTGACAGTTTCCACACGTACTTAGAACAGGTGAGTATAAGGATTTTTTTTATTTTATTCTTATTTTTACAGTTGGACACTGTGGGAGCAGACTACTAAGCTCATTATGGTCCCCAGCTGGTGCTGATCACAGCGCCGGCAGAGAACAATGATGAGGGAAGCATTCAGCACCCGGCGCTTGGGAACAGCGCTAACTGTACGCTTATTCCCAGGCGTCGGTACGTGTCACACGGATAACACACGGATGGAGAGGTCTGTAATTTTTATTGTAGGTGACTTCACCTGTGAGAGACAGAATATAAAAATAAAACCCAAAAAATCACATTGTATGATTTTTACATAATTAATTTGTATTTTATTGTATGAAAAAAGTATTTGATACAATAGAAAATTAGAACTTAATATTTGGTCCAGAAACCTTTGTTTGCAATTACAGAGGTCAGACGTTTCCTGTAGTTTTTGACCAGGTTTGCACACACTGCAGCAGGGATTTTGGCCCCCTCCTCCATACAGATCTTCTCCAGATCCTTCAGGTTTCGGGGCTGTCACTGGGGAACACTGAGTTTCAGCTCCCTCCAAAGATTTTCTATTGGGTTCAGGTCTGGAGCCTGTCTAGGCCACTCCAGGACCTTGACATGCTTCTTACGGAGTCAGAGTCCTTAGTTGCCCTGGCTGTGTGTTTCGGGTCATTGTCATGCTGAAAGACGCAGCCGTGACCCATCTTCAATGCTCTTACTAAGGGAAGGAGGTTGTTGGCCAAAATCTCGTGCCGGCCGCGAGGCGCTCATCTCCCGGATGGCAACAGCAGAAGGAACCCGACCGCCGGACCCATCTGCGGGACGGAGATGCAGCCGGGAGATGAGCGGCGCGAGGCGCTCATCTCCCGGCCGGTATCAGCGGAAGGACCGCCGGCGCCGCTGACCTCCATGCGGAAGGGAGGACCGGGGAGCGGCGCTGCGGGTCGGGATACTTCTGCTGCGAGCGCCCGCTCATGTCCCGGGTTCTCACAGCGTAAGTAGCCGCACAGGCAGCGCCGCTCCCTGGTCCTCACCAAGATGATTCGATGATTGGTCACGGTCTTCGGACCCGACCAATCACTGATCTTAGCGCAAAACTTAAACACCGCTGTGCTGATTGGTCGCCGACGCCGCTCGCGACCAATCACCGATTTGGCGCCACATTTAAATATCGGCCGCGACCAATCAGCACAGCGGTGTTTAAATGTGGAGCCAAGATCGGTGATTGGTCGCGACCGATATTTAAATTTGGCGCCCAAATCGGTGATTGGTCGCGGGCAGCGTCCGCGACCAATCAGCACAGTAGTGTTTCACTTTGGCCGCAAGATCAGTGATTGGTCGCGGGCCAAGTCCGCGACCAATCAACGATTTGTGCGGCACATTTAAATACCGGCCGCGACCAATTGGATGTCAGCGCCGCTCCCCGGTCCTCCCTTCACGCCCTAGCCGCATGGATGTCAGCGGCGCTGCCTGTGCGGATACTTCCGCTCCGAGAACCCGGGACATGAGCGGGCGCTCGAAGCAGCAGTATCTCGACCCGCAGCGCCGCTCCCCGGTCCGCATGGTGTTACAAAGATCCGGACATTTGTGTTACAAATCGCTGATTTTGGCGCCAAATTTAAATATCGGCCGCGACCAATCACCGATCTTGGCGGACGCTATTTAAATGTGCCGCCAAAATCGGTGATTGGTCGCGCCCAGCGTCGGCGACCAATCAGTACAGCGGTGTTTAAATGTGGAGCCAAGATCGGTGATTGGTCGCGGCTGATATTTAAATTTGGCGCCAAAATCGGTGATTGGTCGCGGGCAGCGCCAGCGACCAATCAGCGATTATTAACACAAATGTCCGGACCTTTGTAACACCATGCGGATACTGTGGGGACATCAGCGGCTAGGGTGTGAAGGGAGGACCGGGGAGCGGCGCTGCGGGTCGGGATACTTCTGCTGCGAGAACCAGGGACATGAGCGAGCGCTCGCAGCAGAAGTATCCGGACATTTGTGTTAAAAATCGCTGATTGGTCGCTGGCGCTGCCCGCGACCAATCACCAATTTGGGCGCCAAATTTAAATATCGGACGCGACCAATCACCGATCTTGGCTCCAGATTTAAACACTGCTGTACTGATTGGTCGCGGACGCCATTTAAATGTGCCGTCAAAATCGGTGATTGGTCGCGCCCAGCGTCGGCGACCAATCAGCACAGCGGTGTTTAAATGTGGATACTTCTGCTGCGAGCGCCCGCTCATGTCCCGGGTTCTCAAAGCGGAAGTAGCCGCACAGGCAGCGGCGCTCCCCGGTCCTCACTAATACGATTCCGCTCCCCGCTCCTCACCAACACGATTCGCTGATTGGTCGCGTGCGGAGAGCGCGACCAATCAGTGATATTGGCGCTAAAGTTAAACACCGCTCTGCTGATTGGTCGCGGCCGCTGCCCGCGACCAATCACCGATTTCGGCGCCACATTTAAATAGCGGCCGCGACCAATCACCGATCTTGCCGCCACATTTAAACACTGCTGTGCTAATTGGTCGCGGACGCCAGCCGCGACCAATCAGCGAGATTGGCGCCAAATTTAAACAACGCTCTGCTGATTGGTTGAGGCCGCCGGCCGCGACTAATCAGCGATTTTGGCGCCAAATTTAAACAACGCTCTGCTGATTGGTTGAGGCCGCCGGCCGGCGACCAATCAGTGATTTTGGCACCAAATTTAAACACCGCTCTGGTGATTGGTCGCGGCCGGCGACCAATCAGCAGTATTGTCGCCAAATTTAATCACCTCTTTGCTGATTGGTCGCGGTCGAGACTAATCAGCGATTTTGGTGCCAAATTTAAACACCGCTCTGCTGATTGGTCGCGGCCGCCATCCGCGACCAATCAGCGAGATTGGCGCCAAATTTAAACAACGCTCTGCTGATTGGTCGCGGCTGCCAGCCGCGAACAATCAGCGAGATTGGCGCCAAATTTAAACACCGCTCTGCTGATTGGTCGAGGCCGCCAGCCGCGACCAATCAGCGAGATTGGCGTCAAATTTAAACAACGCTCTGCTGATTGGTTGAGGCCGCCGGCCACGACCAATCAGCGATTTTGGCGCCAAATTTAAACAACGCTCTGCTGATTGGTCGAGGCCGGTGACCAATCAGCGATTTTGGTGCCAAATTTAAACCCCGCTCTGCATCGCTCTGCTGATTGGTCACGGTTGCCGGCCGCGACCAATTAGCAGTATTGTCGCCAAATTTAATCACCTCTTTGCTGATTGGTCGCGGTCGAGACTAATCAGCGATTTTGGTGCCAAATTTAAACACGCTCTCCTGTCCTCACTAACACGGTTCGCTGATTGGTCGCGGCCGCGGCCCGCGACCAATCGGCGACTTTGGCACAAAATTTAAACACCGCTCTGCTGATTGGTCGCGGCTGCCAGCCGCGACCAATCAGCGAGATTGGTGCCAAATTTAAACACCGCTCTGCTGATTGGTCGCGGCCGCCATCCGCGACCAATCAGCGAGATTGGCGCCAAATTTAAACGCTCTGCTGATTGGTCGCGGCTGCCAGCCGCGAACAATCAGCGAGATTGGCGCCAAATTTAAACACCGCTCTGCTGATTGGTCGAGGCCGCCAGCCGCGACCAATCAGCGAGATTGGCGTCAAATTTAAACAACGCTCTGCTGATTGGTTGAGGCCGCCGGCCACGACCAATCAGCGATTTTGGCGCCAAATTTAAACAACGCTCTGCTGATTGGTCGAGGCCGGTGACCAATCAGCGATTTTGGTGCCAAATTTAAACCCCGCTCTGCATCGCTCTGCTGATTGGTCACGGTTGCCGGCCGCGACCAATTAGCAGTATAGTCGCCAAATTTAAAAACCTCTTTGCTGATTGGTCGTGGTCGCGACTAATCAGCGATTTTGGTGCCAAATTTAAACACGCTCTCCTGTCCTCACTAACACGGTTCGCTGATTGGTCTCGACCGCCGCCCGCGACCAATCAGCGAATTTGGTGCAAAATTTAAACACCGCTCTGCCGATTGTTCGCGACTGGCGGCCGCGACCAATCAGCGAGATTGGCGCCAAATTTAAACAACGCTCTGCTGATTGGTTGAGGCCGCCGGCCGCGACTAATCAGCGATTTTGGCGCCAAATTTAAACAACGCTCTGCTGATTGGTTGAGGCCGCCGGCCGGCGACCAATCAGTGATTTTGGCACCAAATTTAAACACCGCTCTGGTGATTGGTCGCGGCCGGCGACCAATCAGCAGTATTGTCGCCAAATTTAATCACCTCTTTGCTGATTGGTCGCGGTCGAGACTAATCAGCGATTTTGGTGCCAAATTTAAACACGCTCTCCTGTCCTCACTAACACGGTTCGCTGATTGGTCGCGGCCGCGGCCCGCGACCAATCGGCGACTTTGGCACAAAATTTAAACACCGCTCTGCTGATTGGTCGCGGCTGCCAGCCGCGACCAATCAGCGAGATTGGTGCCAAATTTAAACACCGCTCTGCTGATTGGTCGCGGCCGCCATCCGCGACCAATCAGCGAGATTGGCGCCAAATTTAAACGCTCTGCTGATTGGTCGCGGCTGCCAGCCGCGAACAATCAGCGAGATTGGCGCCAAATTTAAACACCGCTCTGCTGATTGGTCGAGGCCGCCAGCCGCGACCAATCAGCGAGATTGGCGTCAAATTTAAACAACGCTCTGCTGATTGGTTGAGGCCGCCGGCCACGACCAATCAGCGATTTTGGCGCCAAATTTAAACAACGCTCTGCTGATTGGTCGAGGCCGGTGACCAATCAGCGATTTTGGTGCCAAATTTAAACCCCGCTCTGCATCGCTCTGCTGATTGGTCACGGTTGCCGGCCGCGACCAATTAGCAGTATAGTCGCCAAATTTAAAAACCTCTTTGCTGATTGGTCGCGGTCGCAACTAATCAGCGATTTTGGTGCCAAATTTAAACACGCTCTCCTGTCCTCACTAACACGGTTCGCTGATTGGTCTCGACCGCCGCCCGCGACCAATCAGCGAATTTGGTGCAAAATTTAAACACCGCTCTGCTGATTGTTCGCGACTGGCGGCCGCGACCAATCAGCGAGATTGGCGCCAAATTTAAATACCGCTCTGCTGATTGGTCGCGGCCGCCATCCGCGACCAATCAGCGAGATTGGCGCCAAATTTAAACAACGCTCTGCTGATTGGTTGAGGCCGGCGACCGCGACCAATCAGCAGAGCGGGGTTTAAATTTGGCCCCAAAATCGCTAATTAGTGCGGGCTGACTGCCGCGACCATTCAGCAGATCGTTGTTTAAATTTTGCGCCAAAATCACTGATTGGTCGCGGCCAGCGGCCTCGACCAATCAGCGATTTTGGCGCCAAATTTAAACCCCGCTCTGCATCGCTCTGGTGATTGGTCGCGGTCGGCAGCCGAGACCAATCAGCAGTATTGCCGCCAAATGTAAACACCGCTTTGCTGATTGGTCGCGGTTGCCGAACGCGACCAATCAGCGATTTTGGCGCCAAATTTAAACACCGTTCTGCTAATTGCGCCCGGTCGGCCGCATACATATTCTAGAATACCCGATGCGTTAGAATCGGGCCACCATCTAGTTTGTTACTATAAAGGTCTTTTAAATTGAATACAATTGACCTCTTTGTCGGATTTATATATTGGGTGCTAATAAAAATTACAGACCTCTCCATTCTTTGTAGGTGGGAAACCTTGCCAAATTGTCAGTGTATCAAATACTTATTCTCCCCACTGTATAACTCTGGAACAATGAAATTACATCACCAAGAAGAAGAAGCGGTGGAATTCTGGAGACCACCTGATAGAGACTATAACTGAAAATGATGGAAGAATGGAAACAACCTCTGGATTCTCCACTCTGACGTCTGAACCTCGTGCAGAAATCTCGGCACCTCCAGCCTCGGCTGCAATCACAGGTTAATAATGGTCGTCTGAGGAAGGTTCTGCACTCGGACAAATCATCCGGATCTGATGCTGGCAGCTCTTGGGATGAGGAAGCGGCAACCGTACAATATGAGTGAAAGCTCCTCGGATCAGAAGACGGCAGCCGCACAGTGCAAGTGTAAGCACAGAAGACGGCAGCCGCACAGTGCAGGTGTAAGCGCCAGAAGACGGCAGCCGCACAGTGCAGGTGTAAGCGCCAGAAAACGGCAGCCGCACAGTGCAGGTGTAAGCCCCAGAAGACGGCAGCCGCACAGTGCAAGTGTAAGCACAGAAGACGGCAGCCGCACAGTGCAGGTGTAAGCGCCAGAAGACGGCAGCCGCACAGTGCAGGTGTAAGCGCCAGAAGACGGCAGCCGCACAGTGCAGGTGTAAGCCCCAGAAGACGGCAGCCGCACAGTGCAAATGTAAGCGCCAGAAGACGGCAGCCGCACAGTGCAGGTGTAAGCGCCAGAAGACGGCAGCCGCACAGTGCAAATGTAAGCGCCAGAAGACGGCAGCCGCACAGTGCAAGTGTAAGCGCCAGAAGACGGCAGCCGTACAGTGCAGGTGTAAGCGCCAGAAGACGGCAGCCGCACAGTGCAAATGTAAGCGCCAGAAGACAGCAGCCGCACAGTGTAGGTGTAAGCGCCAGAAGACGGCAGCCGCACAGTGCAAATGTAAGCGACGGAAGACGGCAGCCGCACAGTGCAAGTGTAAGCGCCAGAAGACGGCAGCCGCACAGTGCAGGTGTAAGCGCCAGAAGACGGCAGCCGCACAGTGCAGGTGTAAGCGTCAGAAGACGGCAGCCGCACAGTGCAGGTGTAAGCGCCAGAAGACAGCAGCCGCACAGTGCAAGTGTAAGAGCCAGAAGACGGCAGCCGCACAGTGCATGCGTAAGCGCCAGAAGACGGCAGCCGCACAGTGCAAGTGTAAGCGCCAGAAGACAGCAGCCGCACAGTGCAAGTGTAAGCGCCAGAAGACGGCAGCCGCACAGTGCAAGTGTAAGCGCCAGAAGACAGCAGCCGCACAGTGCAAGTGTAAGCGCCAGAAGACGGCAGCCGCACAGTGCAGGTGTAAGCGCCAGAAGACGGCAGCCGCACAGTGCAAGTGTAAGCGCCAGAAGACGGCAGCCGCACAGTGCAGGTGTAAGCGCCAGAAGATGGCAGGTGCACAGTGCAAGTGTAAGCGCCAGAAGACGGCAGCCGCACAGTGCAGGTGTAAGCGCCAGGAGACGGCAGCCGCACAGTGCAAGTGTAAGCGCCAGAAGACGGCAGCCGAACAGTGCAAGTGTAAGTGCCAGAAGACGGCAGCCGCACAGTGCAAGTGTAAGCACCAAAAGACGGCAGCCGCACAGTGCAGGTGTAAGCGCCAGAAGACAGCAGCCGCACAGTGCAAGTGTAAGCGCCAGAAGAAGGCAGCCGCACTGTGCAAGTGTAAGCGCCAGAAGACGGCAGCCGCACAGTGCAGGTGTAAGCGCCAGAAGACGGCAGCCGCACAGTGCAAGTGTAAGCGCCAGAAGACGGCAGCCGCACAGTGCAAGTGTAAGCGGCAGAAGACGGCAGCCGCACAGTGCAGGTGTAAGCACCAGAAGACCGCAGCCGCACAGTGCAAGTGTAAGCGCCAGAAGATGGCAGCCGCACAGTGCAGGTGTAAGCGCCAGAAGACGGCAGACGCACAGTGCAAGTGTAAGCGCCAGAAGACGGCAGCCGCACAGTGCAAGTGTAAGCGCCAGAAGACGGCAGCCGCACAGTGCAGGTGTAAGCGCCAGAAGACGGCAGCTGCGCAATGCAGGTGTAAGCGCCAGAAGACGGCAGCCGCACAGTGCAGGTGTAAGCGCCAGAAGACGGAAGCCGCACAGTGCAGGTGTAAGTGCCAGAAGACGGCAGCCGCACAGTGCAAGTGTATACGCCAGAAGACGGCAGCCGCACAGTGCAGGTGTAAGCGCCAGAAGACGGCAGCCGCACAGTGCAGGTGTAAGCGCCAGAAGACGGCAGCCGCACAGTGCAGGTGTAAGCGCCAGAAGACGGCAGCCGCACAGTGCAGGTGTAAGCGCCAGAAGACGGCAGCCGTGCAGTGCAGGTGTAAGCGCCAGAAGACGGCAGCCGCGCAGTGCAGGTGTAAGCGCCTGAAGACGGCAGCTGCACAGTGCAGGTGTAAGCGCCAGAAGACGGCAGCCGCACAGTGCAAGTGTAAACGCCAGAAGACGGCAGCCGCACAGTGCAAGTGTAAGCGCCAGAAGACGGCAGCCGCACAGTGCAAGTGTAAGCGCCAGAAGACGGCAGCCACACAGTGCAAGTGTAAGCGCAAGAATACTGCAGCCGCACAGTGCAGGTCTAAGCGCCAGAAGAAGGCAGCCGCACAGTGCAGGTGTAAGCGCCAGAAGACGGCAGCCGTGCAGTGCAGGTGTAAGCGCCAGAAGACGGCAGCCGCACAGTGCAGGTGTAAACGCCAGAAGACGGCAGCCGCACAGTGCAGGTGTAAGCGCCAGAAGACGGCAGCCGCATAGTGCAGGTGTAAGCGCCAGAAGACGGCAGCCGCACAGTGCAAGTGTATACGCCAGAAGACGTCAGCCGCACAGTGCAGGTTTTTAGCGCCAGAAGACGGCAGCCGCACAGTGCAGGTGTAAGCGCCAGAAGACGGCAGCCGCACAGTGCAGGTGTAAGCGCCAGAAGACGGCAGCTGCACAGTGCAGGTGTAAGCGCCAGAAGACGGCAGCCGTACAGTGCAGGTGTAAGCCCCAGAAGACGGCAGCCGCGCAGTGCAGGTGTAAGCGCCAGAAGACGGCAGCCGCACAGTGCAAGTGTAAGCGCAAGAATACAGCAGCCGCACAGTGCAGGTCTAAGCGCCAGAAGACGGCAGCCGCACAGTGCAGGTGTAAGCGCCAGAAGACGGCAGCCGTGCAGTGCAGGTGTAAGCGCCAGAAGACGGCAGCCGCACAGTGCAGGTGTAAGCGCCAGAAGACGGCAGCCGCACAGTGCAGGTGTAAGCGCCAGAAGACGGCAGCCGCATAGTGCAGGTGTAAGCGCCAGAAGACGGCAGCCGCACAGTGCAAGTGTATACGCCAGAAGACGTCAGCCGCACAGTGCAGGTTTTTAGCGCCAGAAGACGGCAGCCGCACAGTGCAGGTGTAAGCGCCAGAAGACGGCAGCCGCACAGTGCAGGTGTAAGCGCCAGAAGACGGCAGCCGCACAGTGCAGGTGTAAGCGCCAGAAGACGGCAGCCGTACAGTGCAGGTGTAAGCCCCAGAAGACGGCAGCCGCGCAGTGCAGGTGTAAGCGCCAGAAGATGGCAGCTGCACAGTGCAAGTGTAAGCGCCAGAAGACGGCAGCCGCACAGTGCAGGTGTAAGCGCCAGAAGACGGCAGCCGCACAGTGCAAGTGTAAGCGCCAGAAGACGGCAGCAGCACAGTACAAGTATAAGCGCCAGAATACGGCAGCCGCACAGTGCAGGTGTAATCGCCAGAAGACGGCAGCCGCACAGTGCAGGTGTAAGAGCCAGAAGACGGCAGCCGCACAGTGCAGGTGTAAGCGCCAGAAGACGGCAGCCGCACAGTGCAGGTGTAAGCGCCAGAAGACGGCAGCTGCACAGTGCAGGTGTAAGCGCCAGAAGACGGCAGCTGCACAGTGTAAGTGTAAGCGCCAGAAGACGTCAGCCGCACAGTGCAGGTGTAAGCGCCAGAAGACGGCAGCCGTGCAGTGCAGGTGTAAGCGCCAGAAGACGGCAGCCGCGCAGTGCAGGTGTAAGCGCCAGAAGACAGCAGCCGCGCAGTGCAGGTGTAAGCGCCTAAAGACGGCAGCTGCACAGTGGAGGTGTAAGCGCCAGAAGACGGCAGCCGCACAGTGCAGGTGTAAGCGCCAGAAGACGGCAGCCGTACAGTGCAGGTGTAAGCCCCAGAAGACGGCAGCCGCGCAGTGCAGGTGTAAGCGCCTGAAGATGGCAGCTGCACAGTGCAAGTGTAAGCGCCAGAAGACGGCAGCCGCTCAATGCAGGTGTAAGCGCCAGAAGACGGCAGCCGTGCAGTGCAAGTGTAAGCGCCAGAAGACGGCAGCCGCACAGTGCAAGTGTAAGCGCCAGAATACGGCAGCCGCACAGTGCAGGTGTAAGCGCCAGAAGACGGCAGCCGCACAGTGCAGGTGTAAGAGCCAGAAGACGGCAGCCGCACAGTGCAGGTGTAAGCGCCAGAAGACGGCAGCCGCACAGTGCAGGTGTAAGCGCCTGAAGACGACAGCCGCACAGTGCAGGTGTAAGCGCCAGAAGACGGCAGCCGCACAGTGCAAGTGTAAGCGCCAGAAGACGGCAGCCGCACAGTGCAAGTGTAAGCGCCAGAAGACGGCAGCCGCACAGTGCAGGTGTAAGCGCCAGAAGACGGCAGCCGCACAGTGCAGGTGTAAGAGCCAGAAGACGGCAGCTGCACAGTGTAAGTGTAAGCGCCAGAAGACGTCAGCCGCACAGTGCAGGTGTAAGCGCCAGAAGACGTCAGCCGCACAGTGCAGGCTTTTAGCGCCAGAAGACAGCAGCCGCACAGTGCAGGTGTAAGCGCCAGGAGACGGCAGCCGCGCAGTGCAAGTGTAAGCGCCTGAAGACCGCAGCTGCACAGTGCAGGTGTAAGCGCCAGAAGATGTAAGCCGCACAGTGCAGGTGTAAGCGCCAGAAGACGGCAGCCGCACAGTGCAGGTGTAAGCGCCAGAAGACGGCAGCCGCACAGTGCAAGTGTAAGCGCCAGAAGACGGCAGCCGCACAGGCAGGTGTAAGCGCCAGAAGACGGCAGCCGCACAGTGCAAGTGTAAGCGCCAGAAGAAGGCAGCCGCACTGTGCAAGTGTAAGCTCCAGAAGACGGCAGCCGCACAGTGCAGGTGTAAGCGCCAGAAGACGGCAGCCGCACAGTGCAGGTGTAAGCGCCAGAAGACGGCAGCCGCACAGTGCAGGTGTAAGCGCCAGAAGACGGCAGCCGCACAGTGCAAGTGTAAGCGCCAGAAGACGTCAGCCGCACAGTGCAGGTGTAAGCGCCAGAAGACGTCAGCCGCACAGTGCAGGTTTTTAGCGCCAGAAGACGGCAGCCGCACAGTGCAGGTGTAAGCGCCAGAAGACGGCAGCCGCACAGTGCAGGTGTAAGCGCCTGAAGACGGCAGCCGCACAGTGCAAGTGTATACGCCAGAAGACGTCAGCCGCACAGTGCAGGTTTTTAGCGCCAGAAGACGGCAGCCGCACAGTGCAGGTGTAAGCGCCAGAAGACGGCAGCCGCACAGTGCAGGTGTAAGCGCCGGAAGACGGCAGCCGCACAGTGCAAGTGTAAGCGCCAGAAGACGGCAGCCGCACAGTGCAGGTGTAAGCGCCAGAAGACGTCAGCCGCACAGTGCAGGTTTTTAGCGCCAGAAGACGGCAGCCGCACAGTGCAGGTGTAAGCGCCAGAAGACGGCAGCCGCACAGTGCAGGTGTAAGCGCCAGAAGACGCAGCCGCACAGTGCAGGTGTAAGCGCCAGAAGACGGCAGCTGCACAGTGCAGGTGTAAGTGCCAGAAGACGGCAGCCGCGCAGTGCAGGTGTAAGCGCCTGAAGACGGCAGCTGCAAAGTGCAGGTGTAAGCGCCAGAAGACGGCAGCCGCACAGTGCAGGTGTAAGCGCCAGAAGACGGCAGCTGCACAGTGCAGGTGTAAGCGCTAGAAGACGGCAGCCGCGCAGTGCAGGTGTAAGTGCCAGAAGACGGCAGCCGCGCAGTGCAGGTGTAAGCGCCTGAAGACGGCAGCTGCACAGTGCAGGTGTAAGCGCCAGAAGACGTCAGCCGCACAGTGCAGGTGTAAGCGCCAGAAGAAGGCAGCCGCACTGTGCAAGTGTAAGCTCCAGAAGACGGCAGCCGCACAGTGCAGGTGTAAGCGCCAGAAGACGGCAGCCGCATAGTGCAGGTGTAAGCGCCAGAAGACGGCAGCCGCACAGTGCAAGTGTATACGCCAGAAGACGTCAGCCGCACAGTGCAGGTTTCTAGCGCCAGAAGACGGCAGCCGCACAGTGCAGGTGTAAACGCCAGAAGACGGCAGCCGCACAGTGCAGGTGTAAGCGCCATAAGACGGCAGCCGCACAGTGCAGGTGTAAGCGCCAGAAGACGGCAGCCGTACAGTGCAGGTGTAAGCGCCAGAAGACGGCAGCCGCGCAGTGCAAGTGTAAGCGCCAGAAGACGTCAGCCGCACAGTGCAGGTGTAAGCGCCAGAAGACGTCAGCCGCACAGTGCAGGTTTTTAGCGCCAGAAGACGGCAGCCGCACAGTGCAGGTGTAAGCGCCAGAAGACGGCAGCCGCACAGTGCAGGTGTAAGCGCCAGAAGACGGCAGCCGCACAGTGCAGGTGTAAGCGCCAGAAGACGGCAGCCGCACAGTGCAAGTGTAAGCGCCAGAAGACGTCAGCCGCACAGTGCAGGTTTTAAGCGCTAGAAGACGGCAGCCGCACAGTGCAGGTGTAAGCGCCAGAAGACGGCAGCCGCACAGTGCAGGTGTAAGCGCCAGAAGAAGGCAGCGACACAGTGCAGGTGTAAGCGCCAGAAGACGGCAGCCGTGCAGTGCAGGTGTAAGCGCCAGAAGACGGCAGCCGCGCAGTGCAGGTGTAAGCGCCAGAAGACAGCAGCCGCGCAGTGCAGGTGTAAGCGCCTAAAGACGGCAGCTGCACAGTGGAGGTGTAAGCGCCAGAAGACGGCAGCCGCACAGTGCAGGTGTAAGCGATAGAAGACGGCAGCCGTACAGTGCAGGTGTAAGCCCCAGAAGACGGCAGCCGCGCAGTGCAGGTGTACGCGCCTGAAGACGGCAGCTGCACAGTGCAAGTGTAAGCGCCAGAAGACGGCAGCCGCTCAATGCAGGTGTAAGCGCCAGAAGTCGGCAGCCGCACAGTGCAAGTGTAAGCGCCAGAAGACGGCAGCCGCACAGTGCAAGTGTAAGCGAAAGAATACGGCAGCCGCACAGTGCAGGTGTAAGCGCCAGAATACGGCAGCCGCACAGTGCAGGTGTAAGAGCCAGAAGACGGCAGCCGCACAGTGCAGGTGTAAGCGCCAGAAGACGGCAGCCGCACAGTGCAGGTGTAAGCGCCTGAAGACGACAGCCGCACAGTGCAGGTGTAAGCGCCAGAAGACGGCAGCCGCACAGTGCAAGTGTAAGCGCCAGAAGACGGCAGCCGCACAGTGCAAGTGTAAGCGCCAGAAGACGGCAGCCGCACAGTGCAGGTGTAAGCGCCAGAAGACGGCAGCTGCACAGTGCAGGTGTAAGAGCCAGAAGACGGCAGCTGCACAGTGTAAGTGTAAGCGCCAGAAGACGTCAGCCGCACAGTGCAGGTGTAAGCGCCAGAAGACCGCAGCTGCACAGTGCAGGTGTAAGCGCCAGAAGATGTCAGCCGCACAGTGCAGGTGTAAGCGCCAGAAGACGGCAGCCGCACAGTGCAGGTGTAAGCGCCAGAAGACGGCAGCCGCACAGTGCAAGTGTAAGCGCCAGAAGACGGCAGCCGCACAGGCAGGTGTAAGCGCCAGAAGACGGCAGCCGCACAGTGCAAGTGTAAGCGCCAGAAGAAGGCAGCCGCACTGTGCAAGTGTAAGCTCCAGAAGACGGCAGCCGCACAGTGCAGGTGTAAGCGCCAGAAGACGGCAGCCGCACAGTGCAGGTGTAAGCGCCAGAAGACGGCAGCCGCACAGTGCAGGTGTAAGCGCCAGAAGACGGCAGCCGCACAGTGCAAGTGTAAGCGCCAGAAGACGTCAGCCGCACAGTGCAGGTGTAAGCGCCAGAAGACGTCAGCCGCACAGTGCAGGTTTTTAGCGCCAGAAGACGGCAGCCGCACAGTGCAGGTGTAAGCGCCAGAAGACGGCAGCCGCACAGTGCAGGTGTAAGCGCCTGAAGACGGCAGCCGCACAGTGCAAGTGTATACTCCAGAAGACGTCAGCCGCACAGTGCAGGTTTTTAGCGCCAGAAGACGGCAGCCGCACAGTGCAGGTGTAAGCGCCAGAAGACGGCAGCCGCACAGTGCAGGTGTAAGCGCCGGAAGACGGCAGCCGCACAGTGCAAGTGTAAGCGCCAGAAGACGGCAGCCGCACAGTGCAGGTGTAAGCGCCAGAAGACGTCAGCCGCACAGTGCAGGTTTTTAGCGCCAGAAGACGGCAGCCGCACAGTGCAGGTGTAAGCGCCAGAAGACGGCAGCCGCACAGTGCAGGTGTAAGCGCCAGAAGACGCAGCCGCACAGTGCAGGTGTAAGCGCCAGAAGACGGCAGCCGCACAGTGCAAGTGTAAGCGCCAGAAGACGTCAGCCGCACAGTGCAGGTTTTTAGCGCTAGAAGACGGCAGCCGCACAGTGCAGGTGTAAGCGCCAGAAGACGGCAGCCGCACAGTGCAGGTGTAAGCGCCAGAAGACGGCAGCCACACAGTGCAGGTGTAAGCGCCAGAAGACGGCAGCCGTGCAGTGCAGGTGTAAGCGCCAGAAGACGGCAGCCGCGCAGTGCAGGTGTAAGCGCCAGAAGACAGCAGCCGCGCAGTGCAGGTGTAAGCGCCTGAAGACGGCAGCTGCACAGTGCAGGTGTAAGCGCCAGAAGACGGCAGCCGCACAGTGCAAGTGTAAACGCCAGAAGACGGCAGCCGCACAGTGCAAGTGTAAACGCCAGAAGACGGCAGCCGCATAGTGCAGGTGTAAGCGTCAGAAGACGGCAGCCGCACAGTGCAGGTGTAAGCGCCAGAAGACGGCAGCCGCACAGTGCAGGTGTAAGAGCCAGAAGACGGCAGCCGCACAGTGCAGGTGTAAGCGCCAGAAGACGGCAGCCGCACAGTGCAGGTGTAAGCGCCAGAAGACGGCAGCCGCGCAGTGCAGGTGTAAGTGCCAGAAGACGGCAGCTGCACAGTGCAGGTGTAAGTGCCAGAAGACGTCAGCCGCACAGTGCAGGTGTAAGCGCCAGAAGACGGCAGCCGCACAGTGCAGGTGTAAGCGCCAGAAGACGGCAGCCGCACAGTGCAAGTGTAAGCGCCAGAAGACGTCAGCCGCACAGTGCAGGTGTAAGCGCCAGAAGACGTCAGCCGCACAGTGCAGGTTTTTAGCGCCAGAAGACGGCAGCCGCACAGTGCAGGTGTAAGCGCCAGAAGACGGCAGCCGCACAGTGCAGGTGTAAGCGCCAGAAGACGGCAGCCGCACAGTGCAAGTGTAAGCGCCAGAAGACGTCAGCCGCACAGTGCAGGTGTAAGCGCCAGAAGACGTCAGCCGCACAGTGCAGGTTTTTAGCGCCAGAAGACGGCAGCCGCACAGTGCAGGTGTAAGCGCCAGAAGACGGCAGCCGCACAGTGCAGGTGTAAGCGCCTGAAGACGGCAGCCGCACAGTGCAAGTGTATACTCCAGAAGACGTCAGCCGCACAGTGCAGGTTTTTAGCGCCAGAAGACGGCAGCCGCACAGTGCAGGTGTAAGCGCCAGAAGACGGCAGCCGCACAGTGCAGGTGTAAGCGCCGGAAGACGGCAGCCGCACAGTGCAAGTGTAAGCGCCAGAAGACGGCAGCCGCACAGTGCAGGTGTAAGCGCCAGAAGACGTCAGCCGCACAGTGCAGGTTTTTAGCGCCAGAAGACGGCAGCCGCACAGTGCAGGTGTAAGCGCCAGAAGACGGCAGCCGCACAGTGCAGGTGTAAGCGCCAGAAGACGCAGCCGCACAGTGCAGGTGTAAGCGCCAGAAGACGGCAGCCGCACAGTGCAAGTGTAAGCGCCAGAAGACGTCAGCCGCACAGTGCAGGTTTTTAGCGCTAGAAGACGGCAGCCGCACAGTGCAGGTGTAAGCGCCAGAAGACGGCAGCCGCACAGTGCAGGTGTAAGCGCCAGAAGACGGCAGCCACACAGTGCAGGTGTAAGCGCCAGAAGACGGCAGCCGTGCAGTGCAGGTG
This sequence comes from Phyllobates terribilis, assembly GCF_046119375.1. Lineage (NCBI taxonomy): Eukaryota > Metazoa > Chordata > Amphibia > Anura > Dendrobatidae > Phyllobates > Phyllobates terribilis. The sequence continues at coordinate 203,869,474 of NW_027362768.1, read as the reverse complement.
TAAGCGCCAGAAGACGGCAGCCGCGCAGTGCAGGTGTAAGCGCCAGAAGACAGCAGCCGCGCAGTGCAGGTGTAAGCGCCTGAAGACGGCAGCTGCACAGTGCAGGTGTAAGCGCCAGAAGACGGCAGCCGCACAGTGCAAGTGTAAACGCCAGAAGACGGCAGCCGCACAGTGCAAGTGTAAACGCCAGAAGACGGCAGCCGCATAGTGCAGGTGTAAGCGCCAGAAGACGGCAGCCGCACAGTGCAGGTGTAAGCGCCAGAAGACGGCAGCCGCACAGTGCAGGTGTAAGAGCCAGAAGACGGCAGCCGCACAGTGCAGGTGTAAGCGCCAGAAGATGGCAGCCGCACAGTGCAGGTATAAGCGCCAGAAGACGGCAGCCGCGCAGTGCAGGTGTAAGTGCCAGAAGACGGCAGCCGCGCAGTGCAGGTGTAAGCGCCTGAAGACGGCAGCTGCACAGTGCAGGTGTAAGTGCCAGAAGACGTCAGCCGCACAGTGCAGGTGTAAGCGCCAGAAGACGGCAGCCGCACAGTGCAGGTGTAAGCGCCAGAAGACGGCAGCCGCACAGTGCAAGTGTAAGCGCCAGAAGACGTCAGCCGCACAGTGCAGGTGTAAGCGCCAGAAGACGTTAGCCGCACAGTGCAGGTTTTTAGCGCCAGACGACGGCAGCCGCACAGTGCAGGTGTAAGCGCCAGAAGACGGCAGCCGCACAGTGCAGGTGTAAGCGCCAGAAGACGGCAGCCGCACAGTGCAAGTGTAAGCGCCAGAAGACGTCAGCCGCACAGTGCAGGTTTTTAAAGCTAGAAGACGGCAGCCGCACAGTGCAGGTGTAAGCGCCAGAAGACGGCAACCGCACAGTGCAGGTGTAAGCGCCAGAAGACGGCAGCCACACAGTGCAGGTGTAAGCGCCAGAAGATGGCAGCCGTGCAGTGCAGGTGTAAGCGCCAGAAGACGGCAGCCGCGCAGTGCAGGTGTAAGCGCCAGAAGACGGCAGCTGCACAGTGCAAGTGTAAACGCCAGAAGACGGCAGCCGCACAGTGCAAGTGTAAACGCCAGAAGACGGCAGCCGCACAATGCAGGTGTAAGCGCCAGAAGATGGCAGCCGCACAGTGCAGGTGTAAGCGCCAGAAGACGGCAGCCGCACAGTGCAAGTGTAAACGCCAGAAGACGGCAGCCGCACAGTGCAGGTGTTAGCGCCAGCAGACGGCAGCCGCACAGTGCAGGTGTAAGCGCCAGAAGACGGCAGCCGCACAGTGCAGGTGTAAGTATCAGAAGACGGCAGTCGCACAGTGCAGGTGTAATCGCCAGAAGACGGCAGCCGCACAGTGCAAGTGTAAGCGCCAGAAGACGGCAGCCGCACAGTGCAGGTGTAAGCGCCAGAAGACGTCAGCCACACAGTGCAGGTGTAAGCGCCAGAAGACGGCAGCCGCACAGTGCAAGTGTAAGCGCCAGAAGACGGCAGCTGCACAGTGCAAGTGTAAACGCCAGAAGACGGCAGCCGCACAGTGCAAGTGTAAGCGCCAGAAGACGGCAGCCGCATAGTGCAGGTGTAAGCGCCAGAAAACTGCAGCCACACAGTGCAGGTGTAAGCGCCAGAAGACGGCAGCCGCACAGTGCAAGTGTAAGCGCCAGAAGACGGCAGCCGCACAGTGCAAGTGTAAACGCCAGAAGACGGCAGCCGCACAGTGCAAGTGTAAACGCCAGAAGACGGCAGCCGCACAGTGCAGGTGTAAGCGCCAGAAGACGGCAGCCGCACAGTGCAGGTGTAAGCGCCAGAAGACGGCAGCCGCACAGTGCAGGTGTAAGAGCCAGAAGACGGCAGCCGCACAGTGCAGGTAGAAGCGCCAGAAGACGGCAGCCGCACAGTGCAGGTGTAAGCATCAGAAGACGGCAGTCGCACAGTGCAGGTGTAAGCGCCAGAAGACGGCAGCCGCACAGTGCAAGTGTAAGCGCCAGAAGACGGCAGCAGCACAGTGCAAGTGTAAGCGCCAGAAGACGGCAGCCGCACAGTGCAGGTGTAAGCGCCAGAAGACTGCAGCCACACAGTGCAGGTGTAAGCGCCAGAAGACGGCAGCCGCACAGTGCAAGTGTAAGCGCCAGAAGACGGCAGCCACACAGTGCAGGTGTAAGCGCCAGAAGACGGAAGCCGCACAGTGCAGGTGTAAGCGCCAGAAGACGGCAGCCGCATAGTGCAGGTGTAAGTGCCAGAAGACGGCAGCCGTGCAGTGCAGGTGTAAGCGCCAGAAGACGGCAGCTGCACAGTGCAAGTGTAAGCGCCAGAAGACGGCAGCTGCACAGTGCAAGTGTAAGCGCCAGAAGACGGCAGCCGCACAGTGCAGGTGTAAGCGCCAGAAGACGGCAGCCGCACAGTGCAGGTGTAAGCGCCAGAAGACGGCAGCCGCACAGTGCAAGTGTAAGCGCCAGAAGACGGCAGCCGCACAGTGCAGGTGTAAGCGCCAGAAGACAGCAGCCGCACAGTGCAGGTGTAAGCGCCAGAAGACGGCAGCCGCACAGTGCAGGTGTAAGTGCCAGAAGACGGCAGCCGCTCAGTGCAGGTGTAAGTGCCAGAAGACGGCAGCCGCTCAGTGCAGGTGTAAGCGCCAGAAGACGGCAGCCGCACAGTGCAGGTGTAAGCGCCAGAAGACGGCAGCCGCTCAGTGCAGGTGTAAGCGCCAGAAGACGTCAGCCGCACAGTGCAGGTGTAAGCGCCAGAAGACGGCAGCCGCTCAGTGCAGGTGTAAGCGCCAGAAGACGGCAGCCGCTCAGTGCAGGTGTAAGCGCCAGAAGACGTCAGCCGCACAGTGCAAGTGTAAGCGCCAGAAGACGGCAGCCGCTCAGTGCAGGCTTACTTATGGACTCATTACAAACCTCATTTGGGAGTTGGGGAACCATGGGCGCCATTTGTCTGCAGCTGACAATATTGCTGACAAGACACAGAATTTCCGGTCCAGGCGCCGCACGGCAATCTCATTTTCTCTGGATATGCTTTATTAATTTCTCATAAAGTGGACTGGGAATTCAGATGGCTCCATCCCAGGACATTAGCGGTGGGGGCAGTCACCGGCGTAGGATGATGATCGCAGATTTTATAGCTGAGATTCAATACAGGATGTCTGTACTGCTGAAAATGAGAAGAAGCCGCCATAACCACGGAATATGTCATATATGCAGTGTACACAGTGTATCCGATGTGATGTGAGCACTGTGTATGGCTATGTTCACATACATTGTGTTTTTTTCTGCTGCAAATCTGCTGCTAACTTTTCTCTGGCAGGAAAACACCTGTGTAAATAACGCACGTATTTGCTGCGCATTTGTTGCGGTTTTTGCTGCGGTTTTTGCTGCGTATTTTTGACCTCCCATTACTTATGGGTGAAAAAAAGCAGCAAATACGCAGCAAAAACGCAGGTGTGTATTCTGCTGCAAAAACGCTGAAAGAAGTGACATGCTCTATTTTCTAAATACGCAGCAAAACACAACGTCTGTGAACATAGCCTAAAAGTCTTAGGCAGGTGTGGAATAAATATTGCAAACTAAGGCTGTGTTCACACTGTTTGTGGACACTGTTAGGTCATACGCTCAGAAGGGATGCATTCGACTGTGCAGTTAGGACGGATGCTGAGGACTCTGTCCAGCGTGGGGACGCACCGTGAATACATGTAGACCACAAGATACAAGCGTCCCTCCGTACAGTTAGTGCCGTCTGCTCTGCTCTCCCGCACAGGGAAATGCTATACCTGCCGCAGGCCGGAAGGACGTTTCACCTCTGTCTGGTGAATGCTCGTCTATGACAATGTTAAGGTATACAGTATATTTGGAAAAACTTCTAGAAATGCAGTGTGCACAAGGCGTAAGAAGCTTTCAGACATAGTAGTGGTAAAGGTTTATGTGTATCAATTAACAATACACAAAGAGAATGAGGAAAAGAGAAATGTAAATTCCATCAGTATCTGGTGACCGCCTGTCGCCTCCATCATCAGTGTCTGGTGACCGCCCGTCACCTCCATCATCAGTGTCTGGTGACCGCCTGTCACCTCCATCATCAGTATCTGGTGACTGCCCGTCACCTCCATCATCAGTATCTGGTGACCGTCCGTCACCTCCATCATCAGTGTCTGGTAACCGTCCGTCTCCTCCATTATCAGTGTCTGGTTACCGTCCGTCTCCTCCATCATCATTACCTGGTGACCGCCCGTCACCTCCATCATCAGTGTCTGGTGACCGACCGTCTCCTCCATCATCAGTGTCTGGTGACCGCCTGTCACCTCCATCATCAGTATCTGGTGACCGCCCGTCACCTCCATCATCATTATCTGGTGACCGCCCGTCACCTCCATCATCATTATCTAGTGACCGCCCGTCTCCTCCATCATCAGTGTCTGGTGACCGCCTGTCTCCTCCATCATCAGTATCTGGCCGTGTTCACACTATCAGTATTTGGTCAGTATTTTACCTCAGTATTTGTAGCCAAAACCAGGAGAGGAACAATCAGAGAAGTATAATAGGAACACATTGTCACCACTTCTGCATTTATCACACTGGTTTTAGCTACAAATACTGAATGTGTGAACGTGGCCTTAGGTATGTGCGCGCCTTCAGGATTTGCTTGCAGAAATTTCTGCGGCATTTCTACAAGGTTCTGCTCCTCAGGGCAGCAATAATGCTATGGAAATTCCACATGTTTTTGATGCTTTTTTCGTGCATTGTTGCCACTCGTTTTTTTAATGCAATGTATAGGAAGAACGCAGGCAAATCTGCACCAAGGATGGACGCGCTGCTTCTTTATCTACTCATGAAATCTTGCAAGGAAAAATCCTGATCATCTGCCCAGATGTTGCAAAAACTCATAGGAAATTGTGGAACCCCAGGGGTCTGGTTACCACAGTAATAGCAATATTACGTCTGAGAGCAGGTGGGAGGTCTCCTGGTCAGGTGCCCTAAGCATGCAACACTTCCTGCCCAGTCCTGGGAGGGGAAGAACTTCCCCTATATAAACTGGGGCTGAGGCGGGGTTAGGAGAGAAGAAGAGGAGTCCCAGACAGAGACACAGTCTGGTCTGGAGTGGAGCAGATACAGAGAGAGCAAGATCAGGAGCTCTGTGGGAGCAGTGATAAAAGGGGTCAGAGATTGGAAGCTGGAGAGCTCATCCTGACTGAAGAGATCTCACCGGACACGGAGTCCGAGGCTGTGGGGACTGATCCATACCCAGCAGCAAAAACCGACCGGCAGGGGATTTCAGGTCCTCTGGCCAAGAAACCCGAAGGCACGGTCACACGCAAGGGACCAGCACCGCCGTAGTGGAGCGGAGGCTACCAGAAGGCCCCGAGTCACTGGCCATACGGGTGAGCACCACACGGTACACTCAGGGGCGTGGGCTACTTCTACCCGCTTCTAGCAAGGTAGCCAGGAAGAGTACGATAGTTGGGGAGGCCTACAACTCCGCCTGACCAGGGGAGATCCTATCTGCTCACAGACTGACCAGGCCCCGATCGCTAGCCAGTACTTCCGGGAGGGTCTACCTTTGCCACCAGTAAAGACCCTGAACTACACCGTACCGTCTCTGAGTGGTTCCTAGTGCCTGCGTGCAATTCTGCTATCCCCATCATCCACGTCTGCTGCCCTGAGGCCATACCCCTCCCGTTGGGGGTTATACTATCCACGCTGCACAACCGTACCACCGGCCTCAGCGGTCTGCCCTGCAGCGGCGGCTTCATAGCCGCAATCAAAGGGTGGCGTAGTCGAACAATATAACATCTTATTCTAAGTTCTGCCACTTGGTTTGACACCCTGGGCACGGACCGGGTCACCGCCACGAGGACTACTACCCCTATCAGATCCGGCTCCGGGTATTCCCCCTGCACAGCAGCAGCAGCACAGGCCCAGGGGGCGCGTCAACTTTGGCGTAGTCGGCAGGATTTCGTGCCCGCAACCACCGGGTACTGCGTGCCTGAAAAAGAGACTTTTAAACTTACCTGTGGTGAAGTTTACCGCCGTCCGGAGCGGATTCCCGCCATCCGTGGAGTTTTCCCGCCATCCGACGCCATTTTCTGCCTTCTTCCCGCCATCCGTGGAGTTTTCCCGCCATTGGGCGCCATCTTGAGGACGCCGCGCGGGAAGAAGAGGGGCGTGGACTCCGAAAGCGCGCGAGAACTGAAGCTCCGCCTCACGTCCGGACGTTGCGTAAGGTCCTGGAAGGAGCCCAGCAGACGCCGACGTCACAGGAGCGCGACGGAAGGTCCTCAACCCTGACGATCCACTGCGGAGCCGCGGCCTACGGAAGAGGATCATCGCAAGGTAGGCCACGGTCCACTAGGGGGGGAGGAGGATGTCGGATACAGAGGAGAGCTTCACTGCCACAGCCACCGCCAGCGCCACCGCTGCTGCGGTCATGCCTTTCACTATGCCCTATATCCCGGGGGCAGCCTGGCTACCCCAGTACTCAGGGGAGTCACATACCCTAACTGACTTCAGAGAAAGGCTGGATAGCCTCTTCCAGGTGTACCCCCTCACAGAGGAGCAAAAAGTGAGCATCCTGGTGGCTCAATTAACAGGGGCAGCCCAAAGGGAGGTAAAGTCCTGGCCACTCGGGAGGAGGAGGACTGTCGCAGAGATACTAGCCCGGCTGAAGGACACCTTTGATACCCGTACCTCAGCCGAGATCAAGCTTAGATTCTACGGGTGGAAGCAGCGAGCACATGAGAATATAAGGGACTATGCACTAAACCTACAAGAGGCCCTGAGAGCCGTTAAGCAGACCGACCCTGACGGCGTGGGAAATGAAGACAAGCTGTTGACTGAACAATTTATAGAGGGTCTACATTGCAATGCCCACCGAACCCAGTTGCGGGCAATGGCCTTACAGGACCCTCATCTGGACTTTGCACAGTTCAAGGACAGAGCCATCCGGGTGCTCTGAGAACCGGCACCAGGTGGCGCTGTGACCCACAGACGCCCTACTACCACTTACCACCAGGAGACGGCGCCCTTGTCGGCAGGGCCTGTGGGAGCTGATGCGCAGGCTTTAAACAATGACCCGGCTACAGACCTGCACCATCAGGTCCAAGAGCTAACTAAAAGCGTTGCTGCGCTAACCCGAACTGTGCAGTCTTTACAGGTTTCTACTCCAGGGAAGATCCAGCTGGCATCCGGACCGGAGGACATCCCGTGGCGCCGACCAAGGAGGACCCCACCGGCCAGAGGAAAACCCAGCGACCGATACAACGAGGACGGACAACCCATCTGCCGCCGCTGCAATCAACCCGGACATATGGCAAGGTACTGTCCTTTAAACTGGCACAACCTGGGGTAGAGGGCCAACCCCTAGGAATAAGATCACCAGGCCCATCGAACTGGCGTGACAAATACGTGGGAGGACGTCCAGTCTTGCCTGTGGTACTGGATGGCATTCCTATGAGTGCCCTACTGGACACCGGGTCACAGGTCACCACCATCCCGTACGTGCTCTTCAAGCAGTACTGGAATGACTCGGATATAACCCGCTACCCTGACGACGACTTGAGTATCATCGCTAGCAATGGTCAGCCCGTGACACAGATCGGATTTAAAGAGGTGACCATTAAAATTGGTAAAGTCGAACTGGCAGCACAGGGACTGATCATTGTGGACATTGACAAGCGCGAGAGTCACCCAAAGATAACTCTAGGAACTAATGTGATTGAAAATTGTCTTGCAGAGGTGATTCTCATTTTACAGCAGGTTGCCAAGAACGCCAGTTTCGGCCAGCAGCGAGTGCTCCAAAAAGAGATCCGGGCACTGATGTGACGGCAACAGGTGGAACTCTCCGGTGGTGAAATTGGTAGCGTGAGAATGTGTGACCCTTTCCCTATTGCCATGCCCCCGAAAAGTGAAATGATGATTTGGTGCCGGGCAGCTATTGGTCTAAGAGGTAGAGACTACCAAGCAATGGTAGAACCCGTCTACTCAGACAGTAGGCCCACCATTTTGACAGCACGGGGGGTGGTCGATGTACGCCATGGGAGGGTGCCCGTTCGCATCATAAATATCGGGGAGAGAGAAGTACACCTGCCCCGGTATGCCACGCTAGCCAAATTGTTCACCATAAACCAGAATTCTGTACAGGCCGTGGAACCCTTGCCTCCATCTCAACCAGAGGAAGGTAACGGCTCTAAGCAACAAATGGAGGACTGGTGTCAGCAACTACATTTGGGTACTGACTCCACTCCCTCACACCAGAAACAGGGAGTCTATCGGGTGGTTCAAGAGTACGAGAGAGTGTTTAGTAAACACCCGTTAGACTTCGGGCGAGTAAAGGGGGTAGAACACCACATCCCCACGGGAGACCATCCTCCCATAAAGGAGAGATACCGACCCGTACCCCCTGCACACTACCAACACGCCAAGGGGATGCTTAGAGACATGAAGGAGGCTGGGGTAATCAGGGATAGCTGTAGCCCCTGGGCAGCTCCACTAGTCTTGGTTTAAAAAAAAGACAACTCCATGAGAATGTGTGTAGACTACCGGAAAATCAACTGTATCACACACAAAGATGCGTACCCCTTACCAAGGATAGAGGAGTCTTTGGCTGCTTTAAAATCTGCTAACTTCTTCTCCACTTTGGATCTCACTAGCGGGTACTGGCAGGTTCCTGTAGCAGAGGCGGACCAGGAGAAGACCGCATTCACCACCCCGATGGGACTTAGCGAGTTTACCTGCATGCCGTTCGGACTCTGCAACGCACCAGGAACCTTCCAACGATTGATGGAATGCTGTCTGGGACACCAGAACTTTGAGACGGTCCTGCTGTACCTGGACGATGTTATAGTTTATTCCAAAACCTACGAGGACCACCTGAAACACCTGGCGGAAGTGTTTGAAGCCCTGGCAAACTACGGTCTGAAGGTGAAACCGTCGAAGTGTCACCTGCTAAAACCAAAAGTGCAGTACCTGGGACACGTGGTGAGTGCTGACGGAGTGGCTCCCGACCCTGATAAGATCACCGCGATTAAGGAATGGCCAAGACCCTCCAGCGTAAGGGAAGTACGGCAGTTCCTCGGGTTGGTAGGCTACTACCGAAGATTCATTCCCGGTTTCACCAAAAAGGCAGCTCCTATGCAGGACCTCCTGATAGGCCAGTCCAGGAAGGCCAAGAACCAGAAGCCGCCCTTCAGATGGGAGAAGCTGGAAGAAGAGTCCTTCCGCCAGCTGAAGATGGCCCTCACGGGGGATGAAATCCTGGCATACCCTGATTACAGCCAGCCCTTTATCCTCTACACCGACGCAAGTAACATCGGGCTAGGAGCCGTACTGTCCCAGATCCAGCAGGGGAGAGAACGGGTAATTGCTTACGCCAGCCGAAAACTGCGACCCACCGAAAGAAACCCTGAGAATTACAGCTCATTCAAGCTAGAGTTCCTGGCAGTGGTGTGGGCAGTCACCGAACGCTTTAGGCACTACCTCGCCTCTTCCCGGTTCACCGTGTACACGGATAACAACCCGTTGACACATCTGGACACTGCAAGACTCGGTGCCCTGGAGCAGAGATGGATGGCCCGCCTGTCCAACTATGAGTTCACAATCAAATACCGGGCAGGACGCTCCAATACCAACGCGGATGCCTTGTCCAGAATGCCGAACCTACCGGACGTAGGGGAAGATCCAGAGGAACTGGAAGAAGTTGAACTCCCCGCGTTCCACCGTCATGGGACTACCCAGTATTCCCACCGTGTAAGGGGTAAGCAATCCGCTACGTTCAACCCCTTACCTCATTACAACTGGGCGGAAACGCAAGACAGTGACCCCGCCGTCCGACTGGTGAAGGAGATGCTGACTCAGCCAGATGCTCGCCTTGACCCAGACGCTCCGGAGGAAACCAAGCAACTGTGGGCTGAGAAGAGTCGACTGTTCCTTTACAAGGGGAAGTTGTGCCGTAGAATGGTTAACTCCCGGACGCATGAACTGATCTGGCAAGTAGTGGTGCCAAGAAGAGACGCGGCTATGGTACTGGAGGCATACCACGACGGAGCTGGGCACTTCGGATGGAAGAAGCTGGAGTTCCTGCTGCGCGGGCGGTTCCACTGGGTAGGCATGAGGGGAACCATCGAGAGGTGGTGCAGAGACTGTGGCCCATGCAACCTAAGAAGGAAGGACCGTGCCAGTCAGAAGACTCCCCTGCAGTCCATCGTCACCAGGCAGCCGTTGGAACTGGTAGCCTTGGATCATGTAAAACTGACCCCCAGCAGAAGTGGCTACGTCTATGCGTTAACCATCGTGGATCACTACTCCCGGTTCTTGGTTGTAGTCCCCGTCAAGGACTTAACGGCTCAAGCAGCAGCTAGAGCCTTTCAGCAGCACTTCTGCCGTCCACACGGATACCCAGAGCAGGTGCTGACGGACCAGGGACCTGCCTTTGAAGCGGAAGTCTTCCAGGAGTTCTGCACTCTGTATGGCTGCCGGAAGATAAGAACAACACCCTATCATCCGCAAACCAATGGACTCTGCGAGAAGATGAACCAGGTGGTGATAGACCTTCTGAAAACGTTGCCCCTGGAAGAACGCAGTCTGTGGCCTGAGAAACTGCCTGATCTGGTGGACCTATACAACCACATCCCTGTAGGTTCTACCAACTGTACCCCGGCTTACCTAATGAGAGCAAGACCTGGTAAGCTGCCTGTTGATCTGGATATGGGAGTCCTGACACCCGAGGACACTTCACCAGAAGCAGACTGGGACACCGAGAGGCAGCAGCAGTACCGGAAAGTACAGGAGAGCGTTGAGCGAAGTCTCTGTCAAGCAAGAGAAAGACAGGAGAAGACTTACAACCAGTATGCTCCCGCTGTTCCCCTGGTACCTGGAGAGCAGGTCTTGAAAAGGAAGAGACGGCTCCACAAGTTGGATGACCAGTGGGAGAAGGACCCGTACACCGTACTGCCATCAAGCCATGAAAACCCAAAAATCTGCACAATCAGTAAGGATGGAGGAGAAACCACAGCCATTGTCTCCCGAGATCACCTGAAGAAGTGTCCCGAGCAGCTACGAAACCCTGAAGAAGATCAAGAAAACCCTCGACCCGCAGAGGAAAGGGAAGAAATGGTCAGTACTGTACTCGGAGACTTCCCTCGGTCTTGGACACAAGTAAATGGCGCTGTTGTGGTACCCGTCCTCACCTTCCTCCAGCCAGCATCCCAAGTGCCTACGGAAAAACAGGTAGAGCTGGAAGAGCAGCCGGTCCAGGAGGCAGAAGACCCCACACAAGCAGACCAGGAGAATCGACCCTCTGCTTATAGTGAGCCTGCCGTGCCCCTAGTGAGCCAAAGAACCCGTAGACAGCTGCCCAGCTTACCTTTGACAGCTCCTACACCCTGTAGCTTAGGACCGGTCAGTAAGCTCCGTAGGTCTACTAGGGCCACTAGAGGCCAGTTTCCAGTACGTTGGAGGATCTAAAGTGTTCAGACTGTTTTATTGGTATTTACCTGTTTACTGTTGCTTGTAAATAATTATGTTTTCCAGTTATTTTATAGGTGTCTTTTGTGGATTAACCGGAATTCTTTGTATATATGTTTGGAGCGTAACCCAGGAATGGACTAAGACTGCTAAAGACTCGGGGTAGGACAGACCCCCACCTGGTTACAGCTCCCTGTTCTTTGGTGAAATGGACACCCTTATTGCTTCAAAAACTGCACCCGGTTGCGGACACGCCGTGACCACCCTAACGTGTTTTTCCTTATTGTATTGTTCCTGTTTATACCCTGTTATGTTTTCAAAAATATGTTTAGTCCCGGAGTACTAAATTTTACTAGGGGGGAATGTGGAACCCCAGGGGTCTGGTTACCACAGTAATAGCAATATTACGTCTGAGAGCAGGTGGGAGGTCTCCTGGTCAGGTGCCCTAAGCATGCAACACTTCCTGCCCAGTCCTGGGAGGGGAAGAACTTCCCCTATATAAACTGGGGCTGAGGCGGGGTTAGGAGAGAAGAAGAGGAGTCCCAGACAGAGACACAGTCTGGTCTGGAGTGGAGCAGATACAGAGAGAGCAAGATCAGGAGCTCTGTGGGAGCAGTGATAAAAGGGGTCAGAGATTGGAAGCTGGAGAGCTCATCCTGACTGAAGAGATCTCACCGGACACGGAGTCCGAGGCTGTGGGGACTGATCCATACCCAGCAGCAAAAACCGACCGGCAGGGGATTTCAGGTCCTCTGGCCAAGAAACCCGAAGGCACGGTCACACACAAGGGACCAGCACCGCCGTAGTGGAGCGGAGGCTACCAGAAGGCCCCGAGTCACCGGCCATACGGGTGAGCACCACACGGTACACTCAGGGGCGTGGGCTACTTCTACCCGCTTCTAGCAAGGTAGCCAGGAAGAGTACGATAGTTGGGGAGGCCTACAACTCCGCCTGGCCAGGGGAGATCCTATCTGCTCACAGACTGACCAGGCCCCGATCGCTAGCCAGTACTTCCGGGAGGGTCTACCTTTGCCACCAGTAAAGACCCTGAACTACACCGTACCGTCTCTGAGTGGTTCCTAGTGCCTGCGTGCAATTCTGCTATCCCCATCATCCACGTCCGCTGCCCTGAGGCCATACCCCTCCCGTTGGGGGTTATACTATCCACGCTGCACAACCGTACCACCGGCCTCAGCGGTCTGCCCTGCAGCGGCGGCTTCATAGCCGCAATCAACGGGTGGCATAGTCGAACAATATAACATCTTATTCTAAGTTCTGCCACTTGGTTTGACACCCTGGGCACGGACCGGGTCACCGCCACGAGGACTACTACCCCTATCAGATCCGGCTCCGGGTATTCCCCCTGCACAGCAGCAGCAGCACAGGCCCAGGGGGCGCGTCAAAATCATGGGGTAAGGTTTGCAATGCTTTTTTGGAGCCAATTCCGCACGGATTTACTGCATCAAAAACGCACAAAAAATGCCCCCTGTGCACAAAGCCTTAGGGTAAAAACTGCAAGTAAAATTCAGCGAATCCACAAGAGAAACTGAAGTGTTGGATTTGAAACGCATCACAGGTCACACTGATTACAAAAAGCAGAGGGGCACGAGACCACCAGAAATCCCGTCCACTACGCTGAAAGTGTAAGACGCTTCTGAAGCAGCCAAAACACTCAGTGTGATGGCCCAGATCTGAGGAGCTGGGAGGCCGGGAGGCTGTCCTGACTGCAGCGGAGAGAAGAGGCTGGAGAAGAGACTGCAGAAGAGGCTGGAGAGGAAGCTGGAGAAGAGGCTGGAGAGGAGGCTGGAGAAGAGGCTGGAGAGGAGGCTGGGGAAGAGGCTGGGGAAGGGGCCGGGGAAGGGGCCGGGGAAGAGGCCGCGGAAGAGGCCGTGGAAGAGGCCGGGGAAGAGGCCGCGGACGAGGCCAGGGAAGAGGCTGGAGAGGAAGCTGGAGAAGAGGCTGGAGAGGAGGCTGGAGAAGAGGCTGGAGAGGAGGCTGGGGAAGAGGCTGGGGAAGGGGCCGGGGAAGGGGCCGGGGAAGAGGCCGCGGAAGAGGCCGCGGAAGAGGCCGCGGAAGAGGCCGAGGAAGAGGCCGCGGAAGAGGCCGGGCAAGAGGCTGGAGAGGAGGCTGGAGAAGAGGCTGGAGAGGAGGCTGAGGAAAAGGCTGGGGAAGAGGCTGAGGAAAAGGCCGGGGAAGAGGCTGGAGAAGAGGCTGGAGAGGAGGCTGGAGAAGAGGCTGGAGAGGAGGCTGGGGAAGGGGCTGGAGAAGGGGCTGGGGAAGGGGCCGGGGAAGGGGCCGCAGAAGAGGCCGCGGAAGAGGCCGGGGAAGAGGCCGCGGAAGAGGCCTGGGAAGAGGCCGCGGAAGAGGCCACGGAAGAGGCCGGGGAAGAGGTCGGGGAAGAGGCTACAGAAGAGGCTGGAGAAGAGGCCGGGGAAGAGGCTGGAGAGGAGGCTGGGGAAGAGGCTGAGGAAAAGGCTGGGGAAGGGGCTGGGGAAGGGGCCGGGGAAGGGGCCGGGGAAGGGGCCGGGGAAGAGGCCGGGGAAGAGGCTGCAGAAGAGGCTGGAGAAGAGGCCCGGGAAGAGGCTGGAGAAGAGGCTGGGGAAGAGGCCGGGGAAGAGGCTGGGAGGCACAGACGCTTCAGCAGCAGCAAGAACTCTCCCCTCTGTTTTGCAAGAGATAATTATTGTGTCCATTAGGGGGCAGCATCACTCCGCTGTCTCCTGCCTGTTACACCACAATCTGGGGCCAGTAGAGAGGAGGAGGAGGGGATTGTGAAGTCCTCCTTTCCTGTTTCCAGCCCAGCTGCCAATAGAAATGGCCTCCTCTGTGTAAAGAGGTGTGAGAATGCAGCGCATGGTACAGTGGAACAAGTTATTAGCTATGTACAGGCCAATGAGTAGAAATGCAATAACTGAGGAGAGGGGCATTATTCTCTGCCCCTAACGCCGTGGCCACTGGCATACAATGAACCCAGCGCTACTGCACCTACCAGTGCGACACTGATCGTCCACTAACAGTTCCCTATACTTTAACCATTACCTTCATGTACTAACAGACTAATATCCTCAACGATATAATGCACCAAGCAATATTGAGAAGGATACACTGGTCCATAGGCTGTCGGATTCTAGTCGTATCAATAATGGCCCCATTGTCTCCTGATGTCGGTTACTGCTACAGGCCCTAACAGAAGTCAACGCTGCACCCCTGCTACACCGCAAGTCTTGTACTTTAGGCTCTGGTCAGTCCCCTTTATCACCAACCTGTTCTTGCTGTTTCATAGTCCTTGGGCTCAGCTCAAGTCATGTTCTTTCTTTCTTTTAATTAGGTCTCCTGGCCTGCTGCTCACTCGATCAAAGTTCAGTCCCTTTAATTATGCCTCCGGCTCAGCCGAGCGAAGTTCCGTCCCTTTAATTATGCCTCCTGCTTACCCGAGCAAAGTTCCGTCCCTTTAATTATGCCTCCTGCTTACCCGAGCAAATTTCTGTCCCTTTAATAAGGTCTCCTGCTCACCTGAGTGAAATTCTGTCCCTTTAATAAGGCCTGCTGCTCACCCGAGTGAAATTCCATCCCTTTAATTAGACCTCCTGACCTGCTGCTCACCCGAGCAAAGTTCTGTCCCGTTAATTAGACCTCCTGACCAGCTGCTCACCCGAGCAAAGTTCTGTCCCGTTAATTAGACCTCCTGACCAGCTGCTCACCCGAGCGAAGTTCAGTCCCTTTAATTATGCCTCCTGAGTCCTGATTACTCAAGTGAAGTTCCGTCCCTTTAATTATGCCTCCGGCTCAGCCGAGTGAAGTTCCATCCCTTTAATAAAGCCTCCTGCTCACCGAGCGTAGTTCCGTCCCTTTAATTATGCCTCCGGCTCACCCGAGCAAAGTTCCGTTCCTTTAATTAGACCACCTGGCCTGCTGCTCAACTGAGCAAAGTTCTGTCCCTTTAATTAGACCTCCTGGCCTGCTGCTCACCCGAGCGAAATTCCGTCCCTTTAATTAGACCTCCTGGCCTGCTGCTCACCCGAGAGGAGTTCTGTCCCTTTAATTAGACCTCCTGGCCTGCTGCTCACCTGAGCGAAATTCTGTCCCTTTAATTAGACCTCCTGGCCTGCTGCTCACCCGAGCGAAGTTCTGGCCCTTTAATTAGACCTCCTGGCCTGCTGCTCACCTGAGCGAAATTCTGTCCCTTTAATTAGACCGCCTGGCCTGCTGCTCACCCGAGCGAAGTTCTGTCCCTTTAATTAGACCTCCTGGCCTGCTGCTCACCTGAGCGAAATTCTGTCCCTTTAATTAGACCTCCTGGCCTGCTGCTCACCCGAGCGAAGTTCTGTCCCTTTAATTAGACCTCCTGGCCTGCTGCTCACCTGAGCAAAGTTCTGTCCATTTAATTAGACCTCCTGGCCTGCTACTCACCCAAGCGAAGTTCTGTCCCTTTAATTAGACCTCCTGGCCTGCTGCTCACCCGAGCGAAGTTCTGTCCCTTTAATTAGACATCCTGGCCTGCTGCTCACCCGAGCGAAATTCCGTCCCTTTAATTAGACCTCCTGGCCTGCTGCTCACCCGAGAGAAGTTCTGTCCCTTTAATTAGACCTCCTGGCCTGTTGCTCACCTGAGCGAAATTCTGTCCCTTTAATTAGACCTCCTGGCCTGCTGCTCACCCGAGCGAAGTTCTGTCCCTTTAATTAGACCTCCTGGCCTGCTGCTCACCTGAGCGAAATTCTGTCCCTTTAATTAGACCGCCTGGCCTGCTGCTCACCCGAGCGAATTTCTGTCCCTTTAATTAGACCTCCTGGCCTGCTGCTCACCTGAGCGAAATTCTGTCCCTTTAATTAGACCTCCTGGCCTGCTGCTCACCCGAGCGAAGTTCTGTCCCTTTAATTAGACCTCCTGGCCTGCTGCTCACCTGAGCGAAATTCTGTCCCTTTAATTAGGCCTCCTGGCCTGCTGCTCACCCGAGCGAAATTCCGTCCCTTTAATTAGACCGCCTGGCCTGCTGCTCACCCGAGCGAAGTTCTGTCCCTTTAATTAGACCTCCTGGCCTGCTGCTCACCTGAGCGAAATTCTGTCCCTTTAATTAGACCTCCTGGCCTGCTGCTCACCCGAGCAAAATTCCGTCCCTTTAATTAGACCTCCTGGCCCGCTGCTCACCCGAGCGAAGTTTTGTACTGTTTATCAGGATAACCAGAATTCCCTGTTCCTTGAAGAGGAAACTCCTGTACAAGTCCATTACCGAAAATAGTCACCAGTCTCTAGTCACATTCTTCTGGGATTTGGCTATAAGCCACTTCAGGTGACACTTCATATGCAACTTAATACAAGTCTTGGTGATTACTGGAGTCTTGGCCCCTGGGGCTTTTATATTTTCTTGTTGAGTCACAGCAGATTACATGCCCCTGTGTATCTGACTTCTCTCTCACTTCTGGGTATCCAATCCTCATTCTGCGGTTCCTAAATTTTACTTATAGTTCCCATCTCTTTAGTGTCTGGACACTAGATGGCAGCATCCATTCACAAAAGTGTCACACTGCATTCATAATTTATGAGTCACTCACTTCCTTACACCTGAGCTGACAGCTCCAATCAGCTGCTTGTTTGCTTAGTAACTATACAGGGAAATCATGAAGAGCCTCTGCCACCCACTGTCCCTCTATAATCCCCACCAAACCATCTGCCACCCTTTGTTCCTCTATAATCCCCACCAAACCATTTGCCACCCAGTATCCTTCTGTAATCCCCACCAAGAGCCCCTGCCACTCAGTGTCCCTCTATAATCCCCACCAAGAGCCTCTGCCACCCAGTGTCCCTCCATAATCCCCACCAAAAGCATCTGCCACCCTTTGTTCCTCTATAATCCCCACAAAGAGCCTCTGCCACTCAGTATCCTTTTATAATCCCCATCAAGAGCCCCTGCCACCCAGTGTTCCTCTATAATCCCCATCAAGAGCCTCTGCCACCCAGTGTCCCTCTACAATCCCCACCAAAAGCATCTGCCACCCTTTGTTCCTCTATAATCCCCACCAAGAGCCTCTGCCACCCAGTATCCTTCTATAATCCCCACCAAGAGCCCGTGCCACTCAGTGTCCCTCTATAATCCGCACCAAGAGCCTCTGCCACCGAGTGTCCCTCTAAAATCCCCCCAAGAGCCTCTGCCACCCAGTGTCCCTCTATAATCCCCACCAAAAGCATCTGCCACCCTTTGTTCCTCTATAATCCCCACCAAGAGCCTCTGCCACCCAGTATCCTTCTATAATTCCCATCAAGAGCCCCTGCCACCCACTGTCCCTCAGTAATACCCACCAAGAGCCTCTGCCACCCAGTATCCTTCTATAATCCCCACCAAGAGCCCCTGCTACCCAATGTCCCACTATAATTCTCACCAAGAGCCTCTGCCATCCAGTGTCCCTCTATAATCTCCACCAAGACCCCTGCCACCCAGTATCCTTCTATAATCCCCACCAAGAGCCTCTGCCATCCAGAGTCCTTTTATAAGCCCCACCAAGAGCCTCTGCCACCCAGTGTCCCTCTATAATCCCCACCAAGAGCCTCTGCCACGCAGTATCCTTCAATAATTCCCACCAAGAGCCTCTGCCACCCAGTGACCCTCTATAATCCCCACCAAGAGCCTCTGCCACCCAGTGTCCCTCTATAATCCCCACCAGGAGCCTCTGCCACCCAGTGTCCCTCTATAATCCACACCAAGAGCCTCTGCCACCCAGTGTCCCTCTATAATCCCCACCAAGAGCCCCTGCCACTCAGTGTCCCTCTATAATCCCCACCAAGAGCCTCAGCCACCCAGTGTCCCTCTAAAATCCCCCCAAGAGCCTCTGCCATGCAGTGTCCCTCTATAATCCCCACCAAAAGCATCTGCCACCCTTTGTTCCTCTATAATCCCCACCAAGAGCCTCTGCCACCCAGTATCCTTCTATAATCCCCATCAAGAGCCACTGCCACCCACTGTCCCTTTATAATACCGACCAAGAGCCTCTGTCACCCAGTATCCTTCTATAATCCCCACCAAGAGCCCCTGCTACCCAGTGTCCCACTATAATCCTCACCAAGAGCCTCTGCCATCCAGTGTCCCTCTATAATCTCCACCAAGACCCCTGCCACCCAGTATCCTTCTATAATCCCCACCAAGATCCTCTGCCATCCAGAGTCCTTTTATAATCCCAACCAAGAGCCTCTACCACCCAGTGTCCCTCTATAATCCCCACCAAGAGCCTGTGCCACGCAGTATCCTTCAATAATTCCCACCAAGAGCCTCTGCCACCCAGTGTCCCTCTATAATCCCCACCAAGAGCCTCTGCCACCCAGTGTCCCTCTATAATCCCCACCAAGAGCCTCTGTCACCCAGTGTCTCTCTATAATCCCCACCAAGAGCCTCTGCCACCCAGTGTCCTTCTATAATCCCCACCAAGAGCCCCTGCCACCCAGTGTCCCTCTATAATCCCCACCAAGAGCCTCTGCCACCCAGTGTCCCTCTATAATCCCCACCAAGAGCCTCTGCCACCTTTTGTATCTCTACAATCCCCACCAAGAGCCTCTGCCACCCAGTATCCATCTATAATCACCACCAAGAGCCCTTGCCACCCAGTGTCCTTCTTTAATCCCCACCAAGAGCCTCTGCCACCCAGTGTCCCTCTATAATCCCCAATAAAAGCCTCTGCCACCCAGTGTCCCTCTATAATCCCCACCAAGAGCCTCTGCCACCTTTTGTATCTCTACAATCCCCACCAAGAGCCTCTGCCACCCAGTATCCATTTATAATCACCACCAAGAGCCTCTGCCACCCATTGTCCTTCTTTAATCCCCACCAAGAGCCTCTGCAACCCAGTGTCCCTCTATAATCCCCAATAAAAGCCTCTGCCACCCAGTGTCCCTCTATAATCCCCACCAAGAGCCTCTGCCTCCCAGTGTCCCTCTATAATTCTCACCAAAAGCATATTCCACCCTTTGTTCCTCTATAATCCCAACCAAGAGCTTCCGCCACCCAGTATCCTTTTATAATCCCCACCAAGAGCCCCTGCCACTCAGTGTCCCTCTATAATCCCCACCAAGAGCCTCTGCCACCCAGTGTCCCTCTAAAATCCCCCCAAGAGCCTCTGCCACCCAGTGTTCCTCTATAATCCCCACCAAAAGCATCTGCCACCCTTTGTTCCTCTATAATCCCCACCAAGAGCCTCTGCCACCCAGTAATCTTCTATAATCCCCACCAAGAGCCCCTGCCACTCAGTGTCCCTCTATAATCCCCACCAAGAGCCTCTGCCACTCAGTGTCCCACTATATTCTCCACCAAGAGCCCTGCCACCCAGTGACCTTCTATAATCCCCAACCAAGAGCCTCTGCCATCCAGTGTCCTTTTATAATTCCCACAAAGAGCCGCTGTCACCCAGTGTCCCTCTAGAATCCCCCCCAAGAGCCTCTGCCACCCAGTGTCCCTCTATAATACCCACCAAGAGTCCCTGTCACCCAGTGTCCCTCTATAATCCCCACTAAGAACCTCTGCCACCCAGTATCCTTCTATAATCTCCACCAAGAGCCTCTGCTACCCAGTATCCTTCTATATTCCCCACAAAGAGCCTCTACCACCCAGTGTCCCTCTATAATCACCACCAAGAGCCTCTGCCACCCAGTATCCCTCTATAATCCCCACCAAGAGCCCCTGACACCCAGTGTCCTTCTATAAACCCACCATGAGCCTCTGCCACCCAGAGTCCCTCTATAATCCCCGCCAAGAGCCTCTGCCAACCAGTGTCCCTCTAAAATCCCCAACAAGAGCCTCTGCCACCCAGTGTCCCTCTATAATCCCCACCAAAAGCATCTGCCACCCTTTTTTCCTCTATAATCCCCACCAAGAGCCTCTGCCACCCAGTGTCTGTCTATAATCCCCACCAAGAGCCTCTGCCACCGAGTGTCCCTTTATAATCCCCACCAAAAGCATCTGCCACCCTTTGTTCCTCTATAATCCCCACCAAGAGCCTCTACCACCCAGTATCCTTCTATAATCCCCACCAAGAGCCTCTGCCAACCAGTGTCCCTCTAAAATCCCCAACAAGAGCCTCTGCCACCCAGTGTCCCTCTATAATCCCCACCAAAAGCATCTGCCACCCTTTTTTCCTCTATAATCCCCACCAAGAGCCTCTGCCACCCAGTATCCTTCTATAATCCCCACCAAGAGCCTCTGCCACCCAGTATCATTCTATAATCCCACCAAGAGCCCCTGCCACCCAGTGTCCCTCTATAAACCCCACCAAGAGCCTCTGCCACCCAGTGTCCCTCTATAATCCCCACCAAGAGCATCTACCACCTAGTGTCCCTCTATAATTCTCACCAAAAGCATCTGCCACCCTTTGTTCCTCTATAATCCCCACCAAGAGCCTCTGCCACCCAGTATCCTTCTATAATCCCCACCAAGAGCCCCTGCCACCCAGTGTCCCTCTATAATCCCCACCAAAAGCTTCTGCCACCCAGTATCCTTCTATAATCCCCACCAAGAGCCTCTGCCACCCAGTGTCCCTCTAAAATCCCACCAAGAGCCTCTGCCACCCAGTGTCCCTCTATAATCCCCACCAAAAGCATCTACCACCCTTTGTTTCTCTATAATCCCCACCAAGAGCCTCTGCCACCCAGTATCCTTCTATATTCCCCACCAAGAGCCCCTGCCACTCAGTGTCCCTCTATAATCCCCACCAAGAGCCTCTGCCACCCAGTATCCTTCTATAATCCCCACCAAGAGCCCCTGCTACCCAGTGTCCCTCTATAATTCCCACCAAGAACCTATGCCACACAGTGTCCCTCTATAATCTCCACCAAGACCCCTGCCACCCAGTGTCCTTCTATAATCCCCAAACAAGAGCCTCTGCCATCCAGTGTCCTTTTATAATTCCCACCAAGAGCCCCTGTCACCCAGTGTCCCTCTATAATCCCAACTAAGAGCCTCTGCCACCCAGTGTCCCTCTATAATCCCCACCATGAGCCTCTGCCACCCAGTGTCCCTCTATAATCCCCACCAAGAGCCCCTGTCGCCCAGTGTCCCTCTATAATCCCCACTAAGAGCCTCTGCCACCCAGTATCCTTCTATAATCCCCACCAAGAGCCTCTGCCACCCAGTATCCTTCTATAATCCCCACCAAGAGCCTCTACCACCCAGTGTACCTCTATAATCCCCACCAAGAGCCTCTGCCACCCAGTATCCTTCTATAATACCCACCAAGAGCCCCTGCCACCCAATGTCCTTCTATAATCCCCACAAAGAGCCTCTGCCACCCAGTGTCCCTCTATAATCCCCACCAAGAGCTTCTGCCACCCAGTGTCCCTCTATAATCCCCACCAAGAGCCTCTGCCACCCAGTGTCCCTCTATAATCCCCACCAAAAGCATCTGCCACCCTTTGTTCCTCTATAATCCCCAACAAGAGCCTCTGCCACCCAGTATCCTTCTATAATCCCCACCAAGAGCCCCTGCCACCCAGTGTCCCTCTATAATCCCCACCAAGAGCCTCTGCCACCCAGTGTCCCTCTATAATTCCCACCAAAAGCATGTGCCACCTTTTGTTCCTCTATAATCCCCACCAAGAGCCTCTGCCACCCAGTGTCCCTCTATGATCCCCACCAAGAGCCTCTGCCATGCAGTGTCCCTCTATAAACTCCACCAAGACCCCTGCCACCTAGTGTCCTTTTATAGTCCCCACCAAGAGCCTCTCACATCCAGTGTCCTTTTATAATTCCCACCAAGGAGCCCCTGTCACCTAGTGTCCCTCTATAATCCCCACAAAGAGCCTCTGCCACCCAGTGTCCCTCTATAATCCCCACCAAGAGCCTCTGCCACCCAGTGTCCTTCCATAATCCCCAAGAGCCCCTGTCACCCAGTGTCCCTCTATAATCCCCAACAAGAGCCTCTACCACCCAGTGTCCTTCTATAATCCCCACCAAGAGCCTCTGCCACCCAGTGTCCCTCTATAATCCCCATCAAGAGCCTCTACCACCCAGTGTCCTTCTATAATCCCCACTCAGAGCCTCTGCCAACCAGTGTCCCTCTATATTCCCCACCAATAGCCTCTGTCACCCAGTGTCTCTCTATAATCCCCACCAAAAGCATCTGCCACCCAGTGTCCCTCTATAATCCCCACCATGAGCCTCTGCCACCCAGTGTCCCTCTATAATCCCCACCAAGAGCCTCTGCCACCAAGTGTCCCTCTACAATCCAAACCAAGAGCCTCTGCCAACCAGTGTCCCTCTAAAATCCCCAACAAGAGCCTCTGCCACCCAGTGTCCCTCTATAATCCCCACCAAAAGCATCTGCCACCCTTTTTTCCTCTATAATCCCCACCAAGAGCCTCTGCCACCCAGTATCCTTCTATAATCCCCACCAAGAGCCTCTGCCACCCAGTATCATTCTATAATCCCACCAAGAGCCCCTGCCACCCAGTGTCCCTCTATAAACCCCACCAAGAGCCACTGCCACCCAGTGTCCCTCTATAATCCCCACCAAGAGCATCTACCACCTAGTGTCCCTCTATAATTCTCGCCAAAAGCATCTGCCACCCTTTGTTCCTCTATAATCCCCACCAAGAGCCTCTGCCACCCAGTATCCTTCTATAATCCCCACCAAGAGCCCCTGCCACCCAGTGTCCCTCTATAATCCCCACCAAAAGCTTCTGCCACCCAGTATCCTTCTATAATCCCCACCAAGAGCCTCTGCCACCCAGTGTCCCTCTAAAATCCCACCAAGAGCCTCTGCCACCCAGTGTCCCTCTATAATCCCCACCAAAAGCATCTACCACCCTTTGTTTCTGTATAATCCCCACCAAGAGCCTCTGCCACCCAGTATCCTTCTATAATCCCCACCAAGAGCCCCTGCCACTCAGTGTCCCTCTATAATCCCCACCAAGAGCCTCTGCCACCCAGTATCCTTCTATAATCCCCACCAAGAGCCCCTGCTACCCAGTGTCCCTCTATAATTCCCACCAAGAACCTATGCCACACAGTGTCCCTCTATAATCTCCACCAAGACCCCTGCCACCCAGTGTCCTTCTATAATCCCCAAACAAGAGCCTCTGCCATCCAGTGTCCTTTTATAATTCCCACCAAGAGCCCCTGTCACCCAGTGTCCCTCTATAATCCCAACTAAGAGCCTCTGCCACCCAGTGTCCCTCTATAATCCCCACCATGAGCCTCTGCCACCCAGTGTCCCTCTATAATCCCCACCAAGAGCCCCTGTCGCCCAGTGTTCCTCTATAATCCCCACTAAGAGCCTCTGCCACCCAGTATCCTTCTATAATCCCCACCAAGAGCCTCTGCCACCCAGTATCCTTCTATAATCCCCACCAAGAGCCTCTACCACCCAGTGTACCTCTATAATCCCCACCAAGAGCCTCTGCCACCCAGTATCCTTCTATAATACCCACCAAGAGCCCCTGCCACCCAATGTCCTTCTATAATCCCCACAAAGAGCCTCTGCCACCCAGTTTCCCTCTATAATCCCCACCAAGAGCCTCTGCCACCCAGTGTCCCTCTATAATCCCCACCAAGAGCCTCTGCCACCAAGTGTCCCTCTATAATCCCCACCAAAAGCATCTGCCACCCTTTGTTCCTCTATAATCCCCAACAAGAGCCTCTGCCACCCAGTATCCTTCTATAATCCCCACCAAGAGCCCCTGCCACCCAGTGTCCCTCTATAATCCCCACCAAGAGCCTCTGCCACCCAGTGTCCCTCTATAATTCCCACCAAAAGCATGTGCCACCCTTTGTTCCTCTATAATCCCCACCAAGAGCCTCTGCCACCCAGTGTCCCTCTATGATCCCCACCAAGAGCCTCTGCCATGCAGTGTCCCTCTATAAACTCCACCAAGACCCCTGCCACCTAGTGTCCTTTTATAGTCCCCACCAAGAGCCTCTCACATCCAGTGTCCTTTTATAATTCCCACCAAGGAGCCCCTGTCACCTAGTGTCCCTCTATAATCCCCACAAAGAGCCTCTGCCACCCAGTGTCCCTCTATAATCCCCACCAAGAGCCTCTGCCACCCAGTGTCCTTCCATAATCCCCAAGAGCCCCTGTCACCCAGTGTCCCTCTATAATCCCCACCAAGAGCCTCTGCCACCCAGTATCCTTCTATAATCCCCACCAAGAGCCTCTGTCACCCAGTGTCCCTCTATAATCCCCAACAAGAGCCTCTGCCAACCAGTATCCTTCAATAATTCCCACCAAGAGCCTCTGCCACCCAGTGTCCCTCTATAATCCCCACCAAGAGCCTCTGCCACCCAGTTTCCCTAAATAATCCCCACCAAGAACCTGTGCCACCAAGTGTCCCTCTATAATCCACACCAAGTGCCTCTGCTACCAAGAGTCCTTCTATAATTCCCACCAAGAGCCTCTGCCACCCAGTGTCCCTCTATAATCCCCATCAAGAGCCTCTGCCACCGAGTGTCCCTCTATAATCCCCACCAAGAGCCTCTGCCACCCATTGTCCCTCTATAATCTCCACCAAGAGCCTCTGCCACCCAGTGTCCTTCTATAATCCACACCAAGAGCCTCTGCCACCCAGTGTCCCTCTATTAACCCCACCAAGAGCCTCTGCCACCCAGTGTTCCTCTATAATCCCCTTCAAGAGCCTCTGCCACCCAGTGTCCTTCTATAATCCCCACTCAGAGCCTCTGCCAACCAGTGTCCCTCTATATTCCCCACCAATAGCCTCTGTCACCCAGTGTCTCTCTATAATCCCCACCAAAAGCATCTGCCACCCTGTGTCCCTCTATAATCCCCACCATGAGCCTCTGCCACCCAGTGTCCCTCTATGATCCCCACCAAGAGCCTCTGCCATCAAGTGTCCCTCTACAATCCAAACCAAGAGCCTCTGCCACCCAGTGTCCTTCTACAATCCCTGCCAAAAGCCTCTACCACCTAGTGTCTCTCTATAATCCACACCAAGAGCCTCTGCCTCCCCGTATCCTTCAATAATTCCCACCAAGAGCCTCTGCCACCCAGTGTCCCTCTATAATCCCCACCAAGAGCCTCTGCAACCCAGTTTCCCTCTATTATCCCAACCAAGATCCTCTGCCACCCAGTGTCCCTCTATAATCCCCACCAAGAGCCTCTGCCCCCCGGTGTCTTTCTATAATCCCCACCAAGAGACTTTGCCACCCAGTGTCCCTCTATAATCCCCACCAAGAGCCTCTGCAACCCAGTGTCCCTCTATAATCCTCACCAAAAGCATCTGCCACCCTTCGTTCCTCTATAATCCACACCAAGAGACTCTGCCACCCAGTATCATTCTATAATCCCCACCAAGAGCCCCTGCCACTCAGTGTCCCTCTATAATCCCTAACAAGAGCCTCTGCCACCCAGTGTCCCTCTAAAATCCCCCCCAAGAGCCTCTGCCACCCAGTGTCCCTCTATAATCCCCACCAAAAGCATCTGCCACCCTTTGTTCCTCTATAATCCCCACAAAGAGCCTCTGCCACCCAGTGTCCTTCTATAATCCCCAACAAGAGCCTCTCACATCCAGTGTCCTTTTATAATTCCCACCAAGAGCCCCTGTCACCCAGTGTCTCTCTATAATCCCCACCAAGAGCCTCTGCCACCCACTGTCCCTCTATAATCCCCACCAAGTGCCTCTGCCACCCAGTGTCCCTCTATATTCCCCACCAAGAGCCCCTGTCACCAGTGTCCCTCTATAATCCCCACTAAGAGCCTCTGCCACCCAGTATCCTTCTATAATCCCCACCAAGAGCTCCTGCCGCCCAGTGTCCTTCTATATTCCCCACCAAGAGCCTCTGCCACCCAGTGTCCCTCTATAATCCCCACCCAGAGCCTCTGCCACCAAGTGTCCCTCTATAATCCCCACCAAGAGCCTCAGCCACCCAGTATCCCTCTCTAATTTCCACCAAAAGCATCTGCCACCCTTTGTTCCTCTATAATCCCCACAAAGAGCCTCTGCCACCCAGTATCCTTCTATAATCTCCACCAAGAGCTTCTGCCACCCAGTATCCTTCTATAATCCCTACCAAGAGCCCCTGCTACTCAGTGTCCCTCTATAATTCCCACCAAGACCCTCTGCCACCCAGTGTCCCTCTAAAATCCCCCCAAGAGCCTCTGCCACCCAGTGTCCCTCTATAATCCCCACCAAAAGCATCTGCCACCCTTTGTTCCTCTATAATCCCCACCAAGAGCCTCTGCCACCCAGTATCCTTCTATAATCCCCACCAAGAGCCCCTGTCACTCAGTGTCCCTCTATAATCCCCACCAAGAGCCTCTGCCACCCAGTATCCTTCTATAATCCCCACCAAGAGCCCCTGATACCCAGTGTCCCTCTATAATCCCCACCAAGAACCTCTGCCACCCAGTGTCCCTCTATAATCTCCACCAAGACCCCTGCCACCCAGTGTCCTTCTGTAATCCCCAAACAAGAGCCTTTGCCATCCAGTGTCCCTTTATAATTCCCACCAAGAGCCCCTGTCACCCAGTGTCCCTCTATAATCCCCACTAAAAGCCTCTGCCACCCAGTGTCCCTCTATAATGCCCACCAATTGCCTCTGCCACCCTGTATCCTTCTATAATCCCCACCAAGAGCCTCTACCACCCTTTGTTCCTCTATAATCCCCACCAAGAGCCTCTGCCACCCAGTATCCTTCAATAATCCCCATCAAGAGCCACTGCCACCCGTTGTCCCTCTATAATCCTCACCAAGAGCCTGTGCCACCCAGTGTCCCTCTATGATCCCCACCAAGAGCCTCTGCCACGCAGTGTCCCTCTATAATCCCCACCAAGACTCCTGCCACCTAGTGTCCTTCTATAATCCCCACCAAGAGCCTCTGCCATCCAGTGTCCTTTTATATTTCCCACCAAGAGCCCCTGTCACCCAGTATCCCTCTGATATCCCCACTAAGAGCCTCTGCCACCCAGTGTCCCTCTATAATCCCCACCAAGAGCCTCTGCCACCCAGTGTCCCTCTATAATCCCCACCAAGAGCTCCTGTCACCCAGTGTCCCTCTATAATCCCCACCAAGAGCCTCTGCCACCCAGTGTCCCTCTATAATCCCCACCAAGAGCTCCTGTCACCCAGTGTCCCTCTATAATCCCCACAAAGAGCCTCTGCCACCCAGTGTCCTTCTATAATCCCCAACAAGAGCCTCTCACATCCAGTGTCCTTTTATAATTCCCACCAAGAGCCCCTGTCACCCAGTGTCTCTCTATAATCCCCACCAAGAGCCTCTGCCACCCACTGTCCCTCTATAATCCCCACCAAGTGCCTCTGCCACCCAGTGTCCCTCTATATTCCCCACCAAGAGCCCCTGTCACCAGTGTCCCTCTATAATCCCCACTAAGAGCCTCTGCCACCCAGTATCCTTCTATAATCCCCACCAAGAGCTCCTGCCGCCCAGTGTCCTTCTATATTCCCCACCAAGAGCCTCTGCCACCCAGTGTCCCTCTATAATCCCCACCCAGAGCCTCTGCCACCAAGTGTCCCTCTATAATCCCCACCAAGAGCCTCAGCCACCCAGTATCCCTCTCTAATTTCCACCAAAAGCATCTGCCACCCTTTGTTCCTCTATAATCCCCACAAAGAGCCTCTGCCACCCAGTATCCTTCTATAATCTCCACCAAGAGCTTCTGCCACCCAGTATCCTTCTATAATCCCTACCAAGAGCCCCTGCTACTCAGTGTCCCTCTATAATTCCCACCAAGACCCTCTGCCACCCAGTGTCCCTCTAAAATCCCCCCAAGAGCCTCTGCCACCCAGTGTCCCTCTATAATCCCCACCAAAAGCATCTGCCACCCTTTGTTCCTCTATAATCCCCACCAAGAGCCTCTGCCACCCAGTATCCTTCTATAATCCCCACCAAGAGCCCCTGTCACTCAGTGTCCCTCTATAATCCCCACCATGAGCCTCTGCCACCCAGTATCCTTCTATAATCCCCACCAAGAGCCCCTGATACCCAGTGTCCCTCTATAATCCCCACCAAGAACCTCTGCCACCCAGTGTCCCTCTATAATCTCCACCAAGACCCCTGCCACCCAGTGTCCTTCTGTAATCCCCAAACAAGAGCCTTTGCCATCCAGTGTCCCTTTATAATTCCCACCAAGAGCCCCTGTCACCCAGTGTCCCTCTATAATCCCCACTAAAAGCCTCTGCCACCCAGTGTCCCTCTATAATGCCCACCAATTGCCTCTGCCACCCTGTATCCTTCTATAATCCCCACCAAGAGCCTCTACCACCCTTTGTTCCTCTATAATCCCCACCAAGAGCCTCTGCCACCCAGTATCCTTCAATAATCCCCATCAAGAGCCACTGCCACCCGTTGTCCCTCTATAATCCTCACCAAGAGCCTGTGCCACCCAGTGTCCCTCTATGATCCCCACCAAGAGCCTCTGCCACGCAGTGTCCCTCTATAATCCCCACCAAGACTCCTGCCACCTAGTGTCCTTCTATAATCCCCACCAAGAGCCTCTGCCATCCAGTGTCCTTTTATATTTCCCACCAAGAGCCCCTGTCACCCAGTATCCCTCTGATATCCCCACTAAGAGCCTCTGCCACCCAGTGTCCCTCTATAATCCCCACCAAGAGCCTCTGCCACCCAGTGTCCCTCTATAATCCCCACCAAGAGCTCCTGTCACCCAGTGTCCCTCTATAATCCCCACCAAGAGCCTCTGCCACCCAGTATCCTTCTATAATCCCCACCAAGAGCCTCTGCCACCCAGTATCCTTCTATAATCCCCACCAAGAGCCTCTGCCACCCAGTGTCCCTCTATAATCCCCACGAAGACCCCCTGCCACCCAGTATCCTTCAATAACTCCCACCAAGAGCCTCTGCCAGCCAGTGCTCCCCTATAATCCCCACCAAGAGCCTCTGCCACCCAGTGTCCCTCTATAATCCCCAACAAGAGCCTCTGCCACCAAGTGTCCCTCTATAATCCACACCAAGAGCCTCTGCTACCCAGTGTCCTTCTATAGTCCCCACCAAGAGCCTCTGCCACCCAGTGTCCCTCTATATTCCCCACCAAGAGCCTCTGCCACCCAGTGTCCCTCTATAATCCCCACCAAAAGCATCTGCCACCCTTTGTTATTCTATAATCCCCACAAAGAGCCTCTGCCACCCAGGGTCCTTCTATAATCCCCACCAAGAGCCTCTCCCATCCAGTGTGCTTTTATAATTCCCACCAAGAGCCCCTGTCACCCAGTGTCTCTCTGTAATCCCAACCAAGAGCTTCTGCCACCCACTGTCCCTCTATAATCCCCACCAAGTGCCTCTGCCACCCAGTGTCCCTCTATATTCCCCACCAAGAGCCCCTGTCACCAGTGTCCCTCTATAATCCCCACTAAGAGCATCTGCCACCCAGTATCCTTCTATAATCCCCACCAAGAGCTCCTGCCACCCAGTGTCCTTCTATATTCCCCACCAAGAGCCTCTGCCACCCAATGTCCCTCTATAATCCCCACCAAGAGCCTCTGCCACCCAGTTTCCCTCTATAATCCCCACCAAGAGCCTCTGCCACCCAGTATCCCTCTCTAATTTCCACCAAAAGCATCTGCCACCCTTTGTTCCTCTATAATCCCCACCAAGAGCCTCTGCCACCCAGTGTCCCTCTAAAATCCCCCCAAGAGCCTCTGTCACCCAGTGTCCCTTAATAATCCCCACCAAAAGCATCTGCCACCCTTTGTTCCTCTATAATCCCCACCAAGAGCCTCTGCCACCCAGTATCCTTCTATAATCCCCACCAACAGACCCTGCCACCCAGTGTCCCTCTATAATCCCCACCAAGAGCCTCTGCCACCCAGTATCCTTCTATAATCCCCACCAAGAGCCCCTGCTACCCAGTGTCCCTCTACAATTCCCACCAAGAACCTCTGCCACCCAGTGTCCCTCTATAATCTCCACCAAGACCCCTGCCAACCAGTGTCCTTCTATAATCCCCAACCAAGAGCCTCTGCCATCTTGTGTCCTTTTATAATTCCCACCCAGAGCCCCTGTCACCCAGTGTCCCTCTATAATCCCCACTAAAAGCCTCTGCCACCCAGTGTCCCTCTATAATCTCCACCAAGAGCCTCTGCCACCCAGTTTCCCTCTCTAATTCCCACCAAGAGCCCCTGTCACCCAGTGTCCCTCTATAATCCCCACCAAGAGCCTCCGCCACCCAGTATACTTCTATAATCTCCACCAAGAGCCTCTGCCACCCAGTGTCTTTCTATAATCCCCACCAAGAGCCTCTACCACCCAGTGTCCCTATATAATCTCCACCAAGCGCCTCTGCCACCCAGTATCCTTCTATAATCCTCACCAAGAGCCCCTGCCACCAAATGTCCTTCTATAATCCCCACAAAGAGCCTCTGCCACCCATTGTCCCTCTAGAATCCCCACCAAGAGCCTCTGCCACCTAGTGTCCCTCTATAATCCCCAGCAAGAGCCTCTGCCACCCAGTGTCCCTCTATAATCCCCACCAAAAGCATCTGCCACCCTTTATTCCTCTATAATCCCCACCAAGTGCCTCTGCCACCCAGTATCCGTCTATAATCCCCACCAAGAGACCCTGCCACCCATTGTCCCTCTAAAATCCCCATCAAGAGCCTCTGCCACCCAGTGTCCCTCTATAATTCCCACCAAAAGCATCTGCCATGCTTTGTTCCTCTATAATCCCCACCAAGAGCCTCTGCCACCCAGTATCCTTCTATAATCCCCATCAAGTGCCACTGCCACCCTTTGTCCCTCTATAATCCCCACCAAGAGCCTCTGCCACCCAGTGTCCCTCTAAGATCCCCACCAAGAGCCTCTGCCACTCAGTGTCCCTCTATAATCCCCACCAAGACCCCTGCCACCTAGTCTCCTTCTATAATCCCCACCAAGACCCCCTGCCACCCAGTATCCTTCAATAATTCCCACCAAGAGCCTCTGCCAGTCAGTGCTCCTCTATAATCCCCACCAAGAGCCTCTGCCACCCAGTGTCCCTCTATAATCCCCACCAACAGCCTCTGCCACCAAGTCTCCCTCTATAATCCACACCAAGAGCCTCTGCTACCCAGAGTCCTTCTATAGTCCCCACCAAGAGCCTCTGCCACCCAGTGTCCCTCTATAATCCCCACGAAGAGCCTCTGCCACCGAGTGTCCCTCTATAATCCCCACCAAAAGCATCTGCCACCATTTGTTCCTCTATAATCCCCACAAAGAGCCTCTGCCACTCAGGGTCCTTCTATAATCCCCACCAAGAGCCTCTCCCATCCAGTGTCCTTTTATAATTCCCACCAAGAGCCTCTGTCACCCAGTGTCTCTCTATAATCCCCACCAAGAGCCTCTGCCACCCACTGTCCCTCTATAATCCCCAACAAGTGCCTCTGCCACCCAGTGTCCCTCTATATTCCCCACCAAGAGCCCATGTCACCAGTGTCCCTCTATAATCCCCACTAAGAGCCTCTGCCACCCAGTATCCTTCTATAATCCCCACCAAGAGCTCCTGCCACCCAGTGTCCTTCTATATTCCCCACCAAGAGCCTCTGCCACCCAGTGTCCCTCTATAATCCCCACCAAGAGCCTCTGCCACCCAGTGTCCCTCTATAATCCCCACCAAGAGCCTCTGCCACCCAGTATCCCTCTCTAATTTCCACCAAAAGCATCTGCCACCTTTGTTCCTCTATAATCCCCACCAAGAGCCTCTGCCACCCAGTATCCTTCTATAATCTCCACCAAGAGCTTCTGCCACCCAGTATCCTTCTATAATCCCTACCAAGAGCCCCTGCCACTCAGTGTCCCTCTATAATTCCCACCAAGACCCTTTGCCATTCAGTGTCCCTCTAAAATCCCCCCAAGAGCCTCTGCCACCCAGTGTCGCTTAATAATCGCCACCAAAAGCATCTGCCACCCTTTGTTCCTCTATAATCCCCACCAAGAGCCTCTGCCACCCAGTATCGTTCTATAATCCCCACCAAGAGCCCCTGCCACCCAGTGTCCCTCTATAATCCCCACCAAGAGCCTCTGCCACCCAGTATCCTTCTATAATCCCCACCAAGAGCCCCTGCTACCCAGTGTCCCTCTATAATCCCCACCAAGAACCTCTGCCACCCAGTGTCCCTCTATAATCTCCACCAAGACCCCTGCCAACCAGTGTCCTTCTATAATCCCCAACTAAGAGCCTCTGCCATCCAGTGTCCTTTTATAATTCCCACCAAGAGCCCCTGTCACCCAGTGTCCCTCTATAATCCCCACTAAAAGCCTCTGCCACCCAGTGTCCCTCTTTAATCCCCACCAAGAGCCTCTGCCACCCAGTTTCCCTCTCTAATTCCCACCAAGAGCCCCTATCACCCAGTGTCCCTCTATAATCCCCACCAAGAGCCTCTGCCACCCAGTATCCTTCTATAATCCCCACCAAGAGCCTCTGCCACCCAGTATCTTTCTATAATCCCCAACAAGAGCCTCTACCACCCAGTGTCCCTATATAATCTCCACCAAGCGCCTCTGCCACCCAGTATCATTCTATAATCCTCACCAAGAGCCCCTGCCACCCAATGTCCTTCTATAATCCCCACAAAGAGCCTCTGCCACCCATTGTCCCTCTAGAATCCCCACCAAGAGCCTCTGCAACCCAGTGTCCCTCTATAATCCCCACCAAGAGCCCCTGCCAAACAGTGTCCCTCTATAATCCCCACCAAAAGCATCTGCCACCCTTTGTTCCTCTATAATCCCCACCAAGTGCCTCTGCCACCCAGTATCCTTCTATAATCCCCACCAAGAGCCCCTACCACCCACTGTCCCTCTATAATCCCCATCAAGAGCCTCTGCCACCCAGTGTCCCTCTATAATTCCCACCAAAAGCATCTGCCATGCTTTGTTCCTCTCTAATCCCCACCAAGAGCCTCTGCCACCCAGTATCCTTCTATAATCCCCATCAAGTGCCACTGCCACCCTTTGTCCCTCTATAATCCCCACCAAGAGCCTCTGCCACCCAGTGTCCCTCTAAGATCCCCACCAAGAGCCTCTGCCACGCAGTGTCCCTCTATAATCCCCACCAAGACCCCTGCCACCTAGTGTCCTTCTATAATCCCCACCAAGAGCCTCTGCCATCCAGTGTCCTTTAATATTTCCCACCAAGAGCCCCTGTCACCCAGTGTCCCTCTGTAATCCCCACTGAGATCCTCTGCCACCCAGTGTCCCTCTATAATCCCCACCAAGAGCCTCTGCCACCCAGTGTCCCTCTATAATCCCCACCAAGAGCCCCTGTCACCCTTTGTCCCTCTATAACCCCCACCAAGAGCCTCTTCCTCCCAGTGTCCCTCTAAGATCCCCACCAAGAGCCTCTGCCACGCAGTGTCCCTCTATAATCCCCACCAAGACCCCTGCCACCTAGTGTCCTTCTATAATCTCCACCAAGAGCCTCTGCCATCCAGTGTCCTTTTATATTTCCCACCAAGAGCCCCTCTCACCCAGTGTCCCTCTGTAATCCCCACTAAGAGCCTCTGCCACCCAGTGTCCCTCTATAATCCCCACCAAGAGCCTCTGCCACCCAGTGTCCTTCTATAATCCCCACCAAGAGCCCCTGTCACCCAGTGTCCCTCTATAATCCCCACCAAGAGCCTCTGCCACCCAGCATCCTTCTATAATCCCCACCAAGAGCCTCTGCCACCCAGTATCCTTCTATAATCCCCACCAAGAGCCTCTGCCACCCAGTGTCCCTCTATAATCCCCACCAAGACCGCCTGCCACCCAGTATCCTTCAATAATTCCCACCAAGAGACTCTGCCAGCCAGTGCTCCTCTATAATCCCCACCAAGAGCCTCTGCCACCCAGTGTCCCTCTAAAATCCCCACCAAGAGCCTCTGCCACCAAGTGTCCCTCTATAATCCACACCAAGAGCCTCTACTACCCAGAGTACTTGTATAGTCCCCACCAAGAGCCTCTGTCACCCAGTGTCCCTCTATAATCCCCACCAAGAGCCTCTGCCACCGAGTGTCCCTCTATAATCCCCACCAAAAGCATCTGCCACCCTTTGTTCCTCTATAATCCCCACAAAGAGCCTCTCCCATCCAGTGTCCTTTTATAATTCCCACCAAGAGCCCCTGTCACCCAGTGTCTCTCTATAATCCCCACCAAGAGCCTCTGCCACCCACTGTCCCTCTATAATCCCCAACAAGTGCCTCTGCCACCCAGTGTCCCTCTATATTCCCCACCAAGAGCCCCTGTCATCAGTGTCCCTCTATAATCCCCACCAAGAGCTCCTGCCACCCAGTGTCCCTCTATAATCCCCACCAAGAGCCTCTGCCACCCAGTATGCCTCTCTAATTTCCACCAAAAGCATCTGCCAACTTTGTTCCTCTATAATCCCCACCAAGAGCCTCTGCCGCCCAGTATCCTTCTATAATCTCCACCAAGAGCTTCTGCCACCCAGTATCCTTCTATAATCCCTACCAAGAGCCCCTGCCACTCAGTGTCCCTCTATAATTCCCACCAAGACCCTCTGCCACCCAGTGTCCCTCTAAAATCCCCCCAAGAGCCTCTGCCATCCAGTGTCCCTTAATAATCCCCACCAAAAGCATCTGCCACCCTTTGTTCCTCTATAATCCCCACCAAGAGCCTCTGCCACCCAGTGTCCCTCTATAATCCCCACCAAGAACCTCTGCCACCCAGTGTCCCTCTATAATCTCCACCAAGACCCCTGCCAACCAGTGTCCTTCTATAATCCCCAACCAAGAGCCTCTGCCATCCAGTGTCCTTTTATAATTCCCACCAAGAGCCCGTGTCACCCAGTGTCCCTCTATAATCCCCACTAAAAGCCTCTGCCACCCAGTGTCCCTCTATAATCCCCACCAAGAGCCTCTGCCACCCAGGTTCCCTCTCTAACTCCCACCAAGAGTCCCTGTCACCCAGTGTCCCTCTATAATCCCCACCAAGAGCCTCTGCCACCCATTGTCCCTCTAGAATCCCCACCAAGAGCCTCTGCCACCTAGTGTCCCTCTATAATCCCCAGCAAGAGCCTCTGCCACCCAGTGTCCCTCTATAATCCCCACCAAAAGCATCTGCCACCCTTTATTCCTCTATAATCCCCACCAAGTGCCTCTGCCACCCAGTATCCTTCTATAATCCCCACCAAGAGACCCTGCCACCCATTGTCCCTCTATAATCCCCATCAAGAGCCTCTGCCACCCAGTGTCCCTCTATAATTCCCACCAAAAGCATCTGCCATGCTTCGTTCCTCTATAATCCCCACCAAGAGCCTCTGCCACCCAGTATCCTTCTATAATCCCCATCAAGTGCCACTGCCACCCTTTGTCCCTCTATAATCCCCACCAAGAGCCTCTGCCACCCAGTGTCCCTCTAAGATCCCCACCAAGAGCCTCTGCCACTCAGTGTCCCTCTATAATCCCCACCAAGACCCCTGCCACCTAGTCTCCTTCTATAATCCCCACCAAGACCCCCTGCCACCCAGTATCCTTCAATAATTCCCACCAAGAGCCTCTGCCAGTCAGTGCTCCTCTATAATCCCCACCAAGAGCCTCTGCCACCCAGTGTCCCTCTATAATCCCCACCAAGAGCCTCTGCCACCAAGTCTCCCTCTATAATCCACACCAAGAGCCTCTGCTACCCAGAGTCCTTCTATAGTCCCCACCAAGAGCCTCTGCCACCCAGTGTCCCTCTATAATCCCCACCAAGAGCCTCTGCCACCGAGTGTCCCTCTATAATCCCCACCAAAAGCATCTGCCACCATTTGTTCCTCTATAATCCCCACAAAGAGCCTCTGCCACTCAGGGTCCTTCTATAATCCCCACCAAGAGCCTCTCCCATCCAGTGTCCTTTTATAATTCCCACCAAGAGCCTCTGTCACCCAGTGTCTCTCTATAATCCCCACCAAGAGCCTCTGCCACCCACTGTCCCTCTATAATCCCCAACAAGTGCCTCTGCCACCCAGTGTCCCTCTATATTCCCCACCAAGAGCCCATGTCACCAGTGTCCCTCTATAATCCCCACTAAGAGCCTCTGCCACCCAGTATCCTTCTATAATCCCCACCAAGAGCTCCTGCCACCCAGTGTCCTTCTATATTCCCCACCAAGAGCCTCTGCCACCCAGTGTCCCTCTATAATCCCCACCAAGAGCCTCTGCCACCCAGTGTCCCTCTATAATCCCCACCAAGAGCCTCTGCCACCCAGTATCCCTCTCTAATTTCCACCAAAAGCATCTGCCACCTTTGTTCCTCTATAATCCCCACCAAGAGCCTCTGCCACCCAGTATCCTTCTATAATCTCCACCAAGAGCTTCTGCCACCCAGTATCCTTCTATAATCCCTACCAAGAGCCCCTGCCACTCAGTGTCCCTCTATAATTCCCACCAAGACCCTTTGCCATTCAGTGTCCCTCTAAAATCCCCCCAAGAGCCTCTGCCACCCAGTGTCGCTTAATAATCGCCACCAAAACCATCTGCCACCCTTTGTTCCTCTATAATCCCCACCAAGAGCCTCTGCCACCCAGTATCGTTCTATAATCCCCACCAAGAGCCCCTGCCACCCAGTGTCCCTCTATAATCCCCACCAAGAGCCTCTGCCACCCAGTATCCTTCTATAATCCCCACCAAGAGCCCCTGCTACCCAGTGTCCCTCTATAATCCCCACCAAGAAGCTCTGCCACCCAGTGTCCCTCTATAATCTCCACCAAGACCCCTGCCAACCAGTGTCCTTCTATAATCCCCAACTAAGAGCCTCTGCCATCCAGTGTCCTTTTATAATTCCCACCAAGAGCCCCTGTCACCCAGTGTCCCTCTATAATCCCCACTGAAAGCCTCTGCCACCCAGTGTCCCTCTTTAATCCCCACCAAGAGCCTCTGCCACCCAGTTTCCCTCTCTAATTCCCACCAAGAGCCCCTGTCACCCAGTGTCCCTCTATAATCCCCACCAAGAGCCTCTGCCACCCAGTATCCTTCTATAATCCCCACCAAGAGCCTCTGCCACCCAGTATCTTTCTATAATCCCCAACAAGAGCCTCTACCACCCAGTGTCCCTATATAATCTCCACCAAGCGCCTCTGCCACCCAGTATCATTCTATAATCCTCACCAAGAGCCCCTGCCACCCAATGTCCTTCTATAATCCCCACAAAGAGCCTCTGCCACCCATTGTCCCTCTAGAATCCCCACCAAGAGCCTCTGCCACCCAGTGTCCCTCTATAATCCCCACCAAGAGCCTCTGCCAAACAGTGTCCCTCTATAATCCCCACCAAAAGCATCTGCCACCCTTTGTTCCTCTATAATCCCCACCAAGTGCCTCTGCCACCCAGTATCCTTCTATAATCCCCACCAAGAGCCCCTACCACCCACTGTCCCTCTATAATCCCCATCAAGAGCCTCTGCCACCCAGTGTCCCTCTATAATTCCCACCAAAAGCATCTGCCATGCTTTGTTCCTCTATAATCCCCACCAAGAGCCTCTGCCACCCAGTATCCTTCTATAATCCCCATCAAGTGCCACTGCCACCCTTTGTCCCTCTATAATCCCCACCAAGAGCCTCTGCCACCCAGTGTCCCTCTAAGATCCCCACCAAGAGCCTCTGCCACCCAGTGTCCCTCTAAGATCCCCACCAAGAGCCTCTGCCACGCAGTGTCCCTCTATAATCCCCACCAAGACCCCTGCCACCTAGTGTCCTTCTATAATCCCCACCAAGAGCCTCTGCCATCCAGTGTCCTTTAATATTTCCCACCAAGAGCCCCTGTCACCCAGTGTCCCTCTGTAATCCCCACTGAGATCCTCTGCCACCCAGTGTCCCTCTATAATCCCCACCAAGAGCCTCTGCCACCCAGTGTCCCTCTATAATCCCCACCAAGAGCCCCTGTCACCCTTTGTCCCTCTATAACCCCCACCAAGAGCCTCTTCCTCCCAGTGTCCCTCTAAGATCCCCACCAAGAGCCTCTGCCACGCAGTGTCCCTCTATAATCCCCACCAAGACCCCTGCCACCTAGTGTCCTTCTATAATCCCCACCAAGAGCCTCTGCCATCCAGTGTCCTTTTATATTTCCCACCAAGAGCCCCTCTCACCCAGTGTCCCTCTGTAATCCCCACTAAGAGCCTCTGCCACCCAGTGTCCCTCTATAATCCCCACCAAGAGCCTCTGCCACCCAGTGTCCTTCTATAATCCCCACCAAGAGCCCCTGTCACCCAGTGTCCCTCTATAATCCCCACCAAGAGCCTCTGCCACCCAGCATCCTTCTATAATCCCCACCAAGAGCCTCTGCCACCCAGTATCCTTCTATAATCCCCACCAAGAGCCTCTGCCACCCAGTGTCCCTCTATAATCCCCACCAAGACCGCCTGCCACCCAGTATCCTTCAATAATTCCCACCAAGAGACTCTGCCAGCCAGTGCTCCTCTATAATCCCCACCAAGAGCCTCTGCCACCCAGTGTCCCTCTAAAATCCCCACCAAGAGCCTCTGCCACCAAGTGTCCCTCTATAATCCACACCAAGAGCCTCTACTACCCAGAGTACTTGTATAGTCCCCACCAAGAGCCTCTGTCACCCAGTGTCCCTCTATAATCCCCACCAAGAGCCTCTGCCACCGAGTGTCCCTCTATAATCCCCACCAAAAGCATCTGCCACCCTTTGTTCCTCTATAATCCCCACAAAGAGCCTCTGCCACCCAGGGTCCTTCTATAATCCCCACCAAGAGCCTCTCCCATCCAGTGTCCTTTTATAATTCCCACCAAGAGCCCCTGTCACCCAGTGTCTCTCTATAATCCCCACCAAGAGCCTCTGCCACCCACTGTCCCTCTATAATCCCCAACAAGTGCCTCTGCCACCCAGTGTCCCTCTATATTCCCCACCAAGAGCCCCTGTCATCAGTGTCCCACTATAATCCCCACCAAGAGCTCCTGCCACCCAGTGTCCCTCTATAATCCCCACCAAGAGCCTCTGCCACCCAGTATGCCTCTCTAATTTCCACCAAAAGCATCTGCCAACTTTGTTCCTCTATAATCCCCACCAACAGCCTCTGCCGAGCAGTATCCTTCTATAATCTCCACCAAGAGCTTCTGCCACCCAGTATCCTTCTATAATCCCTACCAAGAGCCCCTGCCACTCAGTGTCCCTCTATAATTCCCACCAAGACCCTCTGCCACCCAGTGTCCCTCTAAAATCCCCCCAAGAGCCTCTGCCATCCAGTGTCCCTTAATAATCCCCACCAAAAGCATCTGCCACCCTTTGTTCCTCTATAATCCCCACCAAGAGCCTCTGCCACCCAGTGTCCCTCTATAATCCCCACCAAGAACCTCTGCCACCCAGTGTCCCTCTATAATCTCCACCAAGACCCCTGCCAAC
Source organism: Phyllobates terribilis (assembly GCF_046119375.1). Taxonomy (NCBI): domain Eukaryota; kingdom Metazoa; phylum Chordata; class Amphibia; order Anura; family Dendrobatidae; genus Phyllobates; species Phyllobates terribilis. Next base: position 203,829,784 of record NW_027362768.1, on the reverse strand, counting down.
CAGTGTCCTTCTATAATCCCCAACCAAGAGCCTCTGCCATCCAGTGTCCTTTTATAATTCCCACCAAGAGCCCGTGTCACCCAGTGTCCCTCTATAATCCCCACTAAAAGCCTCTGCCACCCAGTGTCCCTCTATAATCCCCACCAAGAGCCTCTGCCACCCAGTTTCCCTCTCTAACTCCCACCAAGAGTCCCTGTCACCCAGTGTCCCTCTATAATCCCCACCAAGAGCCTCTGCCACCCAGTATCCTTCTATAATCCCCACCAAGAGCCTCTGCCACCCAGTATCTTTCTATAATCCCCAACAAGAGCCTCTACCACCCAGTGTCCCTATATAATCTGCACCAAGCGCCTCTGCCACCCAGTATCATTCTATAATCCTCACCAAGAGCCCCTGCCACCCAATGTCCTTCTATAATCCCCACAAAGAGCCTCTGCCACCCGTTATCCCTCTAGAATCCCCACCAATAGCCTCTGCCACCCATGGTCCCTCTATAATCCCCACCAAGAGCCTCTGCCACCCAGTGTCCCTCTATAATCCCCACCAAAAGCATCTGCCACCCATTGTTCCTCTATAATCCCCACCAAGTGCCTCTGCCACCCAGTATCCTTCTATAATCCCCACCAATAGCCCCTGCCACCCATTGTCCCTCTATAATCCCCATCAAGAGCCTCTGCCACCCAGTGTCCCTCTATAATTCCCACCAAAAGCATCTGCCATGCTTTGTTCCTCTATAATCCCCACGAAGAGCCTCTGCCACCCAGTATCCTTCTATAATCCCCATCAAGTGCCACTGCCACCCTTTGTCCCTCTATAATCCCCAACAAGAGCCTCTGCCACCAAGTGTCCCTCTAAGATCCCCACCAAGAGCCTCTGCAACGCAGTGTCCCTCTATAATCCCCACCAAGACCCCTGCCACCTAGTGTCCTTCTATAATCCCCACCAAGAGCCTCTGCCATCCAGTGTCCTTTTATATTTCCCACCAAGAGCCCCTTTCACCCAGTGTCCCTCTGTAATCCCCACTAAGATCCTCTGCTACCAGTGTCCCTCTATAATCCCCACCAAGAGCCTCTGCCACCCAGTGTCCCTCTATAATCCCCACCAAGAGCCCCTGTCACCCAGTGTCCCTCTATAATCCCCACCAAGAGCCTCTGCCACCCAGCATCCTTCTATAATCCCCATCAAGAGACTCTGCCACCCAGCATCCTTCTATAATCCCCATCAAGAGACTCTGCCACCCAGTGTCCCTCTATAATCCCCACCAAGACCCTCTGCCACCCAGTATCCTTCAATAATTCCCAGCAAGAGCCTCTGCCAGCCAGTGCCCCTCTATAATCCCCACCAAGAGCCTCTGCCACCCAGTGTCCCTCTAAAATCCCCACCAAGAGCCTCTGCCACCCAGTGTCCCTCTATAATCCCCACCAAGAGCCTCTGCTACCCAGTGTCCTTTTATAGTCCCCACCAAGAGCCTCTGCCACCCAGTGTCCCTCTATAATCCCCACCAAGACCCTCTGCCACCGAGTGTCCCCCTAAAATCCCCACCAAGAGCCTCTGCCACCAACTGTCCCTCTATAATCCCCAGCAAGAGCCTCTGCCACCCACTGTCCTTGTATAATCCACACCAAGAGCCTCTGCCACACAGTGTCCCTCTATTATCATTATCCCCACCAAGAGCCTCTGCCACCCAGTGTCCCTCTATAATCCCCACTAAGAGCCTGTACCACCCAGTGTCCCTCTATAATCCCCAACAAGAGCCTCTGCCACCCAGTGTCCCTCTATAATCCCCACCAAGAGACCCTGTCACCCAGTATCCTTCTATAATCCCCACCAAGAGCCTCCGCCACCAAGTATCCTTCTATAATCCCCAACAAGAGCCTTTGCCACAGAGTGTCCCTCTAAAATCCCCAACAAGACCCTCTGCCACCCAGTATCTTTCAATAATTCCCACCAAGAGCCTCTGCCACCCAGTGCCCCTCTATAATCCCCACCAAGAGCCTCTGCCACCCAGTGTCCCTCTATAATCCACACCAAGAACCTCTGCCACTAAGTGTCCCTCTATAATCCACACCAAGAGCCTCTGCTACCCAGTGTCCTTCTATAATCCCCACCAAGAGCCTCTGCCACCCAGTGTCCATCTATAATCCCCACCAAGAGCCTTTGCCACCGAGAGTCCCTCTATAATCCCCACCAAGAGCCTCTGCCACCCAGTGTCCCTCTATAATCCCCAGCAAGAGCCTCTGCCACCCAGTGTCCTTGTATAATCCACACCAAGAGCCTCTGCCACCCAGTGTCCCTCTATTGTCCCCACCAAGACCCTCTGCCACCCAGTATCCTTCAATAATTCCCAGCAAGAGCCTCTGCCAGCCAGTGCCCCTCTATAATCCCCACCAAGAGCCTCTGCCACCCAGTGTCCCTCTATAATCCCCACCAAGAGCCCCTGTCACCCAGTGTCCCTCTATAATCCCCACCAAGAGCCTCTGCCACCCAGCATCCTTCTATAATCCCCATCAAGAGACTCTGCCACCCAGCATCCTTCTATAATCCCCATCAAGACCCTCTGCCACCCAGTATCCTTCAATAATTCCCAGCAAGAGCCTCTGCCAGCCAGTGCCCCTCTATAATCCCCACCAAGAGCCTCTGCCACCCAGTGTCCCTATATAATCCCCACCAAGAGCCTCTGCCACCCAGTGTCCCTCTATAATCCCCACCAAGAGCCTCTGCTACCCAGTGTCCTTTTATAGTCCCCACCAAGAGCCTCTGCCACCCAGTGTCCCTCTATAATCCCCACCAAGACCCTCTGCCACCGAGTGTCCCCCTATAATCCCCACCAAGAGCCTCTGCCACCAACTGTCCCTCTATAATCCCCAGCAAGAGCCTCTGCCACCCACTGTCCTTGTATAATCCACACCAAGAGCCTCTGCCACACAGTGTCCCTCTATTATCATTATCCCCACCAAGAGCCTCTGCCACCCAGTGTCCCTCTATAATCCCCACCAAGAGCCTCTGCCACCCAGTGTCCTTCTGTAATCCCCACCAAGAGCCTCTGCCACCCAGTGTCCCTATATAATCCACACCAAGAGCCTCTGCCACCCAGTGTCCCTCTATAATCCACAATAAAAGCATCTTCCACCCTTTGTCCCTCTATAATCCCCACCATGAGCCTCTGCCATCCAGTGTCCCCCTATAATCCCCAAGAAGAGCCTCTGCCACCAAGTGTCCCTCTATAATCCACACCAAGAGTCTCTGCCACCCAGTGTCCTTCTATAATCCCTACTAAGAGCCTCTACCACCCTGTGTCTCTCTATAATCCACACCAAGAGCCTCTGCCTCCCAGCATCCTTCAATAATTCCCACCAAGAGCCTCTGCCACTTAGTGTCCCTCTATAATCCCCACCAAGAGCCTCTGCCACCCAGTGTCCCTCTATAATCCCCACCAAGAGCCTCTGTCGCCCAGTGTCCCTCTATAATCCCCAACAAGAGCCTCTGCCACCCAGTGTCCTTCTATAATCTCCACCAAGAGCCTCTGCCAACCAATGTCCCTCTATTATCCCCACCAAGAGCCTCTGCCACCCAGTGACCCTCTATAATCCCCACCAAGAGCCTCTGCCCCCCAGTGTCTTTCTATAATCCCCACCAAGTGCCTCTGCCACCCAGTGTCCCTCTATAATCCCCACCAAGAGCCTCTGCCACCCAGTGTCACTCTATAATCCCCACCAAAAGCATCTGCCACCCTTTGTTCCTCTATAATCCCCACTAAGAGCCTCTGCTACCCAGTATCCTTCTATAATCCCCACTAAGAGCCCCTGCCACCCAGTGTCCCTCTATAATCCCCACCCAGAGCCTCTGCCACCCAGTATCATTCTATAATCCCCACCAAGAGCCTCTGCCAGTGTCCCTCTATAATCCCCTCCAAGAGCCTCTGCCACCCAGTGTCCTTCTATAAACCCCACCAAGAGCCTCTGCCACCCAATGTCCCTCTATTATCCCCACCAAGAGCTTCTGCCACCCAGTGACCCTCTATTATCCCCACCAAGAGCCTCTGCCCCCCAGTGTCTTTCTATAATCCCCACCAAGTGCCTCTGCCACCCAGTGTCCCTCTATAATCCCCACCAAGAGCCTCTGCCACCCAGTGTCCCTCTATAATCCACACCAATAGCATTTGCCACCCTTTGTTCCTCTATAATCCCCTCTAAGTGCCTCTGCCACCCAGTGACCCTCTATTATCCCCACCAAGAGCCTCTGCCCCCCAGTGTCTTTCTATAATCCCCACCAAGTGCCTCTGCCACCCAGTGTCCCTCTATAATCCCCACCAAGAGCCTCTGCCACCCAGTGTCCCTCTATAATCCACACCAATAGCATTTGCCACCCTTTGTTCCTCTATAATCCCCTCTAAGAGCCTCTGCTACCAAGTATCCTTCTATAATCCCCACTAAGAGCCCCTGCCACCCAGTGTCCCTCTATAATCCCCACCAAGAGCCTCTGCCACCCAGTGTCCCTCTATATTTCCCACCAAAAGCATCTGCCACCTTTTGTTCCTCTATAATACCCACCAAGAGCCTCTGCCACCCAGTATCCTTCTATAATCCCCATCAAGAGCCCCTGCCACCCATGGTCCCTCTATAATCTCCACCAAGAGCCTCTGCCACCCAGTGTCCTTCTATAATCCACACCAAGAGCCTCTGACACCCAATGTCACTCTATAATCTCCACCAAGACCCCTGACACCCAGTGTCCTTCTATAATCCCCACCAAGAGCCTCTGCCATCCAGTGTCCTTTTATAATTTCCACCAAGAGCCCCGGTCACCCAGTGTCTCTCTAGATTCCCACCAAAAGCATCTGCCACCTTTTGTTCCTCTATAATCCCCACCAAGAGCCTCTGCCACCCAGTATCCTTCTAAAATCCCCATCATGAGCCACTGCCACCCTTTGTCCCTCTGTAATCCCCACCAAGAGCCTCTGCCACCCAGTGTCCCTCTATGATCCCCCCCAAGAGCCTCTGCCATGCAGTGTCCCTCTATAATCCCCACCAAGACCCCTGCCACCTAGTGTCCTTCTATAATCCCCACCAAGAGCCTCTGCCATCCAGTGTCCTTTTATAATTCCCACCAAGAGCCCCTGTCACCCAGTGTCCCTCTATAATCCCCACTAAGAGCCTGTACCACCCAGTGTCCCTCTATAATCCCCAACAAGAGCCTCTGCCACCCAGTGTCCCTCTATAATCCCCACCAAGAGACCCTGTCACCCAGTATCCTTCTATAATCCCCACCAAGAGCCTCCGCCACCAAGTATCCTTCTATAATCCCCAACAAGAGCCTTTGCCACAGAGTGTCCTTCTAAAATCCCCACCAAGACCCTCTGCCACCCACTATCTTTCAATAATTCCCACCAAGAGCCTCTGCCACCCAGTGCCCCTCTATAATCCCCACCAAGAGCCTCTGCCACCCAGTGTCCCTCTATAATCCACACCAAGAACCTCTGCCACCAAGTGTCCCTCTATAATCCACACCAAGAGCCTCTGCTACCCAGTGTCCTTCTATAATCCCCACCAAGAGCCTCTGCCACCCAGTGTCCATCTATAATCCCCACCAAGAGCCTTTGCCACCGAGAGTCCCTCTATAATCCCCACCAAGAGCCTCTGCCACCCAGTGTCCCTCTATAATCCCCAGCAAGAGCCTCTGCCACCCAGTGTCCTTGTATAATCCACACCAAGAGCCTCTGCCACCCTGTGTCCCTCTATTGTCCCCACCAAGACCCTCTGCCACCCAGTATCCTTCAATAATTCCCAGGAAGAGCCTCTGCCAGCCAGTGCCCCTCTATAATCCCCACCAAGAGCCTCTGCCACCCAGTGTCCCTCTATAATCCCCACCAAGAGCCTCTGCCACCCAGTGTCCCTCTATAATCCCCACCAAGAGCCTCTGCTACCCAGTGTCCTTTTATAGTCCCCACCAAGAGCCTCTGCCACCCAGTGTCCCTCTATAATCCCCACCAAGACCCTCTGCCACCGAGTGTCCCCCTATAATCCCCACCAAGAGCCTCTGCCACCCAGTGTCCCTCTATAATCCCCAGCAAGAGCCTCTGCCACCCATTGTCCTTGTATAATCCACACCAAGAGCCTCTGCCACACAGTGTCCCTCTATTATCATTATCCCCACCAAGAGCCTCTGCCAACCAGTGTCCCTCTATAATCCCCACCAAGAGCCTCTGCCACCCAGTGTCCTTCTGTAATCCCCACCAAGAGCCTCTGCCAACCAGTGTCCCTATATAATCCACACCAAGAGCCTCTGCCACCCAGTGTCCCTCTATAATCCACAATAAAAGCATCTTCCACCCTTTGTCCCTCTATAATCCCCACCATGAGCCTCTGCCATCCAGTGTCCCCCTATAATCCCCACCAAGAGCCTCTGCCACCAAGTGTCCCTCTATAATCCACACCAAGGGTCTCTGCCACCCAGTGTCCTTCTATAATCCCCACCAAGAGCCTCTGTCGCCCAGTGTCCCTCTATAATCCCCAACAAGAGCCTCTGCCACCCAGTGTCGTTCTATAATCCCCACCAAGAGCCTCTGCCAACCAATGTCCCTCTATTATCCCCACCAAGAGCCTCTGCCACCCAGTGACCCTCTATAATCCCCACCAAGAGCCTCTGCCCCCCAGTGTCTTTCTATAATCCCCACCAAGTGCCTCTGCCACCCAGTGTCCCTCTATAATCCCCACCAAGAGCCTCTGCCACCCAGTGTCACTCTATAATCCCCACCAAAAGCATCTGCCACCCTTTGTTCCTCTATAATCCCCACTAAGAGCCTCTGCTACCCAGTATCCTTCTATAATCCCCACTAAGAGCCCCTGCCACCCAGTGTCCCTCTATAATCCCCACCCAGAGCCTCTGCCACCCAGTATCATTCTATAATCCCCACCAAGAGCCTCTGCCAGTGTCCCTCTATAATCCCCTCCAAGAGCCTCTGCCACCCAGTGTCCTTCTATAAACCCCACCAAGAGCCTCTGCCACCCAATGTCCCTCTATTATCCCCACCAAGAGCCTCTGCCACCCAGTGACCCTCTATTATCCCCACCAAGAGCCTCTGCCCCCCAGTGTCTTTCTATAATCCCCACCAAGTGCCTCTGCCACCCAGTGTCCCTCTATAATCCCCACCAAGAGCCTCTGCCACCCAGTGTCCTTCTATAATCCACACCAATGGCATTTGCCACCCTTTGTTCCTCTATAATCCCCTCTAAGTGCCTCTGCCACCCAGTGACCCTCTATTATCCCCACCAAGAGCCTCTGCCCCCCAGTGTCTTTCTATAATCCCCACCAAGTGCCTCTGCCACCCAGTGTCCCTCTATAATCCCCACCAAGAGCCTCTGCCACCCAGTGTCCCTCTATAATCCACACCAATAGCATTTGCCACCCTTTGTTCCTCTATAATCCCCTCTAAGAGCCTCTGCTACCAAGTATCCTTCTATAATCCCCACTAAGAGCCCCTGCCACCCAGTGTCCCTCTATAATCCCCACCAAGAGCCTCTGCCACCCAGTGTCCCTCTATATTTCCCACCAAAAGCATCTGCCACCTTTTGTTCCTCTATAATACCCACCTAGAGCCTCTGCCACCCAGTATCCTTCTATAATCCCCATCAAGAGCCCCTGCCACCCATGGTCCCTCTATAATCTCCACCAAGAGCCTCTGCCACCCAGTGTCCTTCTATAATCCACACCAAGAGCCTCTGCCACCCAGTGTCACTCTATAATCTCCACCAAGACCCCTGACACCCAGTGTCCTTCTATAATCCCCACCAAGAGCCTCTGCCATCCAGTGTCCTTTTATAATTTCCACCAAGAGCCCCGGTCACCCAGTGTCTCTCTAGATTCCCACCAAAAGCATCTGCCACCTTTTGTTACTCTATAATCCCCACCAAGAGCCTCTGCCACCCAGTATCCTTCTATAATCCCCATCATGAGCCACTGCCACCCTTTGTCCCTCTTTAATCCCCACCAAGAGCCTCTGCCACCCAGTGTCCCTCTATGATCCCCCCCAAGAGCCTCTGCCACGCAGTGTCCCTCTATAATCCCCACCAAGACCCCTGCCACCTAGTGTCCTTCTATAATCCCCACCAAGAGCCTCTGCCATCCAGTGTCCTTTTATAATTCCCACCAAGAGCCCCTGTCACCCAGTGTCCCTCTATAATCCCCACTAAGAGCCTGTACCACCCAGTGTCCCTCTATAATCCCCAACAAGAGCCTCTGCCACGCAGTGTCCCTCTATAATCCCCACCAAGAGACCCTGTCACCCACTATCCTTCTATAATCCCCAACAAGAGCCTCTGCCACCAAGTATCCTTCTATAATCCCCAACAAGAGCCTTTGCCACAGAGTGTCCCTCTAAAATCCCCACCAAGACCCTCTGCCACCCAGTATCTTTCAATAATTTCCACCAAGAGCCTCTGCCACCCAGTGACCCTCTATAATCCCCACCAAGAGCCTCTGCCACCCAGTGTCCCTCTATAATCCACACCAAGAACCTCTGCCACCAAGTGTCCCTCTATAATCCACACCAAGATACTCTGCTACCCAGTGTCCTTCTATAATCCCCACCAAGAGCCTCTGCCACCCAGTGTCCATCTATAATCCCCACCAAGAGCCTTTGCCACCGAGAGTCCCTCTATAATCCCCACCAAGAGCCTCTGCCACCCAGTGTCCCTCTATAATCCCCAGCAAGAGCCTCTGCCACCCAGTGTCCTTGTATAATCCACACCAAGAGCCTCTGCCACCCAGTGTCCCTCTATTGTCCCCACCAAGAGCCTCTGCCACCCATTGTCCCTCTATAATCCCCACCAAGAGCCTCTGCCACACAGTGTCCTTCTGTAATCCCCACCAAGAGCCTCGGCCACCCAGTGTCCCTCTATAATTTCCACCAAGAGCCTCTGCCACCCAGTGTCCCTGTATAATCCCCAATAAAAGCATCTACCACTGTTTGTCCCTCTATAATCCCCACCATGAGCCTCTGCCACTCAGTGTCCCTCTATAATCCCCTCCAAGAGCCTCTGCCACCAAGTGTCCCTCTATAATCCACACCAAGAGTCTCTGCCACCCAGTGTCCTTCTATAATCCCTACTAAGAGCCTCTACCACCCTGTGTCTCTCTATAATCCACACCAAGAGCCTCTGCCTCCCAATATCCTTCAATAATTCCCACCAAGAGGCTCTGCCACTTAGTGTCCCTCTATAATCCCCACCAAGAGCCTCTGCCACCCAGTGTCCCTCTATAATCCCCACCAAGAGCCTCTGCCGCCCAGTGTCCCTCTATAATCCCCACCAAAAGCATCTGCCACCCTTCATTCCTCTATAATCCCCACTAAGAGCCTGTGCTACCCAGTATCCTTCTATATTCCCCACTAAGAGCCCCTGCCACCCAGTGTCCCTCTATAATCCCCTCCAAGAGCCTCTGCCACCCAGTGTCCTTCTATAATCCCCACCAAGAGCCTCTGCCACCCAATGTCCCTCTATTATCCCCACCAAGAGCCTCTGCCACCCAGTGTCCCTCTATATTTCCCACCAAAAGCATCTGCCACCTTTTGTTCCTCTATAATCCCCACCTAGAGCCTCTGCCACCCAGTATCCTTCTATAATCCCCATCAAGAGCCCCTGCCACCCATGGTTCCTCTATAATCTCCACCAAGAGCCTCTGCCACCCAGTGTCCTTCTATAATCCCCACCAAGAGCCTCTGCCACCCAGTGTCCCTCTATAATCCACACCAATAGCATCTGCCACCCTTTGTTCCTCTATAATCCCCACTAAGAGCCTCTGCTACCCAGTATCCTTCTATAATCCCCACTAAGAGCCCCTGCCACCCAGTGTCCCTCTATAATCCCCAGCAAGAGCCTCTGCCACCCAGTGTCCCTCTATATTTCCCACCAAAAGCATCTGCCACCTTTTGTTCCTCTATAATCCCCACCTAGAGCCTCTGCCACCCAGTATCCTTCTATAATCCCCATCAAGAGCCCCTGCCACCCATGGTCCCTCTATAATCTCCACCAAGAGCCTCTGCCACCCAGTGTCCTTCTATAATCCCCACCAAGAGCCTCTGCCACCCAGTGTCCCTCTATAATCTCCACCAAGACCCCTGACACCCAGTGTCCTTCTATAATTCCCACCAAGAGCCTCTGCCATCCAGTGTCCTTTTATAATTCCCACCAAGAGCCCCTGTCACCCAGTGTCTCTCTATTATCCCCACCAAGAGCCTTTGCCACCCAGTGTCCCTCTATAATACCCACCAAGAGACTCTGCCACCCAGTGTCCCTCTATAATCCACACCAAGAGCCTCTGCCACCCAGTGTCCCTCTATAATCCACAATAAAAGCATCTTCCACCCTTTGTCCCTCTATAATCCCCACCATGAGCCTCTGCCATCCAGTGTCCCCCTATAATCCCCACCAAGAGCCTCTGCCACCAAGTGTCCCTCTATAATCCACACCAAGGGTCTCTGCCACCCAGTGTCCTTCTATAATCCCCACCAAGAGCCTCTGTCGCCCAGTGTCCCTCTATAATCCCCAACAAGAGCCTCTGCCACCCAGTGTCGTTCTATAATCCCCACCAAGAGCCTCTGCCAACCAATGTCCCTCTATTATCCCCACCAAGAGCCTCTGCCACCCAGTGACCCTCTATAATCCCCACCAAGAGCCTCTGCCCCCCAGTGTCTTTCTATAATCCCCACCAAGTGCCTCTGCCACCCAGTGTCCCTCTAAAATCCCCACCAAGAGCCTCTGCCACCCAGTGTCACTCTATAATCCCCACCAAAAGCATCTGCCACCCTTTGTTCCTCTATAATCCCCACTAAGAGCCTCTGCTACCCAGTATCCTTCTATAATCCCCACTAAGAGCCCCTGCCACCCAGTGTCCCTCTATAATCCCCACCCAGAGCCTCTGCCACCCAGTATCATTCTATAATCCCCACCAAGAGCCTCTGCCAGTGTCCCTCTATAATCCCCTCCAAGAGCCTCTGCCACCCAGTGTCCTTCTATAAACCCCACCAAGAGCCTCTGCCACCCAATGTCCCTCTATTATCCCCACCAAGAGCCTCTGCCACCCAGTGACCCTCTATTATCCCCACCAAGAGCCTCTGCCCCCCAGTGTCTTTCTATAATCCCCACCAAGTGCCTCTGCCACCCAGTGTCCCTCTATAATCCCCACCAAGAGCCTCTGCCACCCAGTGTCCTTCTATAATCCACACCAATGGCATTTGCCACCCTTTGTTCCTCTATAATCCCCTCTAAGTGCCTCTGCCACCCAGTGACCCTCTATTATCCCCACCAAGAGCCTCTGCCCCCCAGTGTCTTTCTATAATCCCCACCAAGTGCCTCTGCCACCCAGTGTCCCTCTATAATCCCCACCAAGAGCCTCTGCCACCCAGTGTCCCTCTATAATCCACACCAATAGCATTTGCCACCCTTTGTTCCTCTATAATCCCCTCTAAGAGCCTCTGCTACCAAGTATCCTTCTATAATCCCCACTAAGAGCCCCTGCCACCCAGTGTCCCTCTATAATCCCCACCAAGAGCCTCTGCCACCCAGTGTCCCTCTATATTTCCCACCAAAAGCATCTGCCACCTTTTGTTCCTCTATAATACCCACCTAGAGCCTCTGCCACCCAGTATCCTTCTATAATCCCCATCAAGAGCCCCTGCCACCCATGGTCCCTCTATAATCTCCACCAAGAGCCTCTGCCACCCAGTGTCCTTCTATAATCCACACCAAGAGCCTCTGCCACCCAGTGTCACTCTATAATCTCCACCAAGACCCCTGACACCCAGTGTCCTTCTATAATCCCCACCAAGAGCCTCTGCCATCCAGTGTCCTTTTATAATTTCCACCAAGAGCCCCGGTCACCCAGTGTCTCTCTAGATTCCCACCAAAAGCATCTGCCACCTTTTGTTACTCTATAATCCCCACCAAGAGCCTCTGCCACCCAGTATCCTTCTATAATCCCCATCATGAGCCACTGCCACCCTTTGTCCCTCTTTAATCCCCACCAAGAGCCTCTGCCACCCAGTGTCCCTCTATGATCCCCCCCAAGAGCCTCTGCCACGCAGTGTCCCTCTATAATCCCCACCAAGACCCCTGCCACCTAGTGTCCTTCTATAATCCCCACCAAGAGCCTCTGCCATCCAGTGTCCTTTTATAATTCCCACCAAGAGCCCCTGTCACCCAGTGTCCCTCTATAATCCCCACTAAGAGCCTGTACCACCCAGTGTCCCTCTATAATCCCCAACAAGAGCCTCTGCCACGCAGTGTCCCTCTATAATCCCCACCAAGAGACCCTGTCACCCACTATCCTTCTATAATCCCCAACAAGAGCCTCTGCCACCAAGTATCCTTCTATAATCCCCAACAAGAGCCTTTGCCACAGAGTGTCCCTCTAAAATCCCCACCAAGACCCTCTGCCACCCAGTATCTTTCAATAATTTCCACCAAGAGCCTCTGCCACCCAGTGCCCCTCTATAATCCCCACCAAGAGCCTCTGCCACCCAGTGTCCCTCTATAATCCACACCAAGAACCTCTGCCACCAAGTGTCCCTCTATAATCCACACCAAGATACTCTGCTACCCAGTGTCCTTCTATAATCCCCACCAAGAGCCTCTGCCACCCAGTGTCCATCTATAATCCCCACCAAGAGCCTTTGCCACCGAGAGTCCCTCTATAATCCCCACCAAGAGCCTCTGCCACCCAGTGTCCCTCTATAATCCCCAGCAAGAGCCTCTGCCACCCAGTGTCCTTGTATAATCCACACCAAGAGCCTCTGCCACCCAGTGTCCCTCTATTGTCCCCACCAAGAGCCTCTGCCACCCATTGTCCCTCTATAATCCCCACCAAGAGCCTCTGCCACACAGTGTCCTTCTGTAATCCCCACCAAGAGCCTCGGCCACCCAGTGTCCCTCTATAATTTCCACCAAGAGCCTCTGCCACCCAGTGTCCCTGTATAATCCCCAATAAAAGCATCTACCACTGTTTGTCCCTCTATAATCCCCACCATGAGCCTCTGCCACTCAGTGTCCCTCTATAATCCCCTCCAAGAGCCTCTGCCACCAAGTGTCCCTCTATAATCCACACCAAGAGTCTCTGCCACCCAGTGTCCTTCTATAATCCCTACTAAGAGCCTCTACCACCCTGTGTCTCTCTATAATCCACACCAAGAGCCTCTGCCTCCCAATATCCTTCAATAATTCCCACCAAGAGGCTCTGCCACTTAGTGTCCCTCTATAATCCCCACCAAGAGCCTCTGCCACCCAGTGTCCCTCTATAATCCCCACCAAGAGCCTCTGCCGCCCAGTGTCCCTCTATAATCCCCACCAAAAGCATCTGCCACCCTTCATTCCTCTATAATCCCCACTAAGAGCCTGTGCTACCCAGTATCCTTCTATATTCCCCACTAAGAGCCCCTGCCACCCAGTGTCCCTCTATAATCCCCTCCAAGAGCCTCTGCCACCCAGTGTCCTTCTATAATCCCCACCAAGAGCCTCTGCCACCCAATGTCCCTCTATTATCCCCACCAAGAGCCTCTGCCACCCAGTGTCCCTCTATATTTCCCACCAAAAGCATCTGCCACCTTTTGTTCCTCTATAATCCCCACCTAGAGCCTCTGCCACCTAGTATCCTTCTATAATCCCCATCAAGAGCCCCTGCCACCCATGGTTCCTCTATAATCTCCACCAAGAGCCTCTGCCACCCAGTGTCCTTCTATAATCCCCACCAAGAGCCTCTGCCACCCAGTGTCCCTCTATAATCCACACCAATAGCATCTGCCACCCTTTGTTCCTCTATAATCCCCACTAAGAGCCTCTGCTACCCAGTATCCTTCTATAATCCCCACTAAGAGCCCCTGCCACCCAGTGTCCCTCTATAATCCCCAGCAAGAGCCTCTGCCACCCAGTGTCCCTCTATATTTCCCACCAAAAGCATCTGCCACCTTTTGTTCCTCTATAATCCCCACCTAGAGCCTCTGCCACCCAGTATCCTTCTATAATCCCCATCAAGAGCCCCTGCCACCCATGGTCCCTCTATAATCTCCACCAAGAGCCTCTGCCACCCAGTGTCCTTCTATAATCCCCACCAAGAGCCTCTGCCACCCAGTGTCCCTCTATAATCTCCACCAAGACCCCTGACACCCAGTGTCCTTCTATAATTCCCACCAAGAGCCTCTGCCATCCAGTGTCCTTTTATAATTCCCACCAAGAGCCCCTGTCACCCAGTGTCTCTCTATTATCCCCACCAAGAGCCTTTGCCACCCAGTGTCCCTCTATAATACCCACCAAGAGACTCTGCCACCCAGTGTCCCTCTATAATCCCCACCAAGAGCCCCTGTCACCCTGCGTCCCTCTAGATTCCCACCAAAAGCATCTGCCACCCTTTGTTCCTCTATAATCCCCACCAAGAGCCTCTGCCACCCAGTATCCTTCTATAATCCCCATCAAGAGCCACTGCCACCCAGTATCCTTCTATAATCCCCATCAAGAGCCACTGCCACCCTTTGTCCCTCTATAATTCCCACCAAGAGCCTCTGCCACCCAGTGTCCCTCTATGATCCCCACCAGGAGCCTCTGCCACGCAGTGTCCCTCTATAATCCCCTCCAAGACCCCTGCCACCTAGTGTCCTATAATCCCCACCAAGAGCCTCTGCCATCCAGTGTCCTTTTAAAATTCCCACCAAGAGCCCCTGTCACCCAGTGTCCCTCTATAATCCCCACTAAGAGCCTCTACCACCCAGTGTCCCTCTATAATCCCCACCAAGTGCCTCTGCCACCCAGTGTCCCTCTATGATCCCCACCAAGAGCCCCTGTCACCCAGTGTCCCTCTATATTCCCCACCAAGAGCCTCTGCCACCCAGTATCCTTCTATAATCCCCACCAAGAGCCTCTGCCACCAAGTATCCTTCTATAATCCCCACCAAGAGCCTCTGCCACACAGTGTCCCTCTAAAATCCCCACCAAGACCCTCTGCCACCCAGTATCTTTCAATAATTCCCACCAAGAGCCTCTTCCACCCAGTGCCCCTCTATAATCCCCACCAAGAGCCTCTGCCACCCAGTGTCACTCTATAATCCCCACCAAGAACCGCTGCCACCAAGTGTCCCTCTATAATCCACACCAAGAGCCTCTGCTACCCATTGTCCTTCTATAATCCCCACCAAGAGCCTCTGCCACCCAGTGTCCCTCTATAATCCCCACCAAGAGCCTTTGCCACCGAGAGTCCCTCTATAATCCCCACCAAGAGCCTCTGCCACCCAGTGTCCTTGTATATTCCACACCAAGAGCCTCTGCCACCCAGTGTCCCTCTATTATCCCCACCAAGAGCCTCTGCCACCCAGTGTCCCTCTATAATCCCCATCAAGAGCCTCTGCCACCCAGTGTCCTTCTGTAATCCCCACCAAGAGCCTCTGCCACCCAGTGTCCCTCTATAATCTCCACCAAGAGCCTCTGCCACCCAGTGTCCCTCTATAATCCCCAATAAAAGCATCTGCCACCGTTTGTCCCTCTATAAACCCCACCATGAGCCTCTGCCTCTCAGTGTCCCTCTATAATCCCCACCAAGAGCCTCTGCCACCAAGTGTCCCTCTATAATCCACACCAAGAGTCTCTGCCACCCAGTGTCCTTCTATAATCCCTACTAAGAGCCTCTACCACCCTGTGTCTCTCTATAATCCACACCAAGAGCCTCTGCCTCCCAGTATCCTTCAATAATTCCCACCAAGAGCCTCTGCCACTTAGTGTCCCTCTATAATCCCCACCAAGAGCCTCTGCCACCCAGTGT
This sequence comes from Phyllobates terribilis, assembly GCF_046119375.1. NCBI lineage: Eukaryota > Metazoa > Chordata > Amphibia > Anura > Dendrobatidae > Phyllobates > Phyllobates terribilis. The sequence continues at coordinate 203,813,989 of NW_027362768.1, read as the reverse complement.
CCCTCTATAATCCCCACCAAGAGCCTCTGCCGCCCAGTGTCCCTCTATAATCCCCACCAAGAGCATCTGCCACCCAGTGTCGTTCTATAATCCCCACCAAGAGCCTCGGCCACCCAGTGTCCTTCTATTATCCCCACCAAGAACCTCTGCCACCCAGTGACCCTCTATAATCCCCACCAAGAGCCTCTGTCCCCCAGTGTCTTTCTATATCCCCACCAAGAGCCTCTGCTACCCAGTGTCCCTCTATAATCCCCACCAAGAGCCTCTGCCACCCAGTGTCCCTCTATAATCCCCACCAAAAGCATCTGCCACCCTTTGTTCCTCTACAATCCCCACCAAGAGGCTCTGCCACCCAGTATCCTTCTATATTCCCCACCAAGAGCCCCTGCCACCCAGTGTCCATCTGTAATCCCCACCAAGAGCCTCTGCCACCCAGTATCATTCTATAATCTCCACCAAGAGCCCCTGCCAGTGTCCCTCTATAATCCCACCCAAGAGCCTCTGTCACCCAGTGTCCCTTTATAATCCCCACTAAAAGCATCTTCCACCCTTTGTTCCTCTATAATCCCCACCAAGAGCCTCTGCCACCCAGTATCCTTCTATAATCCCTATCAAGAGCCCCTGCCACCCATGGTCCCTATATAATCTCCACCAAGAGCCTCTGCCACCCAGTGTCCCTCTATAATCTCCACCAAGAGCCCCTGCCACCCAGTGTCTCTCTATAATCTCCACCAGGACCCCTGACACCCAGTGTCCTTCTATAATCCCCACCAAGAGCCTCTGCCATCCAGTGTCCTTTTATAATTCCCACCAAGAGCCCCTGTCACCCAGTGTCTCTCTATTATCCCCACCAAGAGCCTTTGCCACCCAGTGTCCCTCTATAATACCCACCAAGAGCCTCTGCCACCCAGTGTCCCTCTATAATCCCCACCAAGAGCCCATGTCACCCAGTGTCCCTCTATAATCCCCACTAAGAGCCTCTGCCACCCAGTATCCTTCTATAATCCCCACCAAGAGCCTCTGCCACCCAGTATCCTTCTATAATCCCCTCCAAGAGCCTCTGCCACCCAGTATCCGTCTATAATCCCCACTAAGAGCCTCTGCCACCCAGTATCCTTCTATAATCCTAACCAAGAGCCTCTACCACCCATTGTCCCTCTATAATCCCCACCAAGAGCCTCTGCCACCCAGTATCCTTCAATAATTCCCACCAAGAGCCTCTGCCACCCAGTGTCCCTCTATAATCCCCACCAAGAGCCTCTGCCGCCCAGTGTCCCTCTATAATCCCCACCAAGAGCCTCTGACACCCAGTGTCCCTCTATAATCCCCACCAAGAGCCTCTGCCACCCAGTGTCCTTCTATAATCCCCACCAAGAGCCTCTGCCACCCAGTGTCCCTCTATAATCCCCATCAAGAGCCTCTGCCACCCAGTGTCCTTCTGTAATCCCCACCAAGAGCCTCTGCCACACAGTGTCCCTCTATAATCTCCACCAAGAGCCTCTGCCACCCAGTGTCCCTCTATAATCCCCAATAAAAGCATCTGCCACCGTTTGTCCCTCTATAAACCCCACCATGAGCCTCTGCCACTCAGTGTCCCTCTATAATCCCCACCAAGAGCCTCTGCCACCAAGTGTCCCTCTATAATCCACACCAAGAGTCTCTGCCACCCAGTGTCCTTCTATAATCCCTACTAAGAGCCTCTACCACCCTGTGTCTCTCTATAATCCACACCAAGAGCCTCTGCCTCCCAGTATCCTTCAATAATTCCCACCAAGAGCCTCTGCCACTTAGTGTCCCTCTATAATCCCCACCAAGAGCCTCTGCCACCCAGTGTCCCTCTATAATCCCCACCAAGAGCCTCTGCCGCCCAGTGTCCCTCTATAATCCCCACCAAGAGCATCTGCCACCCAGTGTCGTTCTATAATCCCCACCAAGAGCCTCGGCCACCCAGTGTCCTTCTATTATCCCCACCAAGAACCTCTGCCACCCAGTGACCCTCTATAATCCCCACCAAGAGCCTCTGTCCCCCAGTGTCTTTCTATATCCCCACCAAGAGCCTCTGCTACCCAGTGTCCCTCTATAATCCCCACCAAGAGCCTCTGCCACCCAGTGTCCCTCTATAATCCCCACCAAAAGCATCTGCCACCCTTTGTTCCTCTACAATCCCCACCAAGAGGCTCTGCCACCCAGTATCCTTCTATGTTCCCCACCAAGAGCCCCTGCCACCCAGTGTCCATCTGTAATCCCCACCAAGAGCCTCTGCCACCCAGTATCATTCTATAATCTCCACCAAGAGCCCCTGCCAGTGTCCCTCTATAATCCCACCCAAGAGCCTCTGTCACCCAGTGTCCCTTTATAATCCCCACTAAAAGCATCTTCCACCCTTTGTTCCTCTATAAACCCCACCAAGAGCCTCTGCCACCCAGTATCCTTCTATAATCCCTATCAAGAGCCCCTGCCACCCATGGTCCCTATATAATCTCCACCAAGAGCCTCTGCCACCCAGTGTCCCTCTATAATCTCCACCAAGAGCCCCTGCCACCCAGTGTCCCTCTATAATCTCCACCAGGACCCCTGACACCCAGTGTCCTTCTATAATCCCCACCAAGAGCCTCTGCCATCCAGTGTCCTTTTATAATTCCCACCAAGAGCCCCTGTCACCCAGTGTCTCTCTATTATCCCCACCAAGAGCCTTTGCCACCCAGTGTCCCTCTATAATACCCACCAAGAGCCTCTGCCACCCAGTGTCCCTCTATAATCCCCACCAAGAGCCCATGTCACCCAGTGTCCCTCTATAATCCCCACTAAGAGCCTCTGCCACCCAGTATCCTTCTATAATCCCCACCAAGAGCCTCTGCCACCCAGTATCCTTCTATAATCCCCTCCAAGAGCCTCTGCCACCCAGTATCCGTCTATAATCCCCACTAAGAGCCTCTGCCACCCAGTATCCTTCTATAATCCTAACCAAGAGCCTCTACCACCCATTGTCCCTCTATAATCCCCACCAAGAGCCTCTGCCACCCAGTATCCTTCAATAATTCCCACCAAGAGCCTCTGCCACCCAGTGTCCCTCTATAATCCCCACCAAGAGCCTCTGCCGCCCAGTGTCCCTCTATAATCCCCACCAAGAGCCTCTGACACCCAGTGTCCCTCTATAATCCCCACCAAGAGCCTCTGCCACCCAGTGTCCTTCTATAATCCCCACCAAGAGCCTCTGCCACCCAGTGTCCCTCTATAATCCCCACCAAGAGCCTATGCCACCCAGTGTCCTTCTATAATCCCCACCAAGAGCCTCTGCCACCCAGTGTCCTTCTATAATCCCCACCAAGAGACTGCCACCCAGTGTCCCTCTATATTCCCCACCAAGAGCCTCTGGCACCCAGTGTCCCTCTATAATCCCCATCAAGAGCCTCCGCCACCCAGTTTCCCTCTATAATCGACACCAAGAGCCTTTGCCACCCAGTATCCTTCAATAATCCCCACCAAGAGCCTCTGCCACCAAGTGTTTCTCTATAATCCCCATCATGAGCATCTGCCACGAAGTGTCCCTCTATAATCCCTACCAAGAGCCCCTGTCACCCAGTGTCCCTCTAAAATCCCCACTAAGAACCTCTGCCACCCAGAATCCTTCTATAATCCCCAACAAGAGCCTCTGCCACCCAGTATCCTTCTATAATCCCCACCAAGACCCTCTGCCGCCCAGTATCCTTCTATATTCCCTTCCAAGAGCCTCTGCCACAAAGTGTCCCTCTATAATCCCCACCAAGAGCCTCTGCCACCCAGTATCCTTCAATAATTCACACAAAGAGCCTCTGCCACCCAGTGTCCCTCTATAATCCCCACCAAGATCTTCTGCCGCCCAGTGTCCCTCTATAATCCCCACCAACAGCCTCGGCCACCAACTGTCCCTCTATAATCCACACCAAGAGCCTCTGTCACCCAGTGTCCTTCTATAATCCCCACCAAGAGCCTCTGCCACCCAGTATCCTTCTGTAATCCCCTCCAAGAGCCTCTGCCACCCAGTGTCCCTCTATAATCCCCACCAAGAGCCTCTGCCACCCAGTATCCTTCAATAATTCCCACCAAGAGCCACTGCCACCAACTGTCCCTCTATAATCCACACCAAGAGCCTCTGCCACCCAGTGTCCTTCTATAATCCCCACCAAGAGCCTCTGCCACCCAGTGTCTCTCTATAATCCCCATCAAGAGCCGCTGCCACCCAGTATCCATCTATAATCCCCACTAAGAGCCTCTGCCACCCAGTATCCTTCTATAATCCTCACCAAGAGCCTCTGCCACCCAGTGTCCTTCTGTAATCCTCACCAAGAGCCTCTGCCACCCAGTGTCCCTCTATAATCCCCACCAAGAGCCTCTGCCACCCAGTATCCTTCAATAATTCCCACCAAGAGCCTCTGCCACCCAGTGTCCCTCTATAATCCACACCAAGAGCCTCTGCCGCCCAGTGTCCTTCAATAATTCCCACCAAGAGCCTCTGCCACCCAGTGTCCCTCTATAATCCACAGCAAGAGCCTCTGCCGCCCAGTGTCCCTCTATAATCCCCACCAAGAGCCTCTGCCACCCAGTGTCCCTCTATAATCCCCACCAAGAGCCTCTGCCACCCAGTGTCATTCTATAATCCCCACCAAGAGCCTCTGCCACCCAGTGTCCCTCTATAATCCCCACCAAGAGCCTCTGCCACCCAGTGTCCTTCTATAATCCCCACCATTAGCCTCTTCCACCCAGTGTCCTTCTATAATCCCCACCAAGAGACTCTGCCACGCAGTTTCCCTCTATATTCCCCACCAAGAGCCTCTGGCACCGAGAGTCCTTCTATAATCCCCACCAAGAGCCTCCGCCACCCACTTTCCCTCAGTAATCGACACCAAGAGCCTCTGCCACCGAGTATCCTTCAATAATCCCCACCAAGAACCTCTGCCACCCAGTGTTTCTCTATAAACCCCACGATGAGCTTCTCCCACCCAGTGTCCCTCTATAATCCCCACCAAGAGCCTCTGCCACCAAGTGTCCCTCTATAATCCCCACCAGGAGCCCCTGTCACCCAGTGTCCCTCTAAAATCCCCACTAAGAACCTCTGCCACCCAGAATCCTTCTATAATCCCCACCAAGAGCCTCTGCCACCCAGTATCCTTCTATAATCCCCACCAAGAGCCTCTGCCACCCAGTGTCCCTCTATAATCCCCCCCAAGAGCCTCTGCCACCCATTATCCTTCAATAATCCCCACCACGAGCCTCGGCCACCCAGTGTCCCTCTATAATCCCCACCAAGAGCCTCTGCCACCAAGTATCCTTCAATAATCCTCACCAAGAGCCCCTTCCACCCAGTGTCCCTCTATAATCCCCACCAAGAGCATCTGCCACCCATTGTCCCTCTATAATCCCCACCAAGAGCCTCTGCCACCCAGTATCCTTCTATAATCCCCACCAAGACCCCCTGCCACAAAGTGTCCTTCTATAATCCCCACCAAGGGCCTCTGCCACTCAGTATCCTTCTATAATCCCTACCAAGAGCCTCTACCACCCAGTGTCACTCTATAATCCCCAGCAAGAGTCTCTGCCACCCAGTATCCTTCATAATTCCCACCAAGAGCGTTTGCCACCCAGTGTCCCTCTATAATCCCCACCAAGAGCCTCTGCCACCCAGTGTCCCTCTATAATCACCACCAAGAGCCTCTGCCACCCAGTGTCTTTCTATAATCCCCACCAAGAGCCTCTGCCACCCATTGTCCTTCTATAATCCCCACCAAGAGCCTCTGCCACCCAGTGTCCCCCTATAATCCCCACCAAGAGCCTCTGCCACCCAGTGTCCTTCTATAATCCCCACCAAGAGCCTCTGCCACCCAGTATCCTTCTATAATCCCCACCAGGAGCCTCTGCCACCCATTGTCCCTCTATAATCCCCACCAAGAGCTTCTGCCACCAAGTATCCTTCAATAATCCTCACCAAGAGCCCCTTCCACCCAGTGTCCCTCTATAATCCACACCAAGAGCCTCTGCCACCCAGTATCCTTCAATAATCCCCACCAAGAGCCTTTGCCACCCAGTGTCCCTCTATAATCCCCACCAAGAGCCTCTGCCACCCAGTGTCCCTCTATAATCCCCACCAATAGCCCCTGTCACTGTGTCCCTCTATAATCCCCACCAAGAGCCCCTGCCACCCAGTTTCCCTCTATAATCCCCACCAAGGGCCTCTTCCACCCAGAATCCCTCTATAATCCCCACCAAGAGCCTCTGCCACCCAGTATCCTTCAATAATCCTCACCAAGAGCCCCTGCTACCCAGTGTCCCTCTATAATCCCCACCAAGAGCATCTGCCACCCTTTGCCCCTCTATAATCCCCACCAAGAGCCTCTGCCACCTAGTATCCTTCTATGATCCCCACCAAGAGCCCCTGCCACCCAGTGTCCTTCTATAATCCCCACCAAGAGCCTCTGCCACCCAGTGTCCCTCTATAATCCCCACCAAGAGCCTCTGCCACCCAGTGTCCCTCTATGATCCCCAGCAAGAGCCTCTGCCACCCAGTGTCCCTCTATAATTCCCACCAAAAGCATCTGCCACCCTTTGTTCCTCTATAATCCCCACCAAGAGCCTCTGCCACCCAGTATCCTTCTATAGTCCCCACCAAGAGCCTCTGCCATGCAGTATCCTTCTATAATCCCCACTGAGAGCCCTCGCCACTCAGTGTCCCTCTGTAATCCCCACCAAGAGCCTCTGCCACCCAGTGTCCCTCTAAAATCCCCCCAAGAGCCTCTGCCACCCAGTGTCCCTCTATAATCACCACCTAAAGCATCTGCCACCCTTTGTTCCACTATAATCCCCACCAAGAGCCTCTGCCACCCAGTATCCTTCTATAATCCCCACCAAGAGCCCCTGCCACCCAGTGTCCCTCTATAATCCCCACCAAGAGCCTCTGCCACCCAGTATCCTTCTATAATCCCCCCCAAGAGCCCCTGCTACCAAGTGTCCCTCTATAATCCCCACCAAGAGCCTCTGCCTCCCAGTGTTCCTCTATAATCTCCACCAAGACCCCTGCCACCCAGTGTCCTTCTATAATCCCCAACCAAGAGCCTCTGCCATCCCGTGTCCTTTTATAATTCCCACCAAGAGCCCCTGTCACCCAGTGTCCCTCTATAATCCCCACTAAGAGCCTCTGCCACCCAGTGTCCCTCTATAATTCCCACCAAGAGCTTCTGCCACCCAGTGTCCCTCTATAATCCCCACCATAAGCCTCTGCCACCCAGTGTCCCTCTATAATCCCCACCAAGAGCCCCTGTCACCCAGTGTCCCTCTATCATTCCCACTAAGAGCCACTGCCACCCAGTATCCTTCTATATCCCCACCAAGAGCCTCTGCCACCCAGTATCCTTCTATAATCCCCACCAAGAGCCTCTGCCACCCAGTGTCCCTCTATGATCCCCACCAAGAGCCTCTGCCACCCAGTGTTCCTCTATAATCCCCACCAAGAGCCTCTGCCACCCAGTGTCCCTCTATAATCCCCACCAAGAGCCTCTGCCACCCAGTGTCCTTCTATAATCCCCACCAAGATCCTCTGCCACCCAGTGTCCCTCTATAATCCCCACCAAGTGCCTCTGCCACCCAGTGTCCCTCTATAATCCCCACCAAGAGCCTCTGCCACCCAGTGTCCCTCTATAATCCACACCAAGAGCCTCTGCCACCCAGTGTCACTCTATAATCCCCAGCAAGAGTCTCTGCCACCCAGTATCCTTCATAATTCCCACCAAGAGCCTCTGCCACCCAGTGTTCCTCTATAATCCCCACCAAGAGCCTCTGCCACCCAGTGTCCCTCTATAATCACCACCAAGAGCCTCTGCCACCCAGTGTCTTTCTATAATCCCCACCAAGAGCCTCTGCCACCCATTGTCCTTCTATAATCCCCACCAAGAGCCTCTGCCACCCAGTGTCCCCCTATAATCCCCACCAAGAGCCTCTGCCACCCAGTGTCCTTCTATAATCCCCACCAAGAGCCTCTGCCACCCAGTGTCCTTCTATAATCCCCACCAGGAGCCTCTGCCACCCATTGTCCCTCTATAATCTCCACCAAGAGCCTCTGCCACCCAGTGTTCCTCTATAATCCCCACCAAGAGCCTCTGCCACCCAGTGTCCCTCTATAATCACCAAGAGCCTCTGCCACCCAGTGTCTTTCTATAATCCCCACCAAGAGCCTCTGCCAACCATTGTCCTTCTATAATCCCCACCAAGAGCCTCTGCCACCCAGTGTCCCCCTATAATCCCCACCAAGAGCCTCTGCCACCCAGTGTCCTTCTATAATCCCCACCAAGAGCCTCTGCCACCCAGTGTCCTTCTATAATCCCCACCAGGAGCCTCTGCCACCCATTGTCCCTCTATAATCTCCACCAAGAGCTTCTGCCACCAAGTATCCTTCAATAATCCTCACCAAGAGCCCCTTCCACCCAGTGTCCCTCTATAATCCACACCAAGAGCCTCTGCCACCCAGTATCCTTCAATAATACCCACCAAGAGCCGTTGCCACCCATTGTCCTTCTATAATCCCCACCAAGAGTCTCTGCCACCCAGTGTCTTTCTATAATCCCCACCAAGAGCCTCTGCCACCCATTGTCCTTCTATAATCCCCACCAAGAGCCTCTGCCACCCAGTGTCCCCCTATAATCCCCACCAAGAGCCTCTGTCACCCAGTGTCCTTCTATAATACCCACCAAGAGCCTCTGCCACCCAGTGTCCTTCTATAATCCCCACCAGGAGCCTCTGCCACCCATTGTCCCTCTATAATCCCCACCAAGAGCTTCTGCCACCAAGTATCCTTCAATAATCCTCACCAAGAGCCCCTTCCACCCAGTGTCCCTCTATAATCCACACCAAGAGCCTCTGCCACCCAGTATCCTTCAATAATCCCCACCAAGAGCCTTTGCCACCCAGTGTCCCTCTATAATCCCCACCAAGAGCCTCTGCCACCCAGTGTCCCTCTATAATCCCCACCAATAGCCCCTGTCACCGTGTCCCTCTATAATCCCCACCAAGAGCCCCTGCCACCCCGTTTCCCTCTATAATCCCCACCAAGGGCCTCTCCCACCCAGAATCCCTCTATAATCCCCACCAAGAGCCTCTGCCACCCAGTATCCTTCAATAATCCTCACCAAGAGCCCCTGCCACCCAGTGTCCCTCTATAATCCCCACCAAGAGCCTCTGCCACCCAGTGTCCCTCTATGATCCCCACCAAGAGCCTCTGCCACCCAGTGTCCCTCTATAATTCCCACCAAAAGCATCTGCCACCCTTTGTTCCTCTATAATCCCCACCAAGAGCCTCTGCCACCCAGTATCCTTCTATAGTCCCCACCAAGAGCCTCTGCCTCGCAGTATCCTTCTATAATCCCCACTGAGAGCCCTCGCCACTCAGTGTCCCTCTGTAATCCCCACCAAGAGCCTCTGCCACCCAGTGTCCCTCTAAAATCCCCCCCAAGAGCCTCTGCCACCCAGTGTCCCTCTATAATCACCACCTAAAGCATCTGCCACCCTTTGTTCCACTATAATCCCCACCAAGAGCCTCTGCCACCCAGTATCCTTTTATAATCCCCACCAAGAGCCCCTGCCACCCAGTGTTCCTCTATAATCCCCACCAAGAGCCTCTGCCACCCAGTATCCTTCTATAATCCCCCCCAAGAGCCCCTGCTACCCAGTGTCCCTCTATAATCCCCACCAAGAGCCTCTGCCACCCAGTGTTCCTCTATAATCTCCACCAAGACCCCTGCCACCCAGTGTCCTTCTATATTCCCCAACCAAGAGCCTCTGCCATCCCGTGTCCTTTTATAATTCCCACCAAGAGCCCCTGTCACCCAGTGTCCCTCTATAATCCCCACCAAGAGCCTCTGCCACCCAGTGTCCCTCTATAATCCCCACCAAGAGCTTCTGCCACCCAGTGTCCCTCTATAATCCCCACCATAAGCCTCTGCCACCCAGTGTCCCTCTATAATCCCCACCAAGAGCCCCTGTCACCCAGTGTCCCTCTATCATTCCCACTAAGAGCCACTGCCACCCAGTATCCTTCTATATCCCCACCAAGAGCCTCTGCCACCCAGTATCCTTCTATAATCCCCATCAAGAGCCTCTACCACCCAGTGTCCCTCTATAATCCCCACCAAGAGCCTCTGCCACTCAGTATCCTTCAATAATTCCAACCAAGAGTCTCTGCCACCCAGTCTCCCTCTATGATCCCCACCAAGAGCCTCTGCCACCCAGTGTTCCTCTATAATCCCCACCAAGAGCCTCTGCCACCCAGTGTCCTTCTATAATCCCCACCAAGATCCTCTGCCACCCAGTGTCCCTCTATAATCCCCACCAAGTGCCTCTGCCACCCAGTGTCCCTCTATAATCCCCACCAAGAGCCTCTGCCACCCAGTGTCCCTCTATAATCCACACCAAGAGCCTCTGCCACCCAGTATCCTTCAATAATCCCCACCAAGAGCCTCTGCCACCCAGTGTCTCTCTATATTCCCCACCAAGAGCTTCTGCCATCCAGTGTCCCTCTATGATCCCCACCAAGAGCCTCTGCCACCCAATGTCCCTCTATAATCCCCACCAAGAGCTTCTACCACCCAGGGTCCCTCTATAATCCCCACCAGGACCCCTGCCACCCAGTATCCTTCTATAATCCCCACCAAGAGCCTCTGCCACCCAATGTCCCTCTATAATCCCCACCAAGAGCTTCTGCCACCCAGGGTCCCTCTATAATCCCCACCAGGACCCCTGCCACCCAGTATCCTTCTATAATCCCCACCAAGAGCCTCTGCCACCCAGTGTCCTTCTATAATCCCCACCAAGAGCCCCTGCCACCCAGTGTCCCTTTATAATCCCCACCAAGAGCCTCTGCCACCCAGTGTCCCTCTATAATCCCCACCAAGAGCCTCTGCCACCCAGTGTCCCTCTATAATCCCCACCAAGAGCTTCTGCCCCCCAGGGTCCCTCTATAATCCCCACCAGGACCCCCTGCCTCTCAGTGTTATCTATGTAGATCTAAATGTGGGGAACAGAGCGCACAATAGGGTGATACACTATGGAGGGAGAGTAAGAGAGTGCTGGTTACACTCACCTGGTGGAGTTGTGACAGGCACAACTCCTATGAAGGTATGAAGAAAAACAGCTGCTGCTGCCCCATGGCTGGTGGATAAATCCTCCAGGAGATATTGGATCCAGGTGGATAAACACATAGGTGGGCTGCACTGCTGGAGTAAATCAATTCTTCAGAGATGATGATGATGATGATGATGATGATGAAGAAAAGGCTTTTTATTAACAACACGTTTCAATGCCGTACTGGCGTCTTTTTCAAGTTAAAAAAAACAAGTGTCATCTATGTCTTTCTACAAACCCCACTAAAACTATACCTCCCAACTTTTGAAGAATAGAATGAGGAAAAATTATGTGGCACGCGTAGCACATTGCGGCAAATTTTGGCCAGGTCCCTGGACACCCCCCAAATCAAACTCCATTTACCATTTCGTTCTCCCCCGGCAGGAGGAGTTTCCAGAGAGGCGGTGGTAGTGAGGGACAGTCAAACCCAAATCCAGGACTGTCTGCTGTATCCGGGACAGTTGAGACTAGAGATGAGCGGGTGGATTCCCGGGTCTCCGGTCCAGGTCAGTGCTACCTGGCGGATGGACAGAGGCCGTGAATCTCTAACCATCCGGCGTCCCCGGCGGCTTCTGATCACCCAGGGCCGGAGCGGCGTCATCTGTGCGTCCTGCTCATCTCTACTTGTGGATTATTTCTTGTTCCCTCATTCACAGTCGGAGCCGCCAGAACTTTCTCATCTTTATGTAGCGTCACTATACGACATTCGGCTTTATGGTGTCTGTAAGGCCGTGTTCACATGGTGCAGAAATACTGCAGAAAAACTACACAATAACAATCTTCTCCCCCTTATTTCATGCGTTTCTGGTGCAGATGTGAAGTCGCGTTTTTTATGTGTTTTTTATATACAGAAAAGCTTTGATTCTTAATAAAGTATCTGCAGTTTTTTACCTGCGTTTTTTAGGTTCCACATAGAAGACAAGAGAAAAAAAAAACACCAAAACCGCACAGTTCAGCGGCGTCTTTAGACCACAGGGGGCACAATTCTCATGAAATCACATCCACTTTGCTTGGGCAGTTAAACGGCAGAATTTTTATGCAGAAAATACACACCATTTATGCTACATGTGAACACGGTTAAAATTTCAAAGCAAAGTGGATGTGATTCCATGAAGTCTCCGCTCTCCGTCGTCTGAAGACGCTGCTGAACGCTGCGGTTTTGGAGCAATTTCTCTCTCTAGGCCTCGTCTGAAAAAAACGCATAATAAAACAATGCTGCTGCATTTTTAAGTGCAGAATCAAAGCTTCTCTGTACTATTAAAAAGCGTTAAAAACTCTGCTTCATATCTGCCCCAAAATCACATCAAAGAAATGCAGTAAACACACAATAATCAAAGAAGATTGTTACTGCGCCGTGCGGTGTGAACACCTGCAGAAAAAAAGCAGCAGAAAGAACGCAGCATTTACGCTACGTGTGAACACGACCTCAGCATTACAGCTTTATAAAAAAAATGTATAGAGAAAAATATCAATCATGACATTTTTTTAAGTCATTTACCGATCCTCGCAAATACCGTAATCTGTTTATTTATTCATTTTTTTAACCCCTTAACAACATCTGACGTACTAATACGCGTCTGTGCCCTGGGACTTAAGAGCCAGACCCGTATTAGTACGTCATGGCGATCGCGCGCGCACACAGGCTGTGCGGGTGCGATCGCTGCCGGGTGTCAGCTGATTGTCACAGCTGACACCCGATACTATGTGCAGGGGGAGGTCCTGCACCGCTCCCAGCACATTAACCCCGCAATGCTGTGATCGAAGTCGATCGCAGCATTGCGGAGGCAAGGTGAGGCGATCGCAGATACTCACCTCCTCTTCCGGCTTCCAGCGCTGTCTGCAAAGGCTTCCCGGGTGTTGCCATGACGACCCGATGTCGTCATGACAACATCCGGGTCACCAGACAGCAGGAAGATTGTTTGGACATGCGCAGTGCATCTCCAAACAATTTTCTCCCTGTCCGGCGCTGACACCTGCATGGCACAGGGATGGTGCTGCATTCCTGTGCCATGCAGGCGATCAGAGAAAAAAAAGTGAAAGTCCCAGAGTGGGACAAAGTAATAAACTATATAAGCTTCCAGAAAGTGAAAAAAAAAAAAAAATTGAAAAAATATAAAAAAAAAATAAAAAAAATAATCCACCAAAAATAAAAATATAATGTACCCATCAATAAATATTATTATAAAAAAAACAATAAAAGTACACATATTTGGTATCGCCGCGTCCGGAGCAACCTGACCTATAAAACTGTCCCACTAGTTAACCCCTTCAGTGAACACGGTAAAAAAAAAACAACAAAAAAAAACGAAGCAAAAAACAATGCTTTATCACCATACCGCCAAACAAAAAATGGAATAACACGCGATCAAAAAGACGCATATAAATAAAATGGTACCGCTGAAAACGTCATCTCGTCCCGCAAAAAACAAGCTGCGATACAGCTCCATCATCCGAAAAATAAAAAAGTTATAGCACTCAGAATAAAGCGATGCTAAAAAATATTTTTTTCTATAAAATTGCTTTCATTATGTAAAAGTGCAAAACATAGAAAAACGATATAAATGTGGTACCGCTGTAAACGTACTGACCCAAAGAATAAAGCTGCCTTATCACTTTTACCACACGCGAATAAAAAAAAAAAAAAAAAAACAATTCCTGAATTGTTGGTTTTTGTTTATTCTGCCTCCCAAAAATCGGAATAGAAAGCGATCAAAAAATGTCACGTGCCTGAAAATGGCACCAATAACAACGTCAAGTCATCCCGCAAAAAACGAGCCGTCACATGACTGTCTGCCAAAATCTGGAAAAATTATAGCTCTCAAGATATGGTGATGCAAAAACTAGATTTTACAAAAAATGCGTCTTTTAGTGTGTGACAGCTGTCAGTCATAAAAACCCCATATGATTCTGGTATTGCTGTAATCACACCAACCCGAAGAATAAAGTCGTCTAATCACTTATACCGCACAAGGAACGGCGTCAAAAATAAACTCTTGGGTTAGGATTGGGCTAGGGTTAGGGCTGGGTTTGGGGCTAGGGTTGTGCTAGGGTTAGGGTTGTGCTAGGGTTAGGGTTGTGCTACGGTTAGGGTTGTGCTAGGGTTAGGGCTGGGGTTGGGGTTAGGGTTGGGGTTAGGGTTGTGATGGGGTTGGGATTTTTTTCAAAAGTAAGAAAAAAAGATGACAATATGGCGACAAGTGTTGAGCGCAAGTGCTCGCTACTTGAGTTTGCATCGGGTGCTCTGATATGCATTGAGTATCGTGGGTATTTGAGTGAAATGCTCGAGTTTCTGCCCCATATGCTTCGCGGCCAAAAAAACTTTACGGGGATTGCCTGCCAAATTGATTCATAAAAATGAAAAAGTGTTTTTTTTTTCACTTTTTCATTTTCACAAATCAATTTGTGAAGCACCTGGGGGTTCCAAGTGCTCACTATGCATCTAGATAGGTGCCTTGGGGGGTCTAGTTTCCAAAATGGGGTCACTTGTGGGGGAGCTCCAATGTTTGGGCACACAGGGGCTCTCTAAACGCAACATGGCGTCCGCTAACAATTTGAGCCGATTTTCCATTCAATTTGTTAGCGGATACCATGTTGCATTTGGAGAGTCCCTGTGTGCCCAAACATTGGAGCTCCCCCACAAGTGACCCCATTTTGGAAACTAGACTCCCCAAGGCACCTATCTAGATGCATAGTGAGCACTTGGAACCCCAGGTGCTTCACAAATTGATTCGTAAAAATGAAAAAATGAAAAAAAAAACACTTTTTCATTTTTACGAATCAATTTGTGAAGCACCTAGGGGGTTCCAAGTGCTCACTATGCATCTAGATAGGTGCCTTGGGGGGGTCTAGTTTCCAAAATGGGGTCACTTGTGGGGGAGCTCCAATGTTTGGGCACACAGGGGCTTTCCAAACGCAACATGGTGTCCGCTAACAATGTGATCCGACAATTTGTTAGCGGATATCATGTTGCATTTGGAGAGTCCCTGTGTGCCCAAACATTGGAGCTCCCCCACAAGTGACCCCATTTTGGAAACAATGTCACGAAAAAACAATCTCAGAATCAGGGGGATCCGTTGAAGCGTTCCAGAGTAATTACCTCATAAAGTGACAGTGGTCAGAATTGTAAAAATTGGCCTGGTCATTAACGTGCAAACCACCCTCGGGGCTTAAGGGGTTAAACACATTAAAAATGACAATATTTTTTTCATTATCAAATGTTTTTCATTATTATTTTTTAGTAATTTTATAGGATGAAAAAATCTCTTATTCTCCCTCTAGAATAAAAATACATAGAAATACTCTGCTGTGTACAATATATCAGTATAATCTGCCTGTGGTCAGATCCTGCAGTACAGATTGTAACATACCTGGCGGCGTCCTTGCATGGTGGTCCATCTCCCACTGTGCAAGAGCGCGCACTTGATCTCCAGTCCAGAATGTCTCTCTGGCTTCCCTCCTTGCTGTCTGTTTGTCTGTTTTGGCTGCATAGGGCGACGCCCGCTGAACTTCCTGTTTCTTGTACCTGCTGCGGACACGCCCCTGTTGCACCTTCAGCCTATTGCTGTCCATCTTTGGGTATTTATACCACCTTCTTCCTCAAGATGGCGCCTGAGCATTGTGTCCTGTCAGTCGGCTTTTTTTTTTGTCTCTGACATGCCAGGTCCTATCCTGTTTTCCTGCCTGTTTTCCAGTTCTGTGTCTGAACTGTGGTCTGTTCTTGTGAACACGCTTCTTGCCTGTTCTTTCGCCTTCTAGGGGCTGTATTCCTAGATCTGCCTGTCTGTGCCTTGCGGTATCTGTTCCCGTCTGAACAGAGTCCTGTTTGTGTCTCTGCCTTTCGGTATCTGTTCCCGTCTGAACAGAGTCCTGTTTGTGTCCCTGCCTTGTGGTATCTGTTCCTGTCTGAACTGAGTCCTGTCTATGTCTCCTGCCTTGCGGTATCAGTTCCCGTGTCTGAACTGAGTCCTGTCTGTGTACTCTTGCCTGCTGCCTTTCCTGGAGGCTGTATTTCCAGGCCTGTCTGAACACGCTCCTAGCCTGTTCCTCCCGCCTTCTAGGGGCCGATTACCTAGATCCGTTCCTGTATCTTGTCTGTCCTGTCTGAACACGCTCCTTGCCTGTTCGTTCCGCCTCTCTGGGGGCCGTATTTCCAGACCCGCTCCTGTATCCCGCTGCAGTGTCGGTCTCTTCCGTACACTCAGTTCCAGTCTGAACTCTCTCCTATCCTTTACCTGTTTTGCCTCTATGTCCGTTCCTTTCCTTTTTCTGCAGAGTCTGAACTCGTACCTAACTCCTGCTTGTTGTCTCTGTACTCCCGTTTGTGAGTTTGTGGTCCACGTGCTACTTCACTGCAAGTACCCTGTGGGTATCTGGCTCTGCCTTTCCCTTCCTGTCTGTTCCGTGTGAACAGAGCCCTGTCCGTCCTGCTCTGACTCCTTGCTCACTGCTCCGGCAGCCTTGCTCCGCTCTGACCCTTTTGCTCTCTGCTCCGGCAGTCCTGTCCTGCCCTGCTTCTGCTCGCTGCTCCGGCAGTCCTGTCCTGCCCTGCTTCTGCTTGCTGCTCCGGCAGTCCTGTCCTGCCCTGCTTCTGCTCGCTGCTCCGGCAGTCCTGTCCTGCCCTGCTTCTGCTCGCTGCTCCGGCAGTCCTGTCCTGCCCTGCTTCTGCTCGCTGCTCCGGCAGTCCTGTCCTGCCCTGCTTCTGCCCGCTGCTCCGGCAGTCCTGTCCTGCCCTGCTTCTGCCCGCTGCTCCGGCAGTCCTGTCCTGCCCTGCTTCTGCCCGCTGCTCCGGCAGTCCTGTCCTGCCCTGCTTCTGCCCGCTGCTCCGGCAGTCCTGTCCTGCCCTGCTTCTGCCCGCTGCTCCGGCAGTCCTGTCCTGCCCTGCTTCTGCCCGCTGCTCCGGCAGTCCTGTCCTGCCCTGCTTGTGCTCGCTGCTCCTGCAGCCCCGTCCTGCTCTGTTCTTGCCCACCGCTTCGGGCGTTCCCTCTCTGCTGTGGTTGTCTACCGCATCTGCGGTTCTGTGACCCAGTCTGTACTGGGTCTTAACCTTTCTGTGCTCCAGCCCGTCCTTTCGGCCAGTACCTCCCTGCCTGCATACTCGCCTGTATCCACCCATCTGCATACCTGCCGTGTTTGCTTACATCCACCAGTCTGTGCCAGCCTAACCTGCCTGTTCCAGTAATCCCAGTGTGGGTCTACCCCCGTGTCCGGAGTTTGACCTGGAGTAGCACCTGGTCCCTCTGCCCGGTTTCTCCCTGGTGCACTGGCGTCGTATGCCGTCGTGCCACCTTGGTCGGATCGGCCAGATACTTAGTCACGCCCCTCCAGGCACTCTCCGGTCCATGGTCCAGTGGAACCACAACACCCGCACACGCCAGTCAGTCCGGGCGTGTGCATAACAGCATGCTCAGGCCATGGTTCCCGTTGAGCCCCACGGCCTTCGCTCTCTGAGAAGTTTTCCAGCGAATACATGCATTAAAAATAAATAAATAAATTTTTTTTTTTTCTCAGCTGAGTTCCAGGCTAATTACGCACCCGTCCAGATGGATCTATCTGCTCTCGTTCCTGCGGATCCGCCACGTTACTATGGGGATCCAAGACAAAGTCGTGCATTTGTGGAGCAATGCATGCTACACTTCAAGTTCTACCCTCTATGTTTTCCCACCGATCGGGTTAAGGTGGCATTCATTATGTCTTACCTGGCGGGTGATGCCTTGGAATGGATCAACCCCCTATATGAAACACAGGATCCGATCCTCCTGGACCTAATGGCCTTCCTGGTGGCCTTTCTAATGGTCTTCGATGATCCTAACCCGGAGGCTCCTACTGAAGCTTCACCTCCCAATGTCCCGGAGCAGCCCCGATGGGTAATGTGTGTGGGTAGCGCAATAGTCCTCCAGCCCAATGAGACTACTGCCCACCCAGAATCCTCACAGGGTGACTACGCTTTCCGGAATACTTCTCCCAACCTCAAGAGGCAGTCCAGACGTGCTAGACGTAGAGGCAAGCCGTCACGCCAAGGTCTGTCCTCCCTGAGACCTCCTGACCCCAACCTTGAAGTCCCTACTGAAGCTTCATCTCCCTGTATCCCAGAGAAGCCCCAACGGGTAATGTGCGTGGGTAGTGCTCCGGTTCTCCTGCCCGAAGAGACTTCTGCCCATCCAGACTCCACACAGGAGAACTTCCTGCACCCGGCATCAGATGCTTCACCCACTTTAACCGGTGTGCATGTCCAAGGATGCTCCAAAGCTGTGGTTACCTCTGAGTCTGTGCACCTCTACTACCTGGCGGAGAACCCCCTGTTGTCTCCTGAATCCTCCGGGATACCACTCGATGACAAATGGAGAGAGACTTCTCTACACTTGGTACTCGATACTTTGTCCGCTTCGTCCTGTGAGCCTGACAATGGGTACCCCAAAGTGGTAGTTACCCCCGAGTCTCTACACCCCTCCGACCAGGCGGAGGACCTCCAGTTGTCTCCAGAACCCTTCGGGGTGCTACCTGGTAGCGAAAGGACAGAGACTCTCCTATACTCTGTACCTGATACCTCGCTCGCTTCGTCCAGTGAGTCCAACCTAGTGTACTCCGAAGCAGAGGTTACTCCCGAGTCTCTACACCCCTCTGACCAGGCGGAGGACCTCCAGTTGTCTCCAGAACCCTTCGGGGTGCCACCTGGTGGTGAATGGACAGAGACTTTCCTATACTCGGTACCCGATACCTCGCCTGCTTCCTCCAGTGAGTCCGACCTAGTGTACTCTGAAGCAGATGTTTTCTCTGAGCCTCTGCACTCTTCTGACCCGGCGGAGGACCTCCAGTTGTTTCCTGAATTCTCCGGGGTACCACCAGATAACAAAGAGACAGTGACTTTTCCTCATTATGTACCTGATAACCCGTCTATTTCTTCCTGTGAGCTTGACAAGATGTACCTCGAAGCAGAGATTACCCCCAAGTCTGTCCCCCTCCAACCCGGTGAAGGACTTCCAGTTGTCTCCTGTAGCCTCTGGGGTGCCACCTGAAAATATGTGGAGAGAGACTTCCTTGTGTGCTGTTCCTGGTACTCCACCCGTTTCGTCTGTTGCTAAGGATGGCTGGATAGGAGGTAGCATCCTAGCTAACCAGATGAGATCAATTTTTCCTGTGGACAGTGGAAGTGATCTCCTTGAAGTGAACGACTGGTCCTCGAATTCCCTGCGGAAGATTCTGGCAGGCCTGAAGAAGAGGGGGCGTAAGGGGGGGGGTACTGTAACATACCTGGCGGCGTCCTTGCATGGTGGTCCATCTCCCACTGTGCAAGAGCGCGCACTTGATCTCCAGTCCAGAATGTCTTTCTGGCTTCCCTCCTTGCTGTCTGTTTGTCTGTTTTGGCTGCATAGGGCGACGCCCGCTGAACTTCCTGTTTCTTGTACCTGCTGCGGACACGCCCCTGTTGCACCTTCAGCCTATTGCTGTCCATCTTTGGGTATTTATACCACCTTCTTCCTCAAGATGGCGCCTGAGCATTGTGTCCTGTCAGTCGGCTTTTTTGTCTCTGACATGCCAGGTCCTATCCTGTTTTCCTGCCTGTTTTCCAGTTCTGTGTCTGAACTGTGGTCTGTTCTTGTGAACACGCTTCTTGCCTGTTCTTTCGCCTTCTAGGGCCTGTATTCCTAGATCTGCCTGTCTGTGCCTTGCGGTATCTGTTCCCGTCTGAACAGAGTCCTGTTTGTGTCTCTGCCTTTCGGTATCTGTTCCCGTCTGAACAGAGTCCTGTTTGTGTCCCTGCCTTGCGGTATCTGTTCCTGTCTGAACTGAGTCCTGTCTATGTCTCCTGCCTTGCGGTATCAGTTCCCGTGTCTGAACTGAGTCCTGTCTGTGTACTCTTGCCTGCTGCCTTTCCTGGAGGCTGTATTTCCAGGCCTGTCTGAACACGCTCCTAGCCTGTTCCTCCCGCCTTCTAGGGGCCGATTACCTAGATCCGTTCCTGTATCTTGTCTGTCCTGTCTGAACACGCTCCTTGCCTGTTCGTTCCGCCTCTCTGGGGGCCGTATTCCCAGACCCGCTCCTGTATCCCGCTGCAGTGTCGGTCTCTTCCGTACACTCAGTTCCAGTCTGAACTCTCTCCTATCCTTTACCTGTTTTGCCTCTATGTCCGTTCCTTTCCTTTTTCTGCAGAGTCTGAACTCGTACCTAACTCCTGCTTGTTGTCTCTGTACTCCCGTTTGTGAGTTTGTGGTCCACGTGCTACTTCACCGCAAGTACCCTGTGGGTATCTGGCTCTGCCTTTCCCTTCCTGTCTGTTCCGTGTGAACAGAGCCCTGTCCGTCCTGCTCTGACTCCTTGCTCACTGCTCCGGCAGCCTTGCTCCGCTCTGACCCTTTTGCTCTCTGCTCCGGCAGTCCTGTCCTGCCCTGCTTCTGCTCGCTGCTCCGGCAGTCCTGTCCTGCCCTGCTTCTGCTCGCTGCTCCGGCAGTCCTGTCCTGCCCTGCTTCTGCTCGCTGCTCCGGCAGTCCTGTCCTGCCCTGCTTCTGCTCGCTGCTCCGGCAGTCCTGTCCTGCCCTGCTTCTGCCCGCTGCTCCGGCAGTCCTGTCCTGCCCTGCTTCTGCCCGCTGCTCCGGCAGTCCTGTCCTGCCCTGCTTCTGCCCGCTGCTCCGGCAGTCCTGTCCTGCCCTGCTTCTGCCCGCTGCTCCGGCAGTCCTGTCCTGCCCTGCTTCTGCCCGCTGCTCCGGCAGTCCTGTCCTGCCCTGCTTCTGCCCGCTGCTCCGGCAGTCCTGTCCTGCCCTGCTTGTGCTCGCTGCTCCTGCAGCCCCGTCCTGCTCTGTTCTTGCCCACCGCTTCGGGCGTTCCCTCTCTGCTGTGGTTGTCTACCGCATCTGCGGTTCTGTGACCCAGTCTGTACTGGGTCTTAACCTTTCTGTGCTCCAGCCCGTCCTTTTGGCCAGTACCTCCCTGCCTGCATACTCGCCTGTATCCACCCATCTGCATACCTGCCGTGTTTGCTTACATCCACCAGTCTGTGCCAGCCTAACCTGCCTGTTCCAGTAATCCCAGTGTGGGTCTACCCCCGTGTCCGGAGTTTGACCTGGAGTAGCACCTGGTCCCTCTGCCCGGTTTCTCCCTGGTGCACTGGCGTCGTATGCCGTTGTGCCACCTTGGTCGGATCGGCCAGATACTTAGTCACGCCCCTCCAGGCACTCTCCGGTCCATGGTCCAGTGGAACCACAACACCCGCACACGCCAGTCAGTCCGGGCGTGTGCATAACACAGATCAAGTACACTAAACTCTCGTCTGCGAGCTTGTGGTTCAATAGCTTAAGCTCTTGCCTGTAATGTTAAGTTTGTGGGTTTGAGACCAGGGGAAACTCACAAAAAGAGAGAAAATGATCTTTTTGCCATTTCTTCTTATTATTTTTACTACTTTTATAGGAACAAAAAAAATCTTTTCTTCACCTCAGTATACAGGCAACATAGAAATACATTGTTATTAGTGATGAATAGTGATGAGCGAACGTGCTCGCCACTGTTCGGTACTCACCCGAGCGTCGCGGTGCACGACAAGCTCGGCGAGTATTTCCGGGTTGCTCGGGCGGGAACTCGGGTCTCCTCCCTGCATGTTTGGCGCTCTTTACAGAGCCAATGAACATGCAGGGATTGCCAGCCAGTCACTGTAATGCCGTAGCCATGTTGGTTGTGGCATTACAGTGATTGGCTGGCCGCACAGCGTCATCAGGTGTATATCAGACCTGGCACCGCCATGCTCATCACAGTCACTCCGGATCAGACAGTGTAGGGAGAGCTGCTGCTGAGCTAGGGAGAGATTCGCTTGTTCATAGTTAGTATAGGTATTCCACAACATATATATATGTACATATACTGTATATACACTGCTGAAAAAAATAAAGGGACCCCTGAAATACCCCTCCTAGATCTGAGTGAATGAAATCTTCTCATTGAATACTTTGTTCTGTACAAAGTTGAATGTGCTGACAACAAAATCACACAAAAATCATCAATGGAAATCACATTTATTAACCTATGGAGGCCTGGATTTGGAGTCACCCCCAAAATTAAAGTGGAAAAACACACTACAGGCTGATCCAACTTTGATGTAATGTCCTTAAAACAAGTCACAATGAGGCTGAGTATTGTGTGTGGCCTCCACGTGCCTGTATGACCTCCTTACAATGCCTGGGCATGCTCCTGATGAGGCTGAGTATTGTGTGTGGCCTCCACGTGCCTGTATGACCTCCCTACAACGCCTGGGCATGCTCCTGATGAGGCTCAGTATTGTGTGTGGACTCCACGTGCCTGTATGACCTCCCTACAATGCCTGGGCATGCTCCTGATAAGGTTGCGGATGGTCTCCTGTGGGATCTCCTCCCAGACCTGGACTAAAGAATCCGCCAACTCCTGGACAGTCTGTGGTGCAACGTGACGTTGGTGGATGGAGCGAGACATGATGTCCCAGATGTGCTCAATCGGATTCAGGTCTGGGGAACGGGTGGGCCAGTCCATAGCTTCAAAGCCTTCATCTTGCAGGAACTGCTGACACACTCCAGCTACATGAGGTCTGGCATTGTCCTGCATTAGGAGCAACCCAGGGCCAACCGCACCAGCATATGGTCTCACAAGGGGTCTGAGGATGTCATCTCGGTACCTAATGGCAGTCAAGCTGCCTCGGGCGAGCACATGGAGGGCTGTGCGGCCCTCCAAAGAAATGCCACCCCACACCATTACTGACCCACTGCCAAACCGGTCATACTGAAGGATGTTACAGACAGCAGATCGCTCTCCACGGCGTCTCCAGACTCTGTCACGTCTGTCACATGTGCTCAGTGTGAACCTGCTTTCATCTGTGAAGAGCACGGGGCTCCAGTGGCGACTTTGCCAATCCGGTTGTTCTGTGGCAAATGCCAAGTGTCCTGCACGGTGTTGGGCTGTGAGCACAACCTCCATCTGTGGACGTCGGGCCCTCATACCACCCTCATGGAATCGGTTCCTTCCTTGCTTTTAAGAGTGACCCCAGGGTACGGGCCCGGGAGCCGGCCACCGCGACATCCCCCAAAACTAACAACAAGGCCCGGGCGCCGAGTCCTCCCCAACATCCCCTGGGCGCGTCATAGTCCTCCAGGTGTCCGGTGGTCCCTACTGGGTGTAAAGGGTCCCTGTAGGCGCGGACCTGGTGTCCGGTGTATATTTCGGGGTGAGCCTGGTACGCTCCTCTGCCCCCTCAACTCCTCTCTCTTTTCCTCCTTGCCGTCGGCCGCACTCAGGGACCTCACTACGGCAGCAGCAGACGAGCTGCGTCTTCGCTGGTCTCAGCGTCAGCACGCTCTCCGAACTCAACACTGCACTAACTTCTGACTAACTGAGCTGCCTGGCTCCACCTTCCCTATATATATCCCTAACAGGCTCCCTCTGCTGGTCTGAGGTGGTAGGGTGGAGGTGTGTGAATGTAATGAGGGCCTCTTGTGGAGAAGTCCATCCATGCACCCTGGGTCCTGTGGTACCTGTGCACAGCAGGGCGCCACATTCCCCCCTAGTACAATTCAGTACTCCTGGACTGAAGCATTTTTGCAAAACAGGTTACAACAATAACAACTGTAGCACCCTGAGGATTCGGCTGCTACAGGGGTATTGCACCTCAAGCCAGAGGTGTGATATTCCACTCCCGGGTAAGGATGGAGTGTGGAACTGAGCTCAGTTAGCTGCATACACTACATACATCCCATTTCCGAGGGACAGACCGATGGTACTCCCACTAGGTATATGTGCAGGTACGACAGTGTCTGTCCCTGGCTGGAGTGGGAGGGGGGTGGAACATCCCAGTAGTGTAGGGGCAGATAGGGGGAGCAGTCTGGGTAATGCTAGGAGCTCATTGGGTGCTGGTCACCTGAGCTCACACATAGAGGGAGTATATAAGGTGGGCACCATCTTAGAACAGGGTATTTTGTAGAGAGGTCCAGGAGAGCCTGCAGAGAGAAGAGAGAGAGGAGGAGAGAAGGACCCAGAGGGGAAGAAGAAGGAACCCCAAGAACCCAGAATTAGACCAGAAGGGTGAAGGGTTGGCACAAGGGTACCGGATCCCAAGCTGGCAGAGGCAAAGCACACCTTAGCCAGAGACCGGAGGTCGTGGGCAGGATCTGCCACGACCCTCACCAAGTCCACAAGGAAGGCACACCAGGTATAGGGTCAGGGAACCCCGAAGAGGTGCACCCACCAAGAGGCCCGAGGGAGCCGGACATAAGTGGACCCCTGGTGAG
This sequence comes from Phyllobates terribilis, assembly GCF_046119375.1. NCBI lineage: Eukaryota > Metazoa > Chordata > Amphibia > Anura > Dendrobatidae > Phyllobates > Phyllobates terribilis. The sequence continues at coordinate 203,789,612 of NW_027362768.1, read as the reverse complement.
AAAGGCCAGTAGAAAGGAAAGTCAGAAAGGGAGCTCAGGACCACGCTCCAGAATTGCTTGGGGGTTGGCCGAGTCCAGGACCTGGTGGACGCAGCACGGCTCGGGCGGTCACTCAAGGCCAGAGTGACCAACAGAACAGCAGTAAGTAAAAACCCTGAACTGCACAGCCCGACTCTGAGTCTTCTTACCATCCACACTGCACCTCCACTACCACCATCCTCTACACCTGACCCCCTGAGGCTATACCCCTCCCGTTGGGGGTTATACTATCACAGCTGCACACATACCACCAGCCTCAGCGGACCCTGCTGCAGCGGCGGCCTTTTGACCGCAAATCAACGGGTGGCGTAGTCGACACTAAGAACACTAACAACATCTGTAAAGACTGCCACACACTGAGCTTGACACCCTGGGCACGGACCGGGTCGCCGCCACTCGGAGACTACAACCCCCATCTGATCCGGCTCCGGGTATTCCCCAAACAGCACTGGCCCAGGGGGCGCGTCAACTTTGGCATAGTCGGCAGGATAACGTGCCCGCAACAACCGGGTACTGCGTGCCTGAAGAAAAGTTCACCGTTACCTCAAAAAGAAGTCTCCCGCCGGTTCCGGAGGGTCCCCGCCAATGGACCCCATCACAGGTCGTTTCCCGCCGGTTGTCCGCCATTTGCAGCTTTTTGCCGCCATCCATGGAGTTTCCCGCCACTGGGAGACGATTCCCGCCATTTCCAAAGATTTCCCGCCTTGGAAGAGCGGACGCCATTATGGGCGTGCCAGAGGGTGGCAAAAGGCCACCTCCCATCGTGGGCCAGGTCGAAGAATGGCGCCAAAAGCAAAGCAGAAGCCGCGGCCGCGATCCCTGTGACGTCACGCGCCTCAACCCTGAGCGCGGCGAAGCAGGAAATACCATCGGCCTGGTCGCAAGGTCTAGTACCTCCGGGCGCCGCAATTCCAACAGCGCCCCCTACCTCCGCGGAGCCACCGGCCTTGGCGCAGGGCCGAGTACCCCCGGGCGCCGCCGTCCTTACGGTGCCCTTTACCTTTAGGGTGCCCCAAGCCTGGTCGCAAGGCCTGGTCGACCCGGGCGCCGCTACCATCAACGCGCCCTCAACATCTCGAGTGCCGCACCTGGGCGAAGATCTATTTGCCCAGCACACGTGCCCGGATGGGCAGCCCTTTGTATGGCCCCAGGAGTACTACCAACTGGAACTCCAAAGAGCAAGGCCCCTGTGCGAGCCCCTGATTCCGGCTCCGAAGCCCGTCAGGAGAACCCCGCTCCCGCTAGAAGAAGCACAATTCAAGTGGGACCCCACCGGAGGAGACCTCATGGGGTTCACTCAAGAAACGCGGGCAGCCGCAGCAGAGCGAGTGGAGTGCTGCCGCCAGCAGTTGGCAGCCTTCGAGCAAGAGGACCCGGAAGGGTCTGAAGACAAAGAAGGAGCAGGAGGACGCCGTCGTTAAAGTACGGTAAAGAGACTGTAAATAGTTACCCGTCGGGGTACAGTGAACTGTTGCTGCTTTAAATATGTCCCCGTTGGGACAAGAGTGAACTGTTAACCCGTGTGTCCCTTAATCCCACTGGCCGAGGACTGAGAGCGGCCATACCTCCCCTTGTATATAGTTGCGCTTTCTAAGGCGCCCCTTATTGGTTTTATAGGAAAGCCGTGTTTTTCTACAGGAGACTGTCGCACTTTACCCGGTCACAAGTTGCACCGTGGCCGGAGGAACAAGAAAGTCTACAAGAATGTTATTTATGAAAAGTTTTATATGACAGGTTTATTGCTGATGATATATATATAATGTTTTATATGTTTATGTTGTTATGAAAATTTGTATGTTTGTGGATGTTTTGTTCTCTTACAGCCCGAGGACGTGCTGTGATTTACCAGGGGGGAATGTAGCACCCTGAGGATTCGGCTGCTACAGGGGTATTGCACCTCAAGCCAGAGGTGTGATATTCCACTCCCGGGTAAGGATGGAGTGTGGAACTGAGCTCAGTTAGCTGCATACACTACATACATCCCATTTCCGAGGGACAGACCGATGGTACTCCCACTAGGTATATGTGCAGGTACGACAGTGTCTGTCCCTGGCTGGAGTGGGAGGGGGGTGAAACATCCCAGTAGTGTAGGGGCAGATAGGGGGAGCAGTCTGGGTAATGCTAGGAGCTCATTGGGTGCTGGTCACCTGAGATCACACATAGAGGGAGTATATAAGGTGGGCACCATCTTAGAACAGGGTCTTTTGTAGAGAGGTCCAGGAGAGCCTGCAGAGAGAAGAGAGAGAGGAGGAGAGAAGGACCCAGAGGGGAAGAAGAAGGAACCCCAAGAACCCAGAATTAGACCAGAAGGGTGAAGGGTTGGCACAAGGGTACCGGATCCCAAGCTGGCAGAGGCAAAGCACACCTTAGCCAGAGACCGGAGGTCGTGGGCAGGATCTGCCACGACCCTCACCAAGTCCACAAGGAAGGCACACCAGGTATAGGGTCAGGGAACCCCGAAGAGGTGCACCCACCAAGAGGCCCGAGGGAGCCGGACATAAGTGGACCCCTGGTGAGAAAGGCCAGTAGAAAGGAAAGTCAGAAAGGGAGCTCAGGACCACGCTCCAGAATTGCTTGGGGGTTGGCCGAGTCCAGGACCTGGTGGACGCAGCACGGCTCGGGCGGTCACTCAAGGCCAGAGTGACCAACAGAACAGCAGTAAGTAAAAACCCTGAACTGCACAGCCCGACTCTGAGTCTTCTTACCATCCACACTGCACCTCCACTACCACCATCCTCTACACCTGACCCCCTGAGGCTATACCCCTCCCGTTGGGGGTTATACTATCACAGCTGCACACATACCACCAGCCTCAGCGGACCCTGCTGCAGCGGCGGCCTTTTGACCGCAAATCAACGGGTGGCGTAGTCGACACTAAGAACACTAACAACATCTGTAAAGACTGCCACACACTGAGCTTGACACCCTGGGCACGGACCGGGTCGCCGCCACTCGGAGACTACAACCCCCATCTGATCCGGCTCCAGGTATTCCCCAAACAGCACTGGCCCAGGGGGCGCGTCACAACAATAATAACAATTATAATAATTATGATAACATTAATAAAGTGACAATAAGTCCCGTAACCTGGTGTCCATTTCACCGATGAAGGAACATGAGTAATGTGAGGGACCCGCCTGAAAACCCTCAACATAGGCCCTGGGCGTGGCTACAGGGCATAGGTGATCCAGGTGCTGGACCACGTCTTCGGCCACACCAAACGGGTTTTTGTTCTGTGGTCACTTAAGGGGCAGTCCAGGGAGTGCAACTATGTACAGGAACAGTTTTTGGGCTGCTCACAGTCCTCAGCCTACAAGTCTTTATACCCTGACGGGTAACTAAATAAACACATATATTTCAGTTTATACAATAAACATAAGTAGGCAAGACCCCACTGGGTAACTATTTACACTGCAGGTATTTCTAACTTATTCCTTGTACCTGGCAGGGATCTGGCCTTTTGTACTGCGTGTTGACCTACGTCGTAGTGGGGTGTTGTTGATGTCTGTGTTTGCACTGTCTGCTACCCTGTCAGATCTACGTGTGGGCAAATTATAGAACTGTCTTAACCTCTCGATGGGACTGGCAAGTACACTGGTTGCTGGGCCTACTGGCTCTGCTTCTACTGGTGATCCTTCTTCCGGGGATTCTTCCTGAGCAGGCTCTTCTGGGGCACCCACAGGTCTTACTTGCAGTGGAGAGTCTTCTGGCTGTTGGTAGAAGTGCATCACAGGTATTATTACGGCTCCATCCAGTTGAGGCCAATCTGCCGGGAAATCTCCTAAAACAGTATGGAGTACATCTTCTTTGGGTTCTTCAGTCACTATAAGAGGTACTTCTTCCTGTGGCTTCAATAGACCTGGGCACAGCTTCAAGTGGTCTCTTGAAACTGTTACAGCTGTCTTTCCTCCATCTTTACTGATTAGACAGGTTTTCCTATTGTCGAATCTGGAATTCAACACAGTGTAAGGCTCTCTTTCCCACTGGTCGTCAAGCTTGTGGTTTCTTCTCTTTCGCTTCAGCACAACTTCTCCAGGAGTCAAGGGTTCGGCTGGTGCACTCTTGTTGTACTGTGCTTCCTGCTTATCTCTCACCCTATTTAGACTGTCTTCGACACAGGCCTGTACTCTCTTGTACTGCTCCTGTCGGGTCGTGTCCCAGTCTTCAGTGGACATGTCTGCTTCCAGCTCTACCACTTCAAGCTCCAGGTCCATGGGCAACTTTTCGGGTCTTGCTCTCATGAGGTACGCTGGAGTACAATTGGTGGAACTCATAGGTATGTGATTGTACAGATCTACCAGGTCAGGTAGTTTGTCTGGCCACTGATTACTTTCTTCTAGAGGTAAGGTCTTCAGCAGGTCTATGACGATATTGTTCATCTTTTCACATAGACCATTTGTTTGAGGGTGGTACGGCGTAGTCCGAATCTTCTTACACCCGTACAGATGGCAAAACTCTTTGAACAGCTCGGCTTCAAAGGCAGGGCCTTGATCCGTCAGCACCTTATCCGGGTATCCATGGGACCTGCAGAAGAATGCTTGAAACGTCCTTGCTGCAGTTTCTGCCGTCAGATCCTTGACGGGGGCTACCACCAGGAACCGGGAGTAGTGATCCACCATGGTCAGGGCATAAGAGTAGCCTGACCTGCTGGGTGACAGCTTGACGTGATCCAGAGCGACAATCTCCAGGGGCTGGGTTGTCTTGATGGACTGCAAACGTGCTTTCTGGCTGCTGTAGTCTTTTCTTCTGAGGCTACAGGGTCCACAATCCTGGCACCACCTCTCTATGGAACTCCACATTCCAACCCAATAAAAACGACTCTTCAGGAGGGTTTCCAGCTTCTTCCGGCCGAAGTGCCCTGCCTGATCGTGGTAGGCCTCCAACACCATCTGGATGTCTGTCCTGGGCACTACGATTTGCCATACCATCTCATGGGTCCTAGGGTTGACGTACCTTCGGCACAGCTTCTCTCTATAGATGAACAGCCGGCTTCTCTCATTCCACAGTTGCTTGGCTTGTGGAGAAGCATCGTTCTCCAGGGAAGAACCTTCCTGGGTTATCAGTTCTTTGATACGGCTGACAACCGTGTCGCTGTCCTAGGTCTCCTTCCAACTGTGATCAGGTAAAGGGTTTAGTGTCTTACCACAATACCTCCTGGAGGTGCGCTGCTCGTGGACCATCCCATTTCTATGGAAGGCAGGTAGCTCAATCTCCTCCAGGTCATCCACTCCTTCTTCAGTGTCCGACTCGTGAGGCATTCTGGATAAGGCATCGGCGTTGGCATTCTTGCGGCCTGCCCGGTACTTGATGGTGAACTGATAGTTTGACAGTCGGGCCATCCAACGCTGTTCCATGGCTCCCAACTTGGCTGTCTCTAGATGTGTCAGGGGGTTGTTGTCAGTATAGGCCGTGAACTTAATGGAGGCCAGGTAGTGCTTGAATCGTTCAGTGATTGCCCAGACCAAGGCCAGGACCTCCAACTTGAAGGAGCTATAGTTTTCAGGATTCCTCTCGGTAGGACGGAGCTTCCTGCTGGCATAGGCAATCACCTTCTCTTTGCCATACTGCTTCTGGCTTAACACAGCTCCTAGTCCCTCGTTGCTGGCATCAGTGCACAGCAGGAAAGGTTGGCTGTAGTCAAGGTAGGCCAGGATTTCTTTGCCAGTCAGGATCTCTTTCATCACTGCAAAGGACTCAGCCTGCTCTTTACCCCACTGGAAGGGTTTTTTTTGCCTCTGTGGGACAGGAGATCTTGCAAAGGCGCTGCCTTCTTGGTGTAGTGCTTTACAAATCTTCGGTAATACCCGACCAGTCCCAGGAACTGACGTACCTCCTTGAGATTCTTCGGTTCCGGCCATTTCTGGATGGCAGTGACCTTCTCCGGGTCTGGTGCTACTCCTTCTGGGCTGACGATGTGCCCCAGGTACTGAACCTTCTGTTTGAGCAGGTGGCACTTGGAAGGCTTCAATTTCATCCCATACCGGGACAATGCTTCAAATACCTCCGCCAGGTGCTTCAAATGGTCCTCATATTATGTTTTATAATATGTTGTAAACTGCTAAGGAAACCTGCAACGTTTAAGTAATGTGCCTCCCATAAAGGGAAGAAAATTATCTTCTATGTGAATGCATTCTCAAAATTGCATGTCTAAAATGTGTTTTTACTCTGTTCCAGCCCGCGGGCGTGCTGTGTTTTACCAGGGGGGTATGTGGCGCCCCTGCGGGTTCAGTCACCACAGAGGTACTGCATCTCACCCAGAGGTGTGGTACACCACTCTCAGGTAAGGAAGGAGTACTGCCCGGGACCCTAACACCTGCATCCAACACTACACTACTACAGACCAGCAGGAGGGGCAAGATGCGTTGCTTCCCTGCTGAGCCCTGTCCCTGGCTGGAGTGGGGGGAACCAAAGTAGGGGGAACTATGTAGTGGGTGTGGGTGGAGGAAGAAGATCAGGGGAGCACTTGTTAGGGATAGTATAAAATGAGAAGCCATCTTGAAATGACAGATCAGTCTGAGAGGAGAAGTAGAGGGAGCAGGAGCTCTGTAGGAGTTCTGCTCAGGAGGAGGGCCTAGCCAGAGAGGCCCAAGACTGAGGGGAGAGAGAGAGGAGCAGGAAAGGCTCCAGGAACGTGGAAGGGACTCCAGGGGTACGGGTAGTGCTGGAGGCCACCCGTACGCCCGAATCTACCAGGAGGTGGAGGGGTCAGGTCACACAGAGGTGACCGGTCCCTAAACTAGCAGAGTTATTTAAGCCTCAACTAGGAAACCGGAGGCTGCAGTATTTCAGGTACAGCAGCCACAAGCCACATCTGTCTCACCAAGAAGGTGGCCATAGAGGACCCAGGGGACAGAGAAGACGTCGCCCGGCAAGGTCCGCGGTCACTGGATTGGGACACTAGGTGTGAGGTGCAGGAAGACGGCCAGAGGGAATACACGGAAGGGGGTCCCGTTACGTATTCCGGAGAGACCTGGGAGTTTGCTGAACCCCTCCCTGAGTAAGCACAGAGCGCCGTGGGAAGTTACTCTAGTACTGGTAACTGGAAGTCTAAGAAACCGTGAGTAAACCCTGAGGACTGCACCTTACTGTCTCTGTGATCATTACAGTTATATGAAAAAGTTTGGGCACCCCTATTAATCTTAAGCTTAATGTTTTATAAAAATTGGTGTTTTTGCAACAGCTATTTCAGTTTGATATATGTAATAACTGTTGGACACAGTAATGTTTCTGCCTTGAAATGAGGTTTATTGTACTAACAGAAAATGTGCAATCTGCATTCAAACAAAATTTGACAGGTGCATAAGTATGGGCACCTCACCAGAAAAGTGACATTAATATTTAGTAGATCCTCCTTTTGCAAAAATAACAGCCTCTAGTCGCTTCCTGTAGCTTTTAATGAGTTCCTGGATCCTGGATGAAGGTATTTTTGACTATTCCTCTTTACAAAACAATTCCAGTTCAGTTAAGTTTGATGGTCGCCGAGCATGGACAGCCCTCTTCAAATGAAGATGTTCAATGATATTCAGGTCTGGGGACTGGGATGGCCATTCCAGAACATTGTAATTGTTCCTCTGCATGAATGCCTGAGTAGATTTGGAGCGGTGTTTTGGATCATTGTCTTGCTGAAAGATCCATCCCCTGCGTAACTTCAACTTTATCACTGATTCTTGAACATTATTGTCAAGAATCTGCTGATACTGAGTGTGTTTCACCCTGGCCTGGATGCCACAAATATAATAAAGCTGTGTCTGAGAGCAAGGGGGAGGTCCTCTAGTCAAGGACCATTAGCATGCAGCACCTCCTGTCCCAGACCAGTAGGGGGATCAGGCTGCCCCTATAAAAGCTGGAGCTGTGGGCAGGGTTAGAGAGAACTGGACAACCTGTCTCTGGATTGAGAGGTGTCCCAGAGCAGGGACAGACAGTTGTGTTGCAGCCTAAGAGGCCGTGTGGCAGTAGGAGAGCCACGAGCCAGGGACAAAAGGCCAAGTGAGCCTGTCCTGGCAGATAAAGAAACTAATCTACCAGACTTTGGTGTCTGAGGCTGGGAGGATTCCAAGTCCTACAGCAGATAACTAGTCCGCAGGCGACTGTATGTTCCTTGGCCTAAGAAGCCCGGAGGCTCCGCCACAGCAGAAGGGACTAGCAAAGCCGTACCAGGCCGGGAGTAGAAAGGGACCCAAGTTGCAAGCCATACGGGCGAGAGGACACGGTGAGCTCGGGAACGTGGGCTGTTACACTGCAAGGAGGGAAATAGCCAGAAGGAGCACAGAGAGCACGGTAGGCCTACACCCTCACCCTGACCAGGGTCAGCTTCCCACTTGTTCTCAGACATCCAGGCCCCCTCCTAGCCGGACCTGTTTCTGGGTCATTTTACCTTTTCTAATAAAGACCCTGAACTGTTTAAGAGGCCTCCGTTTACTGGCTATCACGGTCGGAATCATCCCCTCCATCATCCATTATATATACTGCCCTGGGGCCATACTCCTCCCGTGGGGAGTTGAACTATTCAGTGCTGTACATTTATATCAGCCCCAGCCATCTGCACTGCAGCGGCGGTTAGCCCTGACCGCAATCCACGGGTGGCGTAGTCGGACATTACCTACAGCACATCATAGACTGCCACTGGTCTGACCACCCTGAGCCACGGGACCGGGTCGCCACTACTACTCCCAGCATTGCCCTGAAGCCCGGTCCTGAGTGCCCCATGGCCCAGGGGGCGAGTCAAGTGGAATCCATGGGTCCCTCAACTTTAACAAGATTCCCGATGCCGGCATTGGCCACACAGCCCCAAAGCATGATGAAACCTCCACCAAATTTTACTGTGGGTAGCAAGTGTTTTTCTTGGAATGCTGTGTTTTTTTGCCGTCATGCATAACGCCTTTTTGTATGACCAAACAACTCAATCTTGGTTTCATCAGTCCACAGGACCTTCTTCCAAAAAGAAATTGGCTTCTCCAAATGTGCTTTTGCATACCTCAGCCGACTCTGTTTGTGGCGTGCTTGTGTAAGGTGCCCCAGCGAGGTAGTCGTGGGCGAGCTGTAGCCCCCTCTCGCTATGGCACCCTACAGACAATACGTGTCCTCTCTCTGAAGTGTGGCTGTGTATGTAGTGCTCTTCACTTACTTCACGCCATCCGATCGCGGCTGTCTCCAGGCAATTTTCTTCTGGGACCAGGGCAGCAATAATTTCAGAGGACACGAGGTTCTTAACCAGAACTTGGACTTTACTTGGGGAAGAGGAATATTTACAGTATTTACAGTCAGATATAATGGATAAGGCCCGACAGGTAATCATCTCCCTCACAGGCGCCGTTAACTGCTTCAGCCCTGGTTCCCTCTTTAAGCGGAGCATCTCTGTGGCTATAATTCCTGTCCCTAGAGACTCCTCTGTATTAACAGTGAACGGATCCGATATCTCTCCCCCACGTCTTGGCTTGGAGTACTGTTTAGCTTCCTCTGCTGCCTGCAGACCAGAAGTGCCCCGTGTCCTCACTACGCTTTGGTGAGTTACTACGGCGAGCGAACAGGACTCGTGCTCTTGCGTGGGGAGAAATGCGCACTGGGATCTCACTGTCTGAGGGTTCGGAGCTCCCGTCTACCCTAGCAGCCACTATAGTAAGGCTGTCTCATCAGGTCGCAATCCCTTCTTGTACTACTCTATCACTTCCTGATTCAGGAAATTAAAACAGAGACTTTCCTAATATGCCCACCCTCAGTGAGCTGTCATCACAGAACCTTAACCCATCACTGTCTATAGCTCGGCTAGCAGACTCATCCTGACATCTGCACCCCGAACAGTGGCATCTTGTGGCTGTTTTCAGGTACTACAGCCCAGAAGGAACTATACCAGGAACAAGCTCTATATCTCTCTAGGCTTGATAAGGGCACTAAGTTCCCCCTCTGCTCTACCAACCGGACCACTAAAGCTAACCCCCTTAGCTTGGCCTACCACAGTTGGGGAGGTCTGTCTTCAGGAACTCTTCCTTTTACTCTCTCAGTCTCAAGGGAAGGCTACGCCCTTCCCCACTATTACATTCCCCGACACTTTAATGTTGGTCGTCCCTGACCACACTAGGCAATAAACATCAATCAACAGTTATAAAATTACATTACTAAATTTTACTAAAACATTCTTAGTAAGCGACTGGTCCTGAGGTCATCTTCTTGGATGGAAGACCGGCCCTTCTCGGTTAAGGGCCCTGGAACAGCAATTCAGGACAGTCCACTATCAACTTTTTCAGAGGCACCGGTCCTTCTTGGTAAGGACCCTGGAAACGAAGTGTCCATGTCCACATTTTTAAATCAGGTCAACTCTTCAATAGCCCTTAATCCCCTCCTGGGGCTACATTCTGAGGCACACCGTCACAGGTAACACCCTGTGAGTCTCTTTTCTTCTTGGCCCTAGCGGGGGTCACCGGTTCTTCCCGCTAGGCCGCAAGTCTCTTAGATTCGGAGGATATCCATCCTCAAGGTGTGCCTCAGCAATTTAAATTCCAGCAGAAAAAGGCGCAACAAGCGCAGCAAAAAGAAAACAAAAATAAAAACAAAAAGAGCAGCTCTCCCGGGCACGCAACTTTTGGGTGCTGCTTAAGGCCTTCCTGGCCTAGGAGGTAGGGGAACAGTCCTCCATTTTTTTTTTTTGTTTCAACTGAAGTCAACATGGGGCACTTCGCCCCCACTGGGTAACAGTCCCAAACTACAGAAAGGACCACCACCGATGGGTCCTAGTAGGAGAAGAAGTGAAAGGTCAACGGACCTTTTAGCCCACTTAGCTCACTTCTTCCGGGCCTCCCTCTGTTCCCTCATGAAGGCGGCCCATGCTGCAGATGAAGGTGGCTTCCTCCACTTCCACGGCTGATCGGGGTATCTGCTAGGCCCGGGGTCCTCGTCCGAGGACGTAGCACTGCCACAGTCGACCTGGGTAGGGCCGTAGCTGGTGACAGAAAAATGATGGACCTCCTGGCTAACACCAGCCTGAGTCTCTCTAGCAGCCCCCTGCTCAACTGCCTCAGCCCCTCCTGGGTGTTGTGGTGCCGACTCCTTCTCTGGCACCTAACTAAGGAAATCGGCTTCCTTGCTGCTGGCGACATCCTCCTCCTCGTCGCTCACAATATCTCCCCACTGCCGCCTCCCAGGCTCCTCTGTCGGTGGAGTACTGGCCTTAGGTGGGGGCAGAAAGCCTTTAGGGGCTTCCCTAGCCCAGCGTTGCTTAGCCTCTCTTTTGGCCCTCCTCTCGAAGACCTGTCGGTCCTTCTCTAGGACGTCTTCCCATTTATATGGGCGGGTGACCGCAGCCGCATACCACCCGTTTTGGCACTCACATTTTACAAAGTGCACGATGTCCCCCACGTGCAGGTTGTGTAAACGGTCAGGCAGATAGTCCCGTTTTACCGCCTCGTGGGACACGAACACCTCGTGCCCGGTCCATTCTTCTTCCAGAAACCCGTACCCCTCATGGATACGGAATTCTATGACCCGCCCCCGGGTCTGAGCTTCCTCCACTGACTCCCTTCTTGCCGCGTTGGACCCCTCCAGCCAGCCTCTCAGGAAGGTATCGGTCCATCGCCGCTGTTCTCGCGCGGTCATTGGGGGGTCCCGGGTAGCCCACTTAGGACTCCTGGGCTCGGCGTACCACTCTGCCGAGGGGGAATGTAGGGCCTCCAAGGCCAACGACCAAAAATTCTCCCGCGGGGCCTTTCTTTTAGGGGGCTTCCCTTCCGCACCGTCCCCTGAAGGCCTGGGGGCCTCTGTTGCCACGGAAACTACTGGGGCAGGTACCGCAGACGTGACCGGCCGCTGGGGCATGGACCGCTCACCTTCTGTAAGCTTCGCTGCAGCTATTGCTCCGGCCCCACCTGGATGTTCTCCTCCCTCAGCCGAGGGGGACGTTTCCTCCGGCATCCGGCTCCAGCACCACATGTGAAGCTTGTGGACTAGCAGGCCCAGCTCCGGATCAGGCCTAGTGGCCCACTGAACAGCCACTGGGGGTAAAGGCAGCGGATCGCGGGCAGCGCCCGCCGGCGGACGACTTCCAGCCGCGGCCCCTGGTGTAGTGATCTTCAGGGGTTCCTCCTCACCGCTTGCCTCGCGCACGTTGTCAGGCTCTGGGGCTGCCATCCTCTCAGGACGTCTGCTGCCGCACCTCCTTCTCCTTACGTGCCGGACAGAAAATGTCGCCGGTCGCTTACCGGTGACGCGCGTCCTGCGCGTCCAGCTCCGCCTCTTCCTGGGCCGGACCTCTGACGCGACCGCCGCGTCACTCGTCACTCTCGGCCGCTCCGCCTTCAGCCGCGCCCCCTCTCTGCGCGCGCTGATACTCACGGGGCCGGACTTCACTTTGCGCCGCGCCCTCTTCCTCACTGGACGTCCCATCCTGGGGCGCATCTTCACCGCTGGGCCCATCCCTCTTCGGGCCGGAACTCGTAGGGGCTGGACATCTTTTCGCGCTCTCCAGCGCCGTCCACTCCCACGATGGGCGGTTCTTCTCCCAGACTTTACCGCCGTCGTCACCATCTTGGAATCCATGCTTCGGGCCGCCATCTTGGGCCGCATGCCTTCCAACACTTTCTCCTCAGTGTTCTGTGTCGGCTCTTCCCCGCTTTCTTCATGCGAGGAGCTCGCATCCTGCCGACTACGCCAAATGTAAGGTGCCCCAGCGAGGTAGTCGTGGGCGAGCTGTAGCCCCCTCTCGCTATGGCACCCTACAGACAATACGTGTCCTCTCTCTGAAGTGTGGCTGTGTATGTAGTGCTCTTCACTTACTTCACGCCATCCGATCGCGGCTGTCTCCAGGCAATTTTCTTCTGGGACCAGGGCAGCAATAATTTCAGAGGACACGAGGTTCTTAACCAGAACTTGGACTTTACTTGGGGAAGAGGAATATTTACAGTATTTACAGTCAGATATAATGGATAAGGCCCGACAGGTAATCATCTCCCTCACAGGCGCCGTTAACTGCTTCAGCCCTGGTTCCCTCTTTAAGCGGAGCATCTCTGTGGCTATAATTCCTGGCCCTAGAGACTCCTCTGTATTAACAGTGAACAGATCCGATATCTCTCCCCCACGTCTTGGCTTGGAGTACTGTTTAGCTTCCTCTGCTGCCTGCAGACCAGAAGTGCCCCGTGTCCTCACTACGCTTTGGTGAGTTTCTACGGCGAGCGAACAGGACTCGTGCTCTTGCGTGGGGAGAACTGCGCACTGGGATCTCACTGTCTGAGGGTTCGGAGCTCCCGTCTACCCTAGCAGCCACTATAGTAAGGCTGTCTCATCAGGTCGCAATCCCTTCTTGTACTACTCTATCACTTCCTGATTCAGGAAATTAAAACATAGACTTTCCTAATATGCCCACCCTCAGTGAGCTGTCATCACAGAACCTTAATCCATCACTGTCTATAGCTCGGCTAGCAGACTCATCCTGACATCTGCACCCCGAACAGTGGCATCTTGTGGCTGTTTTCAGGTACTACAGCCCAGAAGGAACTATACCAGGAACAAGCTCTATATCTCTCTAGGCTTGATAAGGGCACTAAGTTCCCCCTCTGCTCTACCAACCGGACCACTAAAGCTAACCCCCTTAGCTTGGCCTACCACAGTTGGGGAGGTCTGTCTTCAGGAACTCTTCCTTTTACTCTCTCAGTCTCAAGGGAAGGCTACGCCCTTCCCCACTATTACACTTGCAGAAACAGCTTCTTTCGCATCACTCTCCCATACAGCTTCTCCTTGTGCAAAGTGCGTTGTATAGTTGACCAATGCACAGTGATACCATCTGCAGCAAGTTGATGCTGCGGCTCTCTGGAGGTGGTCTGAGGATTGTCCTTGACTGATCTCACGATTCTTCTTCTCTGCCTTTCTGATGTTTTTCTTGGCCTGCCACTTCTGGCCTTAACAAGAACTGTCCCTGTGTTCTTCCATTTCCTTACTATGTTCCTCACAGTGGAAACTGACAGGTTAAATCTCTGAGACAGCTTTCTGTATCCTTCCCCTGAACAACTATGTTGAATAATCTTTGTTTTCAGATCATTTGACAGTTGTTTTGAGGAGCCCATGATGCCACTCTTCAGAGGAGATTCAAACAGGAGAACAAATTGCAAGTGGCCACTTTAAGTAGCTTTTCTCATGATTGCATACACCTGGCTATGAAGTTCAAAGCTCAATGAGGTTACAAAACTGTATCTGCGCCATCCTCTGCACTACACCATAACAGCAACAACTACACTCCCCTGGAGCTACGCTCTGCCTGTGGAGAGCTGAACCAACTCTGCTGCATTCACATCAGCTCCAGAGGACCTGCTCCGCAGCGGCGGCTCCATATAGCCGCATACCACAGGTGGTGTCACGAACATTTCATAAAAACTATAATCCCCTTTTATTGACCACCCTGGGTCACGGACCGGGTCACCGCCACTGTGACATCCCCTGCACCGACTGGACCGGCACCGAGTACCCCGCGGCCCAGGGGGCGCGTCACTTATGCTTCGTATACCCCTTTCACATGTAAAGCTCCATGGAATAAATGGCACTATAATAATAAATAATATTAATAATATGGTATAAATATTGCCTCAGGCGCACCATGTCATCCGCACACCGCTGACGCCTGGAGGGATTAATGCCACTTCTGTCTGGGAGGTGGTCACGGAAATCCATTAGAAGAAGTTTGTGGAGGTTGTTCACAGCCTCCAATCTTTGTTTCCTTGGCTGTGCAGACACTTCTTTACTTGAGAAGATAATGATCTGCAGAGTTACTCAAGGCACAAAAGAAATGTGGATCTTAAAGTGAAAACTGAGAGGAAGCTGGAGAGGTTAGAAAGCAGGCGATGATGAAGAGGCGAGGTGCAGACCTTCAGAGTGCAGAGGACAATGCGTGGTTAATGTCTCTTCCTAAACTAATAATGGAATAGGTTCACTTACTTTCTGTATGATATTGATAGTGATACCACAGATGTGTGTGGGCACAGAAAGTAGATGAGGTGGCAGACCAAATTCTGAACTGAAAAGCTAAGGCCACCAGTGACGTCACTAGAGAGGATGATATCACAGCGCCGATCACTGGTTACAGAGAATCTTAAGCATATTGAGAATTAGAATAGAAACCATAAGGGGCGGTGTACCCCCACAGCACCAGGCACAAGAAACACCAGCCCGACCCAGAGAAACACGGCACTGTCTCCATGGAAATCTTGGTGGCCGGCATTCATCAAGCTGCTTCATGCTCAGATGTATTTAGGATTATCCCAGGATTGTGGAGACCACAAAGTTCTTGTGATGTGAATATTCCTCCTGTGAATGTTATTAAAGAGGTGTCATAATCATATAACAGTGACGTCTTGTCTGATGGGAACCATTCATGGCCTCAGTGATTATCAGATTTGCTGTTTCTCTTCTCCATAATCCTCTCACAGGGGAGAAGTGACCTTACAGCCCCAAGAAGATCTGATTCTTTCAGCCTTTAATCAGAAAGCTCCGAGAACAAAACCTAAATGATGAGCGTGCTAATCCCATCACCATGTTTGTGAGGTGGCGGCGACCTGAGTGTAACACATAGACACCATGACACTGAGGACACACTATCTCAGACAGGGGCCTGGACTGCTCTGTAAGCATAACCTGGATGATTACTTCTTTCCAAAAACATAGCAAGACAACTTGGTGTTGGGTGAAGAAAGGTTAGCTTAGTCATGGAACCCTTCCCTCCATCTCAACCAGAGGAGGGTAACGGCTCCAAGAAACAAATGGAGGACTGTTGTCAGAAGCTGCAGGTGGGCACTGACTCCACTCCCTCACACCAAAAACAGGGAGTCCACCAGGTGGTTCAGGAGTACGAAAGAGTCTTTAGCAAACACCCGCTAGACTTTGGGCGAGTAAAGGGGGTAGAACACCACATCCCCACGGGAGACCATGCACCCATAAAGGAAAGATACCGGCCTGTACCCCCTGCACACTATCAGAATGCCAGGGGAATGTTGCGAGAAATGAAGGAGGCTGGGGTAATCAGGGACAGCTGTAGCCCCTGGGCAGCTCCACTAGTTCTTGTGAAAAAGAAAGATGGCACCATGAGAATGTGTGTAGATTACAGGAAGGTCAACCATATCACACACAAAGATGCGTATCCGTTACCTAGGATAGAGGAATCTTTAGCTGCATTAAAATCTGCTAACTTCTTCTCCACTTTGGATCTTACTAGCGGGTATTGGAAGGTTCCTGTAGCAGAGGCAGACAAGGAGAAGACCGCGTTCACCACCCCGATGGGTCTCAGCAAATTCAACTGCATGCCGTTCGGGCTCTGCAATGCACCAGGAACCTTCCCGCGGTTGATGGAGTGCTGTCTGGGGCACAGGAATTTCGAGACTGTCCTGCTATACCTGGACGATGTCATCGTGTATTCCAAAACATATGAGGACCATCTGAAGCACCTGGCAGAGGTGTTTGATGCCCTGGCAGGCTACGGCCTAAAGGTGAAACCCTCCAAGTGTCATCTACTGAAACCAAAGGTACAGTACCTGGGACACATGGTGAGTGCTGACTGAGTAGCTCCAGACCCCGATAAGATCACGGTGATTAAGGACTGGCCAAGACCCTCCAGCATAAAGGAATTGCGGCACTTCCTCGGGTTGGTAGGCTACTACCGAAGATTCATCCCCGGGTTCACCAAAATGGCAGCCCCTATGCAAGACCTCCTGTTGGGTCAGTCAAAGACCAAGAATCAGAAGCCGCCCTTCAGGTAGGACAAGCTGGAAGAGGAGTCTTTCTGCCAGCTGAAGATGGCCCTCATGGGGGATGAGATCCTGGCTTACCCTGATTACGGCCAACCTTTCATCCTCCACACGGACGCCAGTAACGTGGGGCTGGGAGCCGTACTATCCCAGATCCAGCAGGGCAGAGAGCGGGTAATTGCTTACGCCAGCCGAAAACTACGGCCCACAGAAAGAAACCCTGAGAATTATAGCTCCTTCAAGCTAGAGTTCCTGGCAGTGGTGTGTGCAGTGACGGAACGTTTCAAACATTACCTTGCCTCTGCCAAGTTCACTGTGTACACGGACAACAACCCGCTGACGCACCTGGACACTGCAAGACTTGGTGCCCTGGAGCAAAGATGGATGGCCCGGCTGTCCAACTATGAATTTATCATCAAATACCGGGCGGGACGCACAAATACCAACGCAGACGCCCTGTCCAGGATGCCAAACTTGCCGGACGGAGGGGAAGATCCAGAAGAACTGGAAGAAATTGAACTCCCTGCGTTCCACCGTCATGGGATTACCCAGTATTCCCACTGTGTAAGGGACAAGCACTCTGCCACGTTCAATCCCTTACCCCACTACAGCTGGGCGGAGACGCAAGACAGTGACCCAGCCGTCCGCCTGGTAAAAGAGATGCTGACACAGGCTGATGCCCGCCTTGACCCAGACGCTCCGGAAGAGACCAAACAGCTGTGGAAGGAGAAGAGTAAACTGTTTCTCTACAAGGGGAAGCTGTGCCGGAGAATTGTCAACTCCCGGACACATGAGCTGACCTGGCAGGTAGTGGTCCCGAGACGGGACGCGGCTATGGTCCTGGAGGCATACCACGACGGAGCAGGGCACTTTGGATGGAAGAAGTTGGAGTTCCTGTTGCGTGAACGGTTCTTCTGGGTAGGCATGAGAGGGACCATTGAGAGATGGTGCAGAGACTGCGGCCCGTGCAACCTGAGAAGGAAGGACCGTGCCAGCCAGAAGACTCCCCTGCAGCCCATCATCACCAAGCAGCCACTAGAACTGGTAGCCCTGGACCATGTGAAGCTGGCTCCAAGTAGGTACGGGTACGTCTATGCCCTCACCATCGTAGACCACTACTCCAGGTTCCTGGTGGTGATCCCTGTCAAGGACTTGACGGCTCAGACAGCAGCTAGAGCCTTCCAGCAGCACTTCTGCCGTCCACACGGGTATCCGGAGCAAGTGTTGACTGACCAAGGTCCAGCCTTCGAAGCGGAGGTCTTCCAGGAGTTCTGCAACCTGTATGGCTGCAAGAAGATAAGGACAATGCCCTATCACCCCCAAACCAACGGATTGTGCGAGAAGATGAACCAGGTGGTGATAGACTTTCTGAAAACGTTGCCCCTGGAAGAACGCAGTCTGTGGCCTGAAAAACTGCCTGATCTGGTGGACTTGTATTACCACATCCCAGTAAATTCCACCAACTGCACCCCGGCTTACCTAATGAGAGCAAGACCTGGTAAGCTGCCTATTGACCTGGATATGGGAGTCCTGACACCCGAGGACACCTCGCCAGAGGCAGACTGGGATACAGAACGGCAGCAGCAGTACCGGAAAGTGCAGGAGAGTGTTGAGAGAAGTCTGTCTCAAGCAAGAGAAAGGTAAGAGAGGACTTACAACCAGCATGCTCCCGCTGTTCCCCTGGCACCCGGAGAGCAGGTCTTGAAGAGGAAGAGGCGGCTCCATAAGTTGGATGACCAGTGGGAGAAAGACCCGTACACAGTACTGCCCTCAAGCCATGAAAATCCGAAAGTATGCATTATCAGTAAGGATGGAGGAGAGACCACAGCCACTGTCGCCAGGGACCACTTGAAGAAGTGTCCCGAGCAGCTGCAAAGCACTGATGAAGACCAAGATAGCCCTCAACCCGCAGAGGAAAGGGAAGAAATGGTCAGTACAGTGCTCGGAGAATTTCCCCGGTCCTGGACACAAATTAACGCTATTGTGGTACCCGTCCTTACCTTTCTCCAGCCAGCCCCTCAAGGGCCTACAGAAGAGCAAGTAGTGTTGGAAGAGCAACCGGCCCCGGAGGCAGAAGATTCCATACCAGCAGCCCAGGAGAATCAACCCTCTGCTAGTAGTGAGCCTGCCGTGCCCATGGTAAGCCAAAGAGTACGCAGAAAGCTGCCCAACCTACCCATAACATCTCCAAACACCTGTAGTGCAGACACTAGCGAGCCCACTACACAAGTACGTAGGTCCACCAGGAGCACTAGAGGTCAGATGCCCGCTCGCTGGAGAATCTAAAAAGTGATATATACCTGTACATTGCAAATGTTGAAATGTTTAATGTTTGTTGCCTGCATAATAATTGTGTTTTTCTAGTTACCCGACAGGGTCATGGACTGACAGGTTATGGACAATGAATAACCGGAACTGTACCTTGTAAATAGTTGCACCTGTTAAGTGCCCCTTTTTGTCCAGACCACAGAACAAAAACCCGTGGAGGTGGCTGAAGACGTGGTCCAACTCTGGATCATCGATGCCCTGTAGCCACACCAGGGCCTACGTGGAGGGTTTGGGACCGGTCCCTCAAAGTGCATCTTGGGTGACATGGACACCTGGTTACGGAAGCGCCGTGACCTATAAAGACTAAACTTCTTGTATATATGTTGTGTTATTGCTTATACCCTGTTATGTTATGTTTTCATGAAAATGTGTTTAGTCCCGGAGTACTAAAATTCACTAGGGGGGAATGTGGCACCCCAGGGGTCTGGTTGCCACAGTGGTAGAAATACCATGTTTGAGAGAGAGCATGGGTTTTCCTAGTCAGGAGCACTTTAGCATGCAACACCTCCTGCCCCAGTCCAGGGAGGGGAGGAAACTGCCCTTTATAAACTGGGTCTGGGGTGGGGTTAGTTAGTCAGAAAAGAGTCAGAGTCTAGGAAGGGACAGAGCAGCAAGGAGCTCTGTAGGACACCGGAGCAGAGAGCCAGGGATTGGAGCTGATAGAGCTCATCCTGGCAGAAGATGCAGAGAACCGGACACCGGAGTCCGAGGCTGTGGGGATTATACATCCAGCAGCAGAAACCACACGGCAGGGGATTTCAGGTCCTCTGGCCATAGAAAGCCCGGAGGCTCAGTCACACGCAAGGGACCGGCAACGCCATCGAGGAGCGGAGGCTACCAAAGACCCCAAGTCACCAGCCATACGGGTGAGCACCACACGGTACACTCAGGGACATGGGCTACTACACGACTACAGCAGGGTAGCCAGGAAGAGTGCAGTCAGACGGGAAGGCCTATATCTCCACCTGGCCAGGGGGACTCTTGTCCGCTCACAGACTGACCAGGTCTCTAATGTTAGCCAGTACTCCCGGCAGGGCCTTCTTCAGTACCAACAGTAAAGACCCTGAACTGCACTGCACGGACTCTGAGTCATTTCTGCTGCGCCCATGCACCACGACCCTCACCATCTATACACGCTGCCCTGAGGCTATACTCCTCCCGTGGGGAGTTATACTACTCTTTGCTGCGCACCCAACATCAGCCTCAGTGGTCTGCCCGCAGCGGCGGTTCTTAGTGACCGCAATCCACGGGTGGCGTAGTCGGACAATTAAACATTGAAAACCAAATAAACAGATCCGCCACTGGTTTGACCACCCTGAGCCACGGGTCCGGGTCGCCGCCACGGAGACTGCAACCCCCAGCATTACACAGAGACCCGGCTCCGGGTATTCCCCCACACACGGCCCAGGGGGCGTGTCACTGTCATGTCCTTTAACCCTAGAACGCATGACCATAAAATCTACTTTTTCACATACCTGTGGCCTTTTAGGCCCGTGTGCAAATAACATGGAATAACTCAAACAAAAATGACAAACAACTATATACATGAGGAATACCTAGAGTTTCAAAATTCTAACTAAAGTAATCTTGTAGAAAATAGAAAACAATTAACAGGGCGGTCCTGTGAGGCCCCAGGTATGCGTTCTAGGGTTAATAAAATAAAACTTAAAGGACACGTCAGGGTCCCCCGGACTGCAGAGGCGCTGCAGCAGCTGAGTCCAGAGGAATGTTCAGCTAAGCACAGAGAAAGAAATGAACTAGAGTGTTAAGTGCACACACAAGTAGTAACTAACAAGGTATAATGCTGGGAGTTATCAACACTCCAGAAACAAAACTAATAAACTTCTGCACTGCAAGACACCGCTGTGCAGAGCAGGAAGGATTTGGCAGCATGAAACGCCTGAGCACTAGATGGCGGCGTATAGAGCTGCAGATAGCTGCAGGCCAGGAAAGGCCTGGCACCTAAGATCCTAAAGAGGAAGAGGATCTCTGCAGCACCCAACACATGGGTGTAAAAGCGGCAGTGTGACCACACATACAATGGTGGACCCTGGAATACTGGATCGGTAGCGAGGACGCCTCCGTGGCATGGACACCAACCGGTGAACCGACACGGTAGAGCGTGCTGCTCACAGCATTCCCCTAGCCCTAATTGATGACTAGGATGACTAGGGAGCACACAGCAGGAACCCTTGACAACGACTCTCACACACCGCATTTACTGCCAGAGACCTCACCCCAGGTTAGAAAGAGAGAGACTAGGCACCGGGACGGAGCCCACCGAGCCCTAAAATACACTAGAGACAGCCCCTGCCCCCCAAAACAACCAACCACGCTGTACCACACAGCAGGGGCATGGCTTAGCGGCACATGACTGCAAGGGGGCATGGCTTAGTGGCACATGATTGTAAGGAGGCGTGGCTTGGCTGCACATGACCACAAGGGCGTGGCTTCGAGGCACGTGAGCAGAAACGCAAAAACCACACTTAGAATCCCTAGAACGGAACCTAAATGCTGACAATTACTGACCAGCAGGAAAGGGCCTGGCTGGACGCCGAGAGAAAGCCCTTCTCCTGCGTACCGGCCTAACAGAGGCTGTCTCTAGGATCCAGCGGCTACCTCCCACTGGCTAATTAACATCCTTCCTGGGTGTATAAATACCTGCTATGTTTCAGAGGGAGGTGCTGGCGATATTCATTAGTACTTATGAAGGCTTTAGCAAGAGCAGTACTTCGTCCTCTCTGGAGCTTGAGGACGTGTGTACATTTGTCTGGATTCATCTAAAGCTAAGCAATTTTCCCGTTTGTGTACCCTTGTTGTCTGTAGTGTTTAGTGGAGATCGACTAGTGCTCATTTCCTTCCTTCCCTAGCATTAACCATATGCCAGAGAAAGACAGGGCAAGGCACGCGTGTGGCGATTGGTGAAGAGCCAATACAGGGACGTTAGGGGAGACAGGCTGAAGAGTTGTGGACAGCTCTGAAAAAGCAGGCTGATCTGTGGCTGACACCGCTGAACCTACAGCCAGGCATGGTCGTGTGTGACAATGGCCAGAACCTGGTGGCGGCTCTGAGGCGAGGCGAGCTCACACACGTACCATGCCTGGCCCATGTGCTTAACCTCATGGTCCAGCGGTTTCTCAAAAGCTACCCGGAGCTGCCGGATCTACTTGTCAAAGTATGCCACCTGTGTGCCCATTTTAGAAAGTCAGCTACAGCTTCTGCCGCCCTTGCCATGCTTCAGCAGCGTTTTCAGCTTCCGGCTCACAGACTGGTGTGTGATGTCCCCACGCGTTAGAACTCTACACTGCAGATGTTGGAAGGATTTGTGAGCAGAAGAGGGCAGTTGTTGAGTACCAGCATCAACAAGGCCATCAGTATTCAGTTCAGACTCCACACATAAGACCTCAGGAGTGGACATGGATGTCAGATATATGTACCATCCTCCAAAACTTTGAGGACTCCACCAAGATGGTGAGCGACGATGACGCCATAATTAGCATCACCATCCCGCTTCTCTGTGACGCGCCCCCAGGGCAGTGGGGTACTCGATGCCGGGCCTATAGATGCCGGGGGAGGGATATGTCACAGTGTCGGCGGCCCGGTCCGTGGCCCAGGGCGGTGAACAAAAAGGGGAGAAATATTTATATGGGATTTGTAGTTCTTAGGAAGTGTTCGTGACCCCACCTGTGGTTTCTGGTAATAGGTACCAGCGCTGCTTCAGACCTCTGGGGCGGTTGATAGGGCAGCTAGGTTGGAACGGCTCCCCACAGGTGGAGCGGGCCCCAGGGCAGTGTAGAATGGTAGGTGGTGATGCTGGGGCTTATAGTGCAGGAGAGATGGCGCAGCGGAAATAACTGACGGAGGCAGTGAAGTGCAGTCATCCGCGTTTACTCACAGTTCTGTTTAAGTTCCTCAGGTACACTGTACGGGTGTCAGCCTCCCGCGTCGCACTGCGTCTACCAGCCAAGGGGTTCAGCACTTTCTCAAGTATATCGTCAGCGCTTGATGGAACCCCTCTCTTGTATGTTCCTTTCTAGACCGACTTCCCGCGCTGGGTCTTCTCCCTCCTGCCCTGCACTTCCCCACACACAGTCCCGATCGGGTGCTCTGAAGTCCCTCTGGGCAACCTGGAGTTCCCGGACCTACTTGATGCCCTTCACGGTGACTAGGGTGAGACTGTGGCAACTGTACCATGAAAGTGCAGAAGCCTCCGGTTTTCCAGGCGAGACCTGGAGTAACACGGCTGGTCCAGGGACCGGTTCCCTTCCTGCGGCCTGATCCCTCTGACGCTTGGCAGATTCGGGCGTACGGGTGCCGTCCTGCACTCACCGTACCCCCTGGGATCCCTTATGTTACCGGAGCCTTTCTCCTCTGCTCCCCTCCTGGGCCTCTCTTACTAGGCCCCAGTCATGGAGCAGAGCTCCTAAAGAGACTCTGCTCCCCTCCTTTCTCTCACTGAATCCACTCTGACTAGCTAACTCCTCTAAGATGGCTTCCCTTTATATACACCTATAAAATTGCTCCCCTAAACTGCTTCCTCCACCCACACCCACTACTGGTTCCCCCTCTCTTTGGTTCCCCCCACTCCAGCCAGGGACAGGGCATGAGAAGAAGTGCATAATGCCCTTCCAGCCGGCCTGGAGTAGTGTAGTGTTGAATGTGGGTGTTGGGGTCCCGGGCAGCACTCCCTCCTTACCTGAGAGAAGGAGACACCACACCTCTGGGTGAGGTGCAGTACCTCTGTGGCAACTGAACCCTCAGGGGCGCCACACTCCCCCCGGGTAAAACACAGCACGTCCGCGGGCTGGAACTGACCAAAACACGGTATTTTAAACATACAAAATTTTTAGATGCATCACTTAGAAGATTATAAAACTTTTTTTCTTCCCTTTAAGGGAGGCACATTCCTTAAACGTTACAGGTTAACATTATCAAGAACAATAAAAAACTTTTCACTTGAATATACATATTTTCTCATGTACAGCATTTTCAACATTTTTCAAGCAAATTGTAGTGAGATCCCAAACAGGGTGTCCATCTCACTGGTAAAGGTGCAAATCGAGCAGCATGAGGGACCCGTCCGAAAACCCTCAACGTAGGCCCTGGGCGTGGCTGCAGGGCATAGGTGATCCAGGTGCTGGACCACGTCTTCGGCCACGCCAAACGGGTTTTTGTTCTGAGGTTGCTTGGTTGCAAATATAAAACCGATAGGGGGCACTTTAATAAGTGCAACTATTTACAGGGGAAAGTTTTTGGCTGCTCACAGTCCTCAGCCTGCAGTCTGTATACCCTCACGGGTAACCAAATGCACACATAATTTTTCAGTTCTCACACTAATAACTGGTTGTACCCTTACGGGTAACTATTTTACACAATGTTCAGTTCCACTCACTTTTGCTTAGTGATGGTATTCCCGCCGGGGGTACTCCTGATTTTTGCTGGCTGACCCAGCTGGGTCATCACCCATGAACTGCGGGGGCATGTCCTCTTCCTCCTCGACCACGCGGTATACCTGGAGGGCATACCACCCGCGTTCCCCGTGGTGCCTAGTATAGGTGACACGGTCACCGGGGTACAAATTCCGGTCGGGGTGGCCCTCTCCCAGATGGGGCTCAACATCCCGCCGGTTGATGAATATGTCTCTGCTGAAGTGGGGATCGCAGATGAAGCCCCACCCAGCCCCCAAGTCAAATTTGACGACCAGTCCCTCTTCACGGGGACTAGGACGGGCAGATTCCGCTTGCCGGACTTGGGCTTTTGCGGCCTTGTTCCGGGCCTCCAACCGCTCGCAGCGCGCCCGCCGGGTGCGGCGCTCCTTTTCCAGTTGTAGGAGATACTGTCTACAGAACTACTCTCTTGCCAGCGCTTGGGCTTGGGTCTCCTGTGGGAACCCCATCAGGTCCTCCCCCTGGTTGTCCCACCTATACTCTTCTCCTCCTGGGCAGGCAACCGGGGGCGCTGGTGTCGGTGTAAGTGGGGGTCGTTGCTGGTCCTCCACTTTAGCGGACCAGTCATAGGTGGCGTGCCCGTACACCCGCGCGGGTGCAGGGGCTGGCGGTTCCGGGAGCGTGTCGAGCAGCAGGTCCGTGTGGTTGGTGCCTGGGATCAAAGATTCCGGGAGGGAGCTGAGCGGCCGGTTCACAGAGTCGGCGCCTGGGGTGGGCGATGCCTGGCTCAGGAGTTGCTCCAAGGCGTACGTGGCTGGGGACGGCGGGCCCTGCAGGAGGCCCAGGAGCAGGTCGGCGCTTTCAGCGCCCGGGACAGGGGAACTTTTCCTACCTGCTCCTGTGCTGCACACAGCCTCCTGGTGCTCATCTGGCTCCGCCTGGGCTGGGGTGCCGCTGATGGTACACGACTCTGGCTGTCGCCGAGCTGCTATCTTCGCCAGCAGCTCCTTCTTCCACCTGGCGACCGCTGCTTGCTGGGCCCATTCCACCTGCTGGCTCAGCTCCTGGATTTCGTTCTGGAGGAATTCAGCATCCTCCAGGGATAGCTTGACGTTTGTTCCCTCCAGGGTGAGGGGGGTCGCCAGCTCTTGCAGGCCAGAGGCGGAGGTCTGGTCCTGACCTCCTTCCATTCTGGCTGCCGGGTGCGGTCTGTCTAGACTGGTTAAGACTAGTATTGAGCGAGCATGCTCGACACTGCTCGGTACTCGCCCGAGCATCACGCTACTCGGTATGTTCGGCGAGCACCGAGCATTTCTGGGTTACTCGGGCGGGAGCTCGGGTCTCCGCCCTGCACGTTTGGCACTCTTTACAGAGCCAATGAACATGCAGGGATTGCCAGCCAGTCACTGTAATGCCGCAGCCATGTTGTTTGTGGGCATTACAGTGATTGGCTGGCTGCACAGCGTCACCTCGAGTATTTAAAACCGGGCGCCGCCATCTTGGACACAGTTGCTCCGGATCAGACAGTGTAGGGACAGCGCTGCTGATTTAGTGAGAGATATATCCTGCGAAATAGTTAGTGTAGGGTCTGTAAAGGCTGCCAGATCAAACAAACAGTCCTTCTCAGGACTAATATCCATCCCAGATATCAGGCAGGCAGGCAGGTAGGCTGTATAGGAGACGCAGTGGTTATACTAGCAAACGCTGCATTACAGTCCTGTGTGCTCCTGTTGCTGAAATTGCTGGACTTAGCTCCAGGTCTCGGGGCCCAGGAAAAATCCTTTTTTTTTCATCTAAATCCTCTTTTTTTTTCCTCCTTCACACTGTACAAATACCCATCTTATTAACCTTTTGGTGTCCCCCCACCCCACCCCCCAAAAAAAAAGTGTGTCTCTGATTTTTCAGACACAAATATATCTGTTGAAAATAGTCTGGTGTAGGCTAGAGAAATACAAGTGTGGTTTTGCAGTTCCACAGTTCAAACCTCTGTATTATCCACTTTTGGGCCATTTGTATCTAAAAAAAACAGTTTGAGTGTGTCGCTCACTGTTCAGCCGCAAATATATATATTTAAAAAAGTCTTGTATACACCAGTAAATTATAACTGTGGTTTTGCTGTTCCACGGAAAAAAATCTCTATTATCCTGCTTTTGGCATTTTTTGCCGTAAAAAAAAATAATAGTGTCTCCTGATTATTCAGACACAAATATATCTGTTGAAAATAGTCTGGTATACACCAGTAAATTATAACTGTGGTTTTGCTGTTCCCCGGTAAAAAATCTCTATTATCCTGCTTTTGGCATTTTTTGCTGTAAAGAAAAACAGTAGTGTCTCCTGATTGTTCAGACACAAATATATCTGTTGAAAATAGTCTGGTGTAGGCCCGAGAAATACAAGTGTGGTTTTGCAGTTCCATGGGTCAAATCTCTGTATTATCCTGCTTTTTTGCATTTTTTGCTGTAAAGAAAAGCAGTAGTGTCTCCTGATTGTTCAGACACAAATATATCTGTTGAAAATAGTCTGGTGTAGGCCCGAGAAATACAAGTGTGGTTTTGCAGTTCCACGGGTCAAATCTCTGCATTATCCTGCTTTTTTTGCATTTTTTGCTGTAAAGAAAAACAGTAGTGTCTCCTGATTGTTCAGACACAAATATATCTGTTGAAAATAGTCTGGTGTAGGCCCGAGAAATACAAGTGTGGTTTTGCAGTTCCACGGGTCAAATCTCTGTATTATCCTGCTTTTGGCATTTTTTGCCGTAAAGAAAAACAGTAGTAGTGTCTCCTGATTGTTCAGACACAAATATATCTGTTGAAAATAGTCTGGTATACACCAGTAAATTATAACTGTGGTTTTGCTGTTCCCCGGTAAAAAATCTCTATTATCCTGCTTTTGGCATTTTTTGCCGTAAAAAAAAATAATAGTGTCTCCTGATTGTTCAGACCCAAATATATCTGTTGAAAATAGTCTGGTATACACCAGTAAATTATAACTGTGGTTTTGCTGTTCCAGGGTAAAAAATCTCTATTATCCTGCTTTTGGCATTTTTTGCCGTAAAAAAAAAAGAATAGTGTCTCCCTGATTTTTCAGACACAAATATATCTGTTGAAAATAGTCTGGTGTAGGCCCGAGAAATACAAGTGTGGTTTTGCAGTTCCACGGGTCAAATCTCTGTATTATCCTGCTTTTTTGCATTTTTTGCTGTAAAGAAAAACAGTAGTGTCTCCTGATTGTTCAGACACAAACATATCTGTTGAAAATAGTCTGGTGTAGGCCCGAGAAATACTAGTGTGGTTTTGCAGTTCCACGGGTCAAATCTCTGTATTATCCACTTTTGGGCCATTTTTACCTAAAAAAAACAGTTTGAGTGTGTCGCTCACTGTTCAGCCGCAAATATATCTATTTAAAATTTTATGGTGTACCCCAGTAAACAATAACTGTGGTTTTGCCATTCCACGGTAAAAAATCTCTATTATTCAGCTTTCGGTATTTTTTCCTTAAGAAAAACAGTAATAGTTTCTCCCTGATTGTTCAGATTGTTTAAAAGAGTCGGGTGTAGGCCAGAGAAATAGAACTGTGCTTTTCCTCTTCCACAGTTCTAATCTACTTTTTATTACCCTTTTACCATTGATAGTGAGAGTGTAAGCTATTTTACTTCCTTTACAATGGGCAAGGCGCGTGGCAAGGGACGTGGAACTGGACGTTCTGGTGATGGTGCATGCAGAGGACGGGGCCGTGGCCAAGGTGAAAATGTGCGACAACCAACAGCCACATCTTCTCGCTCCCACATCTTGACCGAATTACTAGGGAAGCACAGAGCAACACCAGTATTGCGAACTGATCAGTGTGAACAGGTTATTAATTGGATAGCAGATAATACTTCCAGTTACCTGGGCACCACCACCTCCGGTCAATCTTCCACACGGTCAACTCTTAGTAGCCGTGAGTCTCGATCGCATACTCCTCCTCACCCTGATGCTCCTTCCTCCCACATTCCGAGTGTCGTCAGACAGCAACTGATCCCACACTTGGACACTCTGAAGAGCTGTTCACTGGTCCATTTCCAGATTTGTGCCCCTCGCCTGCTCCGCTTGAAGTGGTGGAAGAGGAGATCCCATTTAGCGATGCCCAAATATTTGAACAGCCATGGCCACAGGAAGTCGATGCTGCCAATTTGTCACAAGAGGTGGACGATGACGAGACACAATTGCCAGGAAGTGAGGAGGAGGATCGTGGTGCACAAGTGGAAGAGGAGGAGGTGGTGGATGATCTAGTAACTGACCCAACGTGGCAGGAGGACATGCAGAGCGAGGCCAGCAGCACACAGGGTGAGGGAGGCAGAGTACCCCAACAGGCAGGAAGAAGCAGTGTGGTGGCCGCACACAGAAGGCGGGCAACAGTTCCCCGTAACACCAACACGAGGGACGTTGCCAGTACAACCTGTAGGTCTTCCAGAGTCTGGAATTTTTTTAAAGACTCTGTTGATAACCCCAAAAAGGCCTTTTGTACCACCTGCCATGCCAGCATCAGCAGGGGTGACAAAACTACCAGCCTGACCACCACCAGCATGATCAGGCACATGGCAGCAAAGCACCCGACTTTGTGGGGCGAAACCCAGGGTCCACGACCAGTGTCAGCGGGTGTCACCACTGCTTCTTCCGCTGTAGTGCGTGCAATAGAACCTCCTGTTGTGTGTGCAAGGCAATCTCCTGTCCATACTGCATGCAAAGATGCCCCCTCCTCTCAGTCTTCACTTGTTATGGCAGTTTCTCAAGAAACAGCATCAACGTCCACGTCCACGTCCCGCCGCAGCGTCCAATTGTCCATATCCCAGACCTTTGAACGAAAGCGGAAATTCGCAGCTAACGCCCCACAGGCCACAGTCCTAAATTCGCACATTTCACGACTGCTTGCGTTGGAAATGCTGCCTTTTAGGCTGGTGGAGACGGAATCCTTCCGCAACCTTATGGCGGTGGCCGTCCCTCGGTACTCGGTCCCCAGCCGACACTATTTTGCCCGGTGTGCCATCCCCGCACTACACAAGCATGTGTCCAAAAACATCTGCCGTGCCCTCAACAACGCAGTTACTGGGAGAGTCCACCTGACAACGGACACGTGGACAAGTGCTTGTGGCCAAGGACGGTACATCTCCCTGACGGCACACTGGGTAAACATAGTGGAAGCCGGGACCCAGTCGGACCTTGGGACGAAACACATTCTTCCCACACCGAGGATTGCGGACCCTATGTCAGTCAGAGTTGCCCCCACAGTGTACTGCTTCTGAGCATTATCCTCCTCCTCCTCATTTTCAGCCTCCATCTGAGATATCAACACATCAGTTACAAGCTGGAAGCACTGCAGTACTGCCTCCGCCAAGTGGCAACAGGCTGTGCTGAAACTCATAAGCTTAGGTGATAAACCTCACACTGCTTGTGAGTTGTGGACAGCTGTGAAAGAGCAGGCAGATCTGTGGCTGAGACCGCTGAACCTACATCCAGGCATGGTCGTGTGTGACAATGGCCGTAACCTGGTGGCGGCTCTGAGGCGAGGCGAGATCACACACGTACCATGCCTGGCTCATGTGCTTAACCTCGTGGTTCAGCAGTTTCTTAAATCGCACCCTGAGTTGCCAGATCTGCTTGTCAAAGTACGCCGCCTGTCAGCTCATTTTCGCAAGTTGGCTACAGCTTCCGCCGCCCTTGCTGTGTTGCAGCAGCGTTTGCAGCTTCCGTCCTACCGACTGGTGTGTGATGTCCCCACACATTGGAACTCTACCCACCACATGTTGCAAAGGATTTGTGAGCAGAAGAGAGCAGTTGTAGAGTACCAGCTGCAACAAGGCCGTCGATATTCAGGTCAGACTCCACACATAAGACCTCAGGAGTGGACCTGGATGTCTAACATATGTACCATTTTGACAAACTTTGAGGAGTCCACCAAGATGGTGAGTGGCGTCAGCATTCCACTTGTCTGTCTTTTGCAACGCTCTCTGCAGAGAATTAAAGAGGAGGCATTGCAGCCAGAGTATGATGAGATGGATCAAGAAGCCGTAGCGGTCGATTACACACAGCCCAGCCTCATCTCATCCCAATGTGCATTGGGGGACACTGAGGGAGAGGAGGAGGAGGAGGAAGAACAGGAGCTTGTATCATGCGCTGTAGATGGTAGTACCTGTACAACTGTCATACCGTCGGTTAAGCGTGGGTGGCCTGAGGACAGGGGGGAGGAGGAGGAGGAGAGCATGGTCAGTCGTCATCTTGGTGAGAACATGGAAGTCTTGCCCGTTACCAGTCTGGCACGCATGGCTGACTTTATGTTACACTGCCTTAACCGTGACCCTCGCGTTGTCAAAATGTTGGGTGACAGTCATTACTGGTTGGTGACACTTTTAGACCCCCGCTACAAGGAGAACTTTCACTCTCTTATTCCTGAGGTGGAGAGGTCTACAAAAATGTGCCAGTACCAGAAGGCCCTTGCTGCAGAACTGTTAAAAAAATTCCCATCTGAACACGCTAGCGGCAGAGGTCACAGTTCATTGACCAACCAAGGCGTACAAGCGAGAGAGAGGCAACTCCAATCCAGCAGAGGCAGGGCAACACTGTCAACGGGACAGTTTTCTGAGACCCGCCCAGCTTACAGGCCCTGAGGCGTGGGGTACTCTCATAAGGAGTGGAAAGTTTCAAAAGATGGTGAGGGAGTACCTTGCCCACCTTACCAGCGTCCTCCGTGATTCCTCTGTGCCTTTTAATTATTGGGTATCCAAGCTGGACACTTGGAATGAACTCGCCTTGGAGGTCCTGGCCTGCCCTGCCGCTAGCGTGTTATCGGAGCGTGTTTTTAGTGCCGCTGGGGGAATTATAACTGATAAGCGCACTCGCCTGTCAACTGACAATGCTGACAAGCTGACCCTTATCAAAATGAACAAGGGCTGCATCGGGCCAGACTTCTCATCACCACCAAATGACAGCAGAGTAACATAAAGTCAAATCCACTGTGTTATTTCGTGAGGTGTATTCACATGCACCGCTTCACACCCACAAATGGGTATACTCTTCCTCATTTCGGCTGTTTTATGTTCTTCTCCTTATCCTCAGCCTCCACTACCACTATACCACAAGGGTGACCGTGGTCCGTGTTGCCATTATTGAAAGTTCCTCCGTCCTTATTTTTGTCAGCTTTTGCTTGGAAGGCATAAGCAAAGACTGTGGGAGACCCACTCCCCAATAATGGGAATAATATTTTTAAGATGCTGTACTGTATGGCTCTTGTAAGGGGCATTAAAAGCATCTTGTTAAGCTACTGGGACCTCCACCACTTTTCCGAGGGGCATTAAAATCGTCTTGTTAAGCTACTGGGACCTCCACCACTTTTCCGAGGGGCACTAAAACCGTCTTGTTAAGCTACTGGAACCTCCACATCTCTTCTGAGGGGCATTAAAAGCATCTTGTTAAGCTACTGTGACCTCCACCACTTTTCCAAGGGGCATTAAAAGCGTCTTGTTAAGCTACTGGGACCTCCACCACTTTTCCGAGGGGCATTAAAAGCGTCTTGTTAAGCTACTGGGACCTCCACCACTATTCCGAGGGGCATTAAAACCATCTTGTTAAGCTACTGGGACCTCCACGTCTCTTCTGAGGGGCATTAAAAGCGTCTTGTTAAGCTACTGGGACCTCCACCACTTTTCCGAGGGACATTAAAAGCGTCTTGTTAAGCTACTGGGACCTACATCACTTTTCCGAGGGGCATTAAACCCGTCTTGTTAAGCTACTGGGACCTCCACGTCTCTTCTGAGGGGCATTAAAAGCGTCTTGTTAAGCTACTGGGACCTCCACCACTTTTCCGAGGGGCACTAAAACCGTCTTGTTAAGCTACTGGAACCTCCACATCTCTTCTGAGGGGCATTAAAAGCATCTTGTTAAGCTACTGTGACCTCCACCACTTTTCCAAGGGGCATTAAAAGCGTCTTGTTAAGCTACTGGGACCTCCACCACTTTTCCGAGGGGCATTAAAAGCGTCTTGTTAAGCTACTGGGACCTCCACCACTATTCCGAGGGGCATTAAAACCATCTTGTTAAGCTACTGGGACCTCCACGTCTCTTCTGAGGGGCATTAAAAGCGTCTTGTTAAGCTACTGGGACCTCCACCACTTTTCCGAGGGGCATTAAAAGCGTCTTGTTAAGCTACTGGGACCTACATCACTTTTCCGAGGGGCATTAAACCCGTCTTGTTAAGCTACTGGGACCTCCACGTCTCTTCTGAGGGGCATTAAAAGCGTCTTGTTAAGCTACTGTGACCTCCACCACTTTTCCGAGGGGCATTAAAAGCGTCTTGTTAAGCTACTGGGACCTCCACCACTTTTCCGAGGGGCATTAAAATCATCTTGTTAAACCACTCTGAACTCCACAGCTCTTCCAAGGGGCATTGAAATGTTGTTTTTAATTAACTGTAACTTCTACGACTCTTTGAACGGGCATTGCATTTCCTCCTAATTTTTGGCATCTTTTGCTTGGAAGGCATAAGCAAATACTATGGGAGACCCACTCCCCAATAATGGGAATAATGTTTGTAATATGCTGTACTGCATGGCTCTTGTAAGGGGCATTGCAAGTTCCTCCGTCCTAATTTTTGGCAGCTTTTGCTTGGAAGGCATAAGCAAAGACTATGGGAGACCCACTCCCCAATAATGGGAATAATGTTTGTAATATGCTGTACTGCATGGCTCTTGTAAGGGGCATTGCAAGTTCCTCTGTCCTAATTTTTGGCAGCTTTTGCTTGGAAGGCATAAGCAAAGACTATGGGAGACACACTCCCCAATAATGGGAATAATGTTTTTAAGATGCTGAACAGTATGGCTCTTGTAAGGGGCATTAAAACCGTCTTGTTAAGCTACTGCGACCTCCACGTCTCTTCAAAGGGGCATTAAAAGCGTCTTCTTAAGCCACTCTGAACTCCACAGCTCTTCCAAGGAGCATTGAAATGTTGTTTTTAATTACCTCTAACCTCCACGACTCTTCCAACGGGCATTGCATTTCCTCCTAATTTTTGTCAGCTTTTGCTTTTCAATGCAAAGGCGAAAACTAAGGAAGACCCACTCCCCAATAATGGGTAGAAGGTTTTTAGTACGCTGTAATCCACGTCTGTTTCAAGGGGCATTGCAGTTCCTTATAATTTTGGGAAAGCCTTCCATTCACTGCTTAGGCCAACAGTGTACAGGAGACCGAGTTGCTATAAATGGAAAAAACGGTTTAGTTAAGGCCCTCTGACCTCCATGTCATTTCCAAGGGGCATTGGAGTGCCTCAAAATTTTTGGTAGGCATTGCACTCACTGTATGCCCTATAACTATGTAGCCGAACCACTCCTTTTGCTACAGAAACATATCCTGCAAGACATATGTGGTTGACTGTCCTGATATTGATGTGAATGGTCCCTGTTCCTCCTGCTCTTTCTCCTTTGCCACTGCCTCATCCATCATTTATCACCTGAAGCTTTGTTTTAACGGGAGTCATAGAATTGGGATAGTAGCAGGAAAACATCCAGCAATCCTCGGAGGAGGTAGGATATGCGCCAAAACGCTGACCACCTCAGGCCTAGCCGCTACTACATACATGCGCTTGCATTCCAAGAAAACAAAGCAGATGCTAACTTGTATCATCATCATCATGGTCCTCACCTTGGCACTCTCAACTCCCCTGATGGAGAAGCCAGGGCCCACCGGAGGAGTCTGGTTCTCTGGTGGGCTCATCCAATGCTGCCCTAAAGCAGGCCGGGCTAAGAAAAGTGTTTGGGGGGATGTTCCAAGGAGAAATAGGGGTGGTTGGGGATCGTTTAAGGACACCCGACTGCCCCCAGGCGGCTGGGGACCGTGTGTGGACACCTGGCCGTGGGGCGGCTGAGGACCGAGTATGGACACCCTGCCACCCCCTGGCGGCTGGGGACCAAGTGTGGACACCTGGCCGCCGGGCGGCTGGGGACTGAGTATGGATTCCAGGCCGCCAACGCAGCCATGACGTGGTGGCCAGATTCCGCCTTCACATGAATAAAAGGCCCAATTTCAAGTGCAAGCAAGCAAGCAGTATGGTATTGCAGACTGGGGGTGGGTGGGTGGGTGGCAGGCTGCATACTTGCGCTTGCATTGCAAGGAATGGGAGAGGTACAATTGAACACTGCCCTGGGACAAGGACTTGAACGGGGAGAGTTGCAAGTCTGCAACGACAGGTGCAGGGTGGGAGGCATCTTCGCATGTACCATGAACAGGGGTTTGGCATGCACACACTACAGCGGAATAGGCTTTCCTTCCCACTAAATGCACTGGGGAGGGCACAGGTAATGTTTTGGTATGCACGCTTAATCTTATGTATAAGGCACACCGGGACAAATAGGGGCGGCTGGGGACTGAGTATGGATACCTCGCTGCCGAAGCAGCCATGAGGTAGTAGTCAGCTTCGGCCTCCTCCAAACTAAAAGGCCCCATTTCAAGTGCAAGCTAGCAGTATGGCATTGCAGCCTGGGGGTGGGTGGGTGGCAGGCTGCACATTTACGCTTGCATTCCAAGAAAACAAAGCAGATGCTAACTTCTATTATCATCATCATGTTCTTCACCTTGGCACTCTCAACTCCCCTGATGGAGAAGCCAGGGCCCACCGGAGGAGTCTGGTTCTCTGGTGGGCTCGTCCAATGCTGCCCTAAAGCAAGCCGGGCTAAGAAAAGTGTGTGGGGGGATGTTCCAAGGAGAAATAGGGGCGGCTGGGGATGGTTTATGGATACCCGGCTGCCCCCAGGCGGCTGGGGACAGAGTGTGGATACCCGGCCGCCGGGCGGCTGGGGACTGAGTATGGATTCCAGGCCGCCAACGCAGCCATGACGTGGTGGCCAGATTCCGCCTCCACATGCCTAAAAGGCCCAATTTCAAGTGCAAGCAAGCAAGCAGTATGGTATTGCAGCCTGGGGGTGGGTGGGTGGCAGGCTGCACACTTACGCTTGCATTCCAAGAAAACAAAGCAGATGCTTACTTGTATCATCATCATCATGGTCCTCACCTTGGCACTCTCAACTCCCCTGATGGAGAAGCCAGGGCCCACCGGAGGAGTCTGGTTCTCTGGTGGGCTCGTCCAATGCTGCCCTAAAGCAGGCCGGGCTAAGAAAAGTGTGTGGGGGGATGTTCCAAGGAGAAATAGGGGCGGCTGGGGACCGTTTATGGACACCCGGCTGCCCCCAGGCGGCTGGGGGCCGTGTGTGGACACCCGGCCGCAGGGCGGCTGGGGACCGAGTATGGACACCCGGCCGCCCCCTGGCGGCTGGGGACCGAGTGTGGACACCCGGCCGCCTGGCAGCTGGGGACTGAGTATGGATTCCAGGCTGCCAACGCAGCCATGACGTGGTGGCCAGATTCCGCCTCCACATGCCTAAAAGGCCCAATTTCAAGTGCAAGCAAGCAGTATGGTATTGCAGCCTGGGGGCGGGTGGGTGGCTGGCTGCATATTTGCGCTTGCATTGCAAGGAATGGGGGAGGTACAATTGAACACTGCCCTGGGACAAGAACTTGCACGGGGATAGTTGCAAGTCTGCATCTTCTGATGCGGCAAGGATTACTTCTGATGGGCACACTTTTAGGCAGTGACCTGGGTGTCAGAGATGCTTCCAGGGGTCTTCCCCATGCTGTTCCCATGTCTTTTCAGCACTGCATGCATGTGTCACACAGCACATGGCCAGATAAGGTTGTAAAATGTTAAAATGACATTTCCCGGTGAATGCATTTGTCACGGTTGAAAGCAATATAAAAGTGCAAAAACGCATAAAAATTGCTACTTGGGAACATAGCCCAAGTTGTGGAGGAGTATTTTTTTTTGGCTTAATACCTCTGACCACGTTGTTGACAGCAGTGACCTGGGGGTTAGAAATGCTTCCTGGGGCGATCCCCATGCTGTCCCCATGTCATTTGAGCACTGTCACTATCGTTTTGGGCACTTGTTAGGCTTTTAAAAGACTGCTGGGGGTGCCGCCGCAAAAATGCTCGGGTCTCCCATAGACTAACATTGGGCTCGTTGCTCGGGTCGAGCACCCGAGTATCACGGTGAGCTCGGCCCGAGCTTCGAGCACCCGAGCATTTTAGTGCTCGCTCAACACTAGTTAAGACCACACCTTGTCTCCATTTCTTCTCTCCTCCTCCCCTCCCTTTTCGTGGGCGGTTCCATGGCAGCCTGCTGTCGGTCACTCCCAGGGACGTTCTCTCCGCCTTGACGGACACATCTATGCGGACGGTCACAGTTGCAAGGGGCGGGTTGTGCTTTTGGCGCCATCTGGGACCCGGCCCACGATGGGAGGTTCCATATTGTTGTCTTTGATCACGCACATAATGGCGCCCGTTCTTCTGCGGCGGGCGCCACATTCAATGTGGAAAAACAGTTCTTTAGGCACACAATACCCAGTTAACGGGCTGGTCACGTATCCTGTTCGTGATGCCAGAGATGACTCGCCCCCAGGGCCGTGGGGTACTTGGTGCCGGGCCTATAGATGCTGGGGGAGGGATATGTCACAGTGGCGGCGGCCCGGTCCGTGGCCCAGGGCGGTCAACAAAAAGGGGAGAAATATTTATATGGGATTTGTAGTTCTTACGAAGTGTTTGTGATGCCACCTGTGGTTTCTGGTAATAGGTACCAGCGCTGCTTCAGACCTCTGGGGCGGTTGATAGGGCAGCTGGGTTGGAACGGCTCCCCACAGGTGGAGCGGGCCTCAGGGCAGTGTAGTAGGGATGGTGGTGATGCTGGGGCTTGTAGTGCAGGAGAGATGGCGCAGCGGAAATAACTGACGGAGGCAGTGGAGTGCAGTCATCCGAGTTTACTCACAGTTCTGTTTAAGTTCCTCAGGTACACTGTACGGGTGTCAGCCTCCCGCGTCGCACTGCGTCTACCAGCCAAGGGGTTCAGCACTTTCTCAAGTATATCGGGAGCGCTTGACGGAACCCCGCTCTTGTATGTTCCTTTCTAGACCGACTTCTGCGCTGGGTCTTCTCCCTCCTGCCCTGCACTTCCCCACACACTGTCCCGATCGGGTGCTCTGAAGTCCCTCTGGGCAACCTGGTGTTCCTGGGCCTACTTGATGCCCTTCACAGTGACTAGGGTGAACCATCTAAGGGATTGCTGAACCCCTGCCTGGTGAACGCAGCACGACGTGGGAGGTTGTAGTCCAGAACCTGTAACCTGAGGAACTTAAGAACTGTGAGTAAACTTGGAAGACTGCACCCCACTGTCTCTGTGATTACTGTCTGCGCCATCACCCATGCACTACAACGCCCAGCATCACCTATAATATCTACACTGCCCTGGAGCTAAGCTCTACCTGTGGAGAGCCACACCAGCTTTGCTGCACTAACATCAGCTCCAGAGGACCGGCTCCGCAGCGGCGGCTCCCTTTAGCTGCATACCACAGGTGGCATCACGAACTATATATATAAAAACTTTATTAATCCCCTGTAAATATCCCTTTTTATTGACCGCCCTGGGTCACGGACCGGGTCACCGCCCCTGTGACATCTCCCCTAGCAACGACCGGCCCGCCACCAAGTACCCCACGGGGCGCGTCATATTTGGCGTCACAAACAGGATATGAACCCACCCGTTATCAACGGGTATTGTGCGCCTAGAGACTGTGTTTTATACTGAATGTGGCGCCCGCCCCAGAAGAACAGGCGCCATTATGTGCGAACCAAAAGACAACAAGAGACCGCCTCCCATCGTGGGCCGGGTTCCAGAATGGCGCCAAAAATGGAGCACGCCCCAAGCAGCAGTGACCATGAACGTGGATGTGTCCATCAAGGTGGGGGAGCTGCCCCCAGGTGTGGCCGACAGCAAGCAGCCGTGGGACCGCCCCAGAAAGGGGAGAGGAAAAAAAAAGACCACACCCGGCAGACAAGATGGAAGGAGGTGAGCCTGGTACTCCGGCCTGCGGCCTGCAGCAAGACGAGACACCTCTTACCTTGGGAGAGGTGGTCAGTAAGCTGTCCCTGGAGGACGCGGAGTTCCTCCACTCCAAGATGTGCGAGCTAAGTTGGCTGGTGGGAGAGGCCCAGCAAATAGCCATCGCCAGCTGGAAGAGAGAGGTGCTGGAAAAGATGAGAGCGAGACGGCAGCAAGCACGGGAGTCCACCGGCAGAGCGCCGGCCCCGGCGGAGCCTAACCAGGACCAGGAGGTGGAGAGCAGCCCAGGAGCGGCCGCGGGAGCAGGTAGGAAGAGTTTCCTTGTCCCGGGTGCCGACCGCGCAGACTCGCTCCTGGACCCCCTGGCGGCGCCTCCATACCCGGGCGCGTACGCTCCCAACTTACTCCAAAGCCCAGAGTCTACTACACCGGGTGCCTGCTCCGCCGACCAGCAACTCGAGCCCCTGGCGGAATCTCTGTACCTGGGCGCCTGCTCCGCCGACCAGCTCCGCGATCCCCTGGCGGAATCCCAATACCACCCAGGCGCCTGCTCAGCTGACCTGCTCCTGGGCCCCCTACCGGAGCCACCAGCCCCCGCACCTGAGTGGGCATACGGAAGCCCCACTTATGACTGGTCTGCCAGGAATGAGGACCAGCGGGGACTCCCTTTGACGCCGACTCCTGCACCCCCGGTCGCCTGCCCAGGAGGAGAGGAGTTCCGGTGGGACGACCGGGAAGGGGACCTCATGGGGTTCCGCGGGAGACGCAGGCCCAGGCCCTCCGGAGGAAAGAGCACTGCAGGAGGGAGCTCCTGCAGTTGGAAAAGGAGCGATATGACCGGCAGGTGCGGTGGGAGCATATGGAGGCCAGAAACATGGCGGCCAAGGCCCGGGCCTGCCAGGTAAAGTCCACCACACCCAGTCTCCGTCTGGAGGGGATAGTGGTCAAATTTGACTTGGACGCTGGGTGGGGCTTTGTACGGGAGCCCCACACTGATAGAGACGTATTTGTTAACCAGCAGGATGTAGAACCCCACCTCCAACAGGGGCATCCTGGCCAGGACCTATACCCCAGCGACTACGTTACCTACACACGCCACAAGGGCGAACGCGGGTGGTATGCCCTCCAGGTGTACCGGGTGGCAAGAAGAAGAGACATGCCCCCGCAGTCCCAGGCTGCAGACCCGGCTCGGTCAGCCTGTAAAAATCAGGAATTTCCTACCCGGAGGGAACCTCATTACTGAACTGTTTGCTCTAAAAGCTGCACTGTATATAGTTACCTGGAAAGGTATGGCAGAGACACTGCAAGTTTGACAGATTTATGTGTGTGTTTATTTGATTACCTGGTAAGTGTACCAGAACTGACAGGCTGAGGACTGTGAGCAGCCAAGAACTGACCTTGTAAATAGTTGCACTTCTTAAAGTGCCCCTTATTGGTTTTATGTAACAACTAATGACCTCAGAACAAAAACCTGTTTGGCGTGGCCGAAGACGTGGTCCAACACCTGGATCATCTATGCCCTGCAGCCACGCCCAGGGCCTACATTGAGGGTTTTCGGACATGTCCCTCAAGCTCATGTTTGCTAAATTGCACCTTGTTAAGAAGAATGGACACCCGGTTGCAGATCGCGCTGTAACCTGTTGAAAAATGTTTTATATGGAAAATGTTTTATATGCGTGTGCGCGCGAATCCCTGACAATACTCTGTGAATCGCGGACACGCAGTGGTGTAGGTCTAATTGGCCGCGAGCTTGGCATTGTTCAAAGTTCATGAAGGACTTGACTGTGTTAGAGCTGTTTCCTATCATGGCGGCAATCGAAATTTGGGGCGACGTTTTGGCATACAGATGATTTTGCTTTTGGTTCGACAACCTAGCAGTTGTCAATGCGATAGATTCACTATCATCTTCTTCGCTCCCAGTGTAAACAGTTCTTAGACATTTTGTGCTTTGGCGCCTTAAGCAGAATGTGTAATTCAGGGCTAGACATGGCCGAGGATAGACTATAAAGTGGCGGCTGCTCCATCTAGTTTCAAGATCGATCTTTCCTGGGAATTCCATCCAAGGGCAGAGCAGGCAGGTTTGAGTTGCCCGGATCAATTATGGACTGTCGGAGCAGCAAGTTGGCGAGATTAGTTCAGGCTACAGTGGCGAAATCGGCGTGGCAGAGTCATATGGCAGCATGGAGCGAGTGGCTGAATTTGGCCGGGGTCAGCTTTCCTACAAACGATCAGGTTCACTTAGAAGTTACGTTATCGATGTTGAATGTTTGGAGAGCCAAAGGCTTGTCTGGTATTAGTGTTCAAAAGAGATTGACAGGAGTACCCTTCATGTTGAAACTTTAGGGTTTCAGGGATGTAACTAAAGAGTTTGTTTCGACAAATTGTAAAGGGTTGGAAAAAGGAGAGGAAGTCACAGGATACGAGGCGGCCAGCGTCGTTAATATTGTTGACGCTAATCGTCAGTAGTTTAAGGGAGGTCACACATAGTTCATTTGAGACATGTCTTTTCAGCAGCCTTTTCTTTTGCCTTTTTGCAGCATTACGCATCGGTGAATTACTTGCTCCAAGCGAGCGGGCTTATGGTGGCCTCGGGTCAACTGATGTCTTTATACTGAATGGGTGTCTGCAGTTCTGCAGTCGTAGACCAAAAACAGAGCAAGAGGGTAGAGGGTTCTGGCTTACAATTAAATCTTTCAGATGTCCATTTTGCCCAGTTCAGGCCGTTGATCAGTACATGTCTAGGTGACCAGAGTTCAGACAGTTCCTAGTTCATGAATCTGGTGCGTCCTTGACATTATATCAGTTTGAGGCTATAGTCAAAGCATGTTTGAGGCACATGGGTGTCGATGAGAAGCAGTTCGGGATGCTCTCCTTTCGGATAGGTGCAGCTACGGAAGCCAATGCTTGGGTATGGGGAAGGAAGATATTAAGAAGCTGGGCAGGTGGAGATCCTCGTGTTTTCATACATTTGTAAGACCAGAATTGTTGTGAATAATAGATTGGTTGCTTAGTTTTGTGTTATATGGTTTATTGTCTCATAAATGGCGACACCTCACGTTTGGATCATTGGATATCCATTTATATACTGGGCCGGGATGTGAGCGTATGTTCGCCCGCAGGACGGAATTTAGGTCAATCAGATGTTATGATTCATTGGGAAGGCCATAGAGGTCTGCGCTAGTTTCAGACATTAGGTCAGATTGAAACAATAGCAAAAATCCAATAGTTTTGGGCATGCATGCACAATGACATGGGGAAGGTTAAACTGGCGGCACTTATCAGTTTGATAAAGGCAGATTGTTCTATGTTTAGGAATTTGTTTATGCAGAGGTGAATTTTAGTGTGGTCGGAGGTGGTTGCGCGGCAGGCGTGGCGGGGAGCCCGGGACTTGGTGGCATTGGAGAGGGTTCAGAGACTCCTTAACATGTGGGAGCTTTGCTTTGTATGTTCAACCGGAGGGGTGGCGATTCGGCACCGCATGCTAGAGGGCGACAATAAGGATCTATTGTTAGCCGATGACGTCCACCATAATGAGATCGGCAACGATATATTGTTAACAGGCATACAAGAAAGAGAAGAAAAAGCTATGGCGTTGTTGGGTGGAGGGACGAAGAGGTTTTTCGGCCTCCTCCTGTGGTGGATAATTTTGACCCTTGAGTATACATGCTCACTGTATCTACAGTGACAGGCATGTTGGGTTTCGGATAAAAGGGAAATACAGGTCAAAAAATGTTTGGTTGTTTACAATTATAATTAATAAATTGTGACCATTATCATAGAATCATAGAATCATAGAATGGTAG
Source organism: Phyllobates terribilis (assembly GCF_046119375.1). Lineage (NCBI taxonomy): Eukaryota > Metazoa > Chordata > Amphibia > Anura > Dendrobatidae > Phyllobates > Phyllobates terribilis. Next base: position 203,747,432 of record NW_027362768.1, on the reverse strand, counting down.
AGTTAGAAGGGACCTCCTGGGTCATCTGGTCCAACCCTCTGCTCAAAGCAGGATTCACTAGATCATCTCAGACAGATGTCTGTCCAGCCTCTGTTTGAAGACGTCCATTGAAGGGGAACTCACCACCTCTCGTGGCAGCCTGTTCCACTCATTAATCACCCTAACTGTCAAAAAGTTTTTTCTAATATCTAATCTGTGTCTCCTCCCATTCAGTTTCATCCCATTGCTTCTAGTCTTTCCTTGTGCAAATGAGAATAAAGATGATCCTTCTACAATGTGACAGCCCTTGACATATTTGTAGACAGCTATTAAGTCTCCTCTCAGTCTTCTTTTTTGCAAGCTAAACATTCCCAAATCCTGCAACCGTTCCTCATAGGACATGGTTTGCAGACCAGTCACCATTCTGGTCGCTCTTCTCTGAACTTGCTCCAGTTTGTCTATGTCTTTTTTTAAAATGTGGTGCCCAAAACTGTACACAGTATTCCAGATGAGGTCTGACCAAAGAGGAGTAAAGACCGATAATGACTTCACGTGATCTAGACTGTATGCTTCTGTTAATACATCCCAGAATTGTATTTGCCTTTTTGCTGCTGCATCACACTGTTGACTCATGTTCAGTCTATGATCTATTAGTATACCTAAGTCTTTTTCACATGTACTGTTGCTTAGCTCTATTCCTCCCATTCTGTATATGCTTTTTTCATTTTTATTGCCCAGATGTAGGACTTTGCATTTTTCCCTGTTAAAAACCATTCTGTTGGTTGCTGCCCACTGCTCCAGTTTATTTAGGTCTTTTTGAATCCTCTCTCTCTCTTCTCTAGTATTAGCTATCCCTCCTAGCTTTGTGTCATCAGCAAATTTAATCAGTTTACCCTCAATTCCTTCATCTAAATCATTGATAAAGATGTTGAACAATACAGGTCCCAGGACAGAGCCCTGTGGTACCCCACTTGAGACATTCATCCAGCTGGATGTGAAGCCATTTACAACCACCCTTTGAGTCCGATCACTAAGCCAGTTATGAATCCACCTAACAGTTGCCTGGTCCATTGCATACTTGGTCATTTTTTCAATAAGGATGGTGTGAGATACTTTGTCAAATGCTTTGCTGAAGTCAAGATATACTATATCTACAGCATTTCCCTGATCCACCCAGTCAGTGATTCTGTCATAGAAGGAAATTAAGTTAGTCTGACATGACTTGTTAGTTACAAACCCATGCTCACTCTGGTTAATCACTTCATTCTTATCCATGTACTTACATACATGTTGTTTAATAATTTGTTCAAACATCTTTCCTGGTATAGAAGTCAGACTCACCGGCCTATAGTTCCCTGGGTCCACCTTCTTCCCCTTTTTGAAGATAGAAACAACATTTGCTCTTCTCCAGTCTTCTGGGACTTCTCCTGTTCTCCAAGAATTTTCAAAGATTATGGAGAGTGGTTCTAAAATTTCTTCTACGATCTCCTTCAGTACTCTGGGGTGTAATTCATCTGGACCTGGAGACTTGAACTCATTTATGTTAGCTAAATATTCCCTCACAATCTTTCTGTTTACAGATAACTTGGATTCTTCTATTCCTTTAAAAGGACAGTGAAGATCAGTTGATGTTACATTTCCTTTCTGAGAGAAAACAGATGCAAAATAGGAGTTAAAAAGTTCGGCCTTCTCAACATCCTCTCTTACCATTTCTCCATTTTCATCCTGTAAAAATCCTATAGCATCTTTGACTTTTCTTTTACTTTTGACATACCCCCAAAATCCTTTTTTATTGCTTTTGACATCTCTTGCAAGCCTTAATTCATTGTCAGCTTTAGTTAACCTGACTTCTATACCAGGAAAGATCTTTGAACAAATTATTAAACAACATGTATGTAAGTACCTGGATAAGAATGAAGTGATTAACCAGAGTCAGCATGGGTTTGTAACTAACAAGTCATGTCAGACTAACTTAATTTCCTTCTATGACAGAATCACTGACTGGGTGGATCAGGGAAATGCTGTAGATATAGTATATCTTGACTTCAGCAAAGCATTTGACAAAGTATCTCACACCATCCTTATTGAAAAAATGACCAAGTATGCAATGGACCAGGCAACTGTTAGGTGGATTCATAACTGGCTTAGTGATCGGACCCAAAGGGTGGTTGTAAATGGCTTCACATCCAGCTGGATGAATGTCTCAAGTGGGGTACCACAGGGCTCTGTCCTGGGACCTGTATTGTTCAACATCTTTATCAATGATTTAGATGAAGGAATTGAGGGTAAACTGATTAAATTTGCTGATGACACAAAGCTAGGAGGGATAGCTAATACTAGAGAAGAGAGAGAGAGGATTCAAAAAGACCTAAATAAACTGGAGCAGTGGGCAGCAACCAACAGAATGGTTTTTAACAGGGAAAAATGCAAAGTACTACATCTGGGCAATAAAAATGAAAAAAGCATATACAGAATGGGAGGAATAGAGCTAAGCAACAGTACATGTGAAAAAGACTTAGGTATACTAATAGATCATAGACTGAACATGAGTCAACAGTGTGATGCAGCAGCAAAAAAGGCAAATACAATTCTGGGATGTATTAACAGAAGCATACAGTCTAGATCACGTGAAGTCATTATCGGTCTTTACTCCTCTTTGGTCAGACCTCATCTGGAATACTGTGTACAGTTTTGGGCACCACATTTTAAAAAAGACATATGACGCGCCCCTGGGCCTGCTGTGTCGCGCAGCGTCTCGCGCACGGGGGCTTACCCGGAACCGGATCAGATGAGGGTTGTAGTCTCCGAGTGGCGGGGACCCGGTCCGTGCCCAGGGAGTCAGACTCAGTGTGTGGCAGTCTTGATAGATGTTATTTGAGTGTCGACTACGCCACCCGTTGATTTGCAGCTATGGAGCTGCCGCTGCAGGGCAGACCGCTGAGGCCGGTGTAGAATTGTGCAGCGTGATAGTATAACCCCCAACGGGAGGGGTATGGCTTCAGGGCAGCCGACGTGGAAGATGGGGGTAGCAGGAACCACTCAGAGACGGTGCGGTGTAATTCAGGGTCTTTACTGGTAACAACGATAGACCCTCCCGGAGTACTTGCTAGCGAACGGGGCCTGGTCAGTCCTTGAGCAGATGGGATCTCCCCTGGCCAGGCGGAGTTGTAGGCCTCCCAAACTGACTGTACTCTTCTGGCTACCTTGCTAGAAGCGGATATAAGTAGCCCACGTCCCTGAGTGTACCGTGTGGTGCTCACCCGTATGGCCGGTGACTCGGGGCCTTCTATTGGCTTCCGCTCCACGATGGCGGTGCTGGTCCCACACGTGTGACCATGCCTTCGGGTTTCTGGGCCTGAGGACCTGAAATCCCCTGCCGGTCGGCTTCTGCTGCTGGGTAAGAGTTAGTCCCCACAGCCTCGGACGCCGGGTCCGGTAAGAAAGCTTCTCAGTCAGGGCGAGCTCTGCAGCTGCCAGCCCCTGACTCGTAGTAGTATTGCTCCCACTGAGCTCCTGCTGTTTCTTCCTATGACTGTTTCTTGTCTCTACTCTCCTTGACTCCTAACCCTGCTTCAGCCCCGGGTTTATATAGGGGAAGTTCTTCCCCTCCCAAGACTGGGCAGGAGGTGTGGCATGCACAGGATCCCTGACCAAAGGACCTCCCACCTGCTCTCAGACGTAATATCTCTATCACTGTGGCAACCAGACCCCTGGGGTGTCACATTCCCCCCTAGTGAAATTTAGTACTCCGGGACTAAACATATTTTTAGAAAAACATAACAAGGTATAACAATAACAATACAATAAGAAAAACACATAAGATGGTTACGGCGTGTCCGCAACCGGGTGCAGTCTTTGAAGAAAAGCAAGGTGTCCATTTCACCAAAACAGGGAGACGTAACCAGGTAGGGGGTCTGTCCTACCCCGAGTCCTTAACAGTCTTTAGTCCGTCCTGGGTTACGCTCCAACTATGTACACAGGATTCCCGGTAAATCCACCAAGGACTCCTACAAATAACTAGAAACACAAAATTATACACAAGCAACAAATACACAGGTAAACATAAATAAAACAATTTATACACTTCAAATCCTCCACCGTGCGGGTAACTGGCCTCTAGTGGCCCTAGTGGACCTACGGAGCTGACTGCCTAGCCCTGAACTACAGGGTGTAGGAGCTGTCAAGGGTAAACTGGGCAGCTGTCTACCGGCTCTTTGGCTCACTAGGGATATGGCAGGCTCACTGCAAGCAGAGGGTTGATCCTCCTGGTCTGCGGGTGTGGGGTCTTCTGCCTCCTGGACCGGCTGTTCTTCCAGCTCTACCTGTTGCTCCGTAGGTGCTTGGGATGCTGGTTGGAGGAAGGTGAGTACGGGTACCACAACTGCACCATTGACTTGAGTCCAAGACCGAGGGAAGTCCCCGAGCACAGTACTAACCATATCTTCCCTTTCCTCTACGGGTCGATGGTCTTCTTGTTCCTCTTCAGGGTTCCTCAGTTGTTCGGGACACTTCTTCAGGTGGTCCCGGGATACAATAGCTGTGGTTTCCCCTCCGTCTTTACTGATGGTACAAACCTTCGGGTTCTCGTGGCTTGAGGGCAGTACGGTGTACGGGTCCTTTTCCCACTGGTCGTCCAACTTGTGGAGCCGTCTCTTCCTCTTCAAGACCTGCTCTCCGGGTACCAGGGGAACAGCGGGAGCATACTGGTTGTAAGTTTTCTCTTGTCTTTCCCTAGCCTGACAGAGACTTCGCTCCACGCTCTCCTGTATTCTCCGGTACTGCTGCTGCCTCTCTGTGTCCCAGTCTGTTTCTGGTGAAGTGTCCTCGGGTGTCAGGACTCCCATTTCCAGGTCAACAGGTAACTTACCAGGTCTTGCCCTCATTAGGTAAGCCGGGGTACAGTTGGTGGAACCTACCGGGATGTGGTTGTATAGGTCCACCAGATCGGGCAACTTCTCAGGCCACAGACTGCGTTCTTCCAGGGGCAACGTTTTTAAAAGATCCATTACCACCTGGTTCATTTTCTCACAAAGTCCATTAGTTTGCGGATGGTAGGGTGTCGTCCTTATCTTCCGGCAGCCATACAGATTGCAGAATTCCTGGAAGACCTCCGCTTCAAAGGCAGGTCCCTGGTCCGTCAGCACTTGGTCCGGGTACCCGTGTGGACGGCAAAAGTGCTGCTGGAAGGCTCTAGCTGCTGTTTGAGCCGTTAAGTCCTTGACGGGGACGACAACCAAGAACCGGGAGTAATGATCCACGATGGTTAACGCGTAGACGTAGCCACTTCTGCTTGGGGTCAGTTTTACATGATCCAAGGCTACCAGTTCCAACGGTTGCCGGGTGACGATGGACTGCAGGGGAGTCTTCTGGCTGGCACGGTCCTTCCTTCTCAGGTTGCACGGGCCACAGTCTCTGCACCACTTCTCAATGGTTCCCCTCATGCCTAACCAGTGGAATCGCTCGCGCAGCAGGAACTCCAGCTTCTTCCACCCGAAGTGTCCAGCTCCATCGTGGTATGCCTCCATCACCATGGCTGCGTCTCTTCGTGGCACCACTACTTGCCAGAGTAGTTCATGCGTCCGGGAGTTAACCATTCTGCGGCACAACTTCCCCTTGTAAAGCAACAGTCGACTCTTCTCTGCCCATAGTTGTTTGGCTTCCTCCGGAGAGTCTGGTTCAAGGCAAGCCTCCGGGCGAGTCAGCATCTCCTTCACCAGTCGGACGGCAGGGTCGCTGTCTTGCGTTTCCGCCCAGTTGTAGTGAGGTAAGGGGTTCAACGTAGCAGCCTGCTTACTCCTTACCCGGTGGGAATACTGGATAGTCCCATGACGGTGGAACGCAGGGAGTTCAACTTCTTCCAGTCCCTCCGGATCTTCTCCTTCGTCCGGCAGGTTGGGCATCCTGGACAGGGCATCCGCGTTGGTATTGGAGCGTCCGGCCCGGTATTTGATTGTGAACTCGTAGTTGGACAGACGGGCCATCCACCTCTGCTCCAGGGCACCGAGTCTTGCCGTGTCCAGGTGTGTCAACGGGTTGTTATCCGTGTACACGGTGAACCGGGAAGAAGCGAGGTAATGCTTAAAGCGCTCGGTGACTGCCCATACTACGGCCAGGAACTCTAGCTTAAATGAGCTGTAATTCTCGGGGTTCCTTTCGGTGGGTCGCAGTTTTCGGCTGGCGTAGGCGATTACTCGTTCCTTCCCCTGCTGGATCTGGGACAGTACGGCTCCTAGCCCGATGTTACCGTCGGTGTAGAGGATAAAGGGCTGGCTATAATCCGGGTACGCCAGGATTTCGTCCCCCATGAGGGCCATCTTCAGCTGGCGGAAGGACTCTTCTTCCAGCTCCTCCCATTTGAAGGGCGGCTTCTGGTTCTTGGCCTTCCAGGACTGGCCTATCAGGAGGTCCTGCATAGGTGCTGCCTTTTTGGTGAAACCGGGAATAAACCTTCCAACCCGAGGAACTGCCGCACTTCTTTTACGCTGGAGGGGCTTGGCCATTCCTTAATTGCGGTGATCTTATCAGGGTCGGGAGCCACTCCGTCAGCGCTCACCACGTGTCCCAGGTACTGCACCTTTGGTTTCAGGAGGTGACACTTGGAGGGTTTCACCTTTAGGCCGTAACTCGCCAGAGCTTCGAACACTTCCGCCAGGTGTTTCAGGTGGTCCTCATACGTCTTGGAATATACGATGACATCGTCCAGGTACAACAAGACCGTCTCGAAGTTTCTGTGGCCCAGACAACACTCCATTAGTCGTTGGAAGGTTCCCGGTGCGTTGCAGAGTCCGAACGGCATGCAGGTGAACTCGCTAAGTCCCATCGGGGTGGTGAATGCGGTCTTCTCCCGGTCCGCCTCTGCTACAGGAACCTGCCAGTACCCGCTAGTGAGATCCAAGGTAGAGAAGAAGTTAGCAGATCTTAAAGCAGCCAATGACTCCTCTATCCTTGGTAAGGGGTACGCATCCTTGTGTGTGATACGGTTGATTTTCCGGTAATCTACACACATCCTCATGGTGTTGTCTTTTTTTCTGACTAAGACTAGTGGAGCTGCCCAGGGGCTACAGCTATCCCTGATCACCCCAGCCTCCTTCATGTCTCTAAGCATCCCCTTGGCGTGTTGGTAGTGGGCAGGGGGTACGGGTCGATACCTCTCTTTTATAGGAGGATGGTCTCCCGTGGGGATGTGGTGTTCTACCCCCTTGACTCGCCCGAAGTCTAACGGGTGTTTACTGAACACTCTCTCGTACTCCTGAACCACCCGATAGACTCCTTGTTTCTGGTGTGAGGGAGTGGAGTCAGTACCCAGATGTAGTTGCTGACACCAGTCCTCCATGTTTTTCTTAGAGCCGTTACCTTCCTCCGGGTGAGATGGAGGCAAGGGTTCCACAGATTGTATAGAATTTTGGTTAATGGTATATAATTTGGCTAGCGTGGCATACCGGGGCAGGTACACTTCCCTCTCCCCGATATTTATTATGCGAACGGGCACCCTCCCATGGCGTACATCAACCACCCCCCGTGCTGTCAAAATGGTGGGCCTACTGTCTGAGTAAACTGGTTCTACCATTGCCTGGTAATCCCTACCTCTCAGACCAATAGCTGTCCGGCACCAAATCATCATTTCACTTTTTGGGGGCATGGCAATAGGAAAAGGGTCACACATTCTTACGCTACCAATCTCACCGCCGGAGAGTTCCACCTGTTGCCGTCGCATCAGTGCCCGGATCTCTTTCTGGAGCACCCGCTGCTCGCCGGAGCTGGCGTTCTTGGCAACCTGCTGTAAAAGGAAAATCACCTCTGCAAGACAATTTTCAATTACATTAGTTCCTAGAGTTATTTTTGGGTGACTCTCATGTTTGTCAATATCTACAATGATCAGTCCCTGTGCTGCCAGTTCGACTCTACCGATTTTGATGGTCACCTCTTTAAATCCGATCTGTGGCACGGGCTGGCCATTGCTGGCGATGATACTCAAGTCGTCGTCAGGGTAGCGGGTAATATCCGAGTCATTCCAGTACTGCTTAAAGAGCACGTACGGGATGGTGGTGACCTGCGACCCGGTGTCCAGTAGGGCACTCATGGGAATGCCATCCAGTACCACCGGCAAGACTGGACGTCCTCCCACATATCTGTCGCGCCAGTTCGATGGGCCTGGTGATCTTTTTCCTGGGGGTTGGCCCTCTACCCCAGGTTGTGCCCGTTTAAAGAACAGTACCTTGCCATATGTCCGGGTTGATTGCAGCGGCGGCAGATGGGTCGTCCGTCCTCGCTGTATCAGTCACTGGGTCTTCCTCTGGCCGGTGGGGTCCTCCTTGGTCGACGCCACGGGATGTCCTCCGGTCCGGATGCCAGCTGGATCTTCCCTGGGGTGGAAACCTGTAAAGACTGCACAGTTCGGGTTAGCGCAGCAATGCTCTTAGCTATCTCTTGGACCTGATGGTGTAGGTCTGGAGCCGGGTCATTGTCCAAAGCCTGCGCATCAGCTCCCACAGGCCCTGCCGACAAGGGCGCCGCCTCCTGGTGGTAAGTAATAGCTGGGCGCCTGTGGGTCATAACGCCACCCGGTGCCGGTTCTCGGAGCACCCGGATGGCTCTGTCCTTGAACTGTGCAAAGCCCAGATGGGGATCCTGTAAGGCCATCGCCCGCAACTGGGTTCGGTGGGCATTACAATACAGTCCCTCTATAAATTGTTCAGTCAACAGCCTGTCCTCGTTTCCCACTCCATCAGGGTCGGTCTGCTTAATGGCCCTCAGGGCCTCTTGTAGGTTTAGTGCATAGTCCCTTATACTCTCATGCGCTCGCTGCTTGCGCCCGTAGAATCTAAGCTTAATCTCGGCTGAGGTGCGGGTATCAAAGGTATCCTTCAGCCGGGTTAGTATCCCTGCGACAGTCTTCCTCCCAGGTGGCCAGGATTTTACTTCCCTTTTAGCTGCCCCGGTTAGTTGGGCCACCAGGATGCTCACTTTTTGCTCTTCTGTGAGGGGGTACACCTGGAAGAGGCTATCCAGCTTTTCTCTAAAGTCATGCAGGGTATGTGACTCCCCTGAGTACTGGGGTAGCCAAGCTGCTCCCGGGATATAGGGCATGGTGAAGGGCATAACTGCAGCAGCGGTGGCGCTGGCGGGGGTTGAGGCAGTGAAGCTCTCCTCCATATCCGACATCTTCCTCCCCCCTAGTGGACCGTGGCCTACCTTGCGATGATCCTGTTCCGTAGGCCGCGGCTCCGCAGTAGATCGTCAGGGTTGAGGACCTTCCGTCGCGCTCCGGTGACGTCGGCGTCTGCTGGGCTCCTTCCAGGACCTTACGCAACGTCCGGACGTGAGGCGGGGCTTCAGTTCTCGTGCGCTTTCGAAGTCCACGCCCCTCTTCTTCCCGCGCGGCGTCCTCAAGATGGCGTCCAATGGCGGGAAAACTCCACGGATGGCGGGAAGAAGGCCGAAGATGGCGCCGGATGGCGGGAAAACTTCGCGGATGGCGGGAAGAAGGCAGAAGATGGCGCCGGATGGCGGGAAACCTCACCACTGGTAAGTTTGAACAGTCTTTGCTTTTCAGGCACGCAGTACCCGGTGGTTGCGGGCACGAAATCCTGCCGACTACGCCAAAGTTGACGCGCCCCTGGGCCTGCTGTGTCGCGCAGCGTCTCGCGCACGGGGGCTTACCCGGAACCGGATCAGATGAGGGTTGTAGTCTCCGAGTGGCGGGGACCCGGTCCGTGCCCAGGGAGTCAGACTCAGTGTGTGGCAGTCTTGATAGATGTTATTTGAGTGTCGACTACGCCACCCGTTGATTTGCAGCTATGGAGCTGCCGCTGCAGGGCAGACCGCTGAGGCCGGTGTAGAATTGTGCAGCGTGATAGTATAACCCCCAACGGGAGGGGTATGGCTTCAGGGCAGCCGACGTGGAAGATGGGGGTAGCAGGAACCACTCAGAGACGGTGCGGTGTAATTCAGGGTCTTTACTGGTAACAACGATAGACCTTCCCGGAGTACTTGCTAGCGAACGGGGCCTGGTCAGTCCTTGAGCAGATGGGATCTCCCCTGGCCAGGCGGAGTTGTAGGCCTCCCAAACTGACTGTACTCTTCTGGCTACCTTGCTAGAAGCGGATATAAGTAGCCCACGTCCCTGAGTGTACCGTGTGGTGCTCACCCGTATGGCCGGTGACTCGGGGCCTTCTATTGGCTTCCGCTGCACGATGGCGGTGCTGGTCCCACACGTGTGACCGTGCCTTCGGGTTTCTGGGCCTGAGGACCTGAAATCCCCTGCCGGTCGGCTTCTGCTGCTGGGTAAGAGTTAGTCCCCACAGCCTCGGACGCCGGGTCCGGTAAGAAAGCTTCTCAGTCAGGGCGAGCTCTGCAGCTGCCAGCCCCTGACTCGTAGTAGTATTGCTCCCACTGAGCTCCTGCTGTTTCTTCCTATGACTGTTTCTTGTCTCTACTCTCCTTGACTCCTAACCCTGCTTCAGCCCCGGGTTTATATAGGGGAAGTTCTTCCCCTCCCAAGACTGGGCAGGAGGTGTGGCATGCACAGGATCCCTGACCAAAGGACCTCCCACCTGCTCTCAGACGTAATATCTCTATCACTGTGGCAACCAGACCCCTGGGGTGTCACACATAGACAAACTGGAGCAAGTTCAGAGAAGAGCGACCAGAATGGTGACTGGTCTGCAAACCATGTCCTATGAGGAACGGTTGCAGGATTTGGGAATGTTTAGCTTGCAAAAAAGAAGACTGAGAGGAGACTTAATAGCTGTCTACAAATATGTCAAGGGCTGTCACATTGTAGAAGGATCATCTTTATTCTCATTTGCACAAGGAAAGACTAGAAGCATTGGGATGAAACTAAATGGGAGGAGACACAGATTAGATATTAGAAAAAACTTTTTGACAGTTAGGGTGATTAATGAGTGGAACAGGCTGCCACGAGAGGTGGTGAGTTCCCCTTCAATGGACATCTTCAAACAGAGGCTGGACAGAAATCTGTCTGAGATGATTTAGTGAATCCTGCTTTGAGCATGGGGTTGGACCAGATGACCCAGGAGGTCCCTTCCAACTCTACTATTCTATGATTCTATGATTCTATGGCCTTTACAGAGTTTTGGTTAACGGTGAACAATTTGGCTAGAGTGGCATACCGGGGCAAGTATACTTCTCTTTCCCCAATGTTTAGGATGCGGACGGGTACCCTCCCATGGCGTACATCGACCACCCCTCGTGCTGTCAAAATGGTGGGCCTACTGTCTGAGTAGACGGGTTCTACCATGGCTTGGTAGTCCCTTCCTCTTAACCCGATTGCAGTCCGGCACCAGATCATCATCTCACTTTTTGGGGGCATGGCGATAGGGAACGGGTCACTCATCCTAACGCTACCAATCTCACCACCAGATAGTTCTACCTGTTGCCTTTTCATCAAGGCTCTGATCTCTTTTTGTAGGACACGCTGTTGGCTGGAGCTGGCGTTCATCGCAACCTGCTGTAATATGACAATTATCTCTGCAAGACAATTTTCAATAACATTAGTACCCAAGGTTATCTTAGGGTTGCTTTCACGACGGTCAATGTCCACAATGATCAGTCCTTGTGCTGGCAGTTCAACTTTACCAATTTTGAAAGTCACCTCCTTGAATCCCACTTATGGCACGGGCTGACCATTGCTGGCGATGATGCTCAAATCGTCATCTGGGTAGCGGGTAATATCTGAGTCATTCCAGTACTGCTTAAAAAGCACATAGGGAATGGTGGTTACCTGTGACCCGGTGTCCAGTAGTGCACTCATGGGAATGCCATCCAGCACGACCGGCAAGACCGGTCGTCCCCCTACGTACTTATCACGCCAGCTTGATGGGCCTAATGGTCTTATGCCTGGGGGTTGGCCCTCTGCCCCAGGTTGGGCCCGTTTAAATGACAGTACCTTGCCATATGTCCTGGTTAGTTGCAGCGGCGGCAGATGGGTTGTCCGTCCTGGTCGTAGCGTTCGCTGGGCCTTCCTCTGGACGATGGGATCCTCCTCTGTCGGTGCCAAGGGACGTCCTCCGGACTGGAAGCCAGCTGGATCTTTCCTGGAGGGGACACTTGTAAAGACTGCACAGTTCTGGTTAGCGCGGCAACACTTTTGGTCAGCTCTTGGACCTGATGGTGCAGGTCTGCAGCCGGGGCTTTGTCCAAAGCCTGTGCATCAGCTCCCACAGGCTCTGCAGACAAGGGCACCGCCTCCTGGAGATAGGTGATAGCAGAGTGCCTGTGGGTTACAGCGCCACCTGGTGCTGGTTCTCGGAGCACCCGGATGGCTCTGTCTTTAAACTGCGCAAAGTCCAAATCGGGGTTCTGCAAGGCCATTACATGAAACTGGGTTCGGTGGACGCTGGACTGTAGACCCTCAATGAACTGTTCAGTCAACAGCTTATCCTCATTCCGCACGCTGTCAGGGTCTGCCTGCTTAATGGCTCTCAGGGCCTCTTGCAAATTCAAAGCATAGTCCCGTATACTGTCTTGTGCCCGTTGTTTGCACCCATAAAATTTTAGCTTGATCTCTGCTGAGGTGCGGGTATCTAAAGAGTCCTTCAGACGGGCCAGTATTTCCTTTACAGTCCCCTTTTCCCTGGCTGACCAGGACTTCACTTCTCTTTGGGCCGCTCCGATTAACTGGCCTATCAGGATGCTCACTTTTTGTTCCTCGGACAGGGAGTATACTTTGAATAGGCTATTCAGTCTTTCTTTAAAGTCGTTCAGGGTATGCGACTCCCCTGAGTACTGGGGGAACCATGCCACTCCGGGGATATACGGCATTGTGAACGGCATCACTGCGGCAGCAGCCGCGCTGGCGGTGGGAGCTCCCTCCATTCCTGGTGTCTTCCTCCCCCCTAGTTAACCGTGGCCTACCTTCTGTTGCTTCTTCTCTGTAGGCAGCGGCTCCGCAGGCGATCGTCGGGGTCGAGAACCTTGCGTCGCGTGCTGATGATGTCGGCATCCGCTGGGCTCCTTCCAGGACCTTGTGCCACGTCAGTACGTAAGGCGGGGCTTCAGCTCTCGCGCGCTTTTGGCATCCATGCCCCTCTTCTTCCCGCACAGCGTCCCGAAAATGGCGCCCAATGGCGGGAAAATGGCTGCGGGTGGTGGGAAAACGGCTGCGGATGGCGGGAAACTTCACCACGGTAAGTATCACAGTCCTTTTTCAGGCACGCAGTACCCGGTGGATGCGGGCACGAAATACTGCCGACTACGCCAAAGTTGACGCGCCCCCTGGGCCGTGTGTGGGAGAATACCCAGAGCCGGGTCTCTGTGTAATGCTGGGGGTTGCAGTCTCCGTGGCGGCGACCAGGTCCCGTGGCTCAGGGTGGTCAAACCAGTGGCGGATCTGTTTATTTGGTTTTCATTGTTTAATTGTCCGACTACGCCACCCGTGGATTGCGGTCACTAAGAACCGCCACTGCGGGGCAGACCGCTGAGGCTGATGTTGTGTGCGCAGCAGAGAGTAGTATAACTCCCCACGGGAGGAGTATAGCCTCAGGGCAGCGTGTATAGATGGTGAGGGTCGTGGTGCATGGGCGCAGCAGAAATGACTCAGAGTCCGTGCAGTGCAGTTCAGGGTCTTTACTGTTGGTACTGAAGAAGGCCCTGCCGGGAGTACTGGCTAACATTAGAGGCCTGGTCAGTCTGTGAGCGAACAAGAGTCCCCCTGGCCAGGTGAAGTTGTAGGCCTTCCCGTCTGACTGCACTCTTCCTGGCTACCTTGCTGTAGTCATGTAGTAGCCCATGTCCCTGAGTGTACCGTGTGGTGCTCACCCGTATGGCTGGTGACTTGGGGCCTTTGGCAGCCTCCACTCCTCGATGGCGGTGCCGGTCCCTTGCGTGTGACTGAGCCTCCGGGCTGTCTATGGCCAGAGGACCTGAAATCCCCTGCCGTGTGGTTTCTGCTGCTGGATGTATAATCCCCACAGCCTCGGACTCCGGTGTCCGGTTCTCTGCGTCTTCTGCCAGGATGAGCTCTATCAGCTCCAATCCCTGGCTCTCTGCTCCGGTGTCCTACAGAGCTCCTTGCTGCTCTGTCCCTTCCTAGACTCTGACTCTTCTCTGACTAACTAACCCCACCCCAGACCCAGTTTATAAAGGGCAGGTTCCTCCCCTCCCTGGACTGGGGCAGGAGGTGTTGCATGCTAAAGTGCTCCTGACTAGGAAAACCCATGCTCGCTCTCAGACATGGTATTTCTACCACTGTGGCAACCAGACCCCTGGGGTGCCACACCAGCGAACCATTAGACTAGGCCAGGGTCTGGCTGAGTATGACGGCTACTGCACAGAGTCAGAATGGCTCATCCTCGATGCAACGCCATATCCAGCAGCTGGAGTCTCGGTTGCAACGAGTAAAAAAATGTGCGCCGACTCTGGACATTCCAACTCTGACCGCTCAGGCTGTGGGCCAGACGGTAGCCGCCCTAATACCCTCCCCTGTCCCAACTCCTCGCCTAGCGCTTCCAAGTAAGTTTTCTGGGAGCGCTCGGACCTCTCAGGGGTTTCTCAATCAATGTGTGGTGCACTTCGAGTTACAACCGCAGGTGTATCCCACTGATAGGTCTAGCGTGGGATTTATATTTTCGTTGCTCACAGAGCGGGCTACTCCACTCTGGGAACGGTCGGATCCAGTTGTGCAGACTGTAGCCGGTTTCACAACAGCCCTCAAACAGGTCTTTTTGGGTCCTGAGGTCACCAATGACACTGCCATGCGTATTCTCGCTATTAGTCAGGCTACGTCGTCCATAAGCGACTATGCGGTGCGTTTCCGCACCCTAGCAGCTGAGTTGGATTGGCCAGACAAAGCTCTGATTCCCATTTTCTGGAGAGGTCTGGCCTCCCATGTAAAAGATGCGTTGGCTACCCGAGAGGTGCCAGTAACGATTGAGGCATTGATTAATCTCGCTACCAGAATTGACCTTCAGTTTGCCGAGAGACAACTGGAGGTGACTGCTGAGAAGCTACGGGAGCGTTCTGCTCCAACCTTCTCAGTGCCTCTGAGTGAGGGTTCGGGCAATTTCGACCCCTCTGTGCTCATGGAGGTGTCACGCACAGAGGGTCTT
The DNA here is from genome assembly GCF_046119375.1 of Phyllobates terribilis. NCBI lineage: Eukaryota > Metazoa > Chordata > Amphibia > Anura > Dendrobatidae > Phyllobates > Phyllobates terribilis. Next base: position 203,732,385 of record NW_027362768.1, on the reverse strand, counting down.
TGTCTTCCCAAACAGTCAATAAAATCCGGCCTATTGTCCCACACCCCTCGGGGGTCTGGGCGATGCGCCAGTCGCTCTCCACATGTTAAACGGGGAGTTCTAGTGTCTGTTGGAGGCGAGTCACTAGAAAATGAATTTGTTTCCTCCAAAATTCTGTTGCCTTCCTCAGTCATTCTCCATCAGAAGACTGTGGAGATAGGAGCTTATGTGGACTCGGGAGCAGTGGCAAACTTTATGTCTGCGTTTTTCGCTCAGAGCCACTCAGTTCCATTAATTTTACTTCCTAATCCAGTTAAAATCCGAGTAGTTAACGGATTTGTTCTGCCTAGGGAGGTTACCCATCGTACTGAGGCTATACAGCTCCAGATAGGAGCTAGCCATTACGAATCTATTTCTTTCCTGGTGATGGAGGAGGGAGTGGATTCGGTACTTTTGGGCCTGCTCTGGCTCCGGAGGCATTCCCCCCATCTGGACTGGTCGACTGGTCAGGTTATCCAGTGGAGCTCTTCCTGCCAGGGGAATTGTATTCGTCCGGCGCTTCCGGTTTCTCGTTCTGAGCTACCTCCGGAGCTGTCAGTGTTACCCATTCAATACGCGGAGTATGCAGATGTGTTCTCTAGAAAAGCTGCAGAGACTCTACCACCTCACCGGGTGTATGATTAAGCCATAAATTTACTACCAGGTTCAGAACCCCCAAGAGGCAGGGTATATCCTTTGTCGGTCACTGAGACAAAAGCAATGTCAGAATACATTGTAGATAATCTGGCAAGGGGGTTTATCCGTAAATCTAATCCATGGGCAGATGCTCTGTCTCGCTCTTTTGACCCCCTGGGTGAAGAGTCGAATCCGTGGCTTATTGTCCCATCCGAGAGTTTACTCTCTGTGAACCCTGTCATCTTGCAGGGACTTCCGTCTGGGAGGACCTTTGTGCCAGAGTCTCGTAGGCAAGAGGTTCTCCATTGAGGTCTCTCCTCCAAGATTGGAGGGCACTTTGGGGACAAACGGACCAAAGAGCTAATTTCTCGGTCCTATTGGTGGCCCAAGATGTCTACTGATAGCTCCCATTTTGTCCCCGCCTGCGTCTCTGGTGCGCGAAATAAGCCGTCCTTCCCACTGTGGAGGATTGGGCAACGAATGCCAGGGATATCTGGGATCAGACTCAGGAGTCTTTTCGTGCTTCTAAGGAGCGTATGAGGGTCACGGCCGATAGGCATCGGTGTCCTGCTCCAAGTTATGCTCCTGGGCACTTGGTGTGGCTTTCTGCACGCAATATTCGCCTCCGAGTGGTTTCGACTAAATTTGCTCCCCGGTATTTGGGGCCATTTAAAATCTTGGCTAAAGTGAATGATGCTGCTTATCGGCTGAAATTGCAGGCCACTTGGCGAATTTCTAACACTTTCCATGTTTCTTTACTCAAACCGGTTACTCTCAATGAATTCTCTGGTTCCTTTCCAGCTGAATTGGAATCTGCACAGGATGACTTTGAGGTAAATGAAATCATTGCTTCTAAGGTGGTTAGGGGCAAGAAGTTTTATTTGGTGGCCTGGTGGGATTATGGTCCGGAGGATAGGACTTGGGAGCCAGTAGACAATATCAACGCTCCGGATCTTATTGCCGCTTTTGAGCATATCCAGAATTCCGGGGGGGGGAGCCCTAGAGAGGGGGGTAATGTTAGGCCGGTACGCAGGAGAAGGGCTTTCTCGCGGCATCCGGCCAGGCCCTTTCCTGCTGGTCAGTAATTGTCAGCATTTAGGTTCCGTTCTAGGGATTCTAAGTGTGGTTTCTGCGTTTCAGCTCATGTGCCGCTAAGCCACGTCTCCTGCTGTCTGGTACAGCGTGGTTGGTTGTCTTGGAGGGCTGGGGCTGTCTCTAGTGTATTTTAGGGCTCGGTGGGCTCCGTCCCGGTGCCTAGTCTCTCTCTTTCTAACCTGGGGTGAAGTCTCTGGCAGTAAATGCGGTGTGTGAGAGTCGTTGTCAAGGGTTCCTGCTGTGTGCTCCCTAGTCATCCTAGCCATCAATTAGGGCTAGGGGAATGCTGTGAGCAGCACGCTCTACCGTGTCGGTTCACCGGTTGGTGTCCATGCCACGGAGGCGTCCTCGCTACCGATCCAGTATTCCAGGGTCCGCCATTGTATGTGTGGTCACACTGCCGCTTTTACACCCATGTGTTGGGTGCTGCAGAGATCCTCTTCCTCTTTAGGATCTTAGGTGCCAGGCCTTTCCTGGCCTGCAGCTATCTGCAGCTCTATACGCCGCCATCTAGTGCTCGGGCGTTTCATGCTGCCAAATCCTTCCTGCTCTGCACAGCGGTGTCTTGCAGTGCAGAAGTTTATTAGTTTTGTTTCTGGAGTGTTGATAACTCCCAGCATTATACCTTGTTAGTTACGACTTGTGTGTGCACTTAACACACTAGTTCATTTCTTTCTCTGTGCTTAGCTGAACATTTCTCTGGACTCAGCTGCTGCAGCGCCTCTGCAGTCCGGTGGACCCCAACGTGTCCTTTAAGTTTTATTTTATTTTATTAAAGGACACGCCAGCGTAACAGCCTCTAAGAAGATGTCTGTAATGTCAAAAGTAGAGATCTCCTGCAACCAACTGCAGGGCGACTGTCTGTCACCTCTGACACACCCGTGACAGCAACATCCACTGCTGCTTGTTTCTGTAAAACACCCATGGAGTCAAAATCGTCACTACACCTGTAGATAGACTCACAAAGGGGTATAATTTACAAAATGGGGTCAATTGAGGGGGATTCTGCTCTTCTAGCATGTAGGGGCTCCGTATTTGTGTAGTAAAGTGCAATAAAAGAGGATTCTTAAAGGATGTGTCAGAGATGAGGGAAGGTTGCCATCTGCTGGCCAGAAGAAATAAAGCGGAACCAAGTTATGCCAGAAGAGTTAGAGGGGGAAAAGATTCAGATGCTGCACCTGATCAGGTGACCTCTAGGAAGGATTTTCTGGATATAAAAGCCCAGCGTGCCAAGACGCAGGGAGATTTGGCGCCGGGCTGCAGAGTGCAGCAGACGTGTTCCAGAGGGACTGCAGATCCCAGCACGGCAGGCCCCAGCCAGAGGCCTGTGCTGCATCAGAGTCAGACGCCGCTTGAGAAGTTCTGGACTCCTCACAGGAGCGCCCTGAGCCCTGAACGTGTGGCCCAGAGTCAGGACCTGCGCCCCACACAGAGTAAGTTCCTGGGACCCGACACCGCCTGTCAAGAGCCGACATCTGGATCCCCGCACCCCAAGCATGAGAGACTACCATCAATGGTCAAGACGAGAAGAGCTGAGAGAGGACTGCGACAGGAGAGACGCGCCAGCAACAGTGGAGGAATCGCACAAGTGAACAGGGCCGTCACTTCCAATTTCAACTCACGGTACCAGGGACAGTTGGGATTAGGATTTCAGGTTGGGAGGGGGCCATTTGGTGGGTGGGAGGCTAAACGGGAGTTGATTGACTTTATCCGGAAGAGACTTGCGGCCTAGCGGGAATAACCGGTGACCCCCACTAGAGCCATACAAAGAGAACTCACGTGGTGACTCCCACGACTGGGTGCATCACATTTATGCAGAGAACTTGACCCTTATTCACTGAAACTGTTTCTCATTGTTAATCCAAGTTGTTGTTTATTATCCCTGTTACTAACCCTAACTTTTATACATATAAAGTGGTTTTAGCAATCCCTGACTGTTCCGGTACCTACTTTACATATGGAGTTCGCAAATTATTCTAGGAAAATCTGCGCTCCAGGAGGCAAAAAGCGCTTTGTCCCTCCCGAGTCTCGCCGTGGGGCTAAGCAGTACTGTACAGCCACATATGGGGTATTTCTTTCTACATTCAGCAGAAATTGTGGGACATATTTTGGTGCCGTTTTTACCCATTGCCCCGTGTGAAAATGTAAAATCTGGGGCTAAAACAAAATTTTCGTGGTAAAAATGTAATTATTTTTTCTTCACTGCCCATTGGTATAAAATTATGTGACCCACCTGTGGTGTCAATATGATCACTGCACCCCTAGATGAATTCATTTGGAGGTGTAGTTTGTAAAATGGGGTCACTTATGTGGGGGTTCAGCTGATCTGGCACCTCAGGGGCTATACTAATATGACATGGCACCATCAAACCAGTCCAGCCGAATCTGAACTCCAATTTGGCGCTACATCCCTTCTGAGCTTTGCACTGTGCCTCAAAAGTAGTTTTTGACCTCCTACGGGGTATCTACGTACTCAAGAGAAATTGCACAACAAATCTTGGGGTCCATTTTCTCCTGATACCCTTGTGAAAATGCAAAATTTTGTGCTAAAAATCATTCTTGCAGGAAATTTTTTATTTTCACTGTTCAATGTTGTAAACTTCTGTGAAGCACGTGGGGGTTCAAGGTGTTCACCACACATCTAGATAAGTTCCCTGTGGGGTATAGTTTCCAAAATGGTGTCACTTGTGGGGGGTTTCCACTGTTTAGTCACATCAGGGGCTCTCCAAACGCAACATGGCATTTGCTAATTATTCAAGCAAATTTTACATTCAAAAAGTCAAATGGCGTTCCTTTAGTTCCAAGCCATTCTCTGCACCCAAACAGTAGTCTTCCTCCACATATTGGGTATCTGCATACTCAGGAGAAACTGCACTACAAATTTTGTGGTGCAATTTTTCCTGTTACCCTAGTGGAAATGCAAAATTTGGGGCTAAAATAAAACATTTTTATGGAAAAATGTGATTTCTTTATTCTCACAGCTCAACGTTATAAACTTCTGTGAAGCACTTGGGGGTTCAAAGTGCTCACCATTCATCTAGATAAGTTCCCTGAGGGTTCTAGTTTCCAAAATGGTGTCACTCGTGAGGGGTTTCCACTGTTTAGGCACAGCAGGGGCTTTCCAAATGTGACATGGTGTCCATTTATTATGCCAGAAAATTTTACATTCAAAAAGTCAAATGGCGCTCCTTCTCTACCGAACACTGCCGTGCGCCCAAACAGTGGTTTTCCCCCACATACAGTACAGACCAAAAGTTTGGACACACCTTCTCATTTAAAGATTTTTCTGTATTTTCATGACTATGAAAATTGTACATTCACACTGAAGGCATCAAAACTATGAATTAACACATGTGGAATTATATACTTAACAAAAAAGTGTGAAACAACTGAAAATATGTCTTATATTCTAGGTTCTTCAAAGTAGCCACCTTTTGCTTTGATGACTGCTTTGCACACTCTTGGCATTCTCTTGATGAGCTTCAAGAGGTAGTCACCGGAAATGGTTTTCACTTCACAGGTGTGCCCTGTCAGGTTTAATAAGTGGGATTTCTTGCCTTATAAATGGGGTTGGGACCATCAGTTGTGTTGTGCAGAAGTCAGGTGGATACACAGCTGATAGTCCTACTGAATAGACTGTTAGAATTTGTATTATGGCAAGAAAAAAGCAGCTAAGTAAAGAAAAACGAGTGGCCATCATTACTTTAAGAAATGAAGGTCAGTCAGTGCGAAAAATTTGGGCAAACTTTGAAAGTGTCCCAAAGTGCAGTTGCAAAAACCATCAAGCGCTACAAAGAAACTGGCTCACATGAGGACCGCCCCAGAAAAGGAAGATGAAGAGTCACCTCTGCTTCTGAGGATCAGTTTATCCGAGTCACCAGCCTCAGAAATCGCAGGTTAACAGCAGCTCAGATTAGAGGCCAGGTCAATGCCACACAGAGTTCTAGCAGCAGACACATCTCTACAACAACTGTTAAGAGGAGACTTTGTGCAGCAGGCCTTCATGGTAAAATAGCTGCTAGTAAACCACTGCTAAGGACAGGCAACAAGCAGAAGAGACTTGTTTGGGCTAAAGAACACAAGGAATGGACATTAGACCAGTGGAAATCTGTGCTTTGGTCTGATGAGTCCAAATTTGAGATCTTTGGTTCCAACCACCGTGTCTTTGTGCAACGCAGAAAAGGTGAACGGATGGACTCTACATGCCTGGTTCCCACCGTGAAGCATGGAGGAGGAGGTGTGATGGTGTGGGGGTGCTTTGCTGGTGACACTGTTGGGGATTTATTCAAAATTAAAGGCATACTGAACCAGCATGGCTACCACACCATCTTGCAGCGGCATGCTATTCCATCCGGTTTGCGTTTAGTTGGACTATCATTTATTTTTCAACAGGACAATGACCCCAAACACACCTCCAGGCTGTGTAAGAGCTATTTGACCAAGCAGGAGAGTGATGGGGTGCTACGCCAGATGACCTGGCCTCCACAGTCACCAGACCTGAACCCAATCGAGATGGTTTGGGGTGAGCTGGACCGCAGAGTGAAGGCAAAAGGGCCAACAAGTGCTAAGCATCTCTGGGAACTCCTTCAAGATTGTTGGAAGACCAATTCCGGTGACTACCTCTTGAAGCTCATCAAGACAATGCCAAGAGTGTGCAAAGCAGTCATCAAAGCAAAAGGTGGCTACTGTGAAGAACCTAGAATATAAGACATATTTTCAGTTGTTTCACACTTTTTTGTTAAGTATACAATTCTACATGTGTTAATTCATAGTTTTGATGCCTTCAGTGTGAATGTACAATTTTCATAATCATGAAAATACAGAAAAATCTTTAAATGAGAAGGTGTATCCAAACTTTTGGTCTGTACTGTATTTGGTATTGGTGTGCTCAGGAGAAGTTGCACTACAAATTCTGAGGTCCATTTTATCCTGTTACTCTTGTGAAAGAAAAAAAAACTTGGATCTAAAGTAAATTTTTTGTAAAAAAAAGTTAAATGTTTATTTTTACCTTTCACGTTCCAAAAATTCCAGTGAAGCACCTCAATGGTTAATAAACTTCTTGAATGTGGTTTTGAGCACCTTGAGGCGTGCAGTTTTAAGAAGGTGTTACTTTTTCTGTCATATAGACCCCTCAAAGTCACTTCAAATGTAATGTGGTCCCTAAAAAATACCACTATCATTTAGTACAATATGTCATGAAAAACAATCTCAGAATCAGGGGGATCCGTTGAAGCTCTAGAGTAATTACCTCATAAAGTGACACTGGTCAGAATTAAAAAAACAATTGGCCTGGTCAGGAAGGTGTAAACAAGCGTCGGGGTGAAAGGGTTAATGGCGCCAAGGAAGTGGCCATGAATACTAACCCCCACCGAGGCTAATAATATCAGCTCTCAGGCGCCCCAGAAAAGGCGCATCCGTAAGATACACCAAATCTGGTGCTTAGCCTCCGCTCTTCACTATACACATTACGGGGGGATGCTGGGAGATTCTCATTACGAGAGGGAATTCTGGGGGATTCTCCTTACAAGAGGGAATGCTGGGGGATTCTCATTACAAGAGGGAATGCTGGGGGATTCTCATTACGAGAGGGAATGCTGGGGGATTCTCATTACGAGAGGGAATGTTGCGGGATTCTCATTACAAGAGGGAATGCTGGGGGATTCTCATTACAAGAGGGAATGCTGGGGGATTCTCATTACGAGAGGGAATGTTGCGGGATTCTCATTACAAGAGGGAATGCTGGGGGATTCTCATTACAAGAGGGAATGCTGGGGGATTCTCATTACGAGAGGGAATGCTGGGGGATTCTCATTACGAGACAGAATGTTGGGGGATTCTCATTACAAGAGGGAATGCTGGGGGATTCTCATTACGGACGGAATGTTGGGGGATTCTCATTACAAGAGGGAATGCTGGGGGATTCTCATTACGAGACAGAATGTTGGGGGATTCTCATTACAAGAGGGAATGTTGGGGGATTCTCATTACGAGAGGGAATGCTGGGGGATTCGCCTTACAAGAGGGAATGCTGGGAGATTCTCATTACGAGAGGGAATGCTGGGGGATTGTCATTACGAGAGTGAATGCTGGGGGATTCTCATTACAAGAGGGCATGCTGGGGGATTCTCATTACGAGAGGGAATGCTGGGGGATTCTCATTACGGTAGGTGGACTGCTGTGGGATTCTCATTACGAGAGGGAGTGCTGGGGGATTCTAATTAAGGGGTATGCTGGGGGATTCTCATTTCGAGAGGGAATGCTGGGGGATTCTCATTACGAGAGGGAATGCTGGGGGATTCTCATTACGAGACAGAATGTTGGGGGATTCTCATTACAAGAGGGAATGCTGGGGGATTCTCATTACGGGAAGGAATGCTGGGGGATTCTCATTACGAGAGGGAATGCTGGGGGATTCTCATTACGGGGATGCTGGGGTATTCTCATTACAGGAATGAATGCTGGGGGATTCTCATTACGGAGATGCTGGGGGATTCTCATTACGGGGATGCTGGGGGATTCTCATTACGGGGATGCTGGGGGATTCTCATTACGAGAGGATGCTGGGGGATTCTCATTACGATAGGGAATGCTGGGGGATTCTTATTACGAGAGGGAATGCTGGGAGATTCTCATTACAAGAGGGAATGCTGGGGGATTCTCATTACGAGAGGATGCTGGGGGATTCTCATTACGATAGGGAATGCTGGGGGATTCTTATTACGAGAGGGAATGCTGGGAGATTCTCATTACGAGAGGGAATGCTGGGGGATTCTCATTACGAGAGGATGCTGGGGGATTCTCATTACGATAGGGAATGCTGGGAGATTCTCATTACGAGAGGGAATGCTGGGGGATTCTCATTACGAGAGGATGCTGGGGGATTCTCATTACGATAGGGAATGCTGGGGGATTCTTATTACGAGAGGGAATGCTGGGGGATTCTCATTACGAGAGGATGCTGGGAGATTCTCATTATGGGAGGGAATGCTGGGAGATTCTCATTACGGGAGGGAATGCTGGGGGATTCTCATTACGGGAGGGAATGCTGGGGGATTCTCATTACGGGAATGCTGGGGGATTCTCATTACGGTAGGGAATGCTGGGAGATTCTCATTACGGTAGGGAATGCTGGGAGATTCTCATTACGGTAGGGAATGCTGGGGGATTCTCATTACTGGAGGGAATGCTGGGGGATTCTCATTACTGGAGGGAATGCTGGGGGATTCTCATTTGTGGAGTGTGGTGGAATATTAGGTATTTTCCTCATAAAACTTTTGCTCTAATCATTTCTTCATCAGTGGAAATCTTGTCTATAATTTATATCCCAATCTGGATTTTTCGGCCTATACCCTTCTTAGACTTTCCATGTCCCAGTTTTAGAAGATTAATAGCTTTACATCCCCGGGGCCAGGGGCAGACCTACCGCCTGTGCATATGCTCCGGGGGGGGCCCATGGCCAGATTTCCCTCTTGATATGCGGTGGGCAGGGAGCGATCCCTGCAGCTCCGCTGCTGACAGGAGGAAAATGGCAACGGAGCTTCAGGGATCCATCCTCACCTCTGCTTCCTGGCTGCCCGGCACTTCCTCCCCGACACAGGTCCTGATGACGTCATCATGCAGCGCCGGCCTGTGTGTTAGACTAAGTGCCCACGATGCAGATTCTGCATCTCCCTGGCAGAATAAACGTATGCGGATTTTACATGCGGATTTTACATGTGTTTTTCCTGCCAGGGACAAGCATAATTGAAGCGTTTTGCACATGCGATTTCTGCATGCGGGTTGTCAAGCGCTTTCCAAGTTATTTTAGCATCACTTAGAAAGTGCTTGACAACTTGGTCACACTATATAAATCCATGCAACCGTCAACCGGCATATATAGTGTGACCGTAAAAGAATGGTAAAAAATTAAAAATAAATATTATACTTACCTTCTGATGGCCCCGGTCTCCTTATCCGATGCGTCCGGTCTTCCCGGTGTCTCGCGGTTGTGTAAAAGGACCTGCCATGACGTCATTTAGTCATGTGATGGGTCAACCGACCGCTGACGTCAGCGTCATGGCAGGTCCTTTTAGACCATCGCAAGCTGCGGGGAAGCCAGGACGGATCGCTATGGAGACCCGGGGCCTTCAGAAGGTGAGTATAATGTATATTTTTTATTTTAAATTCTTTTTTTTACCGGTTCTATGGTACCCGGGTCTGGATGAGAGTCTCCTCTTCTCCTGACCCGGGTACCATCCGCACATTGAATCGCTTAATATCCGCATGTGCACATGTAGTGATGCAGATATTATGCGATTCAATGCAAGTCAATGGCGGCGAAAACGCTGCGCTTCCGCAAAATAATTGGTAGTGCTGCGGATTTTTCTCCAATTATAATCCGCAGCGGATATTTCGGCAGCATGTGCATAGTACATGTGGATTTTCTTTGGGGAACATTGCAGGCCTTCCACTAAGCTTTTTTTAAGGGTTTCTGCAGCGGAATTGCTGCTGCGGAAATGCTTAAAAATCGCATAATGGGCACACAGCCTCAGGGAGAAAGTTACCAGAGACGAGGCGGATGCTGCAGGAGAGCGAGCTGAGGTAAGTTGTGTTTTTAATTTTTTTAACTGAACCTGGGGAAGCTGGGGAGAGAAACAATAGAATGAAGGGGGCTGGGGAGAGCAATGAGAGGAGGCTGGGGAGAGCAATCATAGAATCATAAAATGGTAGAGTTGGAAGGGACCTCCTGGGTCATCTGGTCCAACCCCCTGCTCAAAGCAGGATTCACTAAATCATCTCATGTCTGTCCAGCCTCTGTTTGAAGACGTCCATTGAAGGGGAACTCACCACCTCTCGTGGCAGCCTGTTCCACTCATTAATCACCCTAACTGTCAAAAAGTTTTTTTCTAATATCTAATCTGTGTCTCCTCCCATTTAGTTTCATCCCATTGCTTCTAGTCTTTCCTTGTGCAAATGAGAATAAAGATGATCCTTCTACAATGTGACAGCCCTTGAGATATTTGTAGACAGCTATTAAGTCTCCTCTCAGTCTTCTTTTTTGCAAGCTAAACATTCCCAAATCCTGTAACCGTTCCTCATAGGACATGGTTTGCAGACCAGTCACCATTCTGGTCGCTCTTCTCTGTACTTGCTCCAGTTTGTCGATGTCTTTTTTAAAATGTGGCGCCCAAAACTGGCCACAGTATTCCTGATGAGGTCTGACCAAAGAGGAGTAAAGACCGATAATGACTTCACGTGATCTAGACTCTATGCTTCTGTTAATACATCCCAGAATTGTATTTGCCTTTTTTGCTGCTGCATCACACTGTTGACTCATGTTCAGTCTATGATCTATTAGTATACCTAAGTCTTTTTCACAAGTACTGTTGCTTAGCTCTATTCCTCCCATTCTGTATATGCTTTTTTAATTTTTATTGCCCAGATGTAGGACTTTGCATTTCTCCCTGTTATAAACCATTCTATTAGTTGCTGCCCACTGCTCCAGTTTATTTAGGTCTTTTTGAATCCTCTCTCTCTCTTCTCTAGTATTAGCTATCCCTCCTAGCTTTGTGTCATCAGCAAATTTAATCAGTTTACCCTCAATTCCTTCATCTAAATCATTGATAAAGATGTTGAACAATACAGGTCCCAGGACAGAGCCCTGTGGTACCCCACTTGAGACATTCATCCAGCTGGATGTGAAGCCATTTACGACCACTCTTTGAGTCCGATCACTAAGCCAGTTATGAATCCACCTAACAGTTGCCTTGTCCATTCCATACTTGGTAATTTTTTCAATAAGGATGGTGTGAGATACTTTGTTAAATGCTTTGCTGAAGTCAATATATACTATATCTACAGCATTTCCCTGATCCACCCAGTCAGTGATTCTGTCATAGAAGGAAATTAAGTTAGTCTGACATGACTCATTAGTTACAAACCCATGCTGACTCTGGTTAATCACTTCATTCTTACCCAGGTACTTACATACATGTTGTTTAATAATTTGCTCAAAGCTCTTTCCTGGTATAGAAGTCAGACTCACCGGCCTATAGTTCCCTGGGTCCACCTGCTTCCCCTTTTTGAAGATAGGAACAACATTTGCTCTTCTCCAGTCTTCTGGGACTTCTCCTGTTCTCCAAGAATTTTCAAAGATTATGGAGAGTGGTTCTAAAATTTCTTCTACGATCTCCTTCAGTACTCTGGGGTGTAATTCATCTGGACCTGGAGACTTGAACTCATTTATGGTAGCTAAATATTCCCTCACAATCTCTCTGTTTACAGATAACTTGGATTCTTCTATGAGAGGAGGTTGGGGAGAGCAGTGAGAGGAGGCTGGGGAGAGCAGTGAGAGGAGGCTGGGGAGAGTAGTGAGAGGAGGCTGGGGAGAGCAATGAGAGGAGGCTGGGGAGAGCAATGAGAGGAGGCTGGGGAGAGTAGTGAGAGGAGGCTGGGGAGAGCAATGAGAGGAGGCTGGGGAGAGCAGTGAGAGGAAGCTGGGGAGAGCAATGAGAGGAGGCTGGGGAGAGCAATGAGAGGAGGCTGGCGAGAGCAGTGAGAGGAGGCTGGGAAGAGCAGTGAGAGGAGGATGGGGAGAGCAATAAGATGATGCTGGGGAGAGAAGTGAGAGGAGGCTGGGGAGAGCAATGAGAGGAGGCTGGGGAGAGTAGTGAGAGGAGGCTGGGGAGAGCAAAGAGAGGAGGCTGGGGAGAGTAATGAGAGGAGGCTGGGGAGAGCAGTGAGAGGAGACTGGGGAGAGTAGTGAGAGGAGGCTGGGGAGAGCAATGAGAGGAGGCTGGAGAAAGCAGTGAGTGGAGGCTGGGGAGAGCAGTGAGAGGAGGCTGGGGAGAGCAGTGAGTGGAGGCTGCGGAGAGTAATGAGAGGAGGCTTGGGGGAGCAATGAGGGGAGGCTGGGGAGAGCAATGAGAGGAGGCTGGAGACAGCAATGACAAGAGGCTGGGGAGAGCAATGACAGGAGGCTGGGGAGAGCAATGAGGGGAGGCTGGGGAGAGCAATGATGGGAGGCTGGGAAGAGGAATGAGAGGAGGCTGGGGAGAGCGAGGCTGGTCAGAGCAATGAGGGGAGGCTGGTGAGAGCAATGATGGGAGGCTGGGGAGAGCAATGATGGGGAGAGCAATGATGAGGCTGTGGATGGGGAGAGCAATGATGGGATGGTGGGGAATGGGAGAGCAATGATGAGGATAGGGGTGCTGGGACAGAGCAATGATGGGGATACTGGGTGAGAGCAATGATGGAGGTGGTGGGAGAGAGCAATGACAGGTGTGCTGGGAGAGAGCAATGATGGGGCTGCTGGGAGAGAGCAATGATGGGGGTGCTGGGAGAATGCAATGATGGAGGTGCTGGGAGAGAGCAATGACGGAAGTGCTGGGAGAGAGCAATGATGGGGGTGCTGGGAGAGAGCAATGATGGGGGTGCTGGGAGAGAGCAATGACGGGAGTGCTGGGAGAGAGCAATGATGGAGGTGCTGGGAGAGAGCAATGATGGAGGTGCTGGGAGAGAGCAATGATGGAGGTGCTGGGAGAGAGCAATGACGGGGGTGCTGGGAGAGAGCAATGATGGAGGTGCTGGGAGAGAGCAATGACGGGGTTGCTGGGAGAGAGCAATGATGGGGTTGCTGGGAGAGAGCAATGATGGGGGTGCTGGGAGAGAGCAATGATGGGGTTCTGGGAGAGAGCAATGATGGGGATGCTGGGAGAGAGCAATGACGGGGTTGCTGGGAGAGAGCAATGACGGTGGTGCTGGGAGAGCAATGACGGGGTTGCTGGGAGAGAGCAATGATGGGGTGCTGGGAGAGAGCAATGATGGTGGTGCTGGGAGAGAGCAATGACGGTGGTGCTGGGAGAGAGCAATGACGGGATTGCTGGGAGAGAGCAATGATGGGGTGCTGGGAGAGAGCAATGATGGTGGTGCTGGGAGAGAGCAATGACGGGGTTGCTGGGACAGAGCAATGACGGGGTTGCTGGGAGAGAGCAATGATAGGGGTGCTGGGAGAGAGCAATGATAGGGGTGCTGGGAGAGAGCAATGACGGGGGTGCTGGGAGAGAGCAATGATGGAGGTGCTGGGAGAGAGCAATGATGGGGTTGCTGGGAGAGAGCAATGACGGGGTTGCTGGGAGAGAGCAATGATGGAGGTGCTGGGAGAGAGCAATGATGGGGATGCTGGGAGAGAGCAATGATAGGGGTGCTGGGAGAGAGCAATGACGGGGTTGCTGGGAGAGAGCAATGATGGAGGTGCTGGGAGAGAGCAATGATGGGGATGCTGGGAGAGAGCAATGATAGGGGTGCTGGGAGAGAGCAATGATGGGGATGCTGGGAGAGAGCAATGATAGGGGTGCTGGGAGAGAGCAATGACGGGGGTGCTGGGAGAGAGCAATGACGGGGGTGCTGGGAGAGAGCAATGACGGGGTTGCTGGGAGAGAGCAATGATGGGGTTGCTGGGAGAGAGCAATGACGGGGTTGCTGGGAGAGAGCAATGATGGAGGTGCTGGGAGAGAGCAATGATGGGGATGCTGGGAGAGAGCAATGATGGAGGTGCTGGGAGAGAGCCATGATGGGGATGCTGGGAGAGAGCAATGATGGAGGTGCTGGGAGAGAGCCATGATGGGGGTGCTGGGAGAGAGCAATGATGGAGGTGCTGGGAGAGAGCAATGATGGGGATGCTGGGAGAGAGCAATGATGGAGGTGCTGGGAGAGAGCCATGATGGGGGTGCTGGGAGAGAGCAATGATGGAGGTGCTGGGAGAGAGCCATGATGGGGATGCTGGGAGAGAGCAATGATGGAGGTGCTGGGAGAGAGCAATGATGGGGGTGCTGGGAGAGAGCAATGATGGAGGTGCTGGGAAAGAGCCATGATGGGGGTGCTGGGAGAGAGCAATGATGGAGGTGCTGGGAGAGAGCAATGATGGGGGTGCTGGGAGAGAGCCATGATGGGGGTGCTGGGAGAGAGCAATGATGGGGGTGCTGGGAGAGAGCAATGATGGGGGTGCTGGGAGAGAGCCATGATGGGGGTGCTGGGAGAGAGCAATGATGGAGGTGCTGGGAGAGAGCAATGATGGGGATGCTGGGAGAGAGCAATGATGGAGGTGCTGGGAGAGAGCCATGATGGGGATGCTGGGAGAGAGCAATGATGGAGGTGCTGGGAGAGAGCAATGATGGGGGTGCTGGGAGAGAGCAATGATGGAGGTGCTGGGAGAGAGCCATGATGGGGATGCTGGGAGAGAGCAATGATGGAGGTGCTGGGAGAGAGCAATGATGGGGATGCTGGGAGAGAGCAATGATGGGGGTGCTGGGAGAGAGCAATGATGGGGGTGTTGGGAGAGAGCAATGATGGGGGTGCTGGGAGAGCAATGATGGGGTTGCTGGGAGAGAGCAATGATGGGGGTGCTGGGAGAGCAATGATGGGGGTGCTGGGAGAGAGCAATGACGGGGTTGCTGGAAGAGAGCAATGACAGGGGTGCTGAGAGAGAGCAATGATGGGAGTTCTGGGAGAGAGCAATGATGGAGGTGCTGGGAGAGAGCAATGATGGGGGTGCTGGGAGAGAGCAATGACGGGGTTGCTGGAAGAGAGCAATGACAGGGGTGCTGGAAGAGAGCAATGACAGGGGTGCTGAGAGAGAGCAATGATGGGAGTTCTGGGAGAGAGCAATGATGGAGGTGCTGGGAGAGAGCAATGATGGGGTTGCTGGGAGAGAGCAATGATGGGGGTGCTGGGAGAGAGCAATGATGGAGGTGCTGGGAGAGAGCAATGATGGAGGTGCTGGGAGAGAGCAATGATGGTGGTGCTGAGAGAGAGCAATGATGGGGTGCTGGGAGAGAGCAATGATGGGGTTGCTGGGAGAGAGCAATGATGGGGTTGCCTGGACAGAGCAATGATGGAGGTGCTGGGAGAGAGCAATGATGGTGGTGCTGAGAGAGAGCAATGATGGGGTGCTGGGAGAGAGCAATGATGGGGTTGCCTGGACAGAGCAATGATGGGGTGCTGGGAGAGAGCAATTATGGGGGTGCTAGGAGAGAGCAATTATGGGGGTTTCACTTTGCTTGTACTGTGAAGCCTTGTATATTTTCCGTGTGCACATAGCCTTACAGTTAATTGGGGAGAGTCACAGAGACTGAATAATTTCTATTATTGGCTGGTGGAGATTATAGTTAATGGGGGGCACAGTGCTGCTGATCACTTTGTATTTTGATTACTAAGTGGCTAATAGTATATTAATGGGGGGTTACATATCTGTATTCAGGGGCGCAGAGCGGGGGAGACACATGTATATATACAATATATGTGACCTTGTTATTTTTAGATCTGCACTGATCATCGTGACAAGACGAGTCGTGGCTGGGAGATGTCGACATGAAGGTCTGACCAGACGGAGAAGAAGCAGCAGAAACCGTCTCTGATCAGAAGAGACGTCAGCGGTAAGTGCCTGGATGTAAGTATTATTCTGTATCTGCGCTGTGTGACTGGGAGCGATAATGTTATCTGTAAAATCCCTTCGGCTGCATTCTCACATTTGTGTGAAATGTCCGTGTGCTGCCAGATCTTTTTATCGGATGGTCCACGAACTCGTACAGTTTTATAGATCCATTTACACATCCATGAAAATCACGGATCTGAGAATGAGATCTGTGAGGGTCAGAGAATGTCCTGTTCTGATCAGATTTTGAGGATTACAATAGGACATGCTCAGTGCGTCTGTAAAAGCGGGCAGCACACCGACACTGCACACGGATACTGGACTGTAGCCGTATTATGTATAGCATACTACCTTAGTATATAGTGTACTCACTTATTATGTATAGCACAGTCCTTCGTTGCATAGTTTGCTCTTTTATTTATAACACCGTCCCTTATTACGCACCATCATCTCTAGTTATATATGGTGCCACCTCTTATTATATAGCTTCCTCTGCTGTTATGTACAGCGTTGTCCCTTACATAGCGTATTCTTGTTATTTTTGTCAGTCACAGCGCCCTCTTTTATTACATAGTCATCTCTTGTTAGATATATAATGCAATGATGGCTGATGGAGCAGCCGGTGACCAGAAGACCAGTCCATCAGCTCCTCCATCAGAAAAGAAGCTTTCCCCTTCTCCATCAGCTGTCATTGCATTATATATCTAACAAGAGAAGACGGTATGTACCGTATATTCCGGCGTATAAGACGACTTTTGAAGACTGAAAAATCTTCTGTCTAGTCTGGGGTCGTCTTATACGCCGGTAATGCTTTTGAACTTTCAGAAATTGACATGCGGGGATACTCTGGGGGTGTTAATAAGCTGCCGTGGCCGTATCCCTGCCATGTCGGAGTTAATATAAGGTGGAGGGAGTTAAAATACGGCGGCGGTAGGTCCAGACAGTCAGCGCTTCTGTGCTGAAACTGACACATCGCTGCGTATTCCCAGCTCCGGACACAGCGCAGGGCTTCTGTGCAGACAGCTTTCACTTGTCACAGAAGCGCTGCGCTGTGTCCGGAGCTGGGAAGTTCGCATCGCTTCTGTGACAATATATGAAAAGCCGGCAATTCAGCAGCGGCATAAGCCGGCACCCGACAATTTATAACAGACAGAATAGAGCATCACACACAGATTAGATAGATAGAAACATGTCAGTCACATATATATGAAGTACAGTGATAGTGTTGATTACTGTACTTGTCATTTAGTGTTAAAATAACGGATTTATTTTAAAAAAAATTGGCGTGGGGTTCCCCTTAATTTTAGTCTCTAGCGGAGGTTAAGCAGACGGCTGGGGCAGATGTTTGAAGCCTGGGAAGGGGGTAATACCCACGGAGCTTCCCAGGCTACTAATATCAGCCCCCAGCTGAATGCCTAGCCTTTACTAGCTATTAAAATGGGGGACCCCCCAAAAAATTGACGTGGGGTCCCCCCTATTTTAATAGCTAGCAAAGGCTAGGCAGACAGCTGGGGGCTGATATTAATAGCCCAGGAAGGGTGCCATGAATATTGGCCCCCTCCCAGGCTAGAAACACCAGCCGTCAGCCGCCCCAGAAATGGCGCATCCATAGGATGCGCCAATTCTGGCACTTAGCCTCGCTCTTCCCACTGCCCTGTAGCGGTGGCAGTGGGGTAATAGGGCTGGGGTTGATGTCAGCTTATAATGCCAGCTGACATCAAGCCCAGGTTAGTAATGGAGAGGCGTCTATAAGACACCCCCATTACTAACCCCATAGTCAAAGTTAAAAAAACACAAACACCCAGAATAAAGTCCTTTAATTGAAATAAACACACAATTCTTTATTGTTCTAAATTAAACCATACTTACCATCACGCCCATTCCAGCTGAAGCCAACGATCTCCTGCAATAAAAGAAAAATAATAAAGCAACCTCATCCTTACCTTTCCATGGTTCCCACGACAGCTTCAGCTCTGCTACATCGAGATGACAGGCTGGATCACAACAGAACTCTGCCATCCAGCCTGTCATCCCGCGGACACTGAGAAGCACAGGCATGCTTGTGCTCCTCAGTGTCTGACTGTGACAGCATCCAGATGAGCCGACAATGAACTCAGCTCACCTCCTGGACGTCCGTCACTGACAGCGTGGGAAACTTCTACTGCGCATGCGGGGAGCAGGAGAATTTTCCCACGCTGTCAGTGACGTGCATGAGGTGAGCCGAGTTCATTGGACATGATCTCGGCTCATCTGGATGCCTTCACAGTCAGACACTGAGGAGCACAAGCATGCCTGCGCTTCTCAGTGTCTGCCGCATGGCAAGCTGAAGGCTGTGTGCCCACGTAGCGTTTTTCAAGCGTTTTTGATGCGGAATTTCCGCAGCGGAAACGCTTGTAAAACGCTTGGTAACCCGCACCCCATGGTCCCCAATGGGATTCCGCAAGTTCTATGCACATGCTGCGGATTTTTCCGCAGCGTTTATGCTGCGTTCAAAAATCCGCAGCATGTCAATTAATTTTGCGTTTCCGCAAGCAGAATTGCCTTTGTCCAATGCATAAAAAACGCAAGGCAATTCCGCATGTGGAAAACGCGTGATAAACGCGCGAAAAACGCGCGATAAACGCGTGCGGAATTCCGCATGCGTTTTTCCGGGAGAGGACTTGCATTTATGCAGCAGAAATTTTCTGCTTCATAAATGCAACGTGGGCACATAGCCGAACGGCAGCGTTCTGCTGCGGTGCAGCCTGTCATGTGAATGTAGCAGAGCTGGACCGGTCCTGGGAACCATGGAAAGGTAAGGATGATGTTGCTTTATTATTTTACTTTTATTGCAGGAGATCGTTGGCTTCAGCTGGAATGGGCGTGATGGTAAGTATGGTTTAATTTAGAACATTAAAAAATTGTGTCTTTATTTCAATTAAAGGACTTTTTTCTGGGTGTTTGTGTTTTTTTTAAATACTTTACTAGAAATTCATGGCGGTCATGTCTAATATTGGCGTGACCCCATGAATTTCGGGCTTAGGGCCAGCTGATAATACCAAGCTGGCCTTAACCCCTTTATTACCCAGTGAGCCACCGCACCAGGGCCCTGGATGAGTTGGGTACAGCGCCAGAAGATGGCGCTTCTATGAACGCGCCATTTTCCGGGGCGGCTGCGGACTGCAATTTGCAGCGGGTGGGGCCCAGAAAGCTTGGGCCTCCCTGCGCTGCGGATTCCAGCCCCCAGCTGCCTAGTTGTACCTGGCTGGACACAAAAATAGGGCGAAGCCCCACGTCTTTTTTTTTTTAATTATTTCATGAAATAATTAAAAAAAAAAGGGCTTCCCTATATTGTTGTGTCCGGCCAGGTACAAATAGGCAGCTGGTGGTTGGGGGCAGCCCGTTCCTGCCTGCTGTACCTGGCTGGACACAAAAATATGGCGAAGCCCCACGTCAACATTTTTGGGAAAAATTAATTACAAAATTAATAATAATTTAGGGACTGCATCTTTATTAACCCCTCAATTGTCATTTAGTGTTAAAATAAAGGATTTATTTTAAAAAAAATTGGCGTGGGGTTCCCCCATAATTTTAGTCTCTAGCGGAGGTTAAGCAGACGGCTGGGGCAGATGTTTGAAGCCTGGGAAGGGGGTAATACCCACGGAGCTTCCCAGGCTACTAATATCAGCCCCCAGCTGAATACCTAGCCTTTACTAGCTATTAGAATGGGAGACCCCCCCAAAAAATGACGTGGGGTCCCCCCTATTTTAATATGTTTATGAGTGACAGTTTTCCTGCTATATACCTGCATGTCATAAGAATTTAAATTAAAAAAAGGACCATGTTAAATTCAAATCTGTTTTTTTTTAATTTTTACCGGTGTTTGGTATGCGTTGGAAAAGGGGTAGTCTTATACGGTGAATATATCCTAAACTCTATATTTTAACAGGAAAGTAGGGGGGTCGTCTTATACACCAGGTCGTCTTATACGCCGGAATATACGGTAATAAAGGACAGGGCGCTATATTATCCGATATGTAAGGGAGGGTGCTGTACATAACAAGAGAGGGCACTGTGTAATAAGGGACGGCAATATACATAATAAAGGAGGCTATGTAAGAGGTATATATACAGTACAGACCAAAAGTTTGGACACACCTTCTCATTTAAAGATTTTTCTGTATTTTCATGACTATGAAAATTGTACATTCACACTGAAGGCATCAAAACTATGAATTACCACATGTGGAATTATATACTTAACAAAAAAGTGTGAAACAACTGAAAATATGTCTTATATTCTAGGGTCTTCACAGTAGCCACCTTTTGCTTTGATGACTGCTTTGCACACTCTTGTCATTCTCTTGTTGAGCTTCAATAGGTAGTCACCAGAAATGGTCTTCCAACAATCTTGAAGGAGTTCCCAGAGATGCTTAGCACTTGTTGGCCCTTTTGCCTTCACTCTGTGGTCCAGCTCACCCCAAACCATCTCGATTGGGTTCAGGTCTGGTGACTGTGGAGGCCAGGTCATCTGGCGTAGCCCCCCATCACTCTCCTTCTTGGTCAAATAGCCCTTACACAGCCTGGAGGGGTGTTTGGGGTCATTGTCCTGTTGAAAAATAAATGATGGTCCAACTAAACGCAAACCGGATGGAATAGCATGCTGCTGCAAGATGCTGTGGTAGCCATGCTGGTTCAGTATGCCTTCAATTTTGAATAAATCTCCAACAGTGTCACCAGCAAAGCACCCCCACACCATCACACCTCCTCCTCCATGCTTCACGGTGGGAACCAGGCATGTAGAGTCCATCCGTTCACCTTTTCTGCGTCGCACAAAGACGCGGTGGTTGGAACCAAAGATCTCAAATTTGGACTCATCAGACCAAAGCACAGATTTCCACTGGTCTAATGTCCATTCCTTGTGTTCTTTAGCCCAAACAAGTCTCTTCTGCTTGTTGCCTGTCCTTAGCAGTGGTTTCCTAGCAGATATTTTACCATGAAGGCCTTCTGCACAAAGTCTCCTCTTAACAGTTATTGTAGAGATGTGTCTGCTGCTAGAACTCTGTGTGACATTGACCTGGTCTCTAATCTGAGCTGCTGTTAACCTACGATTTCTGAGGCAGGTGACTTGGATAAACTTATCCTCAGAAGCAGAGGTGACTCTTGGTCTTCCTTTCCTGGGGCGGTCCTCATGTGAGCAAGTTTCTTTGTAACGCTTGCTGGTTTCTGCAACTGCACTTGGGGATACTTTCAAAGTTTGCCCAATTTTTTGGACTGACTGACCTTCATTTCTTAAAATAATGATGGCCACTCATTTTTCTTTACTTAGCTGCTTTTTTCTTGCCATAATACAAATTCTAACAATCTATTCAGTAGGACTATCAGCTGTGTATCCACCAGACTTCTGCACAACACAACTGATGGTCCCAACCCCATTTATAAGGTAAGAAATCCCACTTATTAAACCTGACAGGGCACACCTGTGAAGTGAAGACCATTTCCAGTGACTACCTCTTGAAGCTCATCAACAGAATACCAAGAGTGTGCAAAGCAGTCATCAAAGTAAAAGGTGGCTACTGTGAAGAACCTAGAATATAAGACATATTTTCAGCTGTTTCACACTTTTTTGTTAAGTATATAATTCCACATGTGGTAATTCATAGTTTTGATGCCTTCAGTGTGAATGTACAATTTTCATAGTCATGAAAATACAGAAAAATCTTTAAATGAGAAGGTGTGTCCAAACTTTTGGTCTGTACTGTATGTGTGTGGCTATATATACATCTGTAGCTTTGTCGCCATAAAAGGTGGGGGGCCCAGACACATTTCTTGCACAGGGGCCCCAAGCAGTCATTGTCTGCCCTTGCCCCGGCCGATGTTCTTTGTGTTACCTTTTCGAATGTGCCGGATGTTGGAGTCTTTAGAAGAAGTTATGGCGTCAGGTTCCTTACAGTGGTAACTACTACAGCAGAAGGTAAAGGGACGGCTGGTTTTGGACACTGGGTGTTAGTGGTGCACATAGCAGTCATGTCTGGGGGTCAGTAAAGGGACGGCTGGTTTTGGACACTGGGTGTTAGTGATGCACATAGCAGTCATGTCTGGGGGTCAGTAAAGGGACGGCTGGTTTTGGACACTGGGTGTTAGTGGTGCACATAGCAGTCATGTCTGGGGGTCAGTAAAGGGACGGCAGGTTTTGGACACTGGGTGTTAGTGGTGCACATAGCAGTCATGTCTGGGGGTCAGTAAAGGGACGGCTGGTTTTGGACACTGGGTGTTAGTGGTGCACATAGCAGTCATGTCTGGGGGTCAGTAAAGGGACGGCTGGTTTTGGACACTGGGTCTTAGTGGTGCACATAGCAGTCATGTCTGGGGGTCAGTAAAGGGACGGCTGGTTTTGGACACTGGGTGTTAGTGGTGCACATAGCAGTCATGTCTGGGGGTCAGTAAAGGGACGACTGGTTTTGAACACTGGGTCTTAGTGGGTCACATAGCAGTCATGTCTGGGGGTCAGTAAAGGGACGGCTGGTTTTGGACACTGGGTGTTAGTGGTGCACATAGCAGTCATGTCTGGGGGTCAGTAAAGGGACGGCTGGTTTTGGACACTGGGTCTTAGTGGTGCACATAGCAGTCATGTCTGGGGGTCAGTAAAGGGACGGCTGGTTTTGGACACTGGGTGTTAGTGATGCACATAGCAGTCATGTCTGGGGGTCAATAAAGGGACGGCTGGTTTTAGACACTGGGTGTTAGTGGTGCACATAGCAGTCATGTCTGGGGGTCAGTAAAGGGACTGATGGTTTTGGACACTGGGTCTTAGTGGTGTGTGGCACCCCAGGGGTCTGGTTACCACAGTAATAGAAATATTACGTCTGAGAGCAAGTGGGAGGTTTCTCTGGTCAGGAGCCCTAAGCATGCAACACCGCCCGCCCAGGCCTGGGAGGGGAGGAATCTGCCCTTATAAACTGGGTCTGGGGCGGGATTAGGTCAGTCAGAGCCTGGAGAGGGAAAGCAAGAACTAGGAGCTCTGTAGGAGCAGGAGCGAGTGCCAGGGGCTGGAAGTCAGATAGCTCGCCCTGGCTGAAGACACTAAGACCGGACATGGAGTCCGAGGCTGTGGGGACATCCAGGTCCAGCAGCAGAATCCAACCGGCAGGGGATTCCAGGTCCTCTGGCCATAGAAGCACGGAGGCACGGTCACAAGCAAGGGACCAGCACCGCCATCGTGGAGCAGAGGCTAACAGAAGGCCCCAAGTCACCGGCCATACGGGTGAGTACCACACGGTACACTCTGGGACGTGGGCTACTTCTACCCGCATACAGCAAGGTAGCCAGGAAGAGTGCAGATAGACGGGGAGGCCTACAACTCCACCTGGCCAGGGAAGATCCTGCTTGCTCACAGACTGACCAGGCCTCTACTGCTAACCAGTACTCCCGGGAGGGTCTGCTTTATAACACCAGTAAAGACCCTGAACTGCACTGCACAGACTCTGAGTTGTTCCTGCTGCGCTCGTGCACCATCACTCCCATCATCCATACCAACTGCCCTGAGGCTATACTTCTCCTGTGGGGAGTCATCCCATTCTTAGCTGCACACACAACACCGGCCTCAGCGGTCTGCCTTGCAGCGGCGGTCCCCACTGACCACAATCCACGGGTGGCGTAGTCGGACCATCATCATACTAATAACTCTGCCACTGATTTGACCACCCTGAGCACGGACCGGGTCATCACCATGGAGACTACAACCCCCAGCGATCCGGCTCTGGGTATTCCCTGCACACACGTGCACGCACAACACAGGCCCAGGGGGCGAGTCAACTTTGGCGTAGTCGGCAGGACTCAAACCAACCCGCCACCAACGGGTATTGCGTGCCTGAAAAAGACTTTTGCACTTACCTGAGAGAAGCTTCTCGCCGTCTGCAGCCGTCTTCCCGCCATCCGGAGCCGTTTCCCGCCATCTTCAGTTGGTTCCCGCCATCCGGAGTCGGTTCCCGCCATCGAACGCCATCTTCAGGACGCCGCGCGGGAAGAAGAGGGGCGCGTACGCCGAAAGCGAGCGAGATCCGAAGCTCCGCCCCACGCACTGACGCTGCGCAAGGTCCTGGAAGGGAGAGCGAGCGACGCTGACGTCACAGGAGCGCGACGCAAGGTCCTCAACCCCGACGATCGACTGCGGAGCCGCGGCCTACGGAAGAGGATCATCGCAAGGTAGGCCACGGTCCACTAGTGGGGAAGGAGGATGTCGGATACAGAGGGAAGCTCCACAGCCACCGCCAGCGCAACCTGTTAGAACCTTGCTCTTAGGTTTTTTTTCCTTTGCTGGTCACATGACCTTGTTGGCCTATTTAATCCTGCTCCGCCCTTCTGGCTTTGCTGGACTTCATTGTATATCTACTTTCTAGCTAGCCTGTGCTCTGTGTCTTGCTCTGTTAGTTTGCTTGGTCTACTGACCTCTATGTTCTATATATTTTGTTTGTTCGTCTGTCTGCTACTATTTCTGTTAGGAGGTGTCCCATATTCCTCCCAGTCCTTAGTACTTGTAGGGATTCCTTCCCCACATCTATAGGTCTCCGTACAGACTAGCTTAGGACTTTAGCAGGTCTGATCGCAGGATCAGGTCCCCTGTTACATCGTAGGGATTAAGCTGAGTTCTATCGTAGGGACAGATCTCCTCTCTTTCCTTAGCTCTGGTAGCAGAACATAACAGTAAGTCCAGCCAGCAAATTCTCTAAGGAAAGATTTTTCTGTTCCATCATGGTGTCGGTTCAGGATTTGGTTCATCGCCTGCAGGGACTCTCTCTGGAGGTGGCCGAGCTCCGTCAGCACGTGAGTAACTGTCCTGGAGCACATTTCTTGGAGCCTAAGGTATGTTTGCC
This sequence comes from Phyllobates terribilis, assembly GCF_046119375.1. Lineage (NCBI taxonomy): Eukaryota > Metazoa > Chordata > Amphibia > Anura > Dendrobatidae > Phyllobates > Phyllobates terribilis. The sequence goes on along the minus strand of NW_027362768.1, from coordinate 203,707,374 downwards.
GGATTTATTTTTTGGTGAACACCGAGAATTTTTTTTCATTTAAAAATGCTTGCTTATTGTATTTTCGTTTGAGACCTAAGTCCTCTGGGGATGAATCCCAGTGCGTAGGGTTCATAATGTCACTTTAGCGCAAAGAGCCTCAGGAGTGGGCCTTTTCTTTGCAACCTAGTGATACATGCTTCAGATCAGTGGATAGTTTTTTTTTCTGCTTTGGGACTATTATATGATGATCCTGACCGTGTCGCATCAGCTGAGACTGAGTTGAGACGTTTAAAACAGGGATCAGGTAATGTGGAAAAATATTGTACTCATTTCCGTCGTTGGTCTACTCAAACAGGGTGGAACGATTCTGCTCTGAAAAGTCTATTTCTTGCTGGGCTCAGTGAAAGGGTTAAAGACCTGCTAATTGCTTATCCTACACCTGAAGATTTGCAACAGGCTATGCAATTAGCTATACGGGTGGATAGAAGACTGCGTGCAAGGGTTAATGAGAGCAAATCCTCTGCTATGTCAGTTTCTGGTTATGAGAATGTGTGTACTAACAGTGGTGAACCAATGGAGATTGGATCGGTGGCACCTCGCTCTCAAGAAAAAGACCGTCGATTTTCTGAAGGCTTGTGTTTCTATTGCGGAAAATCTGGTCATTTGATTAAAGGTTGTGAGCTTCGTATGAAGAAAGAAAAAAAAATGGTCAGTCACGCCCGTATTGCCTGTTTAAATTCCAAGGGTATATTTTTAGCTGCTTCCACGATTGCTCAGAAAGAATTAATGGAATTTCGGGTGTTTGTTGATTGCGGGTCTACTCTGAATGTAATTGATGGGGGATTCGTGGAAAGACTCAATTTAAAACCTGAACCTTTATCATCCCCCATTGCTGTGGTTTCTGTGGATGGTTCCCCTTTGAAGAATATTACTCTCAAGGTCTGTGAATTTCCTCTCACTATTAATGGTGTTCACCATGAGAAATTGGATTTGGTAGTGTTGAATAACTTGCCTTCTCCAGTAATATTGGGATTGCCCTGGTTAAAATTTCACAATCCTGTACTGGATTGGTCTACCAGTGAAATTAAATCCTGGAGCCATAAATGTTATGACAAGTGTTGTAACGGGCGTATTGCAGCTTTGGATAGGGGAGAATTGCCTGTTCCTATTCAGGATTTTTGGAGAGTTTTTTCTGAGAAGGAATCGCAGGTTTTGCCTCCCCATAGAGACTATGATTGTTCTATTGAATTTGTCCCTGGAGCGACTCTTCCTAAAAGTCGTTTATTTAACCTTACTATTCCTGAGAGGAAGGCTTTGGAGGAATACATACAGACAAGTTTGGCCGCCGGTCACATTAGGCCCTCTAAGTCTCCTGTGGCGGTTGGATTTTTTTTTGTAAAAAAAAAGGACGGCGGTTTACGTCCTTGTCTGGATTTTCGTGAGATTAACAAAATTACTGTACGCAATCCTTACCCACTGCCATTGATTCCTGATCTGTTTAACCAGTTAATGGGGGCCAAGTGGTTCTCTAAAATTGACCTTAAGGGGGCATACAATCTGTTGCGCATGAAGGAGGGTGACGAATGGAAGACTGCTTTTAACACTCATGTGGGTCATTTTGAGAATCTGGTTATGCCTTTTGGTCTTACTAATGCTCCTGCATTTTTTCAGAATCTGATTAATGACATCCTTAGACCTTTGATCGGCAAAAATGTGGTTGTGTATTTGGATGACATTTTGATTTATTCGCCGGATCTGGAGTCTCATTGGCGGAGCGTGCGTGAGGTATTACAGTTATTAATGGACAATTCGCTTTTTGCTAAGCTGGAGAAATGTGAGTTCGCTGTACAGAGAATTAGTTTTTTGGGCTACAATATCTCCAGCAAAGGTTTTGAGATGGATCCGGTTAAGGTTCAGGCTGTGCAGGAATGGCCTAGGCCTATTGGTTTGAAATCGATACAGAGGTTTTTGGGTTTCGCCAATTACTACAGAAAATTCATAAAAAATGTTTCTATTATTGTCAAACCTCTGACTGATATCACCAGGAAAGGTGCTGATGCGGTTCAGTGGTCTTCTGAGGCCATTGAAGCTTTTGTGTATCTCAAGGAGAGGTTCACCTCTGCTCCCATCCTTATGCAGCCTGATGTTACTAGGCCGTTTTTGGTTGAGGTTGATGCTTCCTCTGTGGGGGTTGGCGCAGTATTGTCTCAGGATAACGGGGATGGATTACATCCCTGTGCCTTTTTTTTCAAAAAAAATTTCGGAGACTGAACTGAATTACGATATTGGTAATCGGGAATTATTGGCTATTAAACTCGCATTTGAACACTGGCGCCACTTCTTGGAAGGTGCGGAATTTCCCGTTCAGGTTCTTACGGATCATAAAAATCTGATATATCTTGATGCTGCCAAGCGCCTGAATGCCCGTCAGGCTAGGTGGGCACTGTTTTTCTCGCGGTTTAATTTCTCCGTTACTTACATCCCTGGTACTAAGGATGTTAAGGCGGATGCCTTGTCTCGCAGTTTTTCTCCCATAGTCGGTGCTGAGAAAGAGGAGAACATTTTACAAGAGGGTGTTGTGATAGCTGCTTTGGACTCCGTTTTGGAAAATGAGATTCTTAAAGCACAGGAGAATGCCCCTTCTAACACTCCTCATGGGAGGTTGTTTGTGCCTGGGACCTTTAGGAGAGATTTATTTGTTGAGTGTCACGAATCTCGGTTGGCAGGTCATCCCGGAATCTCTGAGACCAAGAGACTGGTGGGTCGCAGTTTTTGGTGGCCTGGATGGCAGAAGGAAGTCATTAAGTGGGTGCGTCAATGTACTATATGTGCTAGATCTAAGTCCTCACATACTCCTGCTGCGGGGTTGCTTTGTCCTTTGGAGGTTCCCAGTGCTCCTTGGACACATTTGGCTATGGACTTTATAACTGACCTTCCCCCCTCTGAGGGTTTTACTGTCATCTGGGTGGTCGTGGACCGTTTTAGCAAGATGTGTCACTTGGTTCCTTTCGTCAAACTGCCCTGCGCTAAAACTCTCGCTAAGGCCTTTGTCAAGGAAATTGTCAGACTTCATGGCGTTCCTACTGACATTGTTTCTGATAGGGGTCCTCAGTTCGTGGCTCGTTTTTGGCGTGCCTTTTGTGATAGGTTGGGAGTTCATTTGTCGTTCTCGTCCGGATATCATCCTGAATCTAATGGCCAGACAGAAAGGAAAAACCAGGATGTTGAGCAGTTCTTGCGTTGTTTTGTGGCAGACAATCAAGAGGGGTGGTCTGAGTTTCTGCCACTTGCTGAATTTGCTCTGAACAATCATACATCTTCTTCTGCTGGTTGTTCGCCTTTTTTTTGTTGTTCTGGGAGACATCCGTCGTTTGGGTCGTTCTCCAAGTTGGGATCTGCCGTGCCTGAGGAGGAGAATTTTTCCGGTGATTTGGAGAGAGTTTGGACGGATGTGCGTGGTAATCTTCAGGAGGCCAACAGAAAATCTAAAGACTACTTTGATAGGAAACGACAGGAGGTTTTGTTCGCTGTTGGTGACATGGTTTGGTTGTCCTCTAGGAATCTGCGGTTGAGGATTCCTTCAAAGAAATTGGGTCCCAAGTTTGTAGGGCCCTTTAAGGTGCTTCAGGTTGTCAACCAATCTGCTGTTAGGTTGGAGGTTCCTACCTCCTGGAGAATTAATCCGGTATTTCATGTCTCTCTGTTGAAAAAAGCTGTTGTATCGGATTGTGACGCCTCTGCCTCTGTTCCTCCGGTGGTGGAGGACGAGGAATATGAAATTTCTCGCATCCTTAACTCTAGACGGTATAGAGGTAGTTTGCAGTATCTTGTGGCCTGGAAAGGTTTCGGTCCCGAGGATAACTCTTGGGTGAGGTCGGATGATGTTTCCGCGTCCAGACTTATCAGAGCGTTTCACAGGAGATTTCCTGATAAGCCTGGTCCTAGGGGATCCGGAGGATCCTCTTAGAAGGGGGGGTACTGTTAGAACCTTGCTCTTAGGTTTTTTTTCCTTTGCTGGTCACATGACCTTGTTGGCCTATTTAATCCTGCTCCGCCCTTCTGGCTTTGCTGGACTTCATTGTATATCTACTTTCTAGCTAGCCTGTGCTCTGTGTCTTGCTCTGTTAGTTTGCTTGGTCTACTGACCTCTATGTTCTATATATTTTGTTTGTTCGTCTGTCTGCTACTATTTCTGTTAGGAGGTGTCCCATATTCCTCCCAGTCCTTAGTACTTGTAGGGATTCCTTCCCCACATCTATAGGTCTCCGTACAGACTAGCTTAGGACTTTAGCAGGTCTGATCGCAGGATCAGGTCCCCTGTTACATCGTAGGGATTAAGCTGAGTTCTATCGTAGGGACAGATCTCCTCTCTTTCCTTAGCTCTGGTAGCAGAACATAACACAACCGCTGCAGCGGTCATGCCATTCACCATGCCCTATATCCCGGGGGCAACCTGCTACCCCAGTACTCAGGGGAGTCACATACCCTAAGTGACTTTAGGGAAAGACTGGATAGCCTCTTCCAGGTATACCCCCTCACAGAAGAGCAAAAAGTGAGCATCCTGGTGGCCCAATTAATTGGGGCAGCCCAAAGGGAGGTAAAGTCCTGGTCACCTGGGAAGAAGAGGACTGTCAGAGAAATACTAGCCCGGCTGAAAGACAAATTTGATACCCGAACCTCAGCAGAAATAAAACTCAGATTTTACGGGTGCAAACAACGGGCACACGAAAGTATAAGAGACTATGCTCTAAACCTACAAGAGGCCCTGAGAGCCATTAAGCAGGCAGACCCTGACAGCGTGGGGAATGAAGACAAGCTGTTGACCGAACAATTTATTGAGGGTCTACTGTGCAATGCCCACCGAACCCAGTTACGGGCAATGTCCTTACAGGACCCTGACCTGGACTTTGCACAGTTCAAGGACAGAGCCATCCGGGTGCTCCGAGAACCGGCACCAGGTGGCGCTGTGACCCACAGGCGCCCTGCTATCACTTATCACCAGGACGCGGCGCCCTTGTCTGCAGGGCCTGTGGGAGCTGATGCGCAGGCTTTGAACAATGACCCGGCTACAGACCTGCACCACCAGGTCCAAGAGCTGACTAAGAGCGTTGTCGCGCTAACCAGAACTGTGCAGTCTTTACAGGTCTCTTCTCCAGGAAAGATCCAGCTGGCATCCGGACAGGAGGACGTCCCATGGCGCCGACTGAGGAGGACCCCACCGACCAGAGGAAGACCCAGCGACAGATAAAATGAGGACGGACAACCCATCTGCTGCCGCTGCAATCAACCCGGACATATGGCAAGGTACTGTCATTTAAACGGGCACAACCTGGGGTAGAGGGCCAACCCCCAGGCATAAGATTATCAGGCCCATCGAACTGGCATGATAAATACGTAGGGGGACGTCCGGTCTTGCCTGTGGTACTGGATGGCATTCCTATGAGTGCCCTACTAGACACTGGGTCACAGGTGACTACCATCCCGTACGTGCTCTTCAAGCGGTACTGGAATGACTCGGACATAACCCGCTACCCAGATGACGACCTGAGCATTATCACCAGCAATGGTCAGCCCGTGCCACAGATAGGATTTAAAGAGGTGACCACCAAGGTCGGTAAAGTTGAACTGCTGGCACAAGGACTGATCATTGTGGACATTGACCGTCGCGAGAGTCACCCAAAAATAACCCTAGGTACTAACGTAATTGAAAACTGTCTTTCAGAGGTGATTCTTATTTTGCAACAGGTTGCCAAGAACGCCAGTTCCAGCCAGCAGCGTGTGCTCCAAAAGGAGATCCGGGCACTGATGAAGCGGCAACAAGTGGAATTATCTGGTGGTGAGATAGGTAGCGTGAGAATGTGTGACCCGTTCCCTATTGCCATGCCCCCGAAGAGTGAGATGATGATTTGGTGCCGGGCAGCTATTGGTCTGAGAGGTAGAGACTACCAAGCAATGGTGGAACCCATCTACTCAGACAGTAGGCCCACCATTTTGACAGCGCAGGGGGTGGTCGATGTACGCCATGGGAGGGTACCAGTCCGCATCATAAACATCGGGGAGAGAGAAGTACACCTGCCCCGGTATGCCACGCTAGCCAAATTGTTCACCATAAACCAGAACTCCGTACAGGCCGTGGAACCCTTGCCTCCATCTCAACCAGAGGAAGGTAACGGCTCTAAGAAACAAATGGGGGACTGGTGCCAGCAACTGCATTTGGGTACTGACTCCACTCCCTCACACCAAAAACAGGGAGTCTACCGGGTGGTTCAGGAGTACGAGAGAGTGTTTAGCAAACACCCGCTAGACTTTGGGCGAGTAAAGGGGGTAGAACATCACATCCCCACGGGAGACCATCCTCCCATAAAGGAGAGATACAGACCCCTACCCCCTGCACACTATCAACACGCCAAGGGGATGCTAAAAGACATGAAGGAGGCTGGGGTAATTAGGGACAGCTGTAGCCCCTGGGCAGCTCCACTAGTCCTAGTGAAAAAGAAAGACAACACCATGAGAATGTGTGTAGACTACAGGAAGGTCAACCGTATCACACACAAAGATGCGTACCCGTTACCAAGGATAGAAGAGTCCTTAGCTGCATTAAAATCTGCTAACTTCTTCTCTACTTTGGATCTCACTAGCGGGTACTGGCAGGTTCCTGTAGCAGAGGCGGACCGGAAGAAGACCGCATTCACCACCCCGATGGGACTCAGCGAATTTAACTGTATGCCGTTCGGGCTCTGCAACGCCCCAGGAACCTTCCAACGGTTGATGGAATGCTGTCTGGGACACCGGAACTTCGAGACGGTCCTATTATACCTGGACGATATCATTGTCTATTCCAAGACCTATGAGGACCATCTGGAACACCTGGCAGAAGTGTTTGAAGCCCTGGCAAATTATGGCCTAAAGGTAAAACCCTCAAAGTGTCATCTACTGAAGCCAAAGGTACAGTACCTGGGACACGTGGTGAGTGCTGACTGAGTGGCTCCCGACCCTGACAAGATCACCGTGATTAAGGACTGGCCAAGACCATCCAGCATAAAGGAAGTGCGGCAGTTCCTCGGGTTGGTAGGCTACTACCGAAGATTCATTCCCGGTTTTACCAAGAAGGCCGCTCCTATGCAGGACCTCCTGATAGGCCAGTCCAGGAAGGCCAAAAACCAGAAGCCACCCTTCAGATGGGAAAAGCTGGAAGAGGAGTCATTCCGCCAGCTGAAGATGGCCCTCACGGGGGATGAAATCCTGGCATACCCTGATTACAGCCAGCCCTTTATCCTCCACACGGACGCAAGCAACATCGGGCTAGGAGCCATACTGTCCCAGATCCAGCAGGGGAGAGAACGGGTAATTGCTTACCCCAGCCGAAAACTGCGACCCACGGAAAGAAACCCTGAGAATTACAGCTCGTTCAAGCTAGAGTTCCTGGCAGTGGTGTGGGCGGTAACCGAACGTTTTAAGCATTACCTTGCCTCTTCCAGGTTCACCGTGTACACGGACAACAACCCATTGACACACCTGGACACTGCAAGACTGGGTGCCCTGGAGCAGAGATGGATGGCCCGCCTGTCCAATTATGAGTTCACGATCAAATACCGGGCAGGACGCTCCAATGCCAATGCGGACGCCCTGTCCAGGATGCCAAACCTACCGGACGGAGGGGAAGATCCAGAAGAACTGGAAGAGGTCGAACTCCCTGCGTTCCACCGTCATGGGATTACCCAGTATTCCCACCGTGTGAGGGGCCAGCGATCCGCTACATTCAACCCCTTACCCCACTACAACTGGGCGGAGACGCAAGACAGTGACCCCGCAGTCCGTCTGGTGAAGGAGATGCTGACCCAGGCTGACGCCCGCCTGGACCCAGACGCTCCGGAAGAGACCAAGCAACTGTGGACGGAAAAAAAGCAGACTGTTTCTCTACAAGGAGAAGTTGTGCCACAGAATGGTCAATTCCCGGACACATGAACTGATCTGGCAGGTTGTGGTACCGAGATGGGACGCAGCTATGGTGCTGGAGGCCTACCACAATGGGGCAGGGCACTTTGGATGGAAGAAGCTGGAGTTCCTGCTGCGTGAACGGTTCTACTGGATAGGCATGAGAGGAGCCATTGAGAGATGGTGTAGAGACTGTGGCCCGTGCAATCTAAGAAGAAGGGACCGTGCCAGCCAGAGGACTCCCCTGCAGCCCATCATCACCAGGCAGCCGCTGAAACTGGTCGCTCAGGACCATGTTAAACTGGCTCCCAGCAGAAGCGGGTATGTCTACGCCCTAACCATCGTGGATCACTACTCCCGGTTCCTAGTGGTGGTCCCCGTCAAAGACTTAACAGCTAAAACAGCAGCTAGGGCCTTCCAGTAGCATTTCTGCCGCCCACACGGGTATCCGGAACAGGTGTTGACAGACCAAGGACCAGCCTTCGAAGCGGAGGTCTTCCAGGAGTTCTGCAACCTGTACGGCTGCCGGAAGATAAGAACAACGCCCTATCACCCCCAAACCAATGGACTCTGCGAGAAGATGAACCAGGTGATGATAGATCTGCTAAAAACATTGCCCCTGGAAGAATGCAGCCTGTGGCCTGAGAAACTGCCTGATCTGGTGGACCTGTATAAACACATCCCGGTAGGTTCCACCAACTGTACCCCGGCTTACCTAATGCGAGCAAGACCTGGTAAGCTGCCTGTTGACCTGGATATGGGAGTCCTGACACCCGAGGACACCTCGCCAGAGGTAGACTGGGATACAGAACGGCAGCAGCGGTACCGGAAAGTACAGGAGAGCGTCGAGCGAAGTCTCTGTCAATCAAGAGAAAGGCAGGAGAGGACTTATAACCAACATGCTCCCGCTGTTCCCCTGGTACCTGGAGAGCAGGTCTTGAAAAGAAAAAGGCGGCTCCATAAGTTGGACGACCAATGGGAAAAGGACCCGTACACCGTACTGCCCTCAAGCCACAATAATCAGCAGGGATGAAGGAGAGACCACAGCCACTGTCTCCAGAGACCACCTGAAAAAGTGCCCCGAGAAGTTGCAAAGCACGGATGAAGATCAGGAAAACCCTCAACCCGTAGAGGAAAAGGAAGAAATGATCAGCACCGTACTCGGAGACTTTCCCCGGTCCTGGACACAAGTAAACAACGCTATCGTTGTGCCCATCCTCACCTTTCTCCAGCCAGCCCCTCAAGTGCCTACAGAAGACCAGGTAGAGCTGGAAGAGCAGCCGGCCCAGGAGGCAGAAGAGTCCACACCAGCAGCGCAGGAGGATCAACCCTCTGCTAGTAGTGAGTCTGCCGTGCCCCTAGTGAGCCAAAGAGTACGCAGACAGCTGCCCAGCTTACCCATAACACCTCCTACACCCTGTAGTGCAGGACCAGTTAGTGAGCTCCGTAGGTCCACTAGAGTCACTAGAGGTCAAATGCCCGCTCGCTGGAGAATATAAAGTAATGCACTGTAAATTTACCTGTTTCTTGAAAATGTTTAAGGTTTTTGTTGTTGCCTGTTATTAATTATGTTTCTCAGTTACCCTGCAGATTTCTATGGACTAACAGGTTATGGACGCTGGATAACCGGAACAATTCTTGTAGATAGTTGCACATAGTGCCTCTTGCGAAGATGACCGCAGAAGAGAAAACCTGTCTGGCGTGGCCTCCTTGTAGCCCAAAGTAGTTAGCTCGCCTTGCAGCCACGCCCAAGGCCAACGCAAGGGGTTTTCTTTGGACAGGTCCCCTACCTATTCTCAAAAACTTCACCTTGGGTGATATGGACACCCGGTTACGGAAACGCCGTGACCACAAAATGTACTTTTTCATGTTGTCTTGTTATTGTTATACCCTGCATTTATGTTTCTTTAAAAATATGTTTAGTCCCGGAGTACTAAATTTTACTAGGGGGGAATGTGGCACCCCAGGGGTCTGGTTACCACAGTAATAGAAATATTACGTCTGAGAGCAAGTGGGAGGTTTCTCTGGTCAGGAGCCCTAAGCATGCAACACCGCCCGCCCAGACCTGGGAGGGGAGGAATCTGCCCTTATAAACTGGGTCTGGGGCGGGATTAGGTCAGTCAGAGCCTGGAGAGGGAAAGCAAGAACTAGGAGCTCTGTAGGAGGAGGAGTGAGTGCCAGGGGCTGGAAGCCAGATAGCTCGCCCTGGCTGAAGACACTTAGACCGGACACGGAGTCCGAGGCTGTGGGGACATCCAGGTCCAGCAGCAGAATCCAACCGGCAGGGGATTCCAGGTCCTCTGGCCATAGAAGCCCGGAGGCACGGTCACAAGCAAGGGAGCAGCACCGCCATCGTGGAGCGGAGGCTAACAGAAGGCCCCAAGTCACCGGCCATACGGGTGAGCACCACACGGTACACTCAGGGACGTGGGCTACTTTTACCCACATACAGCAAGGTAGCCAGGAAGAGTGCAGACAGACGGGGAGGCCTACAACTCCACCTGGCCAGGGGAACTCCTGCTTGCTCACAGACTGACCAGGCCTCTACTGCTAACCAGTACTCCCGGGAGAGTCTGCTTTATAACACCAGTAAAGACCCTGAACTGCACTGCACAGACTCTGAGTTATTCCTGCTGCGCTCGTGCACCATCACTCCCATCATCCATACCAACTGCCCTGAGGCTATACTTCTCCCGTGGGGAGTCATCCTATTCTTAGCTGCACACACAACACCGGCCTCAGCGTTCTGCCTTGCTGCGGTGGTCCCCACTGACCGCAATCCACGGGTGGCGTAGTCGGACCATTATCATACTAATAACCCTGCCACTGATTTGACCACCCTGGGCACGGACCGGGTTATCGCCACGGAGACTACAACCCCCAGCAATCCGGCTCCGGGTATTCCCCGCACACACGTGCACGCACAACACAGGCCCAGGGGGCGAGTCAGGTGCACATAGCAGTCATGTCTGGGGGTCAGTAAAGGGACGGCTGGTTTTGGACACTGGGTGTTAGTGGTGCACATAGCAGTCATGTCTGGGGGTCAGTAAAGGGACGGCTGGTTTTGGACACTGGGTCTTAGTGGTGCACATAGCAGTCATGTCTGGGGGTCAGTAAAGGGATGGCTGGTTTTGGACACTGGGTGTTAGTGGTGCACATAGCAGTCATGTCTGGGGGTCAGTAAAGGGATGGCTGGTTTTGGACACTGGGTGTTAGTGGTGCACATAGCAGTCATGTCTGGGGGTCAGTAAAGGGACGGCTGGTTTTGGACACTGGGTCTTAGTGGTGCACATAGCAGTCATGTCTGGGGGTCAGTAAAGAGCTGCTGTGATGGAAGCGTCATAGTTTCCGATCTATAAACCACTAATAATGGCAGCGAGAGAGGTGATGTGCGTGCAGGAGGCGGTGGTGGAGCGCAGGATTGTGTGACAGGAACAGATGTACGTGGGGATGTAGTAAATGAGAAGAAGCTCCCACTTGTATAGAGGTGAAATGGAAAGCAATGCCCTTCACATGTTTGGCAGCGCGGCTGTGTGTGGATTGGTCCCAGGTGGCAGATTGTGCAGGAACACATCGCATAGTGATGGCCTCGGGCCATAGAGAGGGTGGAAGAGGTTACAGCCAGTAATGTGTTACTAAACTTCCGCCTCGTCTGTGCTCGTATATCACCATGTGAGACATTAAGGAGATTTTCATAGAAACCATTAAGAGCCTGGAGCCGTCCCTTCTGGGACACGGAGTGCGCGGTGCTTTCTGCGTCCTTAACACAACGTCCCGGTCATCTTTATTCTACGCAGGTTATTCACGAATTGCTAGATTGAGGACAGAAAACAAAAAATGCCAGAATTTCTATAGGACAGAGCGACCTTTGCATTACCAAACAATTAGGTTATCAATGTAGGGTACCCGGGGCGGTAGCTGTGGGCGAGCTGATGCTTATCCACACCCTGGCCGCCCACAAACACATAGTGTCCCATTCCATTTGTGTCATGCTGTGTACATTGCATTGGACTCACTGGCAGACCGGAGGCCCCCGCTGCATCCATGTCCTGTGCTCCAGGATCAGGCACACACACATCAAGGGACGCCCCATTCATTAGAACAAGCTCAACTTTACTGGACAGTTCAAGTACATCAGTCTTTAACATGCAGTTTTGGGCACAGCACCCTCCGGTTTCAGTTTCATCAGCACAGTACATTTTAAGCTCTTGCTTCCGTTCAGCTTTTGCTCGTCCTACACTTGATCCATCTGTCAGCCCCAGGGATTTCCCATCCAGCACGACAACACTCCCAAGATCCGTTACATTTCCCTCACGCATTTCCCCGACCAGCTTCCTCTCTATGGAAGGGATTAAGGCACACTCCTCAGTGCCTAGTTTGTGCATAGGCCCTGGACATTACAGGAATGTCTGCAGGAAATATGGTACGATCTCATGCTGCCAGAATGATATGTACTCCGTATGCCTCCAGCCCACTGCAACTTGAACCTGAACTTCATACGAACCTCACACTTTCTCTAACTAAATCAGGAAGTGATTCCCCTTTTTTTACTTGACCAATCACCGCTCCCATGCTGGGCTGTTCCAAAACATTAATGGTATTCTACACTATTCCTATTACTGTACATTATACTAAGGCCCACCACTGCCGTATCTATCTTAATGTTTCTATTTATCACTGCCTAAGTACTAGCCCATATTCTGTACTTTCCCTACCCCTGAGCTGAGTGTACAAGGTTACCTTAGGCATTACCAATACAGTACCCACACAGCAGCATCAGTACCTATAACACTTTATACATTTTACATTATAATATGAAAGCACAATACAACCGCATGTTGTGGAGACACTGGGGTCAGTGGGTGCTCTCGTCCACTGTCCCGAGACCACATGGATCAGGGCTCATCCCACTAAACGCCCGCAATCCTTTCCCATAGGCGTAACACTACTCAGACAACACAGGGTGAGGGTAGAACAGCGTGGCAATACTTTACTGACCCACAAGACGGACAATAAACATATAGAACAGTCCCAGCAAATACCCAAGATGGTGCAACATTACAGTCTCACCCTTCTGACTTGCCGGATTAGAGAAGCTGTGACTTGTGGGCTTCCAGGGTCGACAACCCCCACCAGTGATAGATGCTGGGAAAGGAAGTGGTTTCTGCACTCTCTGGAGTCACGACAAACCATTAGTATGGATAAAAATCTAGGTTTATTGTCTACACATTTCAGAGTCCACCGACTCCTTCCTCAGGACAACCATACGTAACAACGGGGCAATCAACATACATGGTATAAATACAAAAAAAGCAATCAAAGACCAGAGGAAGGGGTGTGTGCAATCACAGGCCGAGCACCCTCACAGGCGTAGAGCCGACCATCTGAAGATATGCAGAGTGCAAGTATCTTCTACCAGGCAGGGAGAATGAACACATTGTGAAATCTGCCAAAACCCAAATAATCAAATCAATAACATATCTAAAGCCCACATCTCACATAGCGAGATCGCTGCTGAGTCACGGTTTTGGTGACGCAACAGCGACCTCACCAGCGATGTCGCTATGTGTGACACTTTGCAGCTTTTTTTGGTCGTTGCTCTCCCGCTGGTCAGCACACATCGCTGTGTGTGACAAGCGGGAGCAGCGATCATGCTGGTAACCATGATAAACATCGGGTTACTAGGGGCACACGCGCACCTAGTAACCCGTTGTTTATCATGGTTACGAGCCTGCTAAAGTGAGCGGTAACCTTACGCTCACTGTAGCAGAGTGGTAACCATGATAAACAACGGGTTACTAGGGGCGCGTGTGCGCCTATTAACCCGCTGTTTATCATGGTTACCAGCCTGCTCCTGCTTCAGCAGGCTGGTAACCAGGAGCAGGACATCGTGGAAAGATTCTTTCCACGATATCACTGCTCCCTGATCGCTGGTGAGCCTGCCTGTTTGACAGCTCACCAGCGACCACATAGCGACGCAGCAACGATCCCTGGCAGGTCGTATCGTTGTCGGGATCGCTGCAGCGTCGCTAAGTGTGACGGGGCCTTTAGTATCGACGTGACCTACTACTTGGGATGAAAACTGGTAGTGAAAAGGGAAGAAAAAGAGTGGATTGCTACCTGTACAGCAATAGATTGGTCCAATTAAAGAAGTTGTCCGGTACTTTTTTTTAAGTTGCCCAATGTATTCAGCATGTGGGCATAAGTATCTTTGTAATTACCTTGTGTTGCAGATAATGCCTGTGGGTGGCGCTATCACTGGCCGCTCACAGGCAGCACGTGACCCCCGGCTGCAGCCGGCTCTGACATCCGCTGATGTCACGACAAGTCCAGGCTGCAGCCGAGCTTCCTCATTCTACCTGTGGCTGCTGGGGTAGCCCTGCGTGTCACATCCGGCATTCACCGCGCGCTCTCCCTGTCCCCATTCATTGGGAAAGCGTGCAATGGATGCTGGGTGTGACACCGGGGGTAACCCCGCCCACAACCCAGCAGCCACCACGGGGACTCCAGCGCTGAGTAACTCCTCACTTGTCGTGACGTCAGTGCGGGGTCATGTGATGCCTGTGAGCGGCCACCGATAGCGCCTCCCACAGGCTGAAGCAGCAACAGAAGGTATGTAGCAGAAGCAAGAGAACTTGTAAGGGAACTTCTACATGATGTTTCAAGGATGGAGAGAGACTGCCATCTGCTGGCCAGACACGGTCAAGTGGAACCAAGATATGCAAGGGAAGTTGCAGGGAGAGCAGATTTAGACGCTGGACCCGATCAGGTGACTTCCAGGAAGGAGTTCCGGAAGATAAGAGGCCAGCGCGCCAAACCTGAGGGGTCTTTGGCGCCAAGCAGCAGAAAGGAGCAGGTGTGTTCCCTGCGTGCTGAGAAACCCCGCGTGGCAGGCCAAATCCAGAGGCCTGTGAGGTGCCACAGCCGGGCGCCGGTAGAAGAGCTCTGGATCCCTCACAGATGTGACCCGAGTGCTGTGCCTGCTGAGGAGACTCGGAACCTGATCGCGGTGCTGAGTGAGTTCGCGGAACCCGACGTCGCCCGCCGACAAACGAGGTCTGGCCCCCCCTACACAAGGCTTGAGAGACGGCTGCTCCAGGAAAGTCACGCCAGCCGAAGCAGAGGAGCTGCATACGTGAGCAGGGCCGTCACTTCTACTGTTCACCCACGGTACCGGGGACAATTGGGTTTAGGTACTCAGGTTGGGAGGGGAACGGTTGGGGCTAAAGAAGCTCAACGTGATCTAATTGAATTTATCCGGAAAAGACTTTCGGCCTAGCGGGAATAACCGGTGACCCCCGCTAGGGCCATATGCAGAGTTAAAGAACTCACGTGGTGACTCCCATGACTGAGGGCACCACATTACCTTGAGAGACTTCGCAATTTGCTAATATTTCAAATTACTGTTTATTACCCTTGTTGCCAATCCCTTTGTTCAGTATACCTGTTACATATATATATAAACTGTTTATATTCATCTCTGACTGTTCTCGCCTTGTGTCTCTGTGCGTTGCATTCCGGCACCTGCATTACAGGTATTTACAAATACACTTATGCCCGCATGCTGAATACATTGGCCAATGGAAAAAAAGTACCGGACGACTTCTTTAACAATTGTGCTAGTGGGTTTATACAAGGTCAAATGAGCTGGAAACTACCGTTATATCTGTAAATAAATAGAATCATTCAAAATGATTGAATGGTCGCTCCTCGTGTTCTAATAAATGCTTTAATGGCTTTATAAAAATATAAATATATATATATATCCATGTCAATTTTATTTATTTCAATTATAATAAAATTCACTAAAACACTTCTTTCAGTTAAAATCCCAGTGAGCCCACCCTTCACCGCCTGAGGAGCAGGGACAGAGAACGGAGAAGGGAGCGACCGAGCCGACGGCTGCAGCAGGAGGACACAATGAGATGGAGTATCCTTCACTGCTCAAAGAGTGCCGTCAAATGAGTTCAATAGTGCGGCATCTGCCGTGTTCACACACAGCAGCGTGGACACAAAAGACAATACACCAGGATAATGGACACAATCAGGAGTCCAGTGAGATAGAATGAATCATTTCTCCAGTACTGCTGTGTCTGTCGTGTGACTGTTTAATGTATAAATATTATTCATTCTAATTGTCCTTTAATTAAAAAAACCCACTTGTTTGAGTGAAGGGAATTCTAGGTTCAGTCCTCACTGCTGGTAGAGCAGGAGGCAGCGAATCAAACAGAAGGGCATTGTATCAGGGCTGGGAGTCCCCTCACTGAGCTCAGAAAGGGAGGTGAACGGAGCTCAATAGCGTGGGAATCTAGATAGAAAGATATCAAAAGGGGAGGAACTGGCCATATAAAAGGGCACTAAATGAATATATTATATTATAGCTAAATATAACCCAAAATTAGGTGGATCTCTCTGGACAAATTTGAAAAGTGAACCCAAGAGAGGGAAGGGTTCAGATAATGTACATATAAATATATATATATATATATATATATATATATATATATATATATACACTGTGTGCAGACTTATTAGTCAAGTTGTATTTTAGATAATTATTTTTATTATTGATCAACAACTATGTTCTCAATCACCCAAAAGACTCAAATATCCAAGCTTAATATTTTTGGAAGTTGGAGTGTTTTTTTTTTAGATTTGGCTATCTTAGGAGGATATCTGTTTGTGCAGGTAACTATTACTGTGCAGAATTATTAGGCAACTTAATAAAAACCAAATATAATCCCATCTCACTTGTTTATTTTCACCAGGTAAATCAATATCAGTGCACAAAATATAGAAATAAACATTTCTGACATGCAAAAACAAAAACCAAAAAAATGAGTGCTGAATATAGCCACCTTTCTTTATGATGACCCTCAGCAGCCTCCATCCATAGATTCTGTCAGTTGCTTGATCAGTTTTCCATCATCATTGCGTGCAGCAGCCACCACAGCCTCCCAGCACTGTTCCGAGAGGTGTACTGTTTTCCCTCCCTGTAGATCTCACATTTTATGACGGACCATAGGTTCTCTATGGGGTTCAGATCAGGTGAACAAGGGGGCCATGTCATTATTTTTTCTTCTTTTAGACCTTTACTGGCCAGCCACGCTGTGGAGTAGTTGGATGCATGTGATGGAGCATTGTCCTGCATGAAAATCATGTTTTTCTTGAACGATACCGACTTCTTCCTGTACCACTGCTTGAAGAAGTTGTCTTCCAGAAACTGGCAGTAGGTCTGGGAGTTGAGCTTCACCCCATCCTCAACCCGAAAAGGTCCCACAAGTTCATCTTTGATGATACCAGCCCATACCAGTAGCCCACCTCCACCTTGCTGGCGGCTGAGTCAGAGTGGAGCTCTCTGCCCTTTACTGATCCAGCCTCTGGCCCATCCATCTGGCCCATCAAGAATCACTCTCATTTCATCAGTCCATAAAATCTTTGAAAAATCAGTCTTGATATTTCTTGGCCCATTCTTGACGTTTTATCTTATGCTTCTTGTTCAAAGGTGGTGTAATGCAGCGGCTTGCGGCATTACTGTAATGGTCCAGGGTGTGTTTTGGCCGACCATGTACCTCCCCCAGGTGACTGGTCACATGACTGTGACATTGCACAGGGCCTGTGCACACAAAAGGTCTGATCACATGACTGTGACATCAGCACAGGTCCTGTGTGTGCACTAGAGCAGTGGTCCCCAACCTTTTTTGCACCAGGGACCGGCTTGAAGCAAGATCATTTTTCCATGGCCCAGCAAGGAGGGGGTGGGGTGGGCGGGGCTTTGGTCATATGGGGGCGGGGTAATGGAGGGATTTGGAGTTTAGTGCATACTTATCATATAGTGTAGACCAGGTCCCCGCCAGGAGCTATGCCAGGAGCCCCACATAATGTGCTGTGCCAGGAGCCGCATCACTGAGGCCCCATCACGCCCTGCAGCAGGACAGGGCAGCTGTCCTGACAGCTGCTGTTCAGCTGCATTTACTTCATCCCAGGGGCGGACACAGACTGTAGTGGGCCCCTGTGCAAGAAATTTTTGGGGGCCCCCCCCGCCCTTCATAAGGCAACAAAGTTATGTAAACATAACCCCCCCATGTGCATCTCTCACCCCCCCATGTGCAGCTCACCCCCGTGCATCTCTCATCCCCCTCCGTGCATCTCTCATCCCCCTCCGTGCATCTCTCATCCACCCCCCGTGCATCTCTCATCCCCTCCGTGCATCTCTCATCCCCCCCGTGCATCTCTCACCCCCCCGTGCATCTCTCATCCACCCCCCGTGCATCTCTCATCCCCCCCGTGCATCTCTCACCCCCCCGTGCATCTCTCATCCACCCCCCGTGCATCTCTCATCCCCCCCGTGCATCTCTCACCCCCCCGTGCATCTCTCATCTCTCCCCTCCCTCCCATGTGCATCTCTCATCTCTCCCCTCCCCCCATGTGCATCTCTCATCTCTCCCCTCCCCCCATGTGCATCTCTCATCTCTCCCCTCCCCCCATGTGGATCTCTCATCTCTCCCCTCCCCCATGTGCATCTCTCATCTCTCCCCTCCCCCCCATGTGGATCTCTCATCTCTCCCCTCCCCCATGTGCATCTCTCATCTCTCCCCTCCCCCCATGTGGATCTCTCATCTCTCCCCTCCCCCATGTGCATCTCTCATCTCTCCCCTCCCCCCATGTGCATCTCTCATCTCTCCCCTCCCCCCATGTGCATCTCTCATCTCTCCCCTCCCCCCATGTGGATCTCTCATCTCTCCCCTCCCCCATGTGCATCTCTCATCTCTCCCCTCCCCCCCATGTGGATCTCTCATCTCTCCCCTCCCCCATGTGCATCTCTCATCTCTCCCCTCCCCCCCATGTGGATCTCTCATCTCTCCCCTCCCCCATGTGCATCTCTCATCTCTCCCCTCCCCCCATGTGCATCTCCCATTCCCCCCACTCCTAGTTAATTGTATTTAAAAAAAAATAAAACTTGTTATACTTACCCCCATGCGATCCCTGCAGAATCCTGGCGCTCGTCCAAATCGCTGACACCAGGTTCTCCTGACTTCCGGCCATGTGACGGCGCCGTCACATGACCGGAAGTCAGGGGAATCATGAAGGTGCTGCCGCAGCAGCGCAGCGCTAAGTTGTCCCGGACCCGGCGCTTAGCATGCGGCCGGGGGCCCCATGAGGAGAGAGACGCACAAGAGGGGGGCTCCGAGGGGGCTCCTACTGGCCGGGCCCCATACTGGAGTCAGGGCAGTCATGCCCTGATGGCGGCCCTGCTGGAGGCTGGAGGGGCCCCCTCTCCCCGCGGACCGGCTGAAAAACCCCAACGGCCCGGTCCTGGTCCGCGGACCGGCGGTTGGGGACCTCTGCACTAGAGGATATATAAACCCTGGTAGATTTGAGACAGGGTGTGAAAGGCGTGAGGCCTGTTCCCCGTGTGGGACACCGTTAGAGTGTGAGGCCTAGTGAGGCCTAGTGAAGCCTGGTGAAGCCTGAAAGGCAGGGCTGGATCCTTATGTGTAAGCGATGCCAGTAGTGTTGGAGGGCAAGAGGCTTGGAAGACAAGAGTCCTGGAAGGCAGAGGCTGGATGTTAGGTGTGTAAACATACCAGTAGCCTTTGAAGGTACGAGGGCTGGAGACCCCCATCTGGGAAGCCGTAAAGCCACAGCTGTGGCAGAACAAACCTGAAGCAGCTAAAACCCGGCAAAGGTAAAAACACTGATTGATGTGGACATTTATATTGTTACCTTGCTGAAGGCTGTATCTGGAGCCAAGTGGACATATCTGTCACTGGAAAGGCTCTTGGACATTATATGTGTAATATCTCGGCGAGCCACTGAGATGGACTCGGTTATGAGCGGTTTATGATAAATAATAAACTGCTGGATTGTGAAATACCGGAAAGGTGTTGCCTGGTGTGCTTTAATTGACCCGGTGAAGCGAGTGTCCCCAGCATGCCTTACAGTGGTCATGTTTCAGCCTTCTTTACATTTGCCATGTCCCTGAGTATCGCACACCTTGTGCTTTTTGATACTCCAGTAACGTTGCAGCTCTGAAATATGGTAAAACTGGTGGCGAATGGCATCTTGGCAGCTTCACGCTTGATTTTCCTCAATTCATGGACAGTTATTTTGCGCCTTTTTTGGCCAACACGCTTCTTGCGACCCTGTTGGCTATTTGCCATGAAACGCTTGATAGTTTGGTGATCACGCTTCAAAAGTTTGGAAATTTCAAGACTGCTGCATCCCTCTGCAAGACAGCTCACAATTTTGGACTTTTCAGAGCCGTCAAATCTCTCTTCTGACCCATTTTGCCAAAGGAAAGGAAGTTGCCTAATAATTAAGCACACCTTATATAGGGTGTTGTTGTCATTAGTCAACACCCCTCCTCATTACAGAGATGCACATCACCAGATTTACTTCATTGGTAGTTGGCTTTCAAGACTATGCAGCTTGGAGTAGGACGACATGGAGAAAAAGTATCAATATACTAATTTACCTAATAATTCTGCACACAGTGTATATATAGTTAATCAGCTATACAGATTTATATAGAATTATCCTTGAAGCATGTATAAGGGATATATAAATGGTGTATAGTTGAATATATCTGTAACCTCATTTAATCCAAAGGGCTTTAAGGTGTTTAATCGATAAATCCAGTAGATTTCTTTCCTAGTAAGTTGTTGGATAGGATTTGCAGTGTTGCTCGTATATATGCTCAGTGATTTTAAGGGTTCTATAGTGTTTATTATGGGATATTGCATAATGTCTGGATAGACCGTGTTGTAGAAACCTTTAGTGATGTTGGACCTGTTGTGAAGGGGCTGGATTGTTCTCATACATACTGTTTATCACAGGGACATTGAATTAGATAGATGACAATCTGGATTGACATGTTAAAGAGCTTTTTATCGGTAACACTTCATTAGTACTTGAGGACATGAAGGAGGAGGTTTTGTGGTAATGGACCTACAGCAGAGGCATCTAGAAAACACCATGAGAAGGTTCCCTCAGACATAATTGTTTCCCAATGTTGCTTGATTTTGTGCGTATTCGACTAGGTGCTATGATATTCCTGATGGTCGGTGCTCTCCGGAATGTAATTCCAGGATTTCTTGGCAGACATGGACCAAGAATTAGGTCCCCCAGCTTTATGTGCCAGTGGTCTTTTAGGATATTGCGTATTTCATTACTTGCTGAACTAAAGGTGGTAATGAGATTCATGCTTGTTCTCAAGGTTGCAGATGCCTTGTGCAACAAACGGTCCTGACTAATGATTTTTGTAGCATTAAATGCCTTTTTCATTAGCTTCCTTGGTTATTCTTGTTCCACAAACCTATTTTGTAAAATATTTGCCTGGGATAGGAAATAAGAATCAGAGGTAGAGTTTTTCTGATTCTTTTACATTAGTTAATAGGTATATTTCTTAACCATTTCTGATAGTGACTACTTTTATAATGTATGTAGTGTTGGAGTCTACTTTCATAAAAAAAGTCTTGGTGTGAATGCGCTGATCTGTATGAAAAATGGTGATGTCTAGGAAGTCAGTAGTATCAGTATTAACGTTGGAAGAGAATTGTTCTTATTAAGCCCATCAATGAATTCTCCCATGTTGCAGGGTGTATTATCCCAAATAAAGAACAGGTCATCGATAAATCGTTTGTAAATCACTATTTTTAGCTAAAGAATTATGATATATAAACACTTGTTCAAATAGACCCATAAACAGATTTGCATACGTAGGCGCTACCCTCGATCTCATCACGGTCCCCCATTTTTGATGATAACATTTTCCAAGAAAACTAAAATAATTGTTCTTTAAAATAAATGCTAATCCCTGTGTCCAGGAATTCCAACACACAGGCGAGACGACACCGGGGAGATCACGCAATATCTCACTGTGCCGTCACGCTGTCTGTATTTCGCCTGTAGTCGCGAGCACGCGATCCAGGCTACTCTCTACGTAGGTATCGGTAAGTGACCAGTGAGCTTATGGCGTCACACCTCGAGGATTCCAAAGCTTGGAATCTGAGTTTAACACCCTCCGTACGGTTACTGTCAGCTTCGCGATAGCCCAATTATTATTATTCTCTGCCACCACCAGCCGAGTTTGAAATATAAGACAGGCCTGGCCGGATGCCTGCGTTTTGGTAGCGTATATGGCTTCGAAGAAGAGAACGATTACAGAACAAAAGAAACAGAACTATCAAATTTTATATTTAATCCAAAAGGGAGGCAATGTTTAAGAAAAATATATACAAGGATGTTACAAAGGAGACATTAAAATACATAGGCAGTTACATAAAATAAACAGGGTAAAAAGAAGATAACTTACACTATATGATCACGGAGACGATTCAATATAGGTGGAGGAGGGGCTCCCCGGTTGGAATATGCTGTTATTGAACAGGACCCGTTGCTTATAATTCTTATTCCCCCTTGGCAATGAGTGCTCCTGTCTTCTCCATGGATTCTCTTATACCTAAGGGTAGATCTGGCCACACGCCCCTTGTGGTGACACCATGTGGGCCAGTCTCCAGCCTGTACATTTTTTATTAAAAACGCTAACTTCCACGATAACTCATCACTCGTTGATCACAGAAGATTGCAAACTACGCCATTTTTTCCCTTATGATTTTAGCTTTATTTAGAGTCCACACATCGCATAGCTGCAGTCTGCTATTCTGGTGTTTTTGCGCTACAGCTTCCTGATTTTGCTTACAGCCCTGGAAAACTACCTATACATTCCTGGGCTGATTTGGTCACTAAAATATGGGTCCCTTTACTGTGGACATATGGAACTCACAATATTTCATAGTTCATATTGGAGTCAGCGCGTCTGCAAATTTCCCTTTGAGGCTCGGGAAGCAGCCTCACGGTTACACGCAAATTAGTGCAAGCCAGCATTTTAATTACCTCCTGCGTCTTTCAGAGACAAGATGCTTGCTTCCTAACGAAGTTATAACACTCCTTGGCTGGCATTGTTTGCATAAGCTATTTTTCAGGCGTGTGCTAATTAGGGCTTTTGTGCTGAGCAGAAGGGGAATAGGGGAGGGGGGTGAACATCTATGTAAGGCTGCGTGCCCACGAAGCATTTTCCAAGCATTTATGCTGCGGAATTTACGCAGCGTAAACGCTTGGGAAACGTTTGGTAATCCGTCCCCCATGGTCCCCAATGACAAGCCGCAATGTCAATGCCCATGCTGCGGATTTTTCCATAGCATTTATGCTGCGCTCAAAAATCCGCAGCATGTTCATTAATTTTTTTGGACACGCAGCGTAATCGCCGCCATTGACTTGCATTGGACCGCTTGACATTCGCATCACTACATGTGCACAAGCGGATATCACACGGTTCAATGTGCGGATGGTACCCAGGTCTGGAGGAGAGGAGACTCTCCTCCAGACCTGGGTACCATAGAAACTGCAAAGAAAAGAATTTTAAATAAAAAATAAAGATTACACTTACCTTCCGATGTCCTCTCGGTGTTTTCTCCGCTCCGTCTGGTCTGCTGCATGGGTCGCGGTGTTGTGAAGGACCTGCCATGACGTCATTGAGTCATGTGACCTGACTAGTGTCGAGCGAGCATGCTCGACACTGCTCGTTACTCGCCCGAGCATCACGCTACTCGGGATGTTCAACGAGCACCGAGCATTTCCGGGTTACTCGGGCGGGAGCTCGGGTCTCCGCCCTGCACATTTGGCGCTCTTTACAGAGCCAATGAACATGCAGGGATTGCCAGCCAGTCACTGTAATGCCGCAGCCATGTTGTTTGTGGGCATTACAGTGATTGGCTGGCCGCACAGCGTCACCTTGAGTATTTAAAACCGGGCGCCGCCATCTTGGACACAGTCGCTCCGGATCAGACAGTGTAGGGTCAGTGCTGCAGAGCTAGGGAGAGATTTATCCTGCGAAATAGTTAGTGTAGGGTCTCTAAAGGCTGCCAGATCAAACAAACAGTCCTTCTCAGGACTAATATCCATCCCAGATATCAGGCAGGCAGGCTGTATAGGAGACGCAGTGCTTATACCAACAAACGCTGCATTACAGTCCTGTGTGCTCCTGCTGGTCAAATTGCTAGACTTATCCCCCCGGTCTCAGGGGCCAGGAAAAATTATTTTTTTTTCATCTAAATCCTGTATTTTTTTTTTCCTCAGTCAGACTGTCCAAATACGCGTCTTATTAACCTTTTGGCGACCCCCCCCCCAAAAAAAAAATACAATTGAGTGTGTCTGTGCCTGTTCAGACACCAATATATCTGTTTAAAAGAGTCTGGTGTAGGTCAGAAAAATATAACTGTGGTTTTGCAGTTCCTCGGGTCAAATCTCTGTAATATCCTTTTTTGGCATTTTTTGCCGTAAAAAAAAACTGTAATAGTGTCTCCCTGACTGGTCAGACACAAATAGATCTGTTTAAAAGATTCTGGTGTAGGCCAGAGAAATAGAACTATGGTTTTCCTCTTCCACGGTTCTAATCTCCCTTTTATCACCCTTTTTCCATTGATAGTGCGAGTGTAAGCTATTTTACCTCATTTACAATGGGCAAGGCGCGTGGCAAGGGACGTGGAACTGGACGTTCTGGTGATGGTGCGTGTAGAGCAGAGGTCCCCAACCGCCGGTCCGCGGACCAGGACCGGGCCGTTGAGGTTCTTCAGCCGGTCCGCGGCGCCGCTGACAGTTGTAGAGGATCAGCAGGGAGAAAGCCAGCATGTGATCAGTAGCCTATAAGAAAAGAGGAGGAGGGACTGGCAGTGAATAGATAATTAGCCATGCGGCCCTACTCGCAGAATGTGCTCAGGCAGGAGCAGGGACAAGCAGGTCATGTGTGTCCAGCGCTCCTTCCCCTCCTGCTAGCTGCGAGTTGGAGGGGGAGGGGCTCTGGATGCTAATGGGCAGCTAGATATGACGTCAGGTGTCCCACCCTTATGACTCCTGTAGCTGTGTTCTGGTGTCGTGCGGCCCAGCAGCAGATTTTCTGGTTAAAGTGAAAAAAGCAAATAACAGTGAAAATTCATAGCAGCAGTGGCTGTGTCCAGTGGCAGCAGTAGTGGTCATCATCATCAGATGGGACCTAGATGGGACCGTCTTGTTGCAGGAAATCAAGCCCAGTGCTCCCACTGATCCAGGGAAACAAGCCTGGTGCTCCCACTCATTCTGAACCTATGGTAAGTTGAATCACATTCTCATTATAAATGTCATAATTATATGATAAGTATGCACTAAGCTCCACCCCTCCATAACCCCACCCACATATGACCAAAGCCCCGCCCCCACCCCCACCGGGCCATTGAAAACTGGTCTTGCTTAAAGCCGGTCCCTGGTGCAAAAAAGTTTGCCGACCACTGGTGTAGAGGATGGGGTCGTGGCCAAGGTGAAAATGTGCCACAACCAACAGCCACATCTTGTCGCTCCCAGTTCTTGACCGAATTACTAGGGAAGCACAGAACAACACCACTATTGGGAACTGATCAGTGCGAACAGGTTATTAATTGGATAGCAGATAATACTTCCAGTCACCTGGGCACCACCACCTCCGGTCTGTCTTCCACATGGTCAAGTTTTAGAAGCCGTGAGTCTCGACAGCATACTCCTCCTCACCCTGATGCTCCTTCCTCCCACCATGCCGAGTGTCGTCAGACAGCAACTGATCCCACACTTGGGCACTCTGAAGAGCTGTTCACTGGTCCATTTCCCTATTTGTGCCCCTCGCCTGCTCCGCTTGAAGTGGTGGAAGAGGAGATCCCATGTAGTGATGCCCAAATATTTGAACAGCCACGGCCAGGGGAAGTCGACGCTGGCAATTTGTCACAAGAGGTGGACGATGATGAGACACAATTGCCACGAAGTGAGGAGGAGGATCGTGGAGCGCAAGTGGAAGAGGAGGAGGTGGTGGATGATCTAGTAACTGACCCAACGTGGCAGGAGGACACACAGAGCGAAGCCAGCAGCACACAGGGGGAGGCAGAGTACCCCAAAAGGCAGGAAGAAGCAGTGTGGTGGCCGCAGACAGAAGGCGGGCAACCGTTCCCCATAACACCAACACGAGGGACGTTGCCAGTACAACCGGTAGGTCTTCCAGAGTCTGGAATTTTTTAAAGACTCTGCTGATAACCCCAAAAAGGCCATTTGTACCACTTGCCATGCCAGCATCAGCAGGGGTGACAAAACTACCAGCCTGACCACCACCAGCATGATCAGGCACATGGCAGCAAAGCACCCAACTTTGTGGGGTGAACCCCAGGGTCCACAACCAGTGTCAGCGGGTGTCACCACTGCTTCTTCCGCTGTTGAGCGTGTAAGGCAATCCCCTGTCCATACTGCATGCAAAGATGCCCCCTCCTCTCAGTCTTCACTTGTTATGGCAGTTTCTCAAGAAACAGCATCAACGTCCATGTCCCACCGCAGCGTTCAATTGTCCATATCCCAGACCTTTGAACGAAAGCGCAAATTCGCAGCCAACGCCCCACAGGCCACAGTCCTAAATTCGCACATTTCACGACTGCTTGCGTTGGAAATGCTGCCTTTTAGGCTGGTGGAGACGGAATCTTTCTGCAACCTTATGGCGGTGGCCGTCCCTCGGTACTTGGTCCCCAGCCGACACTATTTTGCCCGGTGTGCCATCCCCGCACTACAAAAGCACGTGTCCCAAAACATCTGCCGTGCCCTCAACAACGCAATTACTGGTAGAGTCCACCTGACAACGGACACGTGGACAAGTGCTTGTGGCAAGAGACGGTACATCTACCTGACGGCACACTGAATAAACATAGTGGAAGCCGGGACCCAGTCGGACCTTGGGACGGAACACATCCTTCCCACACCGAGGATTGCGGGCCCTATGTCAGTCAGAGTTGCCCCCACATTGTACAGCTCCTGCGCATTATCTTCTTCTTCATGTTCAGCCTCCATCTCAGATATCACCACATCAGTTACAAGCTGGAAGCACTGCAGTACTGCCTCAGCCAAGCGGCAACAGGCTGTGCTGAAACTCATAAGCTTAGGTGAGAAACCTCACACTGCTTGTGAGTTGTGGACAGCTGTGAAAGAGCAGGCAGATCTGTGGCTGAGACCGCTGAACCTACATCCAGGCATGGTCACGTGTGACAATGGCCGTAACCTGGTGGCGGCTCTGAGGCGAGGCGAGATCACACACGTACCATGCCTGGCTCATGTGCCTAACCTCGTGGTTCAGCGGTTTCTTATATCGTACCCCGAGTTGCCAGATCTGCTCGTCAAAGTACGCCGCCTGTCAGCTCATTTTCGGAAGTCGGCTACAGCTTCCGCCGCCCTTGCTCTGTTGCAGCAGCGTTTGCAGCTTCCGGCACAACGACTGGTGTGTGATGTCCCCACACGTTGGAACTCTACCCTCCACATGTTGCAGAGTACCAGCTGCAACAAGGCCGTCGATATTCAGGTCAGACTCCACACATAAGACCTCAGGAGTGGACCTGGATGTCTGACATATGTACCATCCTGACAAACTTTGAGGAGTCCACCAAGACGGTGAGTGGCGATGATGCCATCATTAGCGTCAGCATCCCACTTGTCTGTCTTTTGCAACGCTCTCTGCAGAGAATTAAAGAGGAGGCATTGCAGCCAGAGTATGATGAGATGGATCAAGAAGCCGTAGCGGGCGATTACACACAGCCCAGCCTCATCTCATCCCAACGTGCATTGGGGGACAATGAGGGAGAGGAGGAGGAGGAGGAGGAAGAACAGAAGCTGGTATCATGCTCTGTAGATGGTAGTACCTGTAGAACTGTCATACAGTCGGTTCAGCGTGGGTGGCCTGAGGACAGGGGGGAGGAGGAGAGCATGGTCAGTCGTCATCTTGGTGAGGACACGGAAGTCTTGCCCATTACCAGTCTGCCACGCATGGCTGACTTTATGTTACGCTGCCTTAACCGTGACCCTCGCGTTGTCAAAATGTTGGGTGACAGTCATTACTGGTTGGTAACACTTTTAGACCCCCGCTACAAGGAGAACTTTCACTCTCTTATTCCTGAGGTGGAGAGGTCTACAAAAATGTGGCAGTAGCAGAAGGCCCTTGCTGCAGAACTGTTAAAAAAATTCCCATCTGAACACGCTAGCGGCAGAGGTCACAGTTCGTTGACCAACCAAGGCGTACAGGCGAGAGAGACGCAACTCCAATCCAGCAGAGGCAGGGGAACACTGTCAATGTTCTGGGACAGTTTTCTGAGACCCACCCAGCTTACAGGCCCTGAGGCGCGGGGTACTCTCACAAGGAGTGGAAAGTTTAAAAAGATGGTGAGGGAGTACCTTGCCGACCGTACCAGGGTCCTCTATGATTCCTCTGTGCCTTTAATTATTGGGTATCCCAGCTGGACACTTGGAATGAACTCGCTCTGAACGCCTTGGAGGTCCCGGCCTGCCCTGCCACTAGCGTTTTATCGGAGCGTGTTTTTAGTGCCGCTGGAGGAATTATAACTGATAAGCGCACTCGCCTGTCAACTGACAATGCTGACAAGCTGACCCTTATCAAAATGAACAAGGGCTGGATTGGGCAAGACTTCTCATCACCACCAAATGACAGCAGAGTAACATAAAGTCAAATCCACTGTGTTGTTTCGGGAGGTGTATTCCCATGCACCGCTTCACACCCACACATGGATATACGCTTCCTCATTTCGGCTGTATTTTGCTCTTCTCCTTATCCTCAGCCTCCACCACCACTATACCACCAGGGTGACCGTGGTCCGTGTTGCCAGCATTGCAAGTTCCTCTGTCCTAATTTTTGCCATCTTTTGCTTGGAAGGCATAGGCAAAGACTATGGGAGACCCACTCCACAATAATGGGAATAATGTTTTTAATATGCTGTACTGCATGGCTCTTGTAAGGGGCATTAAAATCGTCTTGTTAAGCTACTGCGACCTCCCCCATTCTTCCAAGGGGCAGTAAAACCGTCTTGTTAAGCTAATGCAACCTCCACGTCTCTTCCAAGGGGCATTTAAACCGTCTTGTTAAGCTACTGCAACCTCCACGTCTCTTCCAAGGGGCATTAAAACCGTCTTGTTAAGCTACTGCGACCTCCACCACTTCTCCAAGGGGCATTAAAACCGTCTTGTTAAGCTACTGCAACCTCCACGTCTCTTCCAAGGGGCATTAAAACCGTCTTGTTAAGCTACTGCGACCTCCACCACTTCTCCAAGGGGCATTAAAACCGTCTTGTTAAGCTACTGCAACCTCCACGTCTCTTCCAAGGGGCATTTAAACCATCTTTTTAAGCTACTACGACCTCCACGTCTCTTCCGAGGGGCATTTAAACCGTCTTGTTAAGCTACTGCGACCTCCACGTCTCTTCCAAGGGGCATTAAAACCATCTTGTTAAGCTACTGCGACCTCCACGTCTCTTCCAAGGGGCATTAAAACCGTCTTGTTAAGCTACTGCAACCTCCACCACTTCTCAAAGGGGAATTTAAACCGTCTTGTTAAGCTACTGCAACCTCCACGTCTCTTCCAAGGGACATTAAAACCGTCTTGATAAGCTACTGCGACCTCCACGTCTCTTCCAAGGGGCATTAAAACCGTCTTGTTAAGCTACTACGACCTCCACATCTCTTCCAAGGGGCATTAAAACCGTCTTTTTAAGCTACTGAGACCTCGACGTCTCTTCCAACGGGCATTAAAACCGTCTTGTTAAGCTACTGCGACCTCCACAACTTCTCCAAGGGGCATTAAAACCATCTTGTTAAGCTACTGCGACCTCCACATCTCTTCCAAGGGGCATTTAAACCGTCTTTTTAAGCTACTGCGACCTCCACCATTCTTCCAAGGGGCATTAAAACCGTCTTGTTAAGCTACTGCGACCTCCATGTCTCTTCCAAGGGGCATTAAAACCATCTTGTTAAGCTACTGCAACCTCCACCACTTCCCAAAGGGGCATTTAAAGCGTCTTGTTAGGCTACTACAACCTCCACGTCTTTTCCAAGGGGCATTAAAACCGTCTTGTTAAGCTACTGCGACCTCCACGTCTCTTCCAAGGGGCATTTAAACCGTCTTTTTAAGCTACTGCTACCTCCACGTCTCTTCCGAGAGGCATTTAAACCGTGTTGTTAAGCTACTGCGACCTCCACGTCTCTTCAAAGGGGCATTAAAACCATCTTGTTAAGCTACTGCGACCTCCACGTCTCTTCCAAGGGGCATTCAAACCGTCTTGTTAAGCTACTGCGACCTCCACGTCTCTTCCAAGGGGCATTAAAACAGTCTTGTTAAGCTACTGCGACCTCCACCACTTCTCCAAGGGGCATTAAAACCATCTTGTTAAGCTACTGCAACCTCCACGTCTCTTCCAAGAGGCATTAAAACTGTCTTGTTAAGCTACTGCGACCTCCATGTCTCTTCCAAGGGGCATTAAAATCATCTTGTTAAGCTACTGTGACCTCCACGTCTCTTCCAAGGGGCATTAAAACCGTCTTGTTAAGCTACTGCGACCTCCATGTCTCTTCCAAGGGGCATTAAAACCATCTTTTTAAGCTACTGCGACCTCCACGTCTCTTTCAAGGGGCATTTAAACCATCTTTTTAAGCTACTGCGACCTCCACCACTTCTCCAAGGGGCATTAAAACCGTCTTGTTAAGCTACTGCGACCTCCACCACTTTTCCCAGGGGCATTAAAACCATCTTATTAAGCTACTGTGACCTCCACCACATTTTCAAGGGGCATTGATATTGTCTTTTTATTCCACCGTGACCTCCACGTCTCTTCCAAGGGCCATTAAAACCATCTTGTTAAGCTACTACGACCTCCACGTCTCTTCCAAGGGGCATTAAAATCGTCTTGTTAAGCTACTGCGACCTCCACCATTCTTCCAAGGGGCATTAAAACTGTCTTGTTAAGCTACTGCGACCTTCACGTCTCTTCCAAGGGGCATTAAAACCGTCTTGTTAAGCTACTGCAACCTCCACGTCTCTTCCAAGGGGCATTAAAACCGTCTTTTTAAGCTACTGCGACCTCCACGTCTCTTCCAAGGGGCATAAAAACCGTCTGGTTAAGCTACTGCGACCTCCACCACTTCTCCAAGGGGCATTAAAACCGTCTTGCTAAGCCACTGCAACCTCCACGTCTCTTCCAAGGGGCATTTAAACCGTCTTTTTAAGCTACTGCGACCTCCACGTCTCTTCCGAGGGGCATTTAAACCGTCTTGTTAAGCTACTGCAACCTCCACGACTCTTCCAAGGGACATTAAAACCATCTTGTTAAGCTACTGCGACCTCAACGTCTCTTCCAAGGGGCATTAAAACCGTCTTGTTAAGCTACTGCAACCTCCACCACTTCTCAAAGGGGCATTTAAACCGTCTTGTTAAGCTACTGCAACCTCCACGTCTCTTCCAAGGGGCATTAAAACCGTCTTCCTAAGCTACTGCGACCTCCACGTCTCTTCCAAGGGGCATTTAAACCATCTTGTTAAGCTACTGCAACCTCCACGTCTCTTCGTAGGGGCATTTAAACCGTCTTGTTAAGCTACTGCGACCTCCGTGTCTCTTCCAAGGGGCATTAAAACGGTCTTGTTAAGCTACTGCGACCTCCACGTCTCTTCCAAGGGGCATTCAAACCATCTTGTTAAGCAACTGCGACCTCCACGTCTCTTCCAAGGGGCATTAAAACCGTCTTGTAAAGCTACTGCGACCTCCACCACTTCTCCAAGGGGCATTAAAACCGTCTTGTTAAGCTACTGCGACCTCCACGTCTCTTCCAAGAGGCATTAAAACCGTCTTGTTAAGCTACTGCGACCTCCATGTCTCTTCCAAGGGGCATTAAAATTGTCTTGTTAAGCTACTGTGACCTCCACGTCTCTTCCAAGGGGCATTAAAACCGTCTTGTTAAGCTACTGCGACCTCCACGTCTCTTCCAAGGGGCA
This sequence comes from Phyllobates terribilis, assembly GCF_046119375.1. Classification (NCBI taxonomy): domain Eukaryota; kingdom Metazoa; phylum Chordata; class Amphibia; order Anura; family Dendrobatidae; genus Phyllobates; species Phyllobates terribilis. The sequence goes on along the minus strand of NW_027362768.1, from coordinate 203,675,595 downwards.
TTAAAACCATCTTTTTAAGCTACTGCGACCTCCACCACTTCTCCAAGGGGCATTAGAACCGTCTTGTTAAGCTACTGCGACCTCCATGTCTCTTCCAAGGGCCATTTAAACCGTCTTTTTAAGCTACTGCAACCTCCACGTCTCTTCCGAGGGACATTTAAACCGTCTTGTTAAGCTACTGTGACCTCCACGTCTCTTCCAAGGGGCATTAAAACCATCTTGTTAAGCTACTGCGACCTCCACGTCTCTTCCAAGGGGCATTAAAACCGTCTTTTTAAGCTATTGCAACTGTCAGGGTAAAAAAGAATATATATTTTCTCTACTTTTATACTTTTATACGCTTTGCTTATGTACTAACCACCATTTTGTGTCTTATAACAATAAGCTTTCCTTGCTACGTGTTACTTAGATCGAAATTTATGCTAAGATGGCACCGGTATCAGCCAGCACCTGTTTCAGAGAAATGAAACCGAATCATCAACTGACGGTTGTCTGCCCAGAGACTGAGTTAAGGAGACAAGGACCAATCAGGAGTGGCCGGATACTAGACATTTATGGCTTACCCCGCCCCGAACAATCCATTTATGGCTTACCCCGCCCCGAACAACCCCTTTCCCCTCCCCATTATGTAGTGTATTTAAGTTTGTGCATGCGGAAATAAAGGAGGAACATTGCTGAGATCGTGGCTTGCCAGTAGCCTTCTGAGCATGCTCTGAGTTTGAACCAGCTTGTTGTCTGACTCATTCTTTGAATGGTTGACCCATGCTCATAGTCTTAATTTGGAGTGACTGGAGGACGAGTGGAATGTCGCTACGACCCCGACAAATGGCGCCCAACGTGAGGCGTGGCTAGCGGTACGCCGCCCTCCCGGACCCATATTGTTGACTTCCCTGGTGGTGACCGCGGCGGCTGAATCTGAGGCCTGATCAACCTCCATCGAACACGGTAAGTCGAGATATATTTTATATGTTTCACTTGCCTGTGTGGCAGCCGCAGCGGTTCCTGTGGGGTTGTCAGTTTGGATCTGGGTGGGTGACCGGTCGAGTGGTGAGACCTCAGGCGTCCCGCGCCACGTCCTGAACCAGCAACTGTGAGACCGAGTGACGTCGCATGCCTGTGCGTGCTCGTGTGCACACCACCTCCTCCTCCCCCGGTCACTGTACTTTTCTTAGATAGTTGCCTCCCGTGACTGATAGTCGATTCCAAGCCATCCCTGAATTGAAGTGTAAGGGAGAAAGAATCTGTGACGAATTGAGGAGTGCTCTTCGTCTACCACAGAGACTGCTGTAAAGTCAAGGTTAGGGAAGGGGATAGATTGAGGTGTCTCTCTATCTCACCAGTGTATTGAGGTGTGCTCTACACTGACGGGTGGCGACCTGTAGTCAGGGTGCCGTGGTGAGTCACACTGTAAAGTCGCCAGTCAAGGTTAGGGAAGGGGATAGATTGAGGTGTCTCTCTATCTCACCAGTGTATTGAGGTGTGCTCTACACTGACCGGTGGCAACCTGTGGACTGCACCAGTGATCTGAGTCGCGACAGATCATTGCATTCTATAAGAAAATGTTGCGTATGTTCAAATCTGAAAGATCTCACAAGTTGCCGGATGGTGCAGTGGGAGTCATCCAGCTAGTAGAGTCACGGGAAGGCAAGAAGGCTGTTAAGAATGTTAGGAATCTGTATAAAATGATAAGCTTACCCAGTACGGGCAGACTTCAGCCTTCAGTATGGAAAGAATACTTTATACAAAATAAGGGGAAGTTGAGTGACGAAGGACTTCTGCACCAGGCTCAGGCACATTTTAGAGTAGCAAATGATTTAAAGGTTGAGGGCTGGAAAGAAGTAGATGGTGCAGGGGGAACAGAGAATGCCGAGCCTTTGTTCGGATACATGAAAGCTGCAGAATGTGATTTGTTATGTGACCCTAAATTGGCCGTAACCCCGTTGATGCCTGTCACTACACCGAGCTCTCAGCCACCACCCTATAATGGCGCCGACGCCAAATCATCGGAAGGATGGACGTGTCGTATGTGCGGAGAGCAAAACCCGCCCTGGGCGAAGTTCTGCTGTGTCTGTGGGGCGGGCCGCCCATGGCACGATGCCCAGCCTGTCTCCAAGAACAATCCCACTCCCACTCCAACTCCTCCCTCCAACGGCCATCTTACTACACCTTTCCCTGCCCCTAAGAACAATCCCACCCCCACTCCAACTCCTCCCTCCAACGGCCATCTTACTACACCTTTTACTTGTTGTGGGAGGCCCGGGAAACCCCAATCCGGCCTATATCCATTACTAGATCCGTCCGGTGCTTATTACCAGCCGCCAGCATGGGTGGAAAAGCCCGCAGTCCCAGAGCACCCATCTGAAACTAATGTGATACCCTCTGCTCCAGTCCACGATGCTGAGGCGCTCCCTCTGTTCCCCATGGGGGTCGCCCATAACTCTGGGGATATCCTCCTCAACTCCCCAGAATTTCAGGCCATACTGCTCTCACTCCACCAACATACTGTTACTCAAGACGATACGGAGCCAGATGAGGGATGGGCTCAAGATACTCCAGCGCCCCTCCCTTTACCCCATACGTCTCATATGGCATCCTCCACCCCACATTCATTACCCATACTCCGGCCCTTGCTCCAAGCAACTGCTGAAAGAGCACCACCCCCCAGCCCCTCAGAAGTCTGGGACCCCTGCCGCTCCCGGAATCTAGTAGACCCATCAGGACGCCCTGTCACTCTGTCAATAGGCTATGGTGACATCCTTACACATCGAGTGGGGGCCATAGTCAACCCTGCAAACCCCCGTATGAGCCATGCTGGAGGATTGGCTCGTAAAATTGCCCTTGCTGCTGGTTCCACTCTGACTGCAGAATGCCAGGCTCACTTAGCCGAAAACGGAGAGCTTTCAAAAGGCCAGACCTTAGTCACCCGTGCGGGTAGACTGCCCGCTGATGTCATCATACATGCAGTGGGTCCTATTTATGACCCCCAGAACCCCGAAGAGTCACGTTCCACTCTCGCATCTACCATCCATTCAGTACTCCTCCATGCAGGAAAATTGAGTCATCAGGATATGCCCAGACGCACTTTAGCGATACCACTTATATCTTCTGGAATTTTCGGCTACCCACTCGGGCCGTGCATGGAGGAACACGTACTAGCCCTCAAGGAAGGCATGGAGACCCTCCCCCATGGATTGGACTCAATACGCATTGTATGTGTCCGTAGTCCAGCAGTTCATGCTGCTATGCCTTTGGCCCTTAAGCTACTAGTGGCAACCTCCTCCCCGACACCGATACCTAATGCAGTTCTGTTGCCTGAAGAATCCTCCCTAGCGGCCACCCCAAACACCACCAAGGAACACGCGACGCTGCCCGGTCCTCAACAAGTTCCTGGACCTTTAGGGATGATCAAATATCAACCCTTTACCCCAGTACAAGTAGACACTCTGGTCTCAAAGCTTCCTGATCCCGATAAATCTCCCATGCAGTATGCTAGACGCTTGGACACAATCAGAGCCATTTATGGTGCAACCTGGGCTGATTTGGCAGGTATCACATCTGTGAAGGCCAAGGAATATTTCTTGCCTACTATCGAAAAGGCCATGGATTCCACAAAAGCAGGATCCCTTAGTACGTATGAATCCGGCCTAGAATACATGAAACAGTTAAAAGCCTGGGCTCAGGATCGCTTGTCAGATCAAGCTGGGTCTGTACAAGATGTTCAACAAGACCCTGATGAATCTGTGGAAAGATATGCTGCAAGACTCAGCATGCATTTTGAGGATCTCGGATACAGTCCTCACGTCAAGACGCAGGCCGCCCTGTTGGTTCAGGCCCTAGTAGATGGCCTACAAGACGCTCTCAGAGATGAGGTTCTGAGGGTACGCCCCGAGATTCGTTCTTCTTCTTTTAACGACGCGGTGGACATTGTCAAAGCTTTCCAAAAAGCTATGCTAAAAATGGAAAAGGATACTAAGCCAAAGAAGAAAGCCGCTCCTGCCATGGTATATCAAGCTCAAGAAAGCTACCCACCCCCTGGCAACCAACATGGAATCAAGTGGGTAATGGTTAAAGGCACAGGTGATGATACTCCTCCCACATATAGAAAACAAGACAGAAGAAATGACAGGGGGCCACCTAGAGACAAGAGACAATCTCGTGATTCTGAAGGACGCATGCTGTGTTGGGAATGTGGTAGCCCTAATCACATTCTCAGAGACTGTCCAACCCGCAGACAGTACCATGACCGCTCGTTTCATGACGGTCCACACAACCATGGACCTTCCCGTGAACCATCTCACCCACGCCAATGACGGCCCGGTCAACCAGTGTCCACTTTCCCAGCTACGCACCCCACGGCCGCCTGTGGGACTGTCACTTTACAGGTGGACCATCAACCATTGAAGTTCCTGGTGGACACTGGGGCGGCCACAGCTGTCATTTCTTCCACACAGCTCCCTCCCTCGGTATCCCTATCACCGGATACCCTCACCTGTGTTGGGGTGGAAGGCCAACATATTTCCTCTCCACTCACAGTCCCTGTGTCTGCAGGACCATTCACTGGAGTACTCACAAGATTCTTGGTCTCAGAAACTTGCCCCGTTAATTTGTTGGGATCCGATCTCTTAGAGCGGATGAAGGCAACTATTACCTTCGGAAACCATGGCATGGAGCTTCTTCTGCGAGATCCTCATTCCGAACAAGGGACTGAAGACCGCTGCGTTCTCAAAGCCTTCCCTCTCATGATGATGACCATACAACCTCACACTCTTCTTGATACCTCACAGTTCCCTCACTCTCTGTGGTCCAGCGGGCCAGAGGACGTTGGCCTCCTGCAGGTTCCCCCGGTCCAAGTACACCTCAAGCCTGGACACAGGTACCCACGGTTGCCACAATACCCCCTCAAGGTGGCACAAGAACAAAGCTTGGGTACCCAAATCGCTTCCCTCCTGGAGTCAGGAGTCCTTGTCAGATGTGTATCTCCATGCAATACACCCCTCTTTTCTGTAAAAAAGAAAACCGCTCCGGGAGAGCCTCCAAGATACCGGTTGGTTCAGGATCTCAGAGCCGTCAATGCAGCTACCATTTTAGAAACTCCAGTGGTACCCAACCCAAACACCCTCTTGTCTCAGGTGCCTCCAACGGCCACCTTGTTTACGGTGTTAGATCTGGCCAACGCCTTCTTCAGTATACCCTTGCATGCAGATTCGTGGTTTCTTTTTGCCTTTACCTTTCAAGGAGCACAGCTTACATGGACCAGGACTCCACAAGGAGCCCAGAACTCTCCTAACCAATTCATTCATTCTATGAAGTCTATTCTGGAGCCATGGGTTCAAGAGAACCCTCAGGTCACTCTTCTACAATATGTGGATGATCTTTTACTCTGCGGCACTGAAGAAAATTTGCCAGAGATGTCAGCATCCCTTCTCTGGTTTCTTCACTCAGCTAACTGTAAAGTCTCGAAAGGCAAAGTCCAATGGTGTCTGCCCAAGGTCATTTTCCTCGGACATTGTATATCACAAGGTGCTAGACATCTGACTGAAGAAAGAAAACAAGCCATCATGGATATCACCTTCCCAACCACCTACTCCGCTATGCAGACTTTCCTTGGTCTCATCACTTACTGCAGGCAATGGATCCCGGATGCCTCAAAGCTTATGCAACCCCTGTATGACTGTCTTAAGGACGAAGGCTCCGTCTGGTTTCATGCTGAAGATTCACGTATCTCTCACCAACGCAGACTATGTTTTGACCGCCTTAAACAGGCTGTTGTCTCTGCCCCGGCCTTGGGCTTACCAGACTATACTCAGCCATTTCACCTCTTTGTCTCTGAATCGGAAGGTCATGCCTCTGGTGTTCTAGCACAACGCTATGATCATAAGTATCGGCCTTTAGGCTACTACTCAGCCCGCCTGGACCCTGTCGCCCGAACTGCCCCCACGTGCCTTAAAGCTGTCCACGCTGCTCACATCCTCCTTGACAAGTCAGCTGATATCGTCCTTGGACATGATCTAGTTATACAGTCTGGCCATGATCTCTCGGCTGTTCTGCAATAAACATCTCCGAAACATCTAACCAACCAAAGACACCTGCGGCTGCAGTGTTCCCTATTGTTGCCCTCCAATATAACATTTACCAGATGTCTGACTATCAACCCTGCCACTTTGCTTCCACCTTCTAGGGGGGAAGACGAACAGGGTGAAGGTCCATTGGTGGAACCTCATGATTGTATAAAAATTTTGCAGGAAGAGACTTCTGCTCCAGAGAATATGGTGGCACATCCGCTCGCACACCCTGCCTTGCACCTATGGACTGATGGATCCCGTTTCGCAGACCCTATAGGGAAGTTCCACACGGGATATGCTGTCACAACAGACCTAACAGTCCTCAAGGCTGAAGCTCTACCACCATACAGGTCTGCACAAGAAGCTGAACTTGTAGCTCTCACAGAAGCCTGCCACCTGGCAGCTGGAACAACGGCAAACATATATACCGATTCTAGGTATGGACATGGAATTTGCAATGATTTTGGACTCTTGTGGAAGTCTAGAGGATTCATCACAGCTGCAGGTACACCAGTGAAACATGCCTCATGGATTAAGGCCCTAATGAAGGCCCTGGAACTACCCATTCAGGTTGCTGTTATCAAGGTCAAGGCTCATGGAAGACTAGATTCCAGGGAAGCCAGGGGCAACCACCTAGCTGACCAAGCAGCCAAGATTGCAGCAGTGGAGAATGTGTCATCAAAGTGGCAGGAAAAGGAAGAAGAGATGGGGGAGACCCTGCAAACCGTAGCTGTGGCGCTCACTAGAGCAAGAGCCAAAGAACAGCCTGCGGAAGACCATACAAGTCCAGCGGAGACACGAGTGGAATCCAGGGGGGTCAGGATGCCTGAAGAAAAATTGTGTGAAGAACAAAGGAAGACTCCCACTGAAGAAGTCAAGTAATGGAAAGCGGCGGGAGCCGTGCTGGCAGGTCGCAAAGATTTAAAGGTTGACTCAACTCTTTATCAAGTGGACGGAAAACCTTGCTTGCCCAGGCGCATGTACTCAGCCGTGGCAGCATGGGCTCACGGGCCTACACACAGAGGAAAGAATCAAGCCTTGGCATGTATCAAGAAACTGTACTTTGCACCCGGAATCTCTTCCACTGTGACTGCATACTCAAAATCCTGCTCTGTCTGCGCTACCTGCAACCCAACGTGTACGGCACGGGTCCCTCTCCAACACCTCGCTAAACCAGACTACCCTTGGCAGAGAATACAAGTCGACCATATCCAAATGCCTAAAGCAGGTAAATATGAGTACGTTTTGGTAGCTGTGGATATGTTCTCAGCCTGGCCCGAGGCCTACCCGGTTGTCAACATGACTGCTAAAGTCACAGCCAAGAAACTGATCACTGAAATTGCCTGCAGATTTGGAGTTCCCCAAGTCATAGAATCGGATCAAGGACCAGCTTTCACAGCAAATATCTACAAAGAACTTTGGAACATGTTGGGAACAGATTTGGGCCTCCACACTCCATACCATCCTGCCAGTTCAGGCAAAGTGGAAAGGATGAATTCCACACTCAAGACCCAGCTCTTGAAAATGACCCAAGATCATCCCCTCCCCTGGCCCGACCTACTCCCTATAGTATTGTATCATATCAGACACACCCCACAAGCTAAACATGGGCTAACTCCCTATGAAATTTTGTTTGGGACCCCACCTAAAATAGGAGAAATTAGGCCCCATGAGTTGTCTGAAACACATGATAGAGTAGTAAAATTTGTGATTGCTCTGTCTAAAGAATTGACTAACACCCGCTCTACAGTATCTGCTTCTCTCCCAGAATCCACAGGTGATGCGGTACATGATTTCACCCCAGGCGACCTGGTGTACGTAAAGAAGTTTGTCCGGAAAGACTGTCTCCAACCCAGATTTGAGGGCCCCTACACTGTGATCCTGACTACTCCTACAGCTCTGAAGCTTGAGGGCAAGAGCACCTGGATTCACGCCTCCCACTGCAAGAGAGACAAAGCGAGCCTATAAAAGATGACTACCTTCTTCTATATCCTTTCCATATGCTTACTGTCTGTCCCAGGGTGGACAGCTACCACATTTTGGGTAGATACTCACGCAAAAATTCAGACGTATCGATTTGATTACTGTGACATAGTGGATTGTGCAGGAATGACATGGTACTGGTATAACGCTTGTGCCCGAGGAACGTTTTATCTCTGTGTAACCCGTCCAGGAAACGAAAATTGCTATTATTGGTCAGATGTGGGGTGGAATACGGGAGATACTGACTGGGGATACAAACCAAAGGAGGCTGTAAACAGGAAGGACCGAGAAGGGAGATCTCTATTAACCCGAATGACCCTGAGCACTGGATTTATAGATAAGGTACAGTGGCCACGTAGACCAAAATGTTCATGGGAAAAAGACTGCTTCCCTTTATATCTGAATTTGGAGAACCCTCAAACAGGAGATTTGGGGAAATATGTTTTGAGTAGCTACAATGGTGCTATAAACCCTGGTCAAGGAATAATAGAGCTAAAAGATATACAAACAAAACCTACACCAGCCCCTTTGAACACAAGTCAATCTAGCGAAGGTGTTATGCTGCAAAAAATTTTAAACGAGGTCATTCCCATCCCAGGGCTTGGGTGGGAAGAAGTTTTCTCCATAGAAACCCAGGTAAATCCCCGTAAAAATCTATGGTTAGAATGGGTACGGTACAATGTTAGAGCCCAGAACATATCCGTAAGTTGCGTGGCCTGTGCAGCCGCCAATACTCATCTGTACACCCATGCTTTCCCAGCTGACCATAATAGTACCCTCTGCTTATTAAAGTTGCTGAAAAATAAATTAGACGACAGCTCTTGTCCTGAATACATTCCCCTGGTTAGCTCCAAGGCAAAAATTCAGACCCCAGGTGAAGTAACAATAACCAAAGATAATTATACATGCTACTCCCCTGACAACTCTACCGGTCGTTCTTTAGGAATTTTCAAAGACGGTTTCTGTCAGACTAACGAGACTGTGGACACTGATCTACTAAGCAATCATTCTAGATATATATATGATGGTTATTGGCTCTGTGGGGATGGACGACTCAGACCCAGGCTTCCCACCACCTGGACCGGACAGTGCACCCTAGTAAAATTAGCCATGCAAATCAGAATCCTGCCCTGGAACCCGGAAACAACTCCTGAACTGACCAGGAAAAAGAGAAGTCTGGAACAGCTGCATATGAGCTATGCAGAAGACCCGAAGGTCTATATAGACTCTATAGGAGTCCCTAGGGGGGTCCCAGATGAGTACAAGGCCCAGAATCAAGTAGTTGCTGGATTTCTCTCACTCATCCCGGCTATACAGATCAATAGGAATGTAGATTGGATAAACTATGTCTATTACACTGAACAGAGATTTATAAATTACAGCAGAGATGCCTTCCAGGGCATAGTTGAGGAACTAGGGCCCAATACGAGGATGACTCTTCAAAATAGATTGGCAATAGATATGATTCTTGCTGAGAAAGGTGGAGTATGTGGGATGATAGGGGAAGAATGTTGCACATACATTCCCCAGAACTCTGGAGTGAATGGGAAAACCATGATAGCTCTTCAAAGGATAACAAGCCTGGCAGAGGAAGTGAAGGCGAATGCGGGGGTAGATACCTCCTTTTTCTCAGGTTGGTTGGGAGGGCTCAAGGGATTCCTCCAACAAGCTTGTCTAGTAATGGGAGGTCTACTAGTATTGGGCCTGGTGGTCCTATGCTGTATAGTCCCCTTATACAGGAAAGCTATAAACAATGCTGTTCCAACCTCCGGGACCTTTTTGAATCAAGAAACCACATCTCTGTTACATGATGATACCAGTAAGGAAGATATGGAGAAATACACTCCTTTAAATAAGCCTGACCAGACCCCCCATGACAGAGTCCAATTGAGAGATTTAGTTTAGGGTCAGTTGGGAGAACTCCATGTGTTATTTAGGGTAGGGCTCAATTGTTTGGGGGTGTCCCATAAGGGGGCAGCTTCTAAGATAATTGGGTGAAGAAATCCACCTCCCCTCTCCCCACACATGGACAGTCTCAAAGGCCCCGAAGCAAGGGAAAGCTTAGTGTTTAGGGGGGAATGTCAGGGTAAAAAAGAATATATATTTTCTCTACTTTTATACTTTTATACGCTTTGCTTATGTACTAACCACCATTTTGTGTCCTATAACAATAAGCTTTCCTTGCTACGTGTTACTTAGATCGAAATTTATGCTAAGATGGCGCCGGTATCAGCCAGCACCTGTTTCAGAGAAATGAAACCGAATCATCAACTGACGGTTGTCTGCCCAGAGACTGAGTTAAGGAGACATGGACCAATCAGGAGTGGCCGGATACTAGACATTTATGGCTTACCCCGCCCCGAACAATCCATTTATGGCTTACCCCGCCCTGAACAACCCCTTTCCCCTCCCCATTATGTAGTGTATTTAAGTTTGTGCATGCGGAAATAAAGGAGGAACATTGCTGAGATCGTGGCTTGCCAGTAGCCTTCTGAGCATGCTCTGAGTTTGAACCAGCTTGTTGTCTGACTCATTCTTTGAATGGTTGACCCATGCTCATAGCCTTAATTTGGAGTGACTGGAGGACGAGTGGAATGTCGCTACGACCCCGACACAACCTCCACCACTTCTCAAAGGGGCATTTAAACCGTCTTGTTAAGCTACTGCAACCTCCACGTCTCTTCCAAGGGGCATTAAAACCGTCTTGTTAAGCTACTGCGACCTCCACGTCTCTTCCAAGGGGCATTTAAACCATCTTGTTAAGCTACTGCAACCTCCACGTCTCTTCGTAGGGGCATTTAAACCGTCTTGTTAAGCTACCGCGACCTCCGCGTCTCTTCCAAGGGGCATTAAAACCGTCTTGTTAAGCTACTGCGACCTCCACGTCTCTTCCAAGGGGCATTCAAACCATCTTGTTAAGCTACTGCGACCTCCACGTCTCTTCCAAGGGGCATTAAAACAGTCTTGTTAAGCTACTGCGACCTCCACCACTTCTCCAAGGGGCATTAAAACCGTCTTGTTAAGGTACTGCGACCTCCACGTCTCTTCCAAGAGGCATTAAAACCGTCTTGTTAAGCTACTGCGACCTCCATGTCTCTTCCAAGGGGCATTAAAATCGTCTTGTTAAGCTACTGTGACCTCCACCACTTCTCCAAGGGGCATTAAAACCGTCTTGTTAAGCTACTTCGACCTCCACCACTTTTCCCAGGGGCATTAAAACCATCTTATTAAGCTACTGTGACCTCCACCACATTTTCAAGGGGCATTGATATTGTCTTTTTATTCCACCGTGACCTCCACGTCTCTTCCAAGGGCCATTAAAACCATCTTGTTAAGCTACTACGACCTCCACGTCTCTTCCAAGGGTCATTAAAACCATCTTGTTAAGCTACTGCGACCTCCACATCTCTTCCAAGGGGCATTAAAACCGTCTTGTTAAACCACTCTGAACTCCACGTCTCTTCCAAGGGGCATTAAAACTGTCTTGTTAAACCATTCTGAACTCCACAGCTCTTCCAAGGGGCATTGAAATGTAATTTTTAATTAACTCTAACCTACATGACTCTTCCAACGGGCATTGCATTTCCTCCTAATTTTAGTCAGCTTTTGCTTTTCAATGCATAGGCGAACACTAAGGGAGACCCACTCCCCAATAATGGGTAGAAGGTTTTTAGTACGCTGTAATCCACGTCTGTTTCAAGGGCCATTGCAGTTCCTCATAATTTTTGGAAAGCCTTCCATTCACTGCTTAGGCCAACAGTGCACAGGAGACCCAGTTGCTATAAATGGAAAAAAACATTTTAGTTAAGGCCCTCTGATCTCCATGTCGCTTCCAAGGGGCATTGGAGTGCCTCGAAATTTTTGGTAGGCATTGCACTCACTGTATGCCCTATAACTGTGTAGCCGAACCGCTCCTTTTGGTACAGAAACATATCCTACAAGACAAGTGTGGTTGACTGGCCTGATATTGATGTGAATGGTCCCTGTTCCTCCTGCTCTTTCTCCTTTGCCACCACCTCATCCATCATTCATCACCTGAAGCTTTGTTTTAACGGGAGTCATAGAACTGGGATAGTAGCAGGAAAACTTCCAGCAATCCTCGGAGGAGGTAGGATATGCGCCAAAACACTGACCACCTCAGGTCTAGCCGCTACTACATACATGCGCTTGCATTCCAAGGAACAGAAAGCTAAGGAGATGGATGGCCTCATGATCATGAATAATTTACTCATGGTGTAGGAGGCCGACGACTGCTGCTGTCTACCTTCTGAACTTTTTTGTTGAAGCTTGATTGACCCAGGACCCAGCAGGTTGCACACTTACGCTTGCATTCCAAGAAAATAAAGCAGATGCTAACTTCTATCATCATCATCATGCTCCTCACCTTGGCACTCTCAACTCCCCTGATGGGGACCCACCGGAGGAGTCTGGTTCTCTGGTGGGTTCGTCCAATGCTGCCCTAAAGCAGGCCGGGCTAAGAAAAGTCTGTGGGGATGTTCCGCGGAGAAATCGGGGCGGCTGGGGACTGTGTGTGGACACCCGGCCGCGGTGTGACTGGGGACCGAGCGTGGACACCCGGCCGCCGGGCGGCTGGGGACTGAGTATGGATACCTCGCTGCCAAAGCAGCCATGAGGTAGTGGCCAGCTTCAGCCTCCTCCAAACTAAAAGGCCCCATTTCAAGTACAAGCTAGCAGTACATGGGCGTACCCACCGTGGGGCTGCCCACCCCCCCTAGAAGCAGGCACGCAAGTCGCACACCAGGGCCGGCGTCGGGCAAATGCCAGGGCCCTGAGCAGGCGGGGGGGCCCCTCACCGTCAGCGCCCACTCCCCTCCGCTTGCTCAGGGCCCCGGCACCCAGCACAATACTTACCCCTCCCCGTGCCTCCGCAGCAGCTCCTGCATCCTCCGCTGCTGCTGCACTGTGACGTCTCAGGTCAGAGGGCGCAGTGACGTCTTTACACCACTCTCTCTCCTGAGCAGTCACAGTGCAGAGTGGGTTGAGGCCGGCGACGCTGGAGTCGGAGCAGCGGCAGCAGGGGAGACGTGAGGTGAGTATTTGATTTTTTTTTATTGTATGAAGGCCTGTGGCAGTATAAGGTAGGGGGTGAGGTGGGGGTGTGTGAAATCCTGCATGGGGCATTATAAGGGGGAGGGGGGTGACATCCTGCATGGGGCATTATAAGGGGGGGGGTGTAACATCCTGCATGGGGCATTATAAGGGATGGTTGACATCCTGCATGGGGCATTATAAGGGGGGGGTGACATCCTGCATGGGGCATTATAAGGGGGGGTGACATTCTGCATGGGGCATTATAAGGGGGGGTGACATCCTGAATGGGGCATTATAATGGAGGGGGTGTGTGTGACATCCTGAATGGGGCATTATAAGGGAGGGGGGTGTGACATCCTGCATGGGGCATTATAAGGGGGGGTGACATCCTGCATGGGGCATTATAGGGGGGGTGACATCCTGCATGGGGCATTATAATGGGGGGTGACATCCTGCATGGGGCATTATAAGGGAGGGGGTGTGTTATATCCTGCATGGGGCATTATAAGTGAGGGGGTGTGTGTGATATCCTGCATGGGGCATTATAAGGGAGGGGGGGGTGTGACATCCTGCATGGGTCATTATAAGGGAGGGGGGTGTGTGACATCCTGCATGGGGCATTATAAGGAAGGGGGGGTGTGTGTCATCCTGCATGGGGCATTATAAGGTGGGGTGACATCCTACATGGGGCATTATATGGGGGGAACAGCCTGCATGGGGCATTATGTGGGGGGAACAGCCTGCGTGGGGTATTATGTGGGTGGAACAGCCTGCGTGGGGCATTATGTGGGGGGGAACAGCCTGCATGAGGCATTATGTGTGGGGAACAGCCTGCATGGAGCGTTATATGGGGGCCAGTATTCTGTATGGAGCGTTATATGGGGGCCAGTATTCTGTATGGAGCATTATATGGGGGCCAGTATTCTGTATGGAGCGTTATATGTGGGCCAGTATCCTGCATGGAGTGTTATATGGGGGCCAGTATCCTGCATGGAGCGTTATATGGGGGCCAGTATCCAGCATGGAGCATTATATGGGGGCCAGTATCCTGTATGGAGCATTATATGGGGGCGAGTATTCCGTATGGAGTGTTATATGGGGGCCACTATCCTGTATGGAGTCTTATATGGGGGCCAGTATTCCGTACGGAGCGTTATATGGGGGCCAGTAATCTGTATGGAGCATTTTATGGGGGCCAGTATTCTGTATGGAGCATTATATGGGGGCCAGTATCCTGTATGGAGCGTTATATGGGAGCTAGTATTCTGTATGGAGCATTATATGGAGACCAGTATCCTGTATGGAGTGTTATATGGGGGCCAGTATCCTGTATGGAGCATTTTATGGGGGCCAGTATACTGTGTGGAGTGATTCGCCGGTTTCTGAGCTATTGTGGAATTTACAATAGATATCACTCATGTAATGTAAGAAGTGAAATCTTTGCATTGTACTGTATATATATTTCTCTTTGGTATCTGTGACCATGGCTCCCCCCCCCCAGTTTTGATCCTGGGTACGCCCATGGAGCAGTATGGTATTGCAGCCTGGGGGAAGGTGGGTGGCAGGGTTCATATTTGCGCTTGCATTGCAAGGAATGGGGAGATACAATTGAACACTGCCCTGGGACAAGGACTTGCACGTGGATAGTTGCAAGTCTGCATCTTCTGATGCGGCAAGGATCACTTCTGATGGGCACACTTTTAGGCAGTGACCAGGAAGTCAGAGATGCTTCCAGGGGTCTTCCCCATGCTGTTCCCATGTCTTTTCAGCACTGTATGCATGTGTCACACAGCACATGGCCAGATAAGGTTGTAAAATGTTAAAATGACATTTCCCAGTGAATGCATTTGTCACGGTTGAAAGCAATATAAAAGTGCAAAAACGCATAAAAAATGCTACTTGTGAACATAGCCCAAGGTGTGGAGGAGTATTTTTGTTTTTGGTTATTTATTTTACCTTATACACAAGTCTTTACCCTGGAAAGGAACTTCCTTAACATATTTCACAGGAAAACCGTTTTTGAACATTTTATTGTGACCCCGTAAAAGTGGCTTAATACCTCTGACCACGTTGTTGACAGCAGTGACCTGGGGGTCAGAAATGCTTCCTGGGGAGATCCCCATGCTGTCCCCATGTCTTTTGAGCACTGTCACTATCGTGTTGGGCACTTTTTAGGCTTTCTACAGACTGCCGGGGGTGCCGCCGCAAAAATGCTCGGGTCTCCCATAGACTAACATTGGGCTCGTTGCTCGGGTCGAACACCCGAGTATCACGGCGAGCTCGGCCCGAGCTTCGAGCACCCGAGCATTTTAGTGCTCGCTCAACACTAGACCTGACACATGACTCAATGACGTCACCGCAGGTCCTTCACACCACCACGAGCAGTGCAAGACACCGGACGCAGCGGAGAAAACACAGGGAGGACATCGGAAGGTGAGTATAATCTTTTTTTTTTATTTTTTACCATTCTTATTCTTTTTTTTTTAACTAACTTGGTCACACTATATAAATCCATGCCGGTTGCCCATGCCTTCTGCATGGATCTATATAGTGTGAACAAGTTGTCAAGCACTTTCCAAGTGATGCTAAAATCGTTTGATAACCTGTATGCGGAAATCCAAGACAAACGCTTTTACCTGGCAGGAAAAACGCATGTGCAATCCGCATGTGCAATCCGCATGTACAATCCGCATGTGCAATCCGCATGTACAATCCGCATGTGCAATCCGCATGTGCAATCCGCATGTACAATCCGCATGTACAATTCGCACGCACAATCCGCACGCACAATCCGCACGTACAATCCGCATGTACAATCCACATGTACAATCCACATGCACAATCCGCATGTACAATCCGCATGTACAATCAGCATGTGCAATCCGCATGTACAATCCGCATGTACAATCCGCATGTACAATTCGCACGCACAATCCGCACGCACAATCCGCACGTACAATCCGCATGTACAATCCGCATGTACAATCCGCATGTGCAATCCGCATGTGCAATCCGCATGTACAATTCGCACGCACAATCCGCACGCACAATCTGCATGTACAATCCGCATGTACAATCCACATGTACAATCCGCATGCACAATCCGCATGTACAATCCGCATGTACAATCAGCATGTGCAATCCGCATGTACAATCCGCATGTACAATCCGCATGTGCAATCCGCATGTACAATCCGCATGTACAATTCGCACGCACAATCCGCACGCACAATCCGCATGTGCAATCCGCATGTACAATCCACATGTACAATCCACATGCACAATCCGCATGTACAATCCGCATGTACAATCCGCATGTGCAATCCGCATGTACAATCCGCATGTACAATCCGCATGTACAATCCGCATGTACAATCCGCATGTACAATCCGCACATACAATCCGCATGTACAATCCGCATGTACAGTCCACATGTACAATCAGCATGTACAATCCGCATGTACAATCCACATGTACAATCTGCACGTACAATCTGCACGTACAATCCGCATGTACAATCCGCACATACAATCTGCACGTACAATCCGCATGTGCAATCTGCATGTACAATCCGCATGTACAATCCGCATGTACAATCCGCACATACAATCTGCACGTACAATCCGCATGTACAATCCGCACATACAATCTGCACGTACAATCCGCATGTGCAATCTGCATGTACAATCCGCATGTACAATCCGCATGTACAATCCGCATGTACAATCCGCATGTACAGTCCGCATGTACAATCCGCATGCGTTTTTCCTGCCAGGGAGAAGCGGAAAAAATATGCAGCATTTCTGCATCGTGGGCACATAGCCTTAGGCAGATATGGAAGAACATTTTCCTGACACCCTGCATAATGAATTGTTTTTGGGTTGTTGGAAGTCTCGGGTCACTCCATACAATGTCATGTTCAATATTGGAGTACAAGGCTGATACGTCCATTGTTAAAAAAACATATGAGTTTTTCCATTCCAGATCATGTAGTAAGCTAATTAATTCTGTAGAGTCTCTAATGTAACTACACTGTGTTCCAAATTATTATGCAAATAATATTTTCTCAGATTTTCCCACATTCCCTATATGAATTGCAGTCGTTGTAATTTTCCAGTCAAATAACTATTCGAGTACAATTGAAAGGTTTTTGTATAAACTGCCTATGATAACAGGATATTTTTAAAAAAATAAAACACTCAAACTGCCCTCAAAATGCATGTTCCAAATTATTCTGCACAGCAGAGTTTTCAACCTTTTCATTTTAATAAAGAACAAAAAAATGGTGATTTGTGAAATTATAAGCATTAGCCGGTTATTACACACTGAAATCAAACAGTTTTCAACTCAAAACTTTATTCTAGGTGATGTTACATTTGCACATAGGACCCCTTGTTCGAAAGGAGCTTCTGAACTCTCTCGTCCATTGAATTTGTCAGGTTTTGGATGGTTTCTGCTTCAATTGTTTTGCATGAGGACAGAATACCCTCCCAGAGCTGTTGCTTAGATGTGAACTGCCTCCCGCCATCATAGACACTCCTTTTGATGATGCTCCAGAGGTTCTCAATGGGGTTGAGGTCAGGGGAGCATGGGGGTCACACCATAAGTTTGTCCCCTTTTATGCCCATAGCAGCCAGAGATGCAGATGTGTTATGTGCAGCATGAGATGGGGCATTATCAAGCATGAAAATGATCTCGATGGTCCAGATGGATGGAGTGGAGGATGGCTGGTTGATGGACACCCCATGCAAACACGGCTACGGCGCTAACAAGGAGGAGGTGGAGTAATGTTTTGGGCTGGAATCATGGGGAGAGAGATTGTTGGCCCTTTTAGAATCCCTGAAGGGGTAAAGATGAACTCCATGCCGCTCCCTGCACATAGTACCGGGTGTCAGCTGTGACAATCAGCTGACACCCGGCGGCGATCACCCCGCACAGCCTGTGTGACCACGCGATCGCGATGACGTACTAATACAGGTCAGGCTCTTAAAGCCCAGGGCACTGACGCGTATTAGTACATCATGGGCTTTAAAGGGGTTAAAGACCCGAGGCCCGAGATGATCGGACGGCCAGGAGGATTCAGAAGACCTTTGAGAACCTTTGGCAGGTGGTAGAAAAATGGAATTGTAGGAAATCTGTTAATCAGAGACTTATTTTCCTTCTTATGTAAAATATTCATAGTAGTTGCATTTTCAACAAGATATACTGGCTGATTATATCGGGAAAGGGGTCAGTTATGATCTCTTGGTAGTATACAGGGTCGGACAGAATTCTGTTTGCTTCCTTACAATAATCTGTGGTATTTTGGATAACAATACCCCCACCTTTATCCGCAGATCTGATAATGATGAGAATTCTGTTTGCTTCCTTTGCAGAAACAACTTCCTTTCCCAGCACCTATCTCTGACATATCCATAGGAAGCTGCAGCATTTGGAGTCCAGGCTTTATAGGTGTTGTGGACCACACAACCCTACTAGGTGGGCAGTTTTCAATACTTCTTAACATTTATTAATTGGATAAGACCCTATTGTGCTGTTGCATTTTTTAATGACCCTCACCAGTGGCACACTGCTTTTGGCAGGCACCCACAGAGAAGAGGTAGTGGCAGGCTTAGGAAGCTGACAGTCCATTTAGGTACATGGCCAGGCAACCGGAGGGTCACAACCTGGCTTCTCCGAACATCTCCATGCAGCCAGGTGACCGGTGGGTCCCAATCCTGGCTTCCCCAAACATATCCATGGGCCAGTTGACCAGAGGGTCACAATCTGGCTTCTCTGAATGTCTCCATGGGGGCAGGTGACCAGAGGGTCCCAACCTGGCTTCCAGAAAAATGTCTCCATGTGTTCAAAGATGATCAATGGAGAAGATCTGTATTCTTCCAACTAGGGCTGTTGTCCTTAAGCTGGCATCCTGTAGAATGTCAAATCTGTGTCACTCTTGATGGAGCCATGGTGTCCTGGCAGCTGTCCGGTAAAGTCTCTCTCGTGTATTAGAAGGATATAAAAACCCTTTTTATACCCACACAGTGGTTCAGGTCATCATCCACAGGTCAGAGAGAAGGTAGGATGAGATTAACTTGCATTGTTTGAGTATTTAATCAATCTGCTCTGTTTTGCAAGTCCACAAGTTACATGGACTCATACAATGGATAGTCAACATATTTTCAAACATTGATTTTTAAATGACCCTGCGTCCCTGTCTCCCAAAGATAGACAATAAGCTGCAACAAATATCAACTCAAAAGTAGTGATGAGCGAGCATGCTCGTAACTGCATGGTACACGCCAGAGCATCTCACTGTTTGAGATGCTTGGCGCTCAGCGAGTACTTCCTGGATGCTCGGCGGGAGCTCGGGTCTCCGCCCTGCATGTTTGGCTCTTTTTAGACAGCGAATAAACATGCGGGAATTGTCTGCCACTCACTGTAATGCCGTAGCCATGTTGGTTGTGGGCATTACAGTGATTGGCTGGCCGCATAGCGTCATCAGGTCTATATAAGACCCGGTGACCCTATGCTCGTCACAGTCTACCCTTCAGACAGGCAGAGTAATGAGAGTTACAGTTGAATGAGGGAGAGAATTGACAGTTTATTAGTTAGGTATAGGTATTCCACAGCAAGATATATATCCATCCATCTGAACTAACATTCCTTCTAAGGAATAATCCAGCTGCATATATTGCTGATGATAGCAGGAGTTAGGCAGGCAAACTTTGTGGAGAGTGTATACAGCAGAATAGGGTCTGTGAAGACCCGGGGTCTTCCGTGGCCATAATACTACTCAGACAACACAGGGTGAGGGTAGAACAGTGTGGCAATACTTTATTGAACCACCAAACACACAATAAACACATTGAACAGTCCCAGCTAATACCCAATATGGTACAACATTACACAATCCTCACCTTTCCACTGGCCTGCCTGGGTTAGAACAGCTACAAGTTTTCGACTTCAAGGGCCAACTACCTCAACCAGTGGCCCCCTGCTTCTGGTGGGCCCCCACAGAGAGAAGGTAGCATCAAGCTGAGGAAGCTGGCAGTCCATTGAGGTACAAGGCCAGTAGACCCGAGGGTTACACCCTGGCCTTTCCAAGAGTTTCCATGGGGCCAGATGACCGGCGGGTCCCAATCTGGATTTTCCGAATGTCTCTATGGGTTCCAGGTGACCGGAGGGTCCCACCTGGCAGCCCCAAACAAAATATCCCAACCTGGTCTCCCCAAATGTATCCATGGGCTATCTGATGGTAAGTGGAGCAGATCCATATCTTTCCAGTCAGGGCCTCGTACCCTTAGATTGGAATCATGTAGAATCCAAATCTGTGTCTCTTTGGATGGAGCCGCCATGCAATCCATCTACTGTCCTGAAGGATGTCTCTCATTATCCTTGTAAAGTCTTTCTCCTTGAGTCTGCTTGCAGCACTACAGACATCCCTGTTTATATTTACATCTGTGTAAGAAGTAGTCACAGGTTGGGGGGAAAGGGCAGGGCTCATATCTCACTGTTTGAGCTAATCAATTTACATAGTTGGTATACAGTGGGCTCTTTAAATCAACATTCAGCTGGCTTTTAGTATAATATATAATTAGCATATTAGCAAACATCATTGTTTCCAAACCCAAGAGGAGATAACAATCAGGGTTATACAAATACTGGTCTGTCCTTCTTGAAATACAACTACATTTACAAGATATCAGAAACACAAAGATAATAGTGTATTTCTTTTGGATTAACAAATCTAAATGTCTGGTTTATTAAGATTATAAGCTGTATTGTCACAGGGTCCATTGGACGTTCTGTCTGCTGCTGCTGTTACACATATCCATAGCCCTAGATATCAGGGCTAATATTCTTTTTGCTCTTAATCCTGATTATTTACTTAAAAAGCAATATAATACACCATTTTAACTGCTCCATTGGCTTGTTAGCAGCATACAGCCAGATTTGATTGATTTTATTCGCATTGCTGTATCGTGGAAGCGGAGAATCTTGTCCATCATTAGACATGATCTGATATTACTGCCGTAATAATAAAGAAATTTTGTGGAGCGTGCCAAATATTATACTCCATTTATAGTCTGCCTGCTGTGTGTTGTTCAACCTATTCACACTTGGTTGCTGACCAATAGCATGTTACAAGGCCACTGCCTAAAACCGGGGTCATCAGACATGATCCCATATTACTGCGGTAATAATCCTGAAATTTTTGAGAGCGTGTCAACTATTATACTCCATTTAAAGTCTGGCAGTTCTGTGTTGTTCCAAACTATTCACACTTGGTCCCTGACCAATACCATACTACAAGGCCAGTGCCTAAAACCGTGGTCATCAGATGTATCAGATATTACTGCGGTACTAATCCAGAAATTTTTAGGGAATGTGAAGAAAATGCAAGATAATAATCCATGTCAATCACTGTGACCTGTTTGGCTGGTTTTAGAGAGATCTCCATGCACGGTGTAATCTGACTCTTTTGAATACCTTTGCAGCAAGCCGAAGGGAGGGGGTGGAGGATCAAAGGGGGGTGAGAAATCCCCCCCCCCCCCAGCAGCTGCAGCTACTGAAAAGATGTCCCTTCCTTTGTCGTGAGGCAACAACTGCAGCGTAACGTCAGCGGGAGCGCGAGCACCAGGAAAATATGCTTCGGCTCCAGCTCAAGCTGCCTGTCCCAGGCTGTCCTGAGTCCCTTGAGCTTCGCATCCCGAAGCTACGGGCGGAGAACTTCCCCCTGCTGGACAAAGGAGGGGACTTGGACACTTTCTTGCTGGCATTTGAAAAAACCTGCCATCAGTACCATCATCCTGAGGACCAGTGGGTCCGGTTCTTAACCTCTTGTTTTAGGGGTAAGGCCCTGGGAATCTTTGGGTACCTGCCCAGTGAGACCACCCTGAGCTATGAGGACATCAAGCAGGCTCTGGTCCGGCAGTACAACCTGACCCCTGAGACATACCAGAAGAAGCTCCAGAGTCTGCAGCAGGGTCCTGCAGACAGCTAGGTCGATCACATGCTGGCCCTACTGAGAGTCGTTGTCACGGGTGTGTCGCCACGAAGATCGTCACGATTACACAGCCTGACTTCTCGCAGCTGACTTTTTGGTGCTTTGTGTTTTCGGCAGTGAGGGAGTTAATTCTCTCTCTCTCTGTGCTAGACGAGGTCCAGCCTCGCCCAGCTGCAATCAATGTTGATTTAGTGAGACTCCTTCAAATGCCTGCTGGTCTGTTTGGGAAGTGTCGGTGAAAGCATTTCATACAGACTAACAGAGCGGATCGTGGTATTTGGAGTTTCTGAGATAAGTGTATTTGGAGTGTTTCTTCCCTTCCTCGCTTTATCATTTATCTCCTTTCCCGTTGGTGTTCCCTCTGTTGTAGTTGTGTAGTTTTTGTATGCAAGGTGGTTTTGGTTTTTCCCTTGTACTGTCTCGTTCGTCTAAGTACTGTGTGTGGGCATATTATTACTTGTCCCCTTTTGTTGTGATCGGGGTCCTTCTCAGGACTAGATTACTTAGGTACAGGGATCCTCAGGAGGTAGGGGTTACGCTGGCGGCCTGGACCTCTGTACCTTTAACAGTACCTCCAGGTTGAGGGATTAGTCAGGGCCCCAGCTTAGGGTCAGCTTAGGCCCCTGACCTCCAGTATACTGAGACAGCGTGACATTTTCACCGACCCACTTAGTTTTTCTCCAGCTACCATGGATCCAGTAGCCGGTCTAGCTCGGCAGTTGCAGAGTTTGTCCATGGAGCTGGCGGACGTTAGGTCCAAGGTTTTGCATCCTCAGGAGCAAGCCGGACCAGAACCTAAAGTAGCTCTCCCTGACAGGTTCACTGGGGGGCGGGACAAGTTTTTTGTTTTCCGGGAGGCATGCAAATTGTACTTTCGGCTGCGGCCTCGGTCATCGGGGAGTGAAGAACAAAGGGTGGGAATTGTCATCTCGCTCCTACAAGGGGACCCACAATCTTGGGCGTTCTCTCTTCCCCCGGGCTCTCCGGCTCTCCAGTCAGTGGATAGGTTTTTCGCTGCTCTGGGACTCGTATATGATGACCCAGATCGGATCTCCCTTGCTGAGTCTAAGTTACGTAGGATCCAGCAGGGAGATCGTCCGGTGGAGGAATTCTGTTCGGAGTTCCGTAGGTGGGCCACGGACACCCAGTGGAATGACCCGGCTCTTAGGAGCCAGTTTTGTCAAGGTTTATCCGACAAATTACAGGATGTGTTGGCACAGTATGACTCTCCCGCGTCACTGGAAGCCGCTATGGCCCTGGCTATTCGCGTTGACAGACGGCTTCGGGAGAGGTGCGGGATAACTCGACCCCCTGTGATGACTCCACCTCCTACAAGGTCCCCTCATATGGTGGTTCCCCTGGTCAGTCCAGAGGAGCCTATGCAATTAGGAGGGACATCATTTCGGGGGAGGGGACCGGTGGTGCGCCATAAGACAGGAAGGTGTTTCTTCTGCGGGAGAAAGGGACATTTTATTGGGGGGTGTCCATCCCGTCCCTTGCAGAGTGAAGAGTCGTCGGAAAACTGTTGATCCCAGGTTGTGTGGTGGACGGCAATCTGGGAGTAGGTATTTCGTCCCTAGGTTCGTCTCAGTTTCTCGTACCGGCGGAGGTGGTGGTGGGTACGAGAACTGAGAGGATATCTGTTCTTCTGGATAGTGGGGCCGGGGCTAATCTGGTTGATGCTCGGTTTGCCCGGGTTCAAGGTATGCGATTGAGTGAGTTGGCTAAACCCATCCCCATATTCTCGATCGATGCCAGGCCTCTCGGTCAGGGAAGTTTTTTGCAAGCTGTGCATGACGTAAAACTTCAGGTGGGGGCGATACATAAAGAACTGTTGTCTTGCTACGTGTTGGAGGGTCTTCCCACTCCTATAGTGTTGGGCCTTCCTTGGTTAACTAAGCATAACCCGGTTATTAATTGGCAAACCAGAGAGATAAGCCAATGGAGTAAATTCTGTAATAAAAACTGCATGAACACGGTCATCGGTGCGGTTACTCCTTGGGTCTTACCTCCATTTCTGGCGGACTTTGAGGATGTATTCTCGGAGAAAGGGTGTCAGGAACTACCTCCTCATCGCGAGTATGACTGTTCTGTAAAACTGCTCCCTGAGGCCAAGTTACCTAAAGCTAGGTTGTATAACCTTTCTGGTCCTGAGAGGCAGGCCATGAAGGATTATATTTCAGAAAGTCTGGCTAAGGGGCATATTAGACCTTCATCTTCACCGGTGGCTGCGGGGTTCTTCTTTGTTAAGAAGAAAGATGGAGGCCTACGCCCTTGCCTGGATTTCCGTGAACTTAATCGGATTACGGTCCGAGATCCGTATCCACTCCCACTTATTCCCGATCTCTTTAATCAGATCGTGGGCGCCAAATGGTTCTCTAAGTTGGATCTCAGGGGGGCGTACAATCTGATTAGGATGAAGGAGGGGGATGAGTGGAAGACGGCGTTTAACACTCCGGAGGGGCATTATGAGAACCTTGTCATGCCATTCAGTCTGACTAATGCCCCGGCGGTGTTCCAACACTTTGTTAATGACATTTTTCGCCGCCTGGTGGGACAGTTTGTTGTCATATATCTGGATGATATCTTAATTTACTCGCCGGATCTGGTGTCTCATCAGGAGCACGTTAGGCAGGTGTTACAGATCTTGCGGGATAATAAACTGTATGCCAAATGGGAAAAGTGTGTGTTCGCCGTACAGGAACTCCAGTTTTTAGGCTTCCTGGTTTCAGCGTCCGGTTTTCGTATGGACCCTGGGAAAGTGCGGGCAGTTCTTGAGTGGGATCGGCCAGAGAATCTTAAGGCACTACAACGTTTCCTGGGGTTTGCTAACTATTACCGGAAGTTCATTCGTAATTTCTCGTCCATGGTTAAGCCTCTCACAGACATGACTAAAAAGGGGACGGATTTTTCTAGGTGGTCTGACAAGGCTTGTCAAGCATTCTCCTCCTTGAAAAAATGTTTTGCCTCGGCACCCATACTCATTCAACCTGATGCGTCACAGCCATTCATTGTAGAGGTAGACGCTTCCGAGGTAGGGGTGGGAGCAGTATTGTCACAGGGTTCGTCCCCTGGTAAGTGGCATCCGTGCGCCTTTTTCTCTAAAAAATTGTCGTCCGCTGAGAGGAATTACGATGTCGGCAATAGGGAACTCTTGGCCATTAAGTTAGCTTTTGAGGAGTGGCGCTATTTTTTGGAGGGGGCAGTCCATCCGGTCACCGTCATCACCGATCACAAGAACCTGCTATATCTGGAGTCCGCGAAACGTCTGAATCCCAGACAAGCTAGGTGGTCATTGTTTTTTACCAGGTTTAATTTTGTCGTTACATATCGTCCTGGGTCAAAAAATGTAAAGGCGGATGCCTTATCTCGTAGTTTCCCTGGGGCTGGGAATACGGACGACCCGATTCCTATCCTTCAGGAGGGGGTGGTGGTTTCGGCAGTATGCTCTGAGCTGGAGGAGGAGGTATTGGAGGCTCAGGGGGACGCCCCTGTTGGACCTCCGGGGAGACTGCTTGTTCCAGATCAGTTGCGACAAAAGGTGATCGAGGCACACCATAACTCAGTTTTGGCAGGACACCCGGGGAGTAAAGCAACTGTGGATCTCCTCTCGCGTCGGTTTTGGTGGCCTAACTTACATAAGGAGGTGGTAACTTTTGTCGCGTCCTGTGGGGTTTGTGCGCGCTCTAAGACCTCACATACCCGTCCGTCTGGGGCCCTCTTACCTTTGAAGATCCCGGAGCGTCCTTGGACTCATATGTCTATGGACTTTATTACGGACCTCCCTCCGTCTTCGGGTAAAACGGTCATACTCGTTGTAGTGGACAGGTTCAGCAAGATGGCACATTTTATCGCTCTTCCGGCTCTCCCTAATGCTAAAACTCTTGCGCAGGTGTTCATTGGGGAGATTGTGAGGCTTCACGGGGTACCCTTCGATGTGGTGTCTGATCGGGGGTCTCAGTTTGTGTCCAAGTTTTGGAAGGCGTTTTGTGCACGGCGGGGGATGCATTTGTCATTCTCATCGGCTTTTCACCCTCAGACCAATGGTCAGACGGAACGTATGAACCAGAGCTTGGAGACATATCTCCGGTGTTTTGTGTCAGAGAACCAGGAGGACTGGGCTTCTTTCTTACCTCTGGCAGAGTTTGCTCTTAATAATAGGCGGAGCGAGTCCACTGGTAAGTCCCCGTTTTTTGGGGCATATGGTTTTCACCCCCAGTTTTGTACTTTCAGTAGGGGGGGCTCTTCGGGGGTTCCTGAGGAGGAACGATTTTCCTCATCACTCGCTTCAGTATGGAGAGGGGTGCTGAAGAATCTGAATACTATGGGGAACCGATACAAACGTATGGCTGATAGGAGGAGAGTGTCTGGTCCGGACCTAAGTGTGAACGATCGGGTATGGTTGTCTACCAGGAATATTAAACTTAAGGTTCCCTCCTGGAAACTGGGTCCCAGGTTCATCGGGCCGTACAGAATCAGTTCTATTATTAATCCGGTGGCATTCCGTCTTGACCTCCCCCCTACGTTTAAAATTCACAACGTGTTCCACAGATCGTTGCTTAAGAGGTATGTGGCGCCGGTGGTACCGTCACCTTTACCTCCCCCTCCAGTGGTGGTCAATGGTAACTTGGAGTTCCAGGTATCAAGGGTCATCGATTCACGTTTTAATCGCCGGTCCCTTCAGTACCTGGTTCATTGGAAAGGGTATGGTCCTGAGGAGAGGATGTGGGTTCCTGCGTCGGATATTAACGCAGACCGATTAGTTCGGGCCTTCCACACCACTCACCCGGATAAACCTGGCCCTGAGGGTCCGGAGGCCCCTCGTAGAAAGGGGGGTACTGTCACGGGTGTGTCGCCACGAAGATCGTCACGATTACACAGCCTGACTTCTCGCAGCTGACTTTTTGGTGCTTTGTGTTTTCGGCAGTGAGGGAGTTAATTCTCTCTCTCTCTGTGCTAGACGAGGTCCAGCCTCGCCCAGCTGCAATCAATGTTGATTTAGTGAGACTCCTTCAAATGCCTGCTGGTCTGTTTGGGAAGTGTCGGTGAAAGCATTTCATACAGACTAACAGAGCGGATCGTGGTATTTGGAGTTTCTGAGATAAGTGTATTTGGAGTGTTTCTTCCCTTCCTCGCTTTATCATTTATCTCCTTTCCCGTTGGTGTTCCCTCTGTTGTAGTTGTGTAGTTTTTGTATGCAAGGTGGTTTTGGTTTTTCCCTTGTACTGTCTCGTTCGTCTAAGTACTGTGTGTGGGCATATTATTACTTGTCCCCTTTTGTTGTGATCGGGGTCCTTCTCAGGACTAGATTACTTAGGTACAGGGATCCTCAGGAGGTAGGGGTTACGCTGGCGGCCTGGACCTCTGTACCTTTAACAGTACCTCCAGGTTGAGGGATTAGTCAGGGCCCCAGCTTAGGGTCAGCTTAGGCCCCTGACCTCCAGTATACTGAGACAGCGTGACAGTCGTTGATCAATGGACCAGAGGACTGGAGCTCACAACCGTCCAGCAGCTGAAGGAGCTCATCGCGACTCAGCAGTTTCTGTGGAACTGCCCGGAGGACCTCCAACAGTACCTCCGTGACCGGAAGCCACAGGGGCCTGTGCAACAGTGACACTTGCCGACGAGTATTCCAACAACAGTGCTCCAGAGGCCCAGAAACTTGCCGGCTGGAGAGGGAGTAAGTTGAATGCGATGTCTGCTGTCCCTGCCCCCAAGCCCTAGGGGGCACCTACCCATGCTTCTCTCTCCATGCCGGTAGGGGAATCGCGACTGTGTCACCTTTGCCGACAGCCGGGACACTTTAAAGCCATGAGTCCCCATCCTAGGGACCGGCCACTGTTTTGTTTGTGGGTGGGGGTGGTGGGAGGTCCCTTGACAACCTGCAAACTGTCACCATAGGCCAGGTCAGGGCTGTGGGACTACGAGACACCGGCGCTGAGATGACTCTGGTGCTGCCTGAGCTGGTGTCATCCCAGGATTTGATACCTGAAAAAACTCTAGGTGTCTCTTGGATTGGAGGCGTCGAGCCGGCGCTGACCGTCGCCAAGGTGTATTTGGACTGGGGCGCCGGGAGGGGAGTGCGGGAGGTGGAGGTAACTCTGAACATTCCTGCGAGTGTTTTATTTGGGAGAGACTTGAGGCGGCTGGTGTCCCATTATGTGGCCACTGGACCCCCAAGGCCTGACTCCCAGGACAACATCATGTCCACCCCTATTGATTCCAATGTTATTAACATACCTACTGATGGGGATGCGGGGGTGGGTGATGTACTGTGTCCTTCTCCCCTAAGGGGGCAGGAGATTGGTCAAGTTGGCTGTGATAAAGCCTTAGAGTGCAGCCAGCCGGCCGGCTGGAACAGTTTGTCCTGTGTGGGTGTCAAAGAGGTGACCGGCAGGGGGCAAACAGCTGAGGAGGAGGATCATCCCATGGAGGGCTGGGCAGTCCCAGGAGAGGTAGGGCTCCCAGGTAAGGCCGCATGGCAGGGTTTCCCCACAACCAGAATGTCAGAGGGCCAGAGTAGTCCGTTTAGACCGGAGGCTTGGTCAGAATCAGAGGAGAAGCGAGCGCTACCCGCAGACACAGCGGCCGTGGCCGCTGTGATGCGCAGTGGTAGCACCCAGGCCCCAGTGGCCCTTCAGAAGTCCGACGGCTTCTCCCCTTCTGACCAAGTGGCTGCTGGGTCAGACGGAGGCCAGGAGACAGGTCCCATGGGAACTGACAGAAGACGTGGCAGTTTCGTCTATTCTGGCCAAGTCCAGTCAGGCAGCATTAGAGACTGACGTCAGCTTGAAAATCTCTTAAGGAGCAGGCAGTTCAGCCTCCCTCAGACTCAGACCTCGTGCGGGTTGTCTGAGACCAAGGACGACTGTACTGGGTAGCGGTCCAGCAAGGTTCACCGGAGGTGTGGCCCAGGGACCGACAGTTAGTGGTACCCTATCTGTTCCGGGCGAAGTTGTTGCGGATGGCGCACGAGATTCTGATGGCCGGACATCTAGGGGTCCATAATGTTACAACGCACGCTGCTAGGTACAGATAGGGGCGAAACAGGTTACATGAATTCTTTGGAATCCTGGGGGAACCGTTACTCAGTGCGACCATAGACCATGTGCTGCAGCTTCTCTCAGGCACACAGGGGTATTGACCCTCAGGCACAGACACGTAGGTTGTTTCACTTGCTAACTAGATACACTTGACAAGAGTCCTCATAAACGGTAGAACAGTAGCATTTAATAAGAAGCCACACAGCCAGTGCAAGTTAAGTCTTAAGAGCAACAGGCTCCAGTGACAAACAGTACAGTTTCCTTAGCAGCACAGCAGTTCACAGTCTTCCCAGTAGTACAGGACAGCACAGTTCTAATGTAAAGGCACATTAATGAACACAGCATTCTTTACAGCACAGTGATATGGAGGAGGGGGGAGGGTTTGCTGAGGGAGATGATCCCTGTGACACAATTTCGTCCAGTCCTTATCTTTCTGCCTGACAATACTCTGCACTGCTAGTTCAGGAACTCTACCTGACCTGTGCTTAGCTTCACTCCTGACTGTAATCCTTTTCACTTGCAGGGACGCTTCTGTGAGATACAGAACACACAAACCACCTTTCTCTTCGGCTCCAGACAGACAGTAAACAACTCCCCCACAATCCCCCTGGGGCTCTGCTAATACCCTCCCAGTCTCCTGTGACTTTGTTAACCCCTCTAGTGGCTGGATGCTTTTAAAGCAACAGTGCTACTTTTGCATGTCACAATAATACCAAGGCCAAGCTAGCCCAGCACTTCTACTGGTCAAGGATGGGGGCCGAAGTGACTACAAACTGCCATTCGTGTGACACATTGTCATAGGGTCAGAAAGGTGGGGCGGTGCCCCAAAGCCCCACTGGTAACTGCCCATCATTGAAGAGCCTTTCAGGAGAGTAGCTGTGGATTTGGTTGGCCCGATTGCCACTCCCAGCAGGTCCGGGAAGCGCTTCATACTGACGGTAGTAGACTATGCCACCAGGTACCCAGAAGCGGTAGCCTTGATGTCCATTCGGGCCGACAAGGTGGCCACCATCTTACTGGAGATTTTCTCCTGAGTGGGTTTTCCCCAGGAAATGCTCACCGACTGGGGGACCCAGTTCATGTCGCAGGCAGCTGATGGAGTCCCTCTGTAAGCAAATATAGGCGCAACATCTGGTGATCAGCCCGTACCACCCACAGACGAATGGCCTGTGTGAACGGTTCAATGGCAGCCTGAAGCAGATGCTTAAGATGTTGGTCGACTCCCACGGGCGCAGCTGGGAGCGGTACCTCCCACACCTGCTATTTGCCTACCGGAAGGTTCCACAGCCCTCAACGGGGTTCTCCCTCTTTGAGCTCCTGTACGTCCGGCGTGCGCAAGGCCTTCTGACTCTGGTGAAGGAAGTCTGGGAAGGGGACTCAGCCACCCCTGGAGTGTCGGTCATCGAATATGTTGTGCGCTTCCGTGACAAAATGCAGGCCTTGGCGCAGCTGGTGCACGACAATATGACGCGAGCCCAGGCCGACTAAAAGCGATGGTACGATCAGAATGCTTGTGAGAGGACCTACCAGGTGGGTCAAAAGGTGTGGGTACTGGTCCCCGTACCCCAGGACAAGCTTCAGGTAGCCTGGGAAGGCCCGTACTTCGTGCACCAGCAGCTCAATGCCGTGATGTACCTGGTCACCCTGGACTACGCCTGGGGAAGGCGGAAGGCCTTCCACGTGAACATGATGAAGGCACATCATGAACGAGAGGCCTGCGCCCTTCCCGTGTGCAACCTGCCAGAGGAGGGAGAGGCGTAGACCCTCCCAGACATGCTCGCCAGGACAGGGCGGGTGGGACCATCGAGGACGTGGAGGTTTGCCACCAGCTGTTGTCGGACCAATGGCCCCAGCTGTGGGCAACCCTGCACCCCTTCCGTGATTTGTTCAGCAACAAGTCCGGAAGGACAGAGTTGGCTGTCCATCACGTCGACACCGGGGATCACCCCCCAACCCGGCGTTCAGCATATCAGGTCTCCCTGGAAGTGCAGCAGCACATGCGCCAGGAGATTGACGAGATGCTGAAGCTGGGGGTCAACCAACCCTCCAGCAGTGCTTGTGCCTCGCTTGTTATCCTCGTCCCAAAGAAGGACCGGACAACCCGGTTCTGCGTGGATTACAGGGGGCTCAACGCTGTCACAGTCACCGATGCGTACCCAATGCCGAGCAGGGATGACCTGCTCGATCAGCTGGCCGAGGCTAAGTACGTGACCATCATGGATCTGAGCCGGGGATATTGGCAGATTCCCCTGACCCCCTGCATTCGGACTGTACGAATCCACAGTGATGCCCTTCGGCATGAAGAATGCCCCTGCCACTTTTCAGCGGCTGGTGAACACGCTGCTCAAGGGACTCAAAGGGTACATGGCCGCATACCTCGATGACATTGCCATCTTCAGTCCCACCTGGGAGGATCACCTAGAGCATCTGGTGCAGGTGCTCAGGTGGATCCAATGGGCAGGCTTCACCATTAAGCCGGAAAAGTGCCAGCTGGGTATGAGTGAGGTCCACTACCTGGGACACCGGGTAGGTGGGGGAGCTCTGAAGCCAGAGCCCGGGAGAGTGGATGCCATCGCATCCTGGCCCACCTCCAGAACCGAGAAACAGGTGATGTCCTTCCTGGGCACCGCTGGGTACTATAGGAGGTGCGTCCCTCACTATAGTAGCCTGGCGAAGCCCCTGACGGACCTCATCAAGAAGAAGCTGCCCTCCGCAGTCAATTGGACAAACGACTGTGAGATGACCTTTCGGGCACTGAAGACCGCCCTTTCTAGCTCCTCTGTACTACAGGCAGCCGACTTCACGCGGCCGTTTGTAGTGCAGACCGACGCCAGTGACTTTGGCCTCGGTGCTGTGCTCAGCCAGGTTGACACTATGGGTCATGAACACCCCGTTTTGTACCTGAGCCAAAAGCTCCTGCTAAGGGAAGTGGCCTATTCCTTGATGGAGAAGGAATGTCTGGCAATTGTGTGGGCCCTGCAGCGTCTGCAGCCATACTGGTACGGATGCCAATTCACCGTGGAAACAGACCACAACCCCCTCAGCTGGTTACACACCGTATCCGGGATGAATCGGGCATCGCGCTCCAGCAGTACCACTTCGCCATTCGCCACAAAAAGGGCCGCGAGCATGGCAATGCTGACGGCTTATCACGACAAGGGGAGGTTGCGGATGGACGCGTGGGGGAGCACCGTTTGGTGCTGCCCCATAGCACCCTCTAAAGGAGGGAGGTGTGAAGAAAATGCAAGATAACCCATGTCAATCACTGTGACCTGTTTGGCCGGTTTTAGAGAGATCTCCATGCACGGTGTAATCCGACTCTTTTGAATACCTTTGCAGCAAGCCGAAGGGAGGGTGTGGAGGAGCAAAGGAAACCCCCCCTAGCAGCTGCAGCTGCTGACAGGATGTCCCTTCCTTTGTCCACAACATGTGCTCTATTGTGTAAGGCACTATATTTCAATACCGAGTTGTGGAAGAACTATACGTCCCAGCTCTTCACAAAATGGATTTTCTAGCTCAGGGGAAGATAGCGAATGCCAGACTGCATCCCAGCCCAATCTAGCCTGTAAGGACAAGAAGATACCCCCCCCCAGCCTTTTGGAAACTCCTTGGACCAGTGTGTTTGGTCTCCACGCATAGCAGGAGCCCAGCTGGATCCGATGACTCCAGAACCGACTCCCTAAGGGCATCCAGAAAGGAATTGTAGCCCATTTTGGTTTTGGGAGAAGATAGCAAGCTTAGACCAGGGGATGCAGAGTTAGGTCCAGCCCTGGGAGTGACCCAGAGAGTTTAAAAACTCCTGTAGGTCTACTCCCACTGTCTTTCTCCTGGGCAGCTCATGACATGAAGACTTGATACAGATCTTTCCTTCACTCCACACATCAAATCAGTCGCTCGCTCGTGCCATCTACTCCTCAAAAATATCTCTAGAATCAGAACTTTTCTTACCTTTGACTCGACAAAAACTCTTACTGTAGCTCTTATTCATTTTCGTCTGGACTATTGCAACTCTTTACTAATCGGTCTCCCTCTTTCTAAACTTTCCCCTCTCCATTCCATCATGAACGCAGCATCCAGGATCATATTCCTCGCCAACCGTTACACCGGTGCCTCTTCCCTGTGCCAGTCATTGCACTGGTTACCGATCCAATACAGAGTTCAATATAAACTTGTCACTCTCACCCACAAAGCTCTCCATGGTTCAGCACCACCCTACATCACCTCCCTCGTCTCAGTCTACCACCCTACCAATGCCCTCCATTCTGCTAATGACTTAAAACTAAAATCCTCCATAATCCGAACCTCCCCCTTCAGTCTCCAAGATTTCTCATGTGCTGCGCCAATTCTTTGGAATACACTACTGGACAATTCAATTAATTCCCAATACCCCCAGTTTTAAGATTGCCTTAAAACCCCATTTCTTTAGACTGGCTTATCGTCTCAACATACTTATCTAACTGTCCCAGTTTGGCCCATATTAAAATTTTCTTCAAAATCATGCTGATACCATCCATGCACTTAATAGCCTCTGTCTGTACTGTACACATACTGGCTGGCAACCAGGTCATGTAGTGCTATGTACTTACCCTATTTAGCATATTATGGCTGTATTATATAATATATGTACATTTTACCTTTTGTGTCTTCCCTATTTCCTCATAGACTGTAAGCTTGCGAGCAGGGTCCTCGCTCCTTTTAATATCTGAGTTATGTACCATCTTTTTGTCTGTACAAGTCCCCCCTAAAATTGTAAAGTGCTGCGGAATATGTTGGCGCTATAAAAATAAAATTATTATTATATTATTAGTATAGATTGATGGAGCCAGTCCACAGTAAAAAAAAAAAAAGCCATAGAGTGTCCGGGAACCTTCACACAGACTTTTCTTAGCCAGGACTGCTTCTTGGTGAGAGTTGTATTTCACCTCAGCCATATTCTTTAGGTCAGTGAAAGGACTGGCATACAGGGAAACCGGATCTACTTCGGCTGTCATTTCTCCCAGGAAGTCCTCTAATGCAGCTTGTTCCATAAGCAATGGCAGCCCGTCCAACATCAGTTCACAGTCCTCGGTGCTTCGACACACAAAGATCTTTCTTTGCACCTTGAATTTCATTACTACAGAGCTGGGCAATGGCCTGATCTGCAATGCAATTTGAGAAATAATGTGCATAAGCAAAGCCACGGTTTAGGCCACTGAAGTTCATCATTAAGTGAAACTCATACTGCTTTCCCACAGACTGAAAGAGGGGTATCACGATTTCCAAGACAGCCTAGACTTCCCTGTCCTCACCAAGAGGATGGCTATCCATGTTCTCCTCCTCATTCTTCTTCTCCTCCTCATTATCACCCAATCCGTGTTGATATGAGATGAGGCTGGGCTGTGTAGTATCGCCCTGTATAGTTCCTTGCTCTGCCTGCAATGCCTACTCTTTAATTGTGAGCAGTGAGCATTTCAGTAGACAGAGAAGTGGGATGGTGATGCTAATTATGGCGTCATCGCCGCTCACCATCTCAGTGAAGTCCTCAAAGTTATGGAGGATGGCACAGATGTCAGACATTCATGCCCACTCATCCGCAATTATGTGCGGAAGCTGACCTGAATTCCAATGGGCGTGTTTAAGCTGGTACTCAGCAACTGCCCTCTGCTGCTTACAAATCCTTTCCAACATCTGCAGCTTTGATTTCCAACGTGTGGTCACATCGCACACCAGTCGGTGGGCTGGAAGCTGCAAACGCTGATGAAGCACTGCCAGGGTGGCATAAGCTGTAGCTGCACACACGCTGCATACTATCACAAGCAGCTCTGGCAGATCCAGGTAGGTTTTGAAAAATTGCTGAACCACTAAGTTGAGCACATGGGCCAGCCATTGTACGTGTGCAAGGTTGCCAAGCCTCAGAGCCACCACCAGGTTCCGGCCATTGTCACACACAACCATGCCTGGCTGTATGTTCAGCGATGAGAGCCTCAGATCTGCCTGCTCTGTTACAGCTTACAACAACTTTGCAGAGGTGTGCGGTTTGTCACCTTAGCATATTAGCTTCAGCACAGCCTGCTGCTGCTTGGCCAAGGCAGTGCTGCAGTGCTTCCAGCTTGCGACTGATGTGGTCATTTTAGAGATGGAGGCCAAAGAGGAAAGGAGGAAGAGGTGCAGGAGCTGTAGAATCTGCGTCAGGAGGACGTGTTCTGTCCCATTGTCCGACTGTGTCCCGGCTTCCACAATATTAACCCAGTGTGCCGTCAGAGAGATGTACCGTCCCTGGCCACAAGCACTTGTCCACGTGTCAATGGTTAGGTTTTCCTTCCCAGTAACTGCGTTGGTGAGGGTACGGGTAATGTTCTGGGACTCATGCTTGTATAAGGCGAGGATGGCACACTGGGAGAAATAGTGGCGGCTGGGGACCGAGTACCGCGGGACAGCCGCCATGAGCCTAAAAGGCAACATTTCTAGTTCAAGCATTTGAGAAATGTGGCAGTTTAGTATTGTGGCCTGTGGTTGGCTGTGCATTTACGCTTGCTTTCCAAGGACTGGGAAAGGGACAACTGAACGCTGCGCTGGGACAAGGACATGGACATTGTTGCTGACTGTGATGGTTGCAAGTGTGCAATGACAGGTGCAGCGTGGGACGCATCTTCGCCTGCATCATGGACAGGCTTGGCGTGCACGTAAAACAGTGGAACAGGCAGTGGTTTCACCCACAGACACTGTTTCTGGACCCTGGCGTTTGTCCATTCTAGTTGGGTGCTTTGCTGTCATGAGCCTGAGCATGCTGGTGGTGGTCAGGCTGGTAGTTTTGCTGCCCTTGCTGATGCTGGCCTGGTAGATGTTGCAAATGTCCTTTTTGGGGTTATTTGTACAGTCTTTAAAAAAAAGCCAGACTCGGGAAGACCTAGCAGTTGGACTGGCGACTTCCCTGGTATTGGTGTTTTGGATAACAGTTGTTCGCCTTGTGTCTGTAAACACCCCACTGCTTCTTCCTGCCTGTTGTGGTGCTATGCATCCCTCCCCCCTCTGCGCTGCTGTCCTCGCTATGCATGTCACCTTACCAAGTTGGGTTAGTGACTTCATCGTCCACCACCTTGTGTAATACTTCAGCACGCTGGTCATCCTCATACATTTCTGTCCATTGTGTCTCATCATCATCCACCTTTTGTGACAGTAATTGCACTTTACCACCATCACCTTTGTGTGACCATGGCTGCTGAAATATTTGGGCATTGCTACATGCGATCTCCTGTTGCCCCAGTTGAAGCGGACCGAGATAGAGGCCAGAATCTATTAAGGGAAAGATGAACAAAACAGCTCTTTGGAGTGTTCAAGTGTGGGATCAGTTGTCACCGGGCACTCGGCATGGTAGGAAGAAGGAGGATAAGGGTGAGGAATATGCCGACTCCAAGTAAAAAAAAATCTCCCGGATCAGCAAAGTTCTCAAACAAGAATCTGCAAAAACAATTGTGCATGCCCTCATCATTTCCTGCCTCGACTACTGCAACCTCCTGCTCTGTGGCCTCCCTTCTAAGACTCTCGCACCCCTCCAATGTATCCTAAACTCTGCCGCCCGACTAATCCACCTGTCCCCCTGCTATTCCCCGGCCTCTCCTCTCTGTCAATCCTTTCACTGACTCCCCATTATCCAGAGACTCCAGTTCAAAACCCTAACCTTGGCATGCAAAGCCATCCACAACCTGTCTCCTCCATACATCTGTGACCTAGTCTCACGATACTTACCTGCACGCAACCTCCGAACCTCAGAAGATCTCCTTCTCTACACCCCTCTTATCTGCTCTTCCCACAATCACATGCAAGATTTCTCCCGTGCTTCCCCCCTACTCTGGAACTCTCTACCTAAACATATCAGGCTCTCGCCTACCGTGGAAACCTTCAAAAGAAACCTGAAGACCCACCTCTTCCGACAAGCCTACAAAATGCAGTAATCACCGCTCCACCATACCGCTGCACGACCAGCTGTACCCTCACCTTCTGTATCCTCACCCATCCCTTGTAGACTGTGAGCCCTCACGGGCAGGGTCCTCTCTCCTCCTGTACCAGTCGCCGTCACGTTTTTGTTAAAGATTATTGTAAGTGTATTTGCTATGTATACTCCTTTCACATGTAAGGCACTATAATAATAATAATGTGATCCAGACTCATGGCTTAAGGCAGTGCCCTGGGAGTCAAAGATGCTTCCAGGGGTCTTCCCCATGCTGTTCCCATGTCATTTCAACATTGTATGGATGTCTGATCATGTCTCACACATTACATGTACTTTTCACCGTTAAAAGCAATGCAAAAGTGCAAAAACGCATCAAAAACACTACGTGTGAACATAGCACAAGGTGTGGAGGAGAATTTTTGTTTTTGGTGATTTATTTTGCCTTATATACAAGTCATTACACTGGAAAGGATGTTCCTTAACATTTTTTCTGGGAAAATCCATTTTGGCTTCTTTTTTGTATGTTTTATTGTCAGTCCGTAAAAGTGGCGTAATACTCTGACAATGTTTTTCACAGCAGTGACCTGGGAGTCAGAGATGCGTCCAGGGGTCTTCCCCATGCTGTTCCCATATCATTTTAGCACTGTTCCCAGTGATTTGGAGAATTTTTAGGCCTCTTCCAGATCTCCGGGGAGAGGGGGGTCCGCTGGAAAAATGTTCGAGTCTCCCATTGACTTACATTGGGT
Source organism: Phyllobates terribilis (assembly GCF_046119375.1). Taxonomy (NCBI): domain Eukaryota; kingdom Metazoa; phylum Chordata; class Amphibia; order Anura; family Dendrobatidae; genus Phyllobates; species Phyllobates terribilis. The sequence goes on along the minus strand of NW_027362768.1, from coordinate 203,637,787 downwards.
TCGTTGCTCGGGTCGAGCACCTGAGCATTACGATTTGCTCGATCCGAGCAACAAGCACTTGAGCATGTTAGTGCTCGGTAATCACTACTGACCATTCCCACGTAATGAGAATCTCCCAGCATCTCCCCATAATGAGAATATCTTAGAATTCCCCCTCCCTTAATGAGAATCTCCCATCGTCCCTTCCATAATGAGAATCACCTCGCCTTTCCCCCCATTCCAGAAATGGAAATCTCCCAGCAGCCCACCTACTGTATTGAGAATCTCCCAGCATTCCCCTGTAAAGAGAATCTCCCAGCATTCTCCCCATAATGAGAATCTCCCAGCATTCCCCCTCGTAATGAGAATCTCCCAACATTCTCCCCCCATATTGAGAATCTCCTAGTATTCCCCCCTCAATTAAAGAGAATCTCCCAGTATTAGCTCACTCAGTAGTGAAAATTTCTCAGCATCCTTTCCCTTAATGAGAGTCTCCCAGCATTCCCATCTCCATAATGAGAATCTCCCAGCATTCCCTCCCGTTATGAGAATCTCCCCAAATTACATCCTACTTTTGTAATGAGAATCTCCTAGTATTCCCCTTCTCAATTTAAGAGAATCTTCCAGCATTTTCCCCCTGGAATGAGAATCTCCCAGCATTACCCCACTCAGTAGTGAAAATCTCCCAGCATTCCCATCTCCATAATGAGAATCTTCCAGCATCCCCCCCCTCCAGTAATGAGAATCTCCCAGCATCCCTCCCCCGTAATGAGAATCTCCCGTTGTCCACTTGGCATCCCAACAGGTGGTAGCGATGTGGATGTATCGGTATTAAGGGAAAAACGGATTCTATGTCTGATTTAGCGAGCAGCGCTCCCAGCCCCACAATGCGTATTAACATTACTGCTCTGTCGAAGGACGCGTAAGAGACCGAGGCATCTTCTGACGAAATACCGTTATCCACAGAATCTCCTTTGGGGTAGGACAGATGGTGGATGAGGCGGAATGACCCTGGTTCTTTTTTGGGGATTATTCCCAATGGGGAAACGTTTAGGTTACTGAATGGTGGTGTTGGGGAGGGGCCTGCTATTCTGCCTAGAGCTACTTCTTTTTGTATTTTTTGCCTAAGTATTTTGGGGTGCTCTCTTGCTGATTTAAGATTATTTGCAAAGGTGGGCGATTTATTGAGCTTAAATGGGATGAAAAAAAGTATGTGAAACCAAAACGTAACTGCCCCGCTACGTCTTTTCTAGGATATTGATCTAGCCAAGGACCCATCGCGGTTACGCTCAGCGGGGTCCTTGGATTCTGACTGTGAGAGTTTAATTGATAATTTGCTTGCGGGACGATAACATCTTGCCGCAGGGTGGGCTCCCCCGCAGGCCGAGCATTCGTGTTTGTATCTGCATAAGGCTTAAAAACGACAATGTTATACTACCAGCAGGCCCCTGGTCTACGTACGACCACTGAGTTTTGGCCTGCTGTTGCCGGTTGTCCAGTAGCCATTGTTGGAAAGGGATGGTGTTTTTGTGATAGCATTAGTCATAGCCAGACGTCTGTAGCTTTTACCCCCCAGCCCAGCTGTGGTTGCAGGGCCAACCGCCTCCGGAACTCTTCATCGTAGCACCACCATGCTGAACCGCCGTGGGCTTTGTACGAGTTATACACCGTATCCTGGTATATGAATAGTTCTGAACAGCGTTCCGGATGCTTTTAACTCAACGCAACCCAGCAGAGAGAACTCCTGTAATCAGTTACTCATTGTTTTTGCGACCTTTTGTCTGTGTTCATCGAATGCTCTGTCGGCTATCCTTCTCTCTTTGTCAATCGTATGCTGGTCAGCGGAAACGAGTGACCATATGTTGGTGTACTCGTTATTCCATATTTTTATTCTGGTTTCCTCATCCATGTGTGAACCCAATGGACTATTCCCGCAAAAGAATGCGTCCTTGTGTACGCTGGTTAATGGCGGTGTCACTTTCGTAGTATTATTTACCGAGCCTGATGGCACGGATAGTTGTTCAACTAGGGCCTTAAGGGCCGCTATCATGTGAGTGTTACTATTTCCCAATCCAGCTATATCACACTTACCCATTCCTGCGGCTGGAGGAGGGACTCCGATGTGTGGAGGAACTCCGGCACCAGTCTTGTTTGGGGTGAGCGCCGTGCCTCTGCTTGTAGTCCTGCGTGATACCATTGAATCATGCAGGCTGGAAGCTCTGGAGGGTGCTCTCGTCTTCAGTCTATCCCCCGGAGGACGGGATTGATGTGCTCGGCTGTTAGGACTCGACGATGAGCTCGACATCTCTGATGTTGAGCATGGTGAGCGCCACCTTGACTACCGAGACCTGTGACCCCTCCTGTGGGATGCTGATTTCTGCCGGGGGTGCGACGACAGCTTTTTTCACAGGTGACATGTGCAAGGATGTGGGCATTTCTTCGTAGGAACTTCGGCTAGCTCACCTGGTGCGAGTACGCCTGGTGTCTCTCTCTCCATGAGGGCGTATGGGGGGTTCTGCTATGTTTGCGGTTGTCCTGCCGGGGCATGTGGGTAGTAATTGTGGCCAGTTGGTAGGTGTAAGGGGCACGTTGAAAATGAGGTGATCATATGGGAGCTGCGCTGTTGTAGTTGTGGGGTTAAGCGTATCCGTCGCCACCCACTTATTGCTGCCGGGGTAAATGGATGATGGCTGGGCTATTGTCATGTCCGGGGGTGCCGACGTGTATACGCTTCCTGCATTGACTGTCAATGGGGTATTGATGTATGTAGTGTTTTGTGCACTTTTATTTTTTCTATTGGATGTGTTCTGCTTTGCTACCTGAGGGGACGGCAGAGCGCTGGCTTACAGTTCCCTGCCGGCAACTGTGCTCTGCCGTCCCCTCAGGTAGCAAAGCAGAACACATCCAATAGAAAAAATAAAAGTGCACAAAACACTACATACATCAATACCCCATTGACAGTCAATGCAGAAAGCGTATACACGTCGGCATCTGCCGTCTCCTCTACTTTGTGATGAGGGGGCAGGGACTTCCGGCCCGGAGACCGGCGGCTTCTGCTGAGCAGCGGGGTGCTGTGCCTGAAGTGCTCTGGGGGGTGGGAGTGCCGGCTGGACCTCTGCTCTCCCGGGCGTTCCTTTCTAGTGGAATGGAGCCTGGTAGGTGAGAATGTGGGGGGGAGGGGTTTGTGACAGGGCGGCAGCAAGCGACAGGTGGGGCCTAACGCGGGCGCTGCGCTGGCCACCGCTGCCTGAGCCATGGCATGTGGCACCTGGATCAGAGACATAGAATCTCCCAGCATTCCTCCCCAGTAATGAGAACCTCCCCACATTTCCCCCCCTCCACTAATGAGAATCTCTCAATCTCCCAGCATTCCCTCTCGTAATGAGAATTTCCCAGCAATTCCCCCTGCAGTAATGAGAATCTCCCAACATTCCCCTCTGAAATGAGATCCTCCCAGAATACCCCCTCCAGTGATGAGAATTTCTCTGCATTTAACCCCTCCAGTAATAAAAATCTCTCAGGATTCCCCTCTGTAATGAGAATCTCCTGGCATTACCCCTCCCGTAATGAGAATCTCCTGACATTACCCATCTCCGTAATGAGAATCTCCCGACATTACCCCTCTCCGTAATGAGAATCTCCCGACATTACCCCTCTCGTAATGAGAATCTCCCGGCATTACCCCTCTCCGTAATGAGAATCTCCCGGCATTACCCCTCTCCGTAATGAGAATCTCCTGGCATTACCCCTGTCCGCAATGAGAATCTCCTGACATTACCCCTCTCATAATGAGAATCTCCCGGCATTACCCCTCCCATAATGAGAATCTCCTGACATTACCCCTCTCCGTAATGAGAATCTCCTGGCATTACCCCTCCCATAATGAGAATCTCCCGACATTACCCCTCTCCGTAATGAGAATCTCCCGACATTACCCCTCTCATAATGAGAATCTCCCGGCATTACCCCTCTTCGTAATGAGAATCTCCTGGCATTACCCCTGTCCGTAATGAGAATCTCCTGACATTACCCCTCTCCGTAATGAGAATCTCCCGGCATTACCCCTCCCGTAATGAGAATCTCCTGACATTACCCCTCTCCGTAATGAGAATCTACCAGCATTACCCTTCCTGTAATGAGAATCTCCCGGCATTACCCCTCTCCGTATTGAGAATCTCCCAGCATTACCCCTCCCGTAATGAGAATCTCCTGACATTACCCCTCTCCGTAATGAGAATCTACCAGCATTACCCTTCCTGTAATGAGAATCTCCCGGCATTACCCCTCTCCGTATTGAGAATCTCCCAGCATTACCCCTCCCGTAATGAGAATCTCCCGACATTACCCCTCCCGTAATGAGAATCTCCCAGCATTACCCCTCTCCGTAATGAGAATCTCCCGGCGTTACCCCTCCCGTAATGAGAATCTCCCCACATTTCCCCCCTCCACTAATGAGAATCTCTCAATCTCCCAGCATTCCCTTCCGTAATGAGAATCTCCCAGTACTCCACCTATTGTAATGAGAATCCCCCAGCATTCCCCTGTAAAGAGAATCTCCCAGCATTCTCCCCATAATGAGAATCTCCCAGCATTCTCCCCATAATGAGAATCTCCCAGCATTCCCCCTCCCATAATGAGAATCTCCCGGCATTACCCCTCCCGTAATGAGAATCTCCCGGCATTACCCCTCGAGTAATGAGAATCTCCCGACATTACCCCTCTTGTAATGAGAATCTCCCGGCATTACCCCTCTCCAAAATGAGAATCTCCCAGCATTACCCCTCTCCGTAATGAGAATCTCCTGGCATTACCCCTGTCCGCAATGAGAATCTCCTGACATTACCCCTCTCGTAATGAGAATCTCCCGGCATTACCCCTCCCATAATGAGAATCTCCTGACATTACCCCTCTCCGTAATGAGAATCTCCTGGCATTACCCCTCCCATAATGAGAATCTCCCGACAGTACCCCTCTCGGTAATGAGAATCTCCCGACATTACCCCTCTCGTAATGAGAATCTCCCGGCATTACCCCTCTCCGTAATGAGAATCTCCTGGCATTACCCCTGTCCGTAATGAGAATCTCCTGACATTACCCCTCTCCGTAATGAGAATCTCCTGGCATTACCCCTCCCGTAATGAGAATGTCCTGACATTACCCCTCTCCGTAATGAGAATCTCCTGGCATTACCCCTCCCGTAATGAGAATCTCCAAACATTACCCCTCTCCGTAATGAGAATCTCCCGACATTACCCCTCTCCGTAATGAGAATCTCCCGGCATTACCCCTCCCGTAATGAGAATCTCCTGACATTACCCCTCTCCGTAATGAGAATCTACCAGCATTACCCTTCCTGTAATGAGAATCTCCCGGCATTACCCCTCTCCGTATTGAGAATCTCCCAGCATTACCCCTCCCGTAATGAGAATCTCCTGACATTACCCCTCTCCGTAATGAGAATCTCCCGGCATTACCCTTCCTGTAATGAGAATCTCCCGGCATTACCCCTCTCCATAATGAGAATCTCCCGACATTACCCCTCCCGTAATGAGAATCTCCCAGCATTACCCCTCTCCGTAATGAGAATCTCCCGGCGTTACTCCTCCCGTAATGAGAATCTCCCCACATTTCCCCCTCCACTAATGAGAATCTCTCAATCTCCCAGCATTCCCTTCCGTAATGAGAATCTCCCAGTACTCCACCTATTGTAATGAGAATCCCCCAGCATTCCCCTGTAAAGAGAATCTCCCAGCATTCTCCCCATAATGAGAATCTCCCAGCATTCTCCCCATAATGAGAATCTCCCAGCATTCCCCCTCCCATAATGAGAATCTCCCGGCATTACCCCTCCCGTAATGAGAATCTCCCGGCATTACCCCTCCCGTAATGAGAATCTCCCAGCATTCCCCCTTCCATAATGAGAATCTCCCGGCATTACCCCTGCTGTAATGAGAATCTCCCAGCATTCCCCCTCCCATAATAAGAATCTCCCGGCATTTTTTACCACATTGAGAATCTCCCAGCATTTCCTGCAATATACTCCTTGTGTTTCAATCTTCTCTTGTCCCCTAACCTTTCCCTCACACTTTGCACAAGACCAGTCTATTAATGTAAAATATCTGGCAACAAGAGACCTTGGACACAAAACTGCCTCCCCTCAGCCTGTTAAAATTTGAACAGCAACATTTCTGTGAAACGTTTCACATCGCATGTGTTTTTGTGCTATAATTTACAATTTCAAGTGTTTTTGCGCTGGGTTTCACAATGTGGGTGATTTTGTGCTATGTTTTACAATGCAGGTGTTTTTACGCTGGGTTTCACAATGCGGGTGTTTTGCGCTGGGGTTCACAATGCGGGTGTTTTTGGGCTGGTTTTCACAATGCGGGTGTGTTTGCACTTTGTTTTACAATGCGGGTGTTTTTGCGCTGGTTTTCACAGTGCAGGTGTTTTTGTGCTATGTTTCACAATGCGGGTGTTTTTGTGCTATGTTTCACAATGCGGGTGTTTTTGTGCTTGGTTTCACAATGCGGGTGTTTTTGCGCTTGGTTTCACAGTGCGAGTGTTTCTGCGCTATGTTTTATTCTGCGCTATGTTTTACAATGCCAGTGTTTTTGTGCTGTTTCACAATATGGTGTTTTTGTGCCTGGTTTCACAGTGCAGGTGTTTTTATGCTGATTTTCACATTGCGGGCGTTTTTGCGCTATGTTTTACAATGCGGGAGTTTTTACGCTTGGTTTCACAATGCGGGTCTTTTTGCGCTATGTTTTATAATGCGGGTGTTTTTGCTATGTTTCACAATGTGGGAGTTTTTACGCTGGGTTTCACAATGCGGGTGATTTTGCGCTATGTTTCACAATGCGGGTGTTTTTACAGTGGGTTTCACAATGCCGGTGTTTTTGAAATTTTTTACAATGCGGGTGTTTTTGTGCTATGTTTTACAATGCGGGTGCTTTTATACTGGGTTTCATAATGCAGGTGTATTTACACTGGGTTTAACAATGCGGGTGTTTTTGTGCTTGGTTTCACATTGCGAGTGTTTTGTGCTATGTTTTACAATGCGGGTGTTTTTGTGCTATGTTTCACAATACGGGTGTTTTTGTGCTATGTTTCACAATGCAGGTGTTTTTGTGCTATGTTTTACAATGCGGGTGTTTTTGTGCTTGGTTTCACAGTACAGGTGTTTTTACGCTTGGTTTTACAGTGCAGGTGTTTTTGCGCTGGGTTTCACAATGCGGGTGTTTTTGTGCTATGTTTCACAATGCAGGTGTTTTTGTGCTATGTTTTACAATGCAGGTGTTTTTGTGCTTGGTTTAACAGTACAGGTGATTTTACGCTTGCTTTTACAGTGCAGATGTTTTTGCACTGAATTTCACAATGCGGGTGCTTTTTCACTGGGTTTCACAATGCGGATGTTTTTGTGCTATGTTTTAAAATGCGGGTGTTTGTGCCTGGGTTTCACAATGCGGGTGTTTTCACACTTGGTTTCACAGCGCAGGTGTTTTTGCGCTAGGTATCACAATGAGGGTGTTTTTGTGCTATGTTTTACAATGCGGGTGTTTTTGCGCTTGGTTCCACAATGCAGGTGTTTTTGCGTGGGGTTTCACAATGCAGGTGTTTTTGCGCTAGGTATCACAATGCAGGTGTTTTTGCGCTAGGTTTCACAATGCGGGTGTTTTTGTGCTGGGTTTGACAATGGGGGTGTTTTTGTGCTTGGTTTCACAGTGCAGGTATTTTTACACTGGGTTTCAAAGTGCAGTTTTTTTGTGCTATGTTTTACAATGCGGGTGTTTTTACACTGGGTTTCAAAATGCGGATGTTTTTACACTGGGTTTCACATTGCGGGTATTTTTGTGCTTGGTTTCACAGTGCAGGTGTTTTTACGCTGGGTTTCACAGTGCAGGTGTTTTTGCGCTTGGTTTCACAGTGCAGGTGTTTTTACGCTGGGTTTCACAGTGCAGGTGTTTTTGCGCTTGGTTTCACAGTGCAGGTGTTTTTGCACTTGGTTTCACAGTGCAGGTGTTTTTGTGCTATATTTTACAATGCGGGTGTTTTTGTGCTATGTTTTACAGTGCAGGTGTTTTTACACTGGGTTTCACAACGTGGGTGTTTTTGTGCTGTTTCACAATGCATGTGTTTTTATGCCTGGTTTCACAGTGCAGGTGTTTTTACGCTAATTTTCACAATGCGAGTGTTTTGTGCTATATTTTACAATGCGGGCATTTTTGCGCTATGTTTCACAATGCGGGTGTTTTTATACTTGGTTTCACATTGCAGGTGTTTTTACACTTGGTTTCACAGTGCAGGTGTTTTTGCACTGGGTTTCACAATGTAGGTGTTTTTGTGCTAGGTTTCACAATGCGGTGTTTTTACACTAGGTTTTACAATGTGGGTGTTTTTACACTGGGTTTCACAAAGCAGGTGTTTTTGTGCTTGGTTTCACAATGCGAGTGTTTTGTGCTATATTTTACAATGCGGGTGTGTTTGTGCTATGTTTCACAATGCGGGTGTTTTTGTGCTATATTTCACAATGCAGGTGTTTTTGCGCTGGGTTTCACAATGCGGGTGTTTTTGTGCTATGTTTCACAATGCAGGTGTTTTGTGCTATGTTTTACAATGCGGGTGTTTTTGTGCTTGGTTTCACAGTACAGGTGTTTTTACGCTTGGTTTTACAGTGCAGGTGTTTTTGCGCTGGGTTTCAAAATGCGGGTGTTTTTGAGCTATGTTTCACAATGCAGGTGTTTTTGTGCTATGTTTTACAATGCGGGTGTTTTTGTGCTTGGTTTCACAGTACAGGTGTTTTTACGCTTGGTTTTACAGTGCAGGTGTTTTTGCGCTGGATTTCACAATGCGGGTGTTTTTGTGCTATGTTTCACAATGCAGGTGTTTTGTGCTATGTTTTACAATGCGGGTGTTTTTGTGCTATGTTTCACAATGCAGGTGTTTTGTGCTATGTTTTACAATGCGGGTGTTTTTGTGCTTGGTTTCACAGTACAGGTGTTTTTACGCTTGGTTTTACAGTGCAGGTGTTTTTGCGCTGGGTTTCACAATGCGGGTGTTTTTGTGCTATGTTTCACAATGCAGGTGTTTTTGTGCTATGTTTTACAATGTAGGTGTTTTGTGCTTGGTTTCACAGTACAGGTGTTTTTACGCTTGGTTTTACAATGCGGATGTTTTTGTGCTATGTTTTACAATGCAGGTGTTTTTGTGCTTTGTTTTACAATGCAGGTGTTTTTGCGCTGAATTTCACAATGCAGGTGTTTTTTCACTGGGTTTCACAATGCAGATGTTTTTGTGCTATGTTTTACAATGCGGGTGTTTTTGCCTGGGTTTCACAATGCGGGTGTTTTCACACTTGGTTTCACAGTGCAGGTGTTTTTGCGCTAGGTATCACAATGAGGGTGTTTTTGTGCTATGTTTTACAATGCGGGTGTTTTTGCGCTTGGTTCCACAATGCAGGTGTCTTTGCGTTGGGTTTCACAATGCAGGTGTTTTTGGGCTAGGTATCACAATGCAGGTGTTTTTGCGCTAGGCTTCACAATGCGGGTGTTTTTATGCTGGGTTTGACAATGCGGGTGTTTTTGTGCTTGGATTCACAGTGCAGGTATTTTTACACTGGGTTTCAAAGTGCAGTTTTTTTGTGCTATGTTTTACAATGCGGGTGTTTTTACACTGGGTTTCAAAATGCGGATGTTTTTACACTGGGTTTCACATTGCGGGTATTTTTGCGCTTGTTTTCACAGTGCAGGTGTTTTTACGCTGGGTTTCACAATGCGGGTGTTTTTGTGCTATGTTTCACAATGCAGGTGTTTTGTGCTATGTTTTACAATGCGGGTGTTTTTGTGCTTGGTTTCACAGTACAGGTGTTTTTACCCTTGGTTTTACAATGCAGATGTTTTTGCGCTGAATTTCACAATGCAGGTGTTTTTTCACTGGGTTTCACAATGCGGATGTTTTTGTGCTATGTTTTACAATACGGGTGTTTTTGCCTGGGTTTCACAATGCGGGTATTTTCACACTTGGTTTCACAGTGCAGGTGTTTTTGCGCTAGGTATCACAATGAGGGTGTTTTTGTGCTATGTTTTACAATGCGGGTGTTTTTGCGCTTGGTTCCACAATGCAGGTGTTTTTGCGTTGGGTTTCACAATGCAGGTGTTTTTGGGCTAGGTATCACAATGCAGGTGTTTTTGCGCTAGGTTTCACAATGCGGGTGTTTTTATGCTGGGTTTGACAATGCGGGTGTTTTTGTGCTTGGTTTCACAGTGCAGGTATTTTTACACTGGGTTTCAAAGTGCAGTTTTTTTGTGCTATGTTTTACAATGCGGGTGTTTTTACACTGGGTTTCAAAATGCGGATGTTTATACACTGGGTTTCACATTGCGGGTATTTTTGCGCTTGGTTTCACAGTGCAGGTGTTTTTATGCTGGGTTTCACAGTGCAGGTGTTTTTGCGCTTGGTTTCACAGTGCAGGTGTTTTTGCACTTGGTTTCACAGTGCAGGTGTTTTTGTGCTATATTTTACAATGCGGGTGTTTTTGTGCTATGTTTTACAGTGCAGGTGTTTTTACACTGGGTTTCACAACGTGGGTGTTTTTGTGCTGTTTCACAATGCATGTGTTTTTATGCCTGGTTTCACAGTGCAGGTGTTTTTACGCTAATTTTCACAATGCGAGTGTTTTGTGCTATATTTTACAATGCGGGTATTTTTGCGCTATGTTTCACAATGCGGGTGTTTTTATACTTGGTTTCACATTGCAGGTGTTTTTGCGCTAGGTTTCACAATGTGGGTGTTTTTACGCTGGGTTTTACAATGTGGGTGTTTTTAAGCTTGGTTTCATAGTGCAGGTGTTTTTGCGCTAGGTATCACAATGCGGGTGTTTTTGTGCTATGTTTTACAATACGGTTGTTTTTGTGCCATGTTTCAGAATGCGGGTGTTTTTGCGCTAGGTTTCACAATGCGGGTGTTTTTACGCTTGGTTTCACAATGCGGTTGTTTTTACACTTGGTTTCACAGTGCAGGTGTTTTTGCACTGGGTTTCACAATGTAGGTGTTTTTGTGCTAGGTTTCACAATGCGGTGTTTTTACACTAGGTTTTACAATGTGGGTGTTTTTACACTGGGTTTCACAAAGCAGGTGTTTTTGTGCTTGGTTTCACAATGCGAGTGTTTTGTGCTATATTTTACAATGCGGGTGTTTTTGTGCTATGTTTCACAATGCAGGTGTTTTTGCGCTGGGTTTCACAATGCGGGTGTTTTTGTGCTATGTTTCACAATGCAGGTGTTTTGTGCTATGTTTTACAATGCGGGTGTTTTTGTGCTTGGTTTCACAGTACAGGTGTTTTTACGCTTGGTTTTACAGTGCAGGTGTTTTTGCGCTGGGTTTCACAATGCGGGTGTTTTTGAGCTATGTTTCACAATGCAGGTGTTTTTGTGCTTTGTTTTACAATGCGGGTGTTTTTGTGCTTGGTTTCACAGTACAGGTGTTTTTACGCTTGGTTTTACAGTGCAGGTGTTTTTGCGCTGGATTTCACAATGCGGGTGTTTTTGTGCTATGTTTCACAATGCAGGTGTTTTGTGCTATGTTTTACAATGCGGGTGTTTTTGTGCTATGTTTCACAATGCAGGTGTTTTGTGCTATGTTTTACAATGCGGGTGTTTTTGTGCTTGGTTTCACAGTACAGGTGTTTTTATGCTTGGTTTTACAGTGCAGTTGTTTTTGCGCTGGGTTTCACAATGCGGGTGTTTTTGTGCTATGTTTTACAATGTAGGTGTTTTGTGCTTGGTTTCACAGTACAGGTGTTTTTACGCTTGGTTTTACAATGCGGATGTTTTTGTGCTATGTTTTACAATGCAGGTGTTTTTGTGCTATGTTTTACAATGCAGGTGTTTTTGCGCTGAATTTCACAATGCAGGTGTTTTTGCGCTAGGTATCACAATGAGGGTGTTTTTGTGCTATGTTTTACAATGCGGGTGTTTTTGCGCTTGGTTCCACAATGCAGGTGTTTTTGCGTTGGGTTTCACAATGCAGGTGTTTTTGGGCTAGGTATCACAATGCAGGTGTTTTTGTGCTAGGTTTCACAATGCGGGTGTTTTTATGCTGGGTTTGACAATGCGGGTGTTTTTGTGCTTGGATTCACAGTGCAGGTATTTTTACACTGGGTTTCAAAGTGCAGTTTTTTTGTGCTATGTTTTACAATGCGGGTGTTTTTACACTGGGTTTCAAAATGCGGATGTTTTTACACTGGGTTTCACATTGCGGGTATTTTTGCGCTTGTTTTCACAGTGCAGGTGTTTTTACGCTGGGTTTCACAATGCGGGTGTTTTTGTGCTATGTTTCACAATGCAGGTGTTTTGTGCTATGTTTTACAATGCGGGTGTTTTTGTGCTTGGTTTCACAGTACAGGTGTTTTTACCCTTGGTTTTACAATGCAGATGTTTTTGCGCTGAATTTCACAATGCAGGTGTTTTTTCACTGGGTTTCACAATGCGGATGTTTTTGTGCTATGTTTTACAATACGGGTGTTTTTGCCTGGGTTTCACAATGCGGGTATTTTCACACTTGGTTTCACAGTGCAGGTGTTTTTGCGCTAGGTATCACAATGAGGGTGTTTTTGTGCTATGTTTTACAATGCGGGTGTTTTTGCGCTTGGTTCCACAATGCAGGTGTTTTTGCGTTGGGTTTCACAATGCAGGTGTTTTTGGGCTAGGTATCACAATGCAGGTGTTTTTGCGCTAGGTTTCACAATGCGGGTGTTTTTATGCTGGGTTTGACAATGCGGGTGTTTTTGTGCTTGGTTTCACAGTGCAGGTATTTTTACACTGGGTTTCAAAGTGCAGTTTTTTTGTGCTATGTTTTACAATGCGGGTGTTTTTACACTGGGTTTCAAAATGCGGATGTTTATACACTGGGTTTCACATTGCGGGTATTTTTGCGCTTGGTTTCACAGTGCAGGTGTTTTTATGCTGGGTTTCACAGTGCAGGTGTTTTTGCGCTTGGTTTCACAGTGCAGGTGTTTTTGCACTTGGTTTCACAGTGCAGGTGTTTTTGTGCTATATTTTACAATGCGGGTGTTTTTGTGCTATGTTTTACAGTGCAGGTGTTTTTACACTGGGTTTCACAACGTGGGTGTTTTTGTGCTGTTTCACAATGCATGTGTTTTTATGCCTGGTTTCACAGTGCAGGTGTTTTTACGCTAATTTTCACAATGCGAGTGTTTTGTGCTATATTTTACAATGCGGGTATTTTTGCGCTATGTTTCACAATGCGGGTGTTTTTATACTTGGTTTCACATTGCAGGTGTTTTTGCGCTAGGTTTCACAATGTGGGTGTTTTTACGCTGGGTTTTACAATGTGGGTGTTTTTAAGCTTGGTTTCATAGTGCAGGTGTTTTTGCGCTAGGTATCACAATGCGGGTGTTTTTGTGCTATGTTTTACAATACGGTTGTTTTTGTGCCATGTTTCAGAATGCGGGTGTTTTTGCGCTAGGTTTCACAATGCGGGTGTTTTTACGCTTGGTTTCACAATGCGGTTGTTTTTACACTTGGTTTCACAGTGCAGGTGTTTTTGCACTGGGTTTCACAATGTAGGTGTTTTTGTGCTAGGTTTCACAATGCGGTGTTTTTACACTAGGTTTTACAATGTGGGTGTTTTTACACTGGGTTTCACAAAGCAGGTGTTTTTGTGCTTGGTTTCACAATGCGAGTGTTTTGTGCTATATTTTACAATGCGGGTGTTTTTGTGCTATGTTTCACAATGCAGGTGTTTTTGCGCTGGGTTTCACAATGCGGGTGTTTTTGTGCTATGTTTCACAATGCAGGTGTTTTGTGCTATGTTTTACAATGCGGGTGTTTTTGTGCTTGGTTTCACAGTACAGGTGTTTTTACGCTTGGTTTTACAGTGCAGGTGTTTTTGCGCTGGGTTTCACAATGCGGGTGTTTTTGAGCTATGTTTCACAATGCAGGTGTTTTTGTGCTTTGTTTTACAATGCGGGTGTTTTTGTGCTTGGTTTCACAGTACAGGTGTTTTTACGCTTGGTTTTACAGTGCAGGTGTTTTTGCGCTGGATTTCACAATGCGGGTGTTTTTGTGCTATGTTTCACAATGCAGGTGTTTTGTGCTATGTTTTACAATGCGGGTGTTTTTGTGCTATGTTTCACAATGCAGGTGTTTTGTGCTATGTTTTACAATGCGGGTGTTTTTGTGCTTGGTTTCACAGTACAGGTGTTTTTATGCTTGGTTTTACAGTGCAGTTGTTTTTGCGCTGGGTTTCACAATGCGGGTGTTTTTGTGCTATGTTTTACAATGTAGGTGTTTTGTGCTTGGTTTCACAGTACAGGTGTTTTTACGCTTGGTTTTACAATGCGGATGTTTTTGTGCTATGTTTTACAATGCAGGTGTTTTTGTGCTATGTTTTACAATGCAGGTGTTTTTGCGCTGAATTTCACAATGCAGGTGTTTTTGCGCTAGGTATCACAATGAGGGTGTTTTTGTGCTATGTTTTACAATGCGGGTGTTTTTGCGCTTGGTTCCACAATGCAGGTGTTTTTGCGTTGGGTTTCACAATGCAGGTGTTTTTGGGCTAGGTATCACAATGCAGGTGTTTTTGTGCTAGGTTTCACAATGCGGGTGTTTTTATGCTGGGTTTGACAATGCGGGTGTTTTTGTGCTTGGATTCACAGTGCAGGTATTTTTACACTGGGTTTCAAAGTGCAGTTTTTTTGTGCTATGTTTTACAATGCGGGTGTTGTTACACTGGGTTTCAAAATGCGGATGTTTTTACACTGGGTTTCACAATGCGGGTATTTTTGCGCTTGTTTTCACAGTGCAGGTGTTTTTACGCTGGGTTTCACAATGCGGGTGTTTTTGTGCTATGTTTCACAATGCAGGTGTTTTGTGCTATGTTTTACAATGCGGGTGTTTTTGTGCATGGTTTCACAGTACAGGTGTTTTTACGCTTGGTTTTACAATGCAGATGTTTTTGCGCTGAATTTCACAATGCAGGTGTTTTTTCACTGGGTTTCACAATGCGGATGTTTTTGTGCTATGTTTTACAATACGGGTGTTTTTGCCTGGGTTTCACAATGCGGGTATTTTCACACTTGGTTTCACAGTGCAGGTGTTTTTGCGCTAGGTATCACAATGAGGGTGTTTTTGTGCTATGTTTTACAATGCGGGTGTTTTTGCGCTTGGTTCCACAATGCAGGTGTTTTTGCGTTGGGTTTCACAATGCAGGTGTTTTTGGGCTAGGTATCACAATGCAGGTGTTTTTGCGCTAGGTTTCACAATGCGGGTGTTTTTATGCTGGGTTTGACAATGCGGGTGTTTTTGTGCTTGGTTTCACAGTGCAGGTATTTTTACACTGGGTTTCAAAGTGCAGTTTTTTTGTGCTATGTTTTACAATGCGGGTGTTTTTACACTGGGCTTCAAAATGCGGATGTTTTTACCCTGGGTTTCACATT
Organism: Phyllobates terribilis; assembly: GCF_046119375.1. Lineage (NCBI taxonomy): Eukaryota > Metazoa > Chordata > Amphibia > Anura > Dendrobatidae > Phyllobates > Phyllobates terribilis. Next base: position 203,622,354 of record NW_027362768.1, on the reverse strand, counting down.
GCGGGTATTTTTGCGCTTGTTTTCACAGTGCAGGTGTTTATACGCTGGGTTTCACAGTGCAGGTGTTTTTGCGCTTGGTTTCACAGTGCAGGTGTTTTTGCACTTGGTTTCACAGTGCAGGTGTTTTTGTGCTATATTTTACAATGCGGGTGTTTTTGTGCTATGTTTTACAGTGCAGGTGTTTTTACACTGGGTTTCACAACGCGGGTGTTTTTGTGCTGTTTCACAATACATGTGTTTTTGTGCCTGGTTTCACAGTGCAGGTGTTTTTACGCTAATTTTCACATTGCGGGTGCTTTTGTGCTATGTTTCACAATGCGGGTGTTTTGCCCCTGGTTTTACAATGCGGGTGTTTTTACAATGGGTTTCACAATGTGGGTGTTTTTACACTGGGTTTCACAGTGCAGGTGTTTTTTTTTCTATGTTTTACAATGCAGGTGTTTTTACACTGGGTTTCAAAATGCGGGTGTTTTTACACTGGGTGTCACAATGTGGGTGTTTTTACGTTGGGTTTCACAAAGCGGGTGTTTTTGCAATAGGTTTCACAGTGCAGGTGTTTTTGTGATTGGTTTCACAATGCGGGTGTTTTTGCGATTGGTTTCACAGTGCAGGTGTTTTTATGCTTGGTTTGACAGTGCAGGTGCTTCTACGCTGGGTTTCACAATGCTGATGATTTTGCGCTATATTTTACAATGCGGGTGCTTTTGCGCTGTGTTTCATAATGCGCTTGTTTTTGTACTAAGTCTTACAGTGCAGATGTTTTTGCCCTGGATTTCACAACGCAGGTGTTTTTTCACTGGGCTTCACAATGCGGATGTTTTTGTGCTATGTTTTACAATGCGGTTATTTTTACGCTGGGTGTCACAATGCGGGTGTTTTTGCACTGGGTTTCACAATGCAGGTGTTTTTACACTTGGTTTCACCATGCAGGTGGTTTTGTGCTTTGTTTTACAATTGGGGTGTTTTTGTGCTGGGTTTCACAATGCGGGTGTTTTTATACTTTGTTTCACATTGCAGGTGTTTTTGCACTAGGTTTCACAATGTGGGTGTTTTTACGCTGGGTTTTACAATGTGGGTGTTTTTAAACTTGGTTTCATAGTGCAGGTGTTTTTGCGCTAGGTATCACAATGCGGGTGTTTTTGAGCTATGTTTCACAATGCAGGTGTTTTTGTGCTTTGTTTTACAATGCGGGTGTTTTTGTGCTTGGTTTCACAGTACAGGTGTTTTTACGCTTGGTTTTACAGTGCAGGTGTTTTTGCGGTGGATTTCACAATGCGGGTGTTTTTGTGCTATGTTTCACAATGCAGGTGTTTTGTGCTATGTTTTACAATGCGGGTGTTTTTGTGCTATGTTTCACAATGCAGGTGTTTTGTGCTATGTTTTACAATGCGGGTGTTTTTGTGCTTGGTTTCACAGTACAGGTGTTTTTATGCTTGGTTTTACAGTGCAGGTGTTTTTGCGCTGGGTTTCACAATGCGGGTGTTTTTGTGCTATGTTTCACAATGCAGGTGTTTTTGTGCTATGTTTTACAATGTAGGTGTTTTGTGCTTGGTTTCACAGTACAGGTGTTTTTACGCTTGGTTTTACAATGCGGATGTTTTTGTGCTATGTTTTACAATGCAGGTGTTTTTGTGCTATGTTTTAGAATGCAGGTGTTTTTGCGCTGAATTTCACAATGCAGGTGTTTTTGCGCTAGGTATCACAATGAGGGTGTTTTTGTGCTATGTTTTACAATGCGGGTGTTTTTGCGCTTGGTTCCACAATGCAGGTGTTTTTGCGTTGGGTTTCACAATGCAGGTGTTTTTGGGCTAGGTATCACAATGCAGGTGTTTTTGCGCTAGGTTTCACAATGCGGGTGTTTTTATGCTGGGTTTGACAATGCGGGTGTTTTTGTGCTTGGATTCACAGTGCAGGTATTTTTACACTGGGTTTCAAAGTGCAGTTTTTTTGTGCTATGTTTTACAATGCGGGTGTTGTTACACTGGGTTTCAAAATGCGGATGTTTTTACACTGGGTTTCACAATGCGGGTATTTTTGCGCTTGTTTTCACAGTGCAGGTGTTTTTACGCTGGGTTTCACAATGCGGGTGTTTTTGTGCTATGTTTCACAATGCAGGTGTTTTGTGCTATGTTTTACAATGCGGGTGTTTTTGTGCATGGTTTCACAGTACAGGTGTTTTTACGCTTGGTTTTACAATGCAGATGTTTTTGCGCTGAATTTCACAATGCAGGTGTTTTTTCACTGGGTTTCACAATGCGGATGTTTTTGTGCTATGTTTTACAATACGGGTGTTTTTGCCTGGGTTTCACAATGCGGGTATTTTCACACTTGGTTTCACAGTGCAGGTGTTTTTGCGCTAGGTATCACAATGAGGGTGTTTTTGTGCTATGTTTTACAATGCGGGTGTTTTTGCGCTTGGTTCCACAATGCAGGTGTTTTTGCGTTGGGTTTCACAATGCAGGTGTTTTTGGGCTAGGTATCACAATGCAGGTGTTTTTGCGCTAGGTTTCACAATGCGGGTGTTTTTATGCTGGGTTTGACAATGCGGGTGTTTTTGTGCTTGGTTTCACAGTGCAGGTATTTTTACACTGGGTTTCAAAGTGCAGTTTTTTTGTGCTATGTTTTACAATGCGGGTGTTTTTACACTGGGCTTCAAAATGCGGATGTTTTTACCCTGGGTTTCACATTGCGGGTATTTTTGCGCTTGTTTTCACAGTGCAGGTGTTTTTACGCTGGGTTTCACAGTGCAGGTGTTTTTGCGCTTGGTTTCACAGTGCAGGTGTTTTTGCACTTGGTTTCACAGTGCAGGTGTTTTTGTGCTATATTTTACAATGCGGGTGTTTTTGTGCTATGTTTTACAGTGCAGGTGTTTTTACACTGGGTTTCACAACGCGGGTGTTTTTGTGCTGTTTCACAATACATGTGTTTTTGTGCCTGGCTTCACAGTGCAGGTGTTTTTACGCTAATTTTCACATTGCGGGTGCTTTTGTGCTATGTTTCACAATGCGGGTGTTTTGCCCCTGGTTTTACAATGCGGGTGTTTTTACAATGGGTTTCACAATGTGGGTGTTTTTACACTGGGTTTCACAGTGCAGGTGTTTTTTTTTCTATGTTTTACAATGCAGGTGTTTTTACACTGGGTTTCAAAATGCGGGTGTTTTTACACTGGGTGTCACAATGTGGGTGTTTTTACGTTGGGTTTCACAAAGCGGGTGTTTTTGCAATAGGTTTCACAGTGCAGGTGTTTTTGTGATTGGTTTCACAATGCGGGTGTTTTTGCGATTGGTTTCACAGTGCAGGTGTTTTTATGCTTGGTTTGACAGTGCAGGTGCTTCTACGCTGGGTTTCACAATGCTGATGATTTTGCGCTATATTTTACAATGCGGGTGCTTTTGCGCTGTGTTTCATAATGCGCTTGTTTTTGTACTAAGTCTTACAGTGCAGATGTTTTTGCCCTGGATTTCACAACGCAGGTGTTTTTTCACTGGGCTTCACAATGCGGATGTTTTTGTGCTATGTTTTACAATGCGGTTATTTTTACGCTGGGTGTCACAATGCGGGTGTTTTTGCACTGGGTTTCACAATGCAGGTGTTTTTACACTTGGTTTCACCATGCAGGTGTTTTTGTGCTTTGTTTTACAATTGGGGTGTTTTTGTGCTGGGTTTCACAATGCGGGTGTTTTTATACTTTGTTTCACATTGCAGGTGTTTTTGCACTAGGTTTCACAATGTGGGTGTTTTTACGCTGGGTTTTACAATGTGGGTGTTTTTAAACTTGGTTTCATAGTGCAGGTGTTTTTGCGCTAGGTATCACAATGCGGGTGTTTTTGAGCTATGTTTCACAATGCAGGTGTTTTTGTGCTTTGTTTTACAATGCGGGTGTTTTTGTGCTTGGTTTCACAGTACAGGTGTTTTTACGCTTGGTTTTACAGTGCAGGTGTTTTTGCGCTGGATTTCACAATGCGGGTGTTTTTGTGCTATGTTTCACAATGCAGGTGTTTTGTGCTATGTTTTACAATGCGGGTGTTTTTGTGCTATGTTTCACAATGCAGGTGTTTTGTGCTATGTTTTACAATGCGGGTGTTTTTGTGCTTGGTTTCACAGTACAGGTGTTTTTATGCTTGGTTTTACAGTGCAGGTGTTTTTGCGCTGGGTTTCACAATGCGGGTGTTTTTGTGCTATGTTTCACAATGCAGGTGTTTTTGTGCTATGTTTTACAATGTAGGTGTTTTGTGCTTGGTTTCACAGTACAGGTGTTTTTACGCTTGGTTTTACAATGCGGATGTTTTTGTGCTATGTTTTACAATGCAGGTGTTTTTGTGCTATGTTTTAGAATGCAGGTGTTTTTGCGCTGAATTTCACAATGCAGGTGTTTTTGCGCTAGGTATCACAATGAGGGTGTTTTTGTGCTATGTTTTACAATGCGGGTGTTTTTGCGCTTGGTTCCACAATGCAGGTGTTTTTGCGTTGGGTTTCACAATGCAGGTGTTTTTGGGCTAGGTATCACAATGCAGGTGTTTTTGCGCTAGGTTTCACAATGCGGGTGTTTTTATGCTGGGTTTGACAATGCGGGTGTTTTTGTGCTTGGATTCACAGTGCAGGTATTTTTACACTGGGTTTCAAAGTGCAGTTTTTTTGTGCTATGTTTTACAATGCGGGTGTTGTTACACTGGGTTTCAAAATGCGGATGTTTTTACACTGGGTTTCACAATGCGGGTATTTTTGCGCTTGTTTTCACAGTGCAGGTGTTTTTACGCTGGGTTTCACAATGCGGGTGTTTTTGTGCTATGTTTCACAATGCAGGTGTTTTGTGCTATGTTTTACAATGCGGGTGTTTTTGTGCATGGTTTCACAGTACAGGTGTTTTTACGCTTGGTTTTACAATGCAGATGTTTTTGCGCTGAATTTCACAATGCAGGTGTTTTTTCACTGGGTTTCACAATGCGGATGTTTTTGTGCTATGTTTTACAATACGGGTGTTTTTGCCTGGGTTTCACAATGCGGGTATTTTCACACTTGGTTTCACAGTGCAGGTGTTTTTGCGCTAGGTATCACAATGAGGGTGTTTTTGTGCTATGTTTTACAATGCGGGTGTTTTTGCGCTTGGTTCCACAATGCAGGTGTTTTTGCGTTGGGTTTCACAATGCAGGTGTTTTTGGGCTAGGTATCACAATGCAGGTGTTTTTGCGCTAGGTTTCACAATGCGGGTGTTTTTATGCTGGGTTTGACAATGCGGGTGTTTTTGTGCTTGGTTTCACAGTGCAGGTATTTTTACACTGGGTTTCAAAGTGCAGTTTTTTTGTGCTATGTTTTACAATGCGGGTGTTTTTACACTGGGCTTCAAAATGCGGATGTTTTTACCCTGGGTTTCACATTGCGGGTATTTTTGCGCTTGTTTTCACAGTGCAGGTGTTTTTACGCTGGGTTTCACAGTGCAGGTGTTTTTGCGCTTGGTTTCACAGTGCAGGTGTTTTTGCACTTGGTTTCACAGTGCAGGTGTTTTTGTGCTATATTTTACAATGCGGGTGTTTTTGTGCTATGTTTTACAGTGCAGGTGTTTTTACACTGGGTTTCACAACGCGGGTGTTTTTGTGCTGTTTCACAATACATGTGTTTTTGTGCCTGGCTTCACAGTGCAGGTGTTTTTACGCTAATTTTCACATTGCGGGTGCTTTTGTGCTATGTTTCACAATGCGGGTGTTTTGCCCCTGGTTTTACAATGCGGGTGTTTTTACAATGGGTTTCACAATGTGGGTGTTTTTACACTGGGTTTCACAGTGCAGGTGTTTTTTTTTCTATGTTTTACAATGCAGGTGTTTTTACACTGGGTTTCAAAATGCGGGTGTTTTTACACTGGGTGTCACAATGTGGGTGTTTTTACGTTGGGTTTCACAAAGCGGGTGTTTTTGCAATAGGTTTCACAGTGCAGGTGTTTTTGTGATTGGTTTCACAATGCGGGTGTTTTTGCGATTGGTTTCACAGTGCAGGTGTTTTTATGCTTGGTTTGACAGTGCAGGTGCTTCTACGCTGGGTTTCACAATGCTGATGATTTTGCGCTATATTTTACAATGCGGGTGCTTTTGCGCTGTGTTTCATAATGCGCTTGTTTTTGTACTAAGTCTTACAGTGCAGATGTTTTTGCCCTGGATTTCACAACGCAGGTGTTTTTTCACTGGGCTTCACAATGCGGATGTTTTTGTGCTATGTTTTACAATGCGGTTATTTTTACGCTGGGTGTCACAATGCGGGTGTTTTTGCACTGGGTTTCACAATGCAGGTGTTTTTACACTTGGTTTCACCATGCAGGTGTTTTTGTGCTTTGTTTTACAATTGGGGTGTTTTTGTGCTGGGTTTCACAATGCGGGTGTTTTTATACTTTGTTTCACATTGCAGGTGTTTTTGCACTAGGTTTCACAATGTGGGTGTTTTTACGCTGGGTTTTACAATGTGGGTGTTTTTAAACTTGGTTTCATAGTGCAGGTGTTTTTGCGCTAGGTATCACAATGCGGGTGTTTTTACGCTTGGTTTCACAATGCGAGTGTTTTTGCACTTGGTTTCACAGTGCTGGTGTTTTTGCACTGGGTTTCACACTGTGGGTGTTTTTGTGCTAGGTTTCACAATACGGGTGTTTTTACACTAGGTTTTACAATGTGGGTGTTTTTAAACTTGGTTTCATAGTGCAGGTGTTTTTGCACTAGGTATCACAATGCGGATGTTTTTGTGCTATGTTTCACAATGCGGGTGTTTTTGCGCTAGGCTTCACAATGCAGGTGTTTTTACGCTTCTTTTCATAATGCAGGTGTTTTTGCACTGGGTTTCACAATGCAGGTTTTTTTGTGCTATGTTTTACAATGCAGGTGTTTTTACACTGGGTTTCAAAATGTGGGTGTTTTTACACTGGGATTCACAATGAGGGTGTTTTTCGCTAAGTTTCACATTGCGGGTGTATTTGTGCTTGGTTTCAAAGTGCAGGTGTTTTTACGCTGGGTTTCACAGTGCAGGTGTTTTTGCGCTTGGTTTCACAGTGCAGGTGTTTTTACACTTGGTTTCACCATGCAGGTGTTTTTGTGCTATGTTTTACAATGCAGGTTTTTTTCCACTGGGTTTCACAATGCGGGTGTTTTTATACTTGGTTTCACATTGCAGGTGTTTTTGCGCTAGGTTTCACAATGTGGGTGTTTTTACGCTGGGTTTTACAATACGGGTGTTTTTAAGCTTGGTTTCATAGTGCAGGTGTTTTTGCGCTAGGTATCACAATGAAGGTGTTTTTGTGCTATGTTTTACAATGCGGTTGTTTTTGTGCCATGTTTCAGAATGCGGGTGTTTTTGCGCTAGGTTTCACAATGCAGGTGTTTTTACGCTTGGTTTCACAATGTGGGTGTTTTTACACTTGGTTTCACAGTGCAGGTGTTTTTGCACTGGGTTTCACAATGTGGGTGTTTTTTGTGCTAGGTTTCACAATACGGGTGTTTTTACGCTAGGTTTTACAACATGGGTGTTTTTAAGCTTGGTTTCATAGTGCAGGTGTTTTTGCACTAGGTATCACAATGCGGATGTTTTTGTGCTATGTTTCACAATGCGGGTGTTTTTGCGCTAGGCTTCACAATGCAGGTGTTTTTACGCTTCTTTTCATAATGCAGGTGTTTTTGCACTGGGTTTCACAATGCAGGTTTTTTTGTGCTATGTTTTACAATGCAGGTGTTTTTACACTGGGTTTCAAAATGTGGGTGTTTTTACACTGGGATTCACAATGAGGGTGTTTTTCGCTAAGTTTCACATTGCGGGTGTATTTGTGCTTGGTTTCAAAGTGCAGGTGTTTTTACGCTGGGTTTCACAGTGCAGGTGTTTTTGCGCTTGGTTTCACAGTGCAGGTGTTTTTACACTTGGTTTCACCATGCAGGTGTTTTTGTGCTATGTTTTACAATGCAGGTTTTTTTCCACTGGGTTTCACAATGCGGGTGTTTTTATACTTGGTTTCACATTGCAGGTGTTTTTGCGCTAGGTTTCACAATGTGGGTGTTTTTACGCTGGGTTTTACAATACGGGTGTTTTTAAGCTTGGTTTCATAGTGCAGGTGTTTTTGCGCTAGGTATCACAATGAAGGTGTTTTTGTGCTATGTTTTACAATGCGGTTGTTTTTGTGCCATGTTTCAGAATGCGGGTGTTTTTGCGCTAGGTTTCACAATGCAGGTGTTTTTACGCTTGGTTTCACAATGTGGGTGTTTTTACACTTGGTTTCACAGTGCAGGTGTTTTTGCACTGGGTTTCACAATGTGGGTGTTTTTTGTGCTAGGTTTCACAATACGGGTGTTTTTACGCTAGGTTTTACAACATGGGTGTTTTTAAGCTTGGTTTCATAGTGCAGGTGTTTTTGTGCTAGGTATCACAATGCGGGTGTTTTTGTGCTATGTTTTACAATGCGGGTGTTTTTGTGCTATGTTTCACAATGCAGGTGTTTTTGCGCTAGGCTTCACAATGCAGGTGTTTTTACGCTTCTTTTCATAATGCGGGTGTTTTTGCACTGGGTTTCACAATGCAGGTATTTTTGTGCTGTTTTACAATGCAGGTGTTTTTACACTGGGTTTCAAAATGTGGGTGTTTTTACACTGGGTTTCACAATGCGGGTGTTTTTCGCTAAGTTTCACATTGCGGGTGTATTTGCGCTTGGTTTCAAAGTAAAGGTGTTTTTACGCTGGGTTTCACAGTGCAGGTGTTTTTACGCTGGCTTTCACAGTGCAGGTGTTTTTGTGCTATATTTTACAATGTGGTTGCTTTTGTGCTATGTTTCACAATGCAGGTTTTTTTTCACTGGGTTTCACAATGCGGGTGTTTTTGTGCTATGTTTCACAATGCGGGTGTTTCTGCACTATGTCTTACAATGCGGGTGTTTTTGTGCTGTTTCACAATGCGGGTGTTTTTGTGCTGTTTCACAATGCGGGTGTTTCTGCACTATGTCTTACAATGCGGGTGTTTTTGTGCCTGGTTTCACAGTGCAGGTGTTTTTACGCTGATTTTCACATTGTGGGTGTTTTTATGCTTTGTTTTACAATTGGGGTTTCACAGTGCAGGTGTTTTTGTGCTTGGTTTCACATTGCAGGTGTTTTTGCACTGGGTTTAACATTGCAGGTGTTTTCGCACTTGGTTTCAAAGTGCAGGTGTTTTTACGCTGGGTCTCACAGTGCACGTGTTTTAGCGCATGGTTTCACAGTGCAGGTATTTTAGCGCTTGGTTTCACAGTGCAGGTGTTTTTGTGCTATGTTTTACAATGCGGGTGTTTTTGTACTATGTTTTACAATGCAGGTGTTTTTACACTGGGTTTCACAATGCGGGTGTTTTTATGCTATGTTTCACAATGAAGGTGTTTCTGCGCTATGTTTTACAATGCGGTGTTTTTGTGCTGTTTCACAATGCGGGTGTTTTTGTGGCTGGTTTCACAGTGCAGGTGTTTTTACGCTGATTATCACATTGCGGGTGTTTTTGTGCTATGTTTTACAATGCGGGTATTTTTGTGCTATGTTTCACAATGCTGGTATTTTTGCACTTGGTTTTACAATGCCGGTGTTTTTGCACTGGGATTCACAATGCGGGTGTTTTTGCACTTGGTTTCACAGTGCAGGTGTTTTTGTGCTATGTTTCACAATGCGGGTGTTGTTACAGTGGGTTTCACAATGCGGGTGATTTTACGCTGGGTTTCACAGTGCAGGTGTTTTTGTGCTTGGTTTCACAGTGCAGGTGTTTTTGCGCTGGGTTTCACAATGCGGATGATTTTGCGCTATGTTTTACAATGTGGGTGTTTTTACACTGGGTTTCACAGTGCAGGTGTTTTTGTTCTATGTTTTACAATGCAGGTGTTTTTACACTGGGTTTCAAAATGTGGGTGTTTTTACACTGGGTGTCACAATTAGTGTTGAGCCACCCCCGTAGTGTTCGAGTTCGGTTCGGTTCGTCGAACACCCGTGTGTTCGCCGAATTGTTCGTCGAACTGTTCGTCGAACACCTTCGAACACCGTTAAAACCAATGGCAGGCAAACAAAAACACATAGAAACACATAGAAAACACCTTCAAAGGTGTCCAAAAGCTGACAAACTGCTCAGAAGACATAACTAACACATGGAAAAGTGACAAGTACATATAGTCATGCGAAAATAAAAGAGGTGGAGGAGTAAAAGGAGGGGGAGACACAGATATAGGCATGTCATGCCCTTCTAAAATCCAAAAAGTGAGAAGCCGACACGGCCAGTCCGCTCCTGCCCGTGCCACCTCCGTGTCGCCAGGTTTGTGCCAGAGCCGCGGTGAACCCTGACGGCCAGCCCCCCTCTCCCAATACTGGTGCCTGTCCGCTGGTGGGTCGAGCGAGCCCCCCTGTGGTGGAGGCAGCTCTAAGCTTTTTAATTTAAATTGTCTCTCTAATTTGAATGAATACACTTTAAATCCATTTACAAGGATCTATTGGAGGGCAAGTCTCATGCCAGCAGCCGCGTAATTCCAGCTCCAGTAGCGTCCACTAAAGCTGCTGCAGTTAAAAAGCTTTGATAAGGATCGAGCTTGGCTGTCCACCGCAAGGCATCCTACTGCCAGTCCCAGCCCCTATGCCTTGGGGTGCCTCCTGATGCTCTTCACTGAGTATCCCATGGTCCCGAAGCATTTCCTTTGAAAAAATTAAGTGTCTAAACTACAGGTGGTGTAGCTTGCTTAACAGCCGGGATAATCCGCTGACTAGCAGACACTGCTACTAGGCACAAAGTATTTCCTGGGCTAGATGCAGTTAAAAATTTGTAATTAGATACTCTCGTTGGATGCTGAGAAAGCATTCCATAGAGTCTCCTGGCACGCCATATATGATTCTCTTAAAAAGCTTGGGGTAGGGGTCTAGGGGACCCTTTTATAGCCAAAATCATGGCCCTGTATCACAATACGTCACCTAGGCTGAAGATAAATGGAACTGTAGCACCCTGAGGGCTCGGTTGCTACAGAGGTATTGCACCTCACCCAGAGGTGTGATATCTCACTCTCAGGTAAGGATGGAGTGTGGATCAGGACCCGACACCTGCATGCATTACACCACATTGCCGTGGGGCAGGGCGACCAATATGCCTTTGAGATGGGCACGACAGTCCCTGTCCCTGGCTGGAGTGGGGGGAGGGAACACTGAGGAAGGGGAACCCTGTAGTGCAGGAGCAGGGAGGAAGCAGTTCCTGGGTGCATTGAGAAGGGAGTATAAAAGGTGGGCACCATCTTAGTTCAGTGCAGAGAAGTCTGAGCAGAAGTGGCAGGGAGCAGGGGCTCTGCATGAGCTCTGCTCCGGAGGCGGGCCTAGTAACAGAGGCCCAGGCCTGGAAGAGGGAGAAGCAAGGAAGAGGAGCGGAGAAGGCTCCAGGAACGAGGAATGAAGGGATCCCAGGGGTGCGGACGGGCGAGTCGCCACCGCACGCCCGAATCCACCTGCGTGGAGGGGTCAGGCCAAAGGGGGAGACCGGTCCCCGAAACTAGTGGAGGCAGGAAACGACCCTCAGCTAGAAACCGGAGGCTGTGACATTTTATGTGGCGCAGCCCCTCGCTACACCCGCTAGGAAGGCACCACATAGGGTCAGGGAAACTGGCGCCAAGTTTACCAAGAGGAGGCCCGAGGCAGCCGGACAGAAGGGTTGGTAAGAAAGGCCAGACAAAGGACACACAAAGGGGGTCCTGTGAAGCGCTCCAAAGTTATCTGGGAGTTGTCTGAGCCCCTCACCTGGTGAGCACAGTACGACGTGGGCAGCCGTTACCTGCAGACGTGGTCTGGATAATAAGAACTGTGAGTAAAGGCCCTGGACTGCATCACTGACTCCGTGTCGTTACTGCTGCTGCCCTGCACCATCACCCCCATCCTCCGCATACACTGCCCTGAGGCTATACTCCTCCCGTGGAGAGTTATGCTACGCTCTGCTGCACCCACAACACCAGCCTCAGCGGTCTGCCCTGTAGCGGCGGTTCACTCTGACCGCAATCCACGGGTGGCGTAGTCGGACATTTAAACATCAAAACCACATAAATAGTTCCGCCACTGGTTTGACCACCCTGAGCCACGGAACCGGGTCACCGCCACGAAGACTACAACCACCAGCATCCACCAAAAAGGGTCCGGCTCCGGGTGTCCCAAGGCCCAGGGGGTGCGTCAGAACATTTTCATCACCTTTCACAATCACCAATGGGACAAGGCAGGGATGTCCTCTGTCCCCTCTCTTATACATCTTAGTGACGGAGCACCTGCTCTCATCAATTCGCCATAACCCCAATATTAGGTGGATTGAGGTGGGAGGCACCGAGTACAAGTGCTCTCTATTTGCTGATGATGTCCTAGTATATATCACTCAATCACATATATCCATCCCTGCTGTTATGGCTGAAATAGATCACTTTGTTACATGGTCAAATTTTAAAATCAATGCAGCGAAGTCTGAGGCCCTCGATGTCTCCCTCCCCAAATCCATATAGGATTCCATCCAGTCCAACTTTCCCTTTGCCTGGCCCTCACAGGGTATCAAATACTTAGGAATTCCTATTCATAGAGACCTCTCCCATCTATGTTATCTTAATTTTGGGCCCTTTATTGAACAACTCCATACAGACCACGGTTGGCAAGTTAGAACTGTAAGATTCACTACGTGAACCACTGGTGTTTTGTGGAAAAGCACATGTACACTGCGTTCCAAATTATTATGCAAAAAGTGTTTAGGAGTGATAAGGGAAGAATTTGTTTGTTTGTCAGTTAAACTCATTGATGGTGATGTGTGTCAGGGCTCTTTATATCACTGTAAGCAATTGCAGACACCTGTGCTAATTAGTTTGGCAGGTGTGTCCAATGAAAGGCAAGACTACTTAAGAAGGCTGTCTCACATTATTAAGCAGCCTACATTTTCTGCCAAAATGGGAAAGAAAAAGGATGTGTCGGCTGCTGAGAAGCAACAAATTGTGGAGTGTTTAGGTCAAGGCATGACTACAATCAACATTGTGCGATGATCAGGATGAAGTGTCTTGGCAATCAAGAAGTATGCAGCTGATTCACAGTACACACGTGTGCGTGCTGATAAGGGCAAATTGACGACTCTTTCCTACAGGCAATTACGTCAGGTTGAAAGAGCAGCGGCAAAAAAGCCTTGTCATAGCAGCAGACAAGTTTTTGAAGCTGCTTGTGCCTCCAACGTCCCCCGAACAACAAGATGCAGGGTCCTTCAGAGGTTTGCAGCTGTGCATACGCCATCCTGTCGACCTCCTCTATCCACTTCACACAAGCAGAAACGGCTCCAGTGGGCCAAACATTACATGAAGACTGATTTCAAAACTGTTTTGTTCACGGATGAGTGCCGTGCAGCACTCGATGGTCCAGATGGATGGAGTGGAGGATGGCTGGTTGATGGACACCCCACGCAAACACGGCTACAGCGCCAACAAGGAGGAGGTGGAGTAATGTTTTGGGCTGGAATCATGGGGAGAGAGATTGTCGGCCCCTTTAGGATCCCTGAAGGCGCTAAAGATGAACTCCATAATGTATGTGGATTTTCTCAAACAGCACTTCCTGCCATCGTTCAAGAAGAAGAACCGTGTATTTCACAGCAAGATCATTTTTCTGCATGATAATGCACCATCTCATGCTGCACATAAAACATCTGCATCTCTGGCTGATATGGGCATAAAAGGGGACAAACTTATGGTGTGACCCCCATGCTCCCCTGACCTGTACCCCATTCAGAACCTTTGGAGCATCATTAAAAGGAGTGTCTATGATGGCGGGAGGCAGTTCACATCTAAGCAACAGCTCTGGGAGGGTATTCTGTCCTCATGCAAAACAATTGAAGCAGAAACCATCCAAAACCTGACAAATTCAATGGACGAGAGAGTTCAGAAGCTCCTTTCGAACAAGGGGTCCTATGTGAAAATGTAACATCACCTAGAATAAAGTTTTGAGTTGAAAACTGTTTGATTTCAGTTTCTAACAACCTGCTAATGCTTATAATTTCAAAAATGACCATTTTTTTGGTCTTTATTAAAATGAAAAGGTTGATCGAAAAGTTTGGGGGATCTAAGAGTGTGGCAACCCAGTAGTCATGATTACTTCGAATTCTGACAATATGAGGGTCATGCTGCAGGTAGTGCAGCAAGAAGGCACTTATGTGTCTTGCGCATCTCGGAGCCCCAAAATTATTTTCCGGGCTAGATGCAGCTAAAAATTATTATTAATTTTAAATCTGGTGAAGCTTTAGTATAGATGGCCTAATAGGATCAGTGCTGCACACTGCTACAAAGCCCAAATTATTTTCCAGTCAAGATACAGATAAACATGATTAGTAATTTGAAAGCTTAAAACGGTTGGTAGGGTGATTTTAACCAATCATCAAGCTTTTACTCTCCCCAGGATGACACAGGGGTAGAAAAGTCGTTTCGGATCCATGATTTGTTCATCTTTATGAACGTGAGTCTGTCTACATTATCAGTGGAGAGCCGCGTGCGCTTATCTGTCAGCACACCACCAGCAGCGCTGAACACACGTTCAGACAGAACGCTGGCTGCGGGGCATGACAAGATCTCCAAGGCGTAAGTGGCTAGCTCCGGCCATTTATCCAGATTGGAAGCCCAAAAAGAGCAAGGGTCCAGTGACACAGTCATGGCTTCAATGTTTACTTGGAGATACTCCTGTACCATCTTCTCTAGGCGTTGACTATGTGTCAGACGTCTTGTCTCCTGTGGCCTTGCAAAGGATGGGCTAAAAAAGTGGTGAAATGATTCCGCAAAATTGATGTTACCAGCAGATACTGTGGTTCTGTTACGGTTTGAGTGCTGAACACTTGACGGTCCCACGGTTGGCAAGTTGGAACTGTGAGATTCACTACATGCACCACTGGTATTTTGTGGAAAAGCACATGTAAGATTCTGCTACAGTCTCTGCTGATACTCCTGCATGCGTGCATCCCTTTCTATGGCAGGAATAATTTCTGCAAATTTACTTTTGTACCGGGGATCTAACAGTGTGGCAACCCAGTAGTCAGGATTATTTCTAATTCTCACAATTCGAGGGTCATGTTGCAGGTAGTGCAGCAAGAAGGCACTCATGTGTGTTGCGCATCCAGGAGCACCAAGTCCCTGTTGTGTTGGTGGCGAGGTAACAATCATGCTTCCTTCCTCTGTCCTCTCCCCCCAACCTCGCACAACAGAAATGTGATCAAGGTCTCCCTCATCTGATGAGTCTTCCATCAGTTCGTCCTCCACTTCTTCCTGGGCTCCTGCACCTTCCTCACTAGTTTGGCTGCTACCATGCGCCCTGGTAAAACCATCTCCCCCACCTTCACATGCCTGCCGCCTTGGTGCTGCCGACCGTCTGGACCTTGAAGATGTTAGCCCTTCCGCATACAACTCCTCCTCCTCTACTTCCTCCACCTCCTCTTGTGCCACCACCTGACTCCGAATTCTGTTTAACATGTGCTCCAGCATGTAAATCACCGGAATAGTCATGCTGATAATGGCATCGTCAGCACTAAACATCTTCGTCGCCATTTCAAAACTGTGCAGAAGGGTGCATAGGTCCCTGATCTGAGGCCACTCCTCCAGCGTGATTTGCCCCACCTCTGAATCTCGTTGGCCCAGGCTATACGTCAGAACGTATTGCACCAGGGCTTGTCGGTGCTGCCACAGTCGCTGCAACATGTGCAGAGTTGAATTCCACCGGGTAGGCACATCGCATTTTAGCCGGTGAAGTGGCAGGCCCAACGACTTCTGTAGAGATGTAAGTCGCTGAGCTGCGGGATGCGAACGGCGGAAGTGAGCACACAGCGACCGTGCCCTCTGCAGAAGGCCATCTAGTCTGGGATAGTGGGCTAAAAATTGCTGGACAACCAGGTTCAACACGTGAGCCATACAAGGCACGTGTGTGACATTGCCCCGATGAAGGGCCGCACCCAGGTTTGCAGCATTGTCGCACACGGCCTTCCCTGGTTTCAGGTCCAGTGGAGACAACCATTCATGAAATTGGTTCTCCAGAGCTGACCACAACTCCTCAGCTGTGTGACTCACATTTCCCAGACATTTCAATGTAAAAACCGCCTGATGACGTTGAGCCCTACTGCCAGCATAGTAAGGAGGTGTGCAGGATCCCTTCTGCGCAGTTAGAAAGCTTGTGGCATGACCAGACAGGCTTTGGGTGCAGGTGGAAGACCGAGAGGAGGTTGAGGAGGCAGAAGCAGTGGAGGAACTTTGACATAAAGAGGATTGACGCACAACTCGTGGGGACGGCAAGACTTGGACAGCAGCCCCTTGTCCTGCTGTCACCATAGTTACCCAGTGCCCAGTCAGCGACATGTAACGCCCCTGTCCATGCCTACTCGTCCAAGTGTCTGTGGTGAAATGCACCCTGTCACACACAGAGTTTCTCAAAGAAGCGGTGATGTTGTGTGCGACATGCTGGTGGAGCGCAGGCACACCTTTCTTTGAGAAGTAGTGTCGACTGGGCATCTGGTACTGGGGCACTGCGACGGACATAAGGTCTCGAAAATCCTCTGTGTCCACCAGGCGGAAAGGCAGCATTTCTGTAGCCAAGAGCTTGCAGATGGTGAAATTCAACCTCTTAGCTTTCTCATGGCTAGGAGGAAATGGTCTTTTACTTGTCCACATCTGAGGGACCGAGGACTGGCTATTGTGCTTAGACGGGGTTGATAAGGGTGTCCCCGGCAAACTGCCGGTCTGTAAGGAAGATGCAGGCGGACATGTTAGGTTGCCTTGATCCAAAGGTGTTGCTATCGATGTCGGACAGCGCTCAACACCAGCTGGTGTTACCACCTCCAAAGAAAATGATGACCTGCCAATCACGCTGGCTGTTGCGGGTAAAGAGGTGGCAGGTCTGCGCCCCAAAACAGGTGTGACTGCTGTCCCCCCAGTCACAGAGGATGAAGAGGCCGCGGATGCACAAGATATGGCAGACGGTGGTTGGCCCGGCCGGCTAGGCCGCATTGTAGCACACTGAGCTTCCCACTGCAACTTATGCTTCATGTCCATGTGCCGGTTCATGCATGAAGTACTCAAACTATGTATTTTTTGGCCTCTACTTAGCTTTTGCTGACAAATGTTACAGATAACACGAGTTGGGTCATCTTTATCGATCTGATAAAATGCCCAGGCTATGCAAGGCTTAGCACCCATGCGACCTGAAGAGCCACCACGACTTGTGGTGAGAGGCAGAGTTGTGTTTGAGGATGCAGTTGTTGACGTGCTTCCAGTACTACGTCTCTGTCCAGGAAGGCGCAACCTGACCTCGTCGTCACTAGCATCTTCCTCCACCTCCTCTGCTGACCTCATCTCTTGGCTGACTGTGGGTTGACAGTAAGTGGGATCTCCAACCTCATCATCATCACCCTGTGCGTTATCACACCTGTCGTCCTCAGAGCCAACCTGTTCCTGCCCTGACAAAAAACTAAAGTTGTCGCTCCAATCAGGTATTTGAGTCTTATCATCGTCTTCCTCATTGTCTCCACCAACAGGAGTTACAGTTTGGGAATGAGGGTCTACATTATGGTCAGAACCTTCTGCGTCTGGTCCTGGATCCGACTCATAAAGATTCTGGGCATCAGTGCAGATCATTTCCTCGTCTGGATTCACAGAAGCGCTGGAGTCGACCTCTGATTCCCAGGCTATAGTATGAGTAAACAGCTCTGCAGACTCAACCATCTGTTCTACCTCATACTCAGACGGGCAGCTGGAGATTTGGGAGCTGTGAGGAAGCAAGTGCGATTTGGGTGACACCTTTGAGGACTGGAGTATTTGTGATGTTGAAGTTGATGTGGAGGAGAGCCCACTTAAAGGAGCACTTGATATCTGTTGAAGCACCTGCTGTTTTTGTGCCTCATCTGGAATTTGTAGCGATTGGCGTGGCCGTAAGAAAGGGATCTTATCACATTGTCCGCTAAAAGAAGTAGACATTTTAGTTTGGCTGGAAGATGGTCTTTCTTCTGCAGATGTTACTGTTGCTTTAACACCTACCCCACGGACACAACCTTTTTTCCCCTTCCCAACACGCCTATTCCCCTTTCCACCAGCAGCAGGCCTTTTTCCACTCATTTTGGTGGTTAACTAATTCACAACTCTGGAGTTGTTTGCACAAAAAAACAATGGATGGGAACCGAGCAGAGCTGAGTGGCCAAACTGTGGTATTAGGCCAAAACTATTGGCTGGGTTAGATGCAGAAAAAAATTATATTCAGTTTGCAACCTGATGGAGGTCAGTATAGATGGACTAATAGAATGATGCTATGCCCAAAAGGTTTTACTTCACTAGGTGCAGTAAAACAAATTGTATTCTATACACAGGTGGTATATCTTGCAACACAGATAGGCTACTCCACTGACTAACACACTCTGCAATAGGCCAAAAAGGATTAGCTTTGCTAGATTCAGCCAAATGCTGTGAAAAAAACTTGCACAGCACTGGCACAGACCTGCCTGGCAAAAACTGATAGGAACTGATGTAACCTAGTCCTGAAAAGGACTCCAATTACAATTAGTCTTTACTCCCACAATCTATCTATTTAAGAGCACAGACCTGCCTGATAAAAGTCGTAGGAAATGCTGTAACCTAGTCCTTAAAAGGACTGCAATCACAACTATTCCCTACTCCCAAGCTATCTGTAGATTTGTGCGAAAATTGGCTTGAAATTAACAAGGTATAGCGCACACAGCAACAGCGGTGCCGTCTAACACGCAGCTGCAGCAGTGAGAAAATGGTGGCGACGGGGAAAATGGCTTGGTCTTATAGGGCAAGGACATGTGACATACACTGCCAATGACACATGCCCTTGCTTGTGTGAAAAAAAGCAGTTCGCTCCGTGTGTGCGCTGCTGATAGGCTGACAGATTGCACCTCCCCACTGCAAATGCGGGAAAGAGAAAAAAAAATGGAGATCTTCATTGTTCCTGCAGAGATCCATCCCCTGCCCCTCCCCCCACCCCGCTGTACACTCAAACTGCGTATTAACATTAATTTTCATCATTACTGAGAAAAAATCCAGTTATGATTTTGGTGCACGAACAGTTATCGAACATAACCTCGAACAGCCGAATTTTTCTCAAATTGTTCGTGTTCGCCGAACGGCTCGAACACCGCCCAAAACAGCTCGAATTTGAGATTGGCGAACAGTTCGAGTAGAACAACGCTCATCTCTAGTCACAATGTGGGTGTTTTTACGTTGGGTTTCACAATGCTGATGATTTTGCGCTATATTTTACAATGCGGGTGCTTTTGCGCTGGGTTTCATAATGCGCTTGTTTTTGTACTAAGTCTTACAGTGCAGATGTTTTTGCCCTGGATTTCACAACGCAGGTGTTTTTTCACTGGGCTTCACAATGCGGATGTTTTTGTGCTATGTTTTACAATGCGGTTATTTTTACGCTGGGTGTCACAATGCGGGTGTTTTTGCACTGGGTTTCACAATGCAGGTGGTTTTACACTTGGTTTCACCATGCAGGTGTTTTTGTGCTTTGTTTTACAATTGGGGTGTTTTTGCGCTGGGTTTCACAATGCGGGTGTTTTTATACTTGGTTTCACATTGCAGGTGTTTTTGCGCTAGGTTTCACAATGTGGGTGTTTTTACGCTGGGTTTTACAATGTGGGTGTTTTTAAGCTTGGTTTCATAGTGCAGGTGGTTTTGCGCTAGGTATCACAATGCGGGTGTTTTTGCGCTATGTTTTACAATGCGGTTGTTTTTGTGCCATGTTTCAGAATGCGGGTGTTTTTGCGCTAGGTTTCACAATGCAGGTGTTTTTACGCTTGGTTTCACAATGCGGTTGTTTTTACACTTGGTTTCACAGTGCAGGTGTTTTTGCACTGGGTTTCACAATGTAGGTGTTTTTGTGCTAGGTTTCACAATGCGGTGTTTTTACACTAGGTTTTACAATGTGGGTGTTTTTACACTGGGTTTCACAAAGCAGGTGTTTTTGTGCTTGGTTTCACAATGCGAGTGTTTTGTGCTATATTTTACAATGCGGGTGTTTTTGTGCTATGTTTCACAATGCGGGTGTTTTTGTGCTATATTTCACAATGCAGGTGTTTTTGCGCTGGGTTTCACAATGCGGGTGTTTTTGTGCTATGTTTCACAATGCAGGTGTTTTGTGCTATGTTTTACAATGCGGATGTTTTTGTGCTTGGTTTCACAGTACAGGTGTTTTTACGCTTGGTTTTACAGTGCAGGTGTTTTTGCACTGGGTTTCACAATGCGGATGTTTTTGAGCTATGTTTCACAATGCAGGTGTTTTTGTGCTATGTTTTACAATGCGGGTGTTTTTGTGCTTGGTTTCACAGTACAGGTGTTTTTACGCTTGGTTTTACAGTGCAGGTGTTTTTGCGCTGGATTTCACAATGCGGGTGTTTTTGTGCTATGTTTCACAATGCAGGTGTTTTGTGCTATGTTTTACAATGCGGGTGTTTTTGTGCTATGTTTCACAATGCAGGTGTTTTGTGCTATGTTTTACAATGCGGGTGTTTTTGTGCTTGGTTTCACAGTACAGGTGTTTTTACGCTTGGTTTTACAGTGCAGGTGTTTTTGCGCTGGGTTTCACAATGCGGGTGTTTTTGTGCTATGTTTCACAATGCAGGTGTTTTTGTGCTATGTTTTACAATGTAGGTGTTTTGTGCTTGGTTTCACAGTACAGGTGTTTTTACGCTTGGTTTTACAATGCGGATGTTTTTGTGCTATGTTTTACAATGCAGGTGTTTTTGTGCTATGTTTTACAATGCAGGTGTTTTTGCGCTGAATTTCACAATGCAGGTGTTTTTTCACTGGGTTTCACAATGCGGATGTTTTTGTGCCATGTTTTACAATGCGGGTGTTTTTGCCTGGGTTTCACAATGCGGGTGTTTTCACACTTGGTTTCACAGTGCAGGTGTTTTTGCGCTAGGTATCACAATGAGGGTGTTTTTGTGCTATGTTTTACAATGCGGGTGTTTTTGCGCTTGGTTCCACAATGCAGGTGTTTTTGCGTTGGGTTTCACAATGCAGGTGTTTTGGGGCTAGGTATCACAATGCAGGTGTTTTTGCGCTAGGTTTCACAATGCGGGTGTTTTTATGCTGGGTTTGACAATGCGGGTGTTTTTGTGCTTGGATTCACAGTGCAGGTATTTTTACACTGGGTTTCAAAGTGCAGTTTTTTTGTGCTATGTTTTACAATGCGGGTGTTTTTACACTGGGTTTCAAAATGCGGATGTTTTTACACTGGGTTTCACATTGCGGGTATTTTTGCGCTTGTTTTCACAGTGCAGGTGTTTTTACGCTGGGTTTCACAATGCGGGTGTTTTTGTGCTATGTTTCACAATGCAGGTGTTTTGTGCTATGTTTTACAATGCGGGTGTTTTTGTGCTTGGTTTCACAGTACAGGTGTTTTTACGCTTGGTTTTACAATGCAGATGTTTTTGCGCTGAATTTCACAATGCAGGTGTTTTTTCACTGGGTTTCACAATGCGGATGTTTTTGTGCTATGTTTTACAATACGGGTGTTTTTGCCTGGGTTTCACAATGCGGGTGTTTTCACACTTGGTTTCACAGTGCAGGTGTTTTTGCGCTAGGTATCACAATGAGGGTGTTTTTGTGCTATGTTTTACAATGCGGGTGTTTTTGCGCTTGGTTCCACAATGCAGGTGTTTTTGCGTTGGGTTTCACAATGCAGGTGTTTTTGGGCTAGGTATCACAATGCAGGTGTTTTTGCGCTAGGTTTCACAATGCGGGTGTTTTTATGCTGGGTTTGACAATGCGGGTGTTTTTGTGCTTGGTTTCACAGTGCAGGTATTTTTACACTGGGTTTCAAAGTGCAGTTTTTTTGTGCTATGTTTTACAATGCGGGTGTTTTTACACTGGGCTTCAAAATGCGGATGTTGTTACCCTGGGTTTCACATTGCGGGTATTTTTGCGCTTGTTTTCACAGTGCAGGTGTTTTTACGCTGGGTTTCACAGTGCAGGTGTTTTTGCGCTTGGTTTCACAGTGCAGGTGTTTTTGCACTTGGTTTCACAGTGCAGGTGTTTTTGTGCTATATTTTACAATGCGGGTGTTTTTGTGCTATGTTTTACAGTGCAGGTGTTTTTACACTGGGTTTGACAACGTGGGTGTTTTTGTGCTGTTTCACAATACATGTGTTTTTGTGCCTGGTTTCACAGTGCAGGTGTTTTTACGCTAATTTTCACATTGCGGGTGCTTTTGTGCTATGTTTTACAATGCGGGTATTTTTGCGCTATGTTTCACAATGCGGGTGTTTTGCCCCTGGTTTTACAATGCGGGTGTTTTTACACTGTGTTTCACAATGTGGGGGTTTTTACACTGGGTTTCACAGTGCAGGTGTTTTTTTTCTATGTTTTACAATGCAGGTGTTTCTACACTGGGTTTCAAAATGCGGGTGTTTTTACACTGGGTGTCACAATGTGGGTGTTTTTACGCTGGGTTTCACAAAGCGGGTGTTTTTGCAATAGGTTTCACAGTGCAGGTGTTTTTGTGATTGGTTTCACAATGCGGGTGTTTTTGCGATTGGTTTCACAGTGCAGGTGTTTTTATGCTTGGTTTGACAGTGCAGGTGCTTCTGCGCTGGGTTTCACAATGCTGATGATTTTGCGCTATATTTTACAATGCGGGTGCTTTTACGCTGGGTTTCATAATGCGCTTGTTTTTGTACTAAGTCTTACAGTGCAGATGTTTTTGCCCTGGATTTCACAACGCAGGTGTTTTTTCACTGGGCTTCACAATGCGGATGTTTTTGTGCTATGTTTTACAATGCGGTTATTTTTATGCTGGGTGTCACAATGCGGGTGTTTTTGCACTGGGTTTCACAATGCAGGTGTTTTTACACTAGGTTTCACCATGCAGGTGTTTTTGTGCTTTGTTTTACAATTGGGGTGTTTTTGCGCTGGGTTTCACAATGCGGGTGTTTTTATACTTGGTTTCACATTGCAGGAGTTTTTGCGCTAGGTTTCACAATGTGGATGTTTTTACGCTGGGTTTTACAATGTGGGTGTTTTTAAGCTTGGTTTCATAGTGTAGGTGTTTTTGCGCTAGGTATCACAATGCGGGTGTTTTTGCGCTATGTTTTACAATGCGGTTGTTTTTGTGCCATGTTTCAGAATGCGGGTGTTTTTGTGCTAGGTTTCACAATGCAGGTGTTTTTACGCTTGGTTTCACAATGCGAGTGTTTTTACACTTGGTTTCACAGTGCAGGTGTTTTTGCACTGGGTTTCACACTGTGGGTGTTTTTGTGCTAGGTTTCACAATACGGGTGTTTTTACACTAGGTTTTACAATGTGGGTGTTTTTAAACTTGGTTTCATAGTGCAGGTGTTTTTGCGCTAGGTATCACAATGCGGATGTTTTTGTGCTATGTTTCACAATGCGGGTGTTTTTGCGCTAGGCTTCACAATGCAGGTGTTTTTACGCTTCTTTTCATAATGCAGGTGTTTTTGCACTGGGTTTCACAATGTAGGTTTTTTTGTGCTATGTTTTACAATGCAGGTGTTTTTACACTGGGTTTCAAAATGTGGGTGTTTTTACACTGGGATTCACAATGCGGGTGTTTTTCGCTAAGTTTCACATTGCGGGTGTATTTGTGCTTGGTTTCAAAGTGCAGGTGTTTTTACGCTGGGTTTCACAGTGCAGGTGTTTTTGCGCTTGGTTTCACAGTGCAGGTGTTTTTGTGCTATGTTTTACAATGCGGGTGTTTTTGTGCTATGTTTTACAATGCAGTTTTTTTTCCACTGGGTTTCACAATGCGGGTGTTTTTATACTTGGTTTCACATTGCAGGTGTTTTTGCGCTAGGTTTCACAATGTGGGTGTTTTTACGCTGGGTTTTACAATACGGGTGTTTTTAAGCTTGGTTTCATAGTGCAGGTGTTTTTGCGCTAGGTATCACAATGAGGGTGTTTTTGTGCTATGTTTTACAATGCGGTTGTTTTTGTGCCATGTTTCAGAATGCGGGTGTTTTTGCGCTAGGTTTCACAATGCAGGTGTTTTTACGCTTGGTTTCACAATGCGGGTGTTTTTACACTTGGTTTCACAGTGCAGGTGTTTTTGCACTGGGTTTCACAATGTGGGTGTTTTTTTTGCTAGGCTTCACAATATGGGTGTTTTCACGCTAGGTTTTACAACATGGGTGTTTTTAAGCTTGGTTTCATAGTGCAGGTGTTTTTGTGCTAGGTATCACAATGCGGGTGTTTTTGTGTTATGTTTTACAATGCGGGTGTTTTGTGCTATGTTTCACAATGCAGGTGTTTTTGCGCTTCTTTTCATAATGCGGGTATTTTTGCACTGGGTTTCACAATGCAGGTATTTTTGTGCTGTTTTACAATGCAGGTGTTTTTACACTGGGTTTCAAAATGTGGGTGTTTTTACACTGGGTTTCACAATGCGGGTGTTTTTCGCTAAGTTTCACATTGCGGGTGTATTTGCGCTTGGTTTCAAAGTGCAGGTGTTTTTACGCTGGGTTTCACAGTGCAGGTGTTTTTGTGCTATATTTTACAATGCGGTTGTTTTTGTGCTATGTTTTACAATGCAGGTTTTTTTTCACTGGGTTTCACAATGCGGGTGTTTTTGTGCTATGTTTCACAATGCGGGTGTTTCTGCACTATGTCTTACAATGCGGGTGTTTTTGTGCTGTTTCACAATGCGGGTGTTTTTGTGCTGTTTCACAATGCGGGTGTTTCTGCACTATGTCTTACAATGCGGGTGTTTTTGTGCTTTGTTTTACAATTGAGGTTTCACAGTGCAGGTGTTTTTGTGCTTGGTTTCACATTGCAGGTGTTTTTGCGCTGGGTTTCACATTGCAGGTGTTTTTGCACTTGGTTTCAAAGTGCAGGTGTTTTTACGCTGGGTCTCACAGTGCACGTGTTTTAGCGCATGGTTTCACAGTGCAGGTGTTTTAGCGCATGGTTTCACAGTGCAGGTGTTTTAGCGCTTGGTTTCACAGTGCAGGTGTTTTTGTGCTATGTTTTACAATGCGGGTGTTTTTGTGCTATGTTTTACAATGCAGGTGTTTTTACACTGGGTTTCACAATGCGGGTATTTTTGTGCTATGTTTCACAATGAAGGTGTTTCTGCGCTATGTTTCACAATGCGGGTGTTGTTACAGTGGGTTTCACAATGCGGGTGATTTTACGCTGGGTTTCACAGTGCAGGTGTTTTTGTGCTTGGTTTCACAGTGCAGGTGTTTTTGCGCTGGGTTTCACAATGCGGATGATTTTGCGCTATGTTTTACAATGTGGGTGTTTTTACACTGGGTTTCACAGTGCAGGTGTTTTTGTTCTATGTTTTACAATGCAGGTGTTTTTACACTGGGTTTCAAAATGCGGGTGTTTTTACACTGGGTGTCACAATGTGGGTGTTTTTACGTTGGGTTTCACAAAGTGGGTGTTTTTGCAATAGGTTTCAAAGTGCAGGTGTTTTTGTGATTGGTTTCACAATGCGGGTGTTTTTGCGATTGGTTTTACAGTGCAGGTGTTTTTATGCTTGGTTTGACAGTGCAGGTGCTTCTGCGCTGGGTTTCACAATGCGGATGATTTTGCGCTATATTTTACAATGCGGGTGCTTTTGCGCTGGGTTTCATAATGCGCTTGTTTTTGTACTAAGTCTTACAGTGCAGATGTTTTTGCCCTGGATTTCACAACGCAGGTTTTTTTTCACTGGGCTTCACAATGCGGATGTTTTTGTGCTATGTTTTACAATGCGGTTATTTTTACGCTGGGTGTCACAATGCGGGTGTTTTTGCACTGGGTTTCACAATGCAGGTGGTTTTACACTTGGTTTCACCGTGCAGGTGTTTTTGTGCTTTGTTTTACAATTGGGGTGTTTTTGCGCTGGGTTTCACAATGCGGGTGTTTTTATACTTGGTTTCACATTGCAGGTGTTTTTGCGCTAGGTTTCACAATGTGGGTGTTTTTACGCTGGGTTTTACAATGTGGGTGTTTTTAAGCTTGGTTTCATAGTGCAGGTGTTTTTGCGCTAGGTATCACAATGCGGGTGTTTTTGCGCTATGTTTTACAATGCGGTTGTTTTTGTGCCATGTTTCAGAATGCGGGTGTTTTTGTGCTAGGTTTCACAATGCAGGTGTTTTTACGCTTGGTTTCACAATGCGGGTGTTTTTACACTTGGTTTCACAGTGCAGGTGTTTTTGCACTGGGTTTCACAATGTGGGTGTTTTTATGCTAGGTTTCACAATACAGGTGTTTTTACACTAGGTTTTACAATGTGGGTGTTTTTAAGCTTGGTTTCATAGTGCAGGTGTTTTTGCGCTAGGTATCACAATGCGGGTGTTTTTGTGCTATGTTTCACAATGCGGGTGTTTTTGCACTAGGCTTCACAATGCAGGTGTTTTTACGCTTCTTTTCATAATGCGGGTGTTTTTGCACTGGGTTTCACAATGCAGGTTTTTTTGTGCTATGTTTTACAATGTGGGTGTTTCTGTGCTATGTTTTACAATGCAGGTTTTTTCCACTGGGTTTCACAATGCGGGTGTTTTTGTGCTATGTTTTACAATGCAGTTATTTTTACGCTGGGTGTCACAATGTGGGTGTTTTTGCACTGGGTTTCACAATGCGGGTGTTTTTACACTTGGTTTCACAATGCGGGTGTTTTTACACTTGGCTTCACAGTGCAGGAGTTTTTGCACTGGGTTTCACAATGTGGGTGTTTTTGTGCTAGGTTTCACAATACGGGTGTTTTTACGCTAGGTTTTACAATGTGGGTGTTTTTAAGCTTGGTTTCATAGTGCAGGTGTTTTTGCGCTAGGTATCACAATGCGGGTGTTTCTGTGCTATGTTTTACAATGCGGTTGTTTTTGTGCCATGTTTCAGAATGCGGGTGTTTGTGCGCTAGGTTTCACAATGCAGGTGTTTTTACGCTTGGTTTCACAATGCGGGTATTTTTACACTTGGTTTCACAGTGCAGGTGTTTTTTCACTGGGTTTCACAATGCAGGTGTTTTTACGCTTGGTTTCACAATGCGGGTATTTTTACACTTGGTTTCATAGTGCAGGTGTTTTTGCGCTAGGTATCATAATGCGGGTGTTTTTGTGCTATGTTTTACAATGCGGGTGTTTTTGTGCTATGTTTCACAATGCGGGTGTTTTTGCGCTAGGCTTCACAATGCAGGTGTTTTTATGCTTCTTTTCATAATGCGGGTGTTTTTACACTGGGTTTCACAATGTAGGTTTTTTTGTGCTATGTTTTACAATGCAGGTGTTTTTACACTGGGTTTCAAAATGTGGGTGTTTTTACACTGGGATTCACAATGCGGGTGTTTTTCGCTAAGTTTCACATTGCGGGTGTATTTGTGCTTGGTTTCAAAGTGCAGGTGTTTTTACGCTGGGTTTCACAGTGCAGGTGTTTTTGCGCTTGGTTTCACAGTGCAGGTGTTTTTGTGCTATGTTTTACAATGCGGGTGTTTTTGTGCTATGTTTTACAATGCAGTTTTTTTTCCACTGGGTTTCACAATGCGGGTGTTTTTATACTTGGTTTCACATTGCAGGTGTTTTTGCGCTAGGTTTCACAATGTGGGTGTTTTTACGCTGGGTTTTACAATACGGGTGTTTTTAAGCTTGGTTTCATAGTGCAGGTGTTTTTGCGCTAGGTATCACAATGAGGGTGTTTTTGTGCTATGTTTTACAATGCGGTTGTTTTTGTGCCATGTTTCAGAATGCGGGTGTTTTTGCGCTAGGTTTCACAATGCAGGTGTTTTTACGCTTGGTTTCACAATGCGGGTGTTTTTACACTTGGTTTCACAGTGCAGGTGTTTTTGCACTGGGTTTCACAATGTGGGTGTTTTTTTTGCTAGGCTTCACAATATGGGTGTTTTTACGCTAGGTTTTACAACATGGGTGTTTTTAAGCTTGGTTTCATAGTGCAGGTGTTTTTGTGCTAGGTATCACAATGCGGGTGTTTTTGTGCTATGTTTTACAATGCGGGTGTTTTGTGCTATGTTTCACAATGCAGGTGTTTTTGCGCTTCTTTTCATAATGCGGGTATTTTTGCACTGGGTTTCACAATGCAGGTATTTTTGTGCTGTTTTACAATGCAGGTGTTTTTACACTGGGTTTCAAAATGTGGGTGTTTTTACACTGGGTTTCACAATGCGGGTGTTTTTCGCTAAGTTTCACATTGCGGGTGTATTTGCGCTTGGTTTCAAAGTGCAGGTGTTTTTACGCTGGGTTTCACAGTGCAGGTGTTTTTGTGCTATATTTTACAATGCGGTTGTTTTTGTGCTATGTTTTACAATGCAGGTTTTTTTTCACTGGGTTTCACAATGCGGGTGTTTTTGTGCTATGTTTCACAATGCGGGTGTTTCTGCACTATGTCTTACAATGCGGGTGTTTTTGTGCTGTTTCACAATGCGGGTGTTTTTGTGCTGTTTCACAATGCGGGTGTTTCTGCACTATGTCTTACAATGCGGGTGTTTTTGTGCTTTGTTTTACAATTGAGGTTTCACAGTGCAGGTGTTTTTGTGCTTGGTTTCACATTGCAGGTGTTTTTGCGCTGGGTTTCACATTGCAGGTGTTTTTGCACTTGGTTTCAAAGTGCAGGTGTTTTTACGCTGGGTCTCACAGTGCACGTGTTTTAGCGCATGGTTTCACAGTGCAGGTGTTTTAGCGCATGGTTTCACAGTGCAGGTGTTTTAGCGCTTGGTTTCACAGTGCAGGTGTTTTTGTGCTATGTTTTACAATGCGGGTGTTTTTGTGCTATGTTTTACAATGCAGGTGTTTTTACACTGGGTTTCACAATGCGGGTATTTTTGTGCTATGTTTCACAATGAAGGTGTTTCTGCGCTATGTTTCACAATGCGGGTGTTGTTACAGTGGGTTTCACAATGCGGGTGATTTTACGCTGGGTTTCACAGTGCAGGTGTTTTTGTGCTTGGTTTCACAGTGCAGGTGTTTTTGCGCTGGGTTTCACAATGCGGATGATTTTGCGCTATGTTTTACAATGTGGGTGTTTTTACACTGGGTTTCACAGTGCAGGTGTTTTTGTTCTATGTTTTACAATGCAGGTGTTTTTACACTGGGTTTCAAAATGCGGGTGTTTTTACACTGGGTGTCACAATGTGGGTGTTTTTACGTTGGGTTTCACAAAGTGGGTGTTTTTGCAATAGGTTTCAAAGTGCAGGTGTTTTTGTGATTGGTTTCACAATGCGGGTGTTTTTGCGATTGGTTTTACAGTGCAGGTGTTTTTATGCTTGGTTTGACAGTGCAGGTGCTTCTGCGCTGGGTTTCACAATGCGGATGATTTTGCGCTATATTTTACAATGCGGGTGCTTTTGCGCTGGGTTTCATAATGCGCTTGTTTTTGTACTAAGTCTTACAGTGCAGATGTTTTTGCCCTGGATTTCACAACGCAGGTTTTTTTTCACTGGGCTTCACAATGCGGATGTTTTTGTGCTATGTTTTACAATGCGGTTATTTTTACGCTGGGTGTCACAATGCGGGTGTTTTTGCACTGGGTTTCACAATGCAGGTGGTTTTACACTTGGTTTCACCGTGCAGGTGTTTTTGTGCTTTGTTTTACAATTGGGGTGTTTTTGCGCTGGGTTTCACAATGCGGGTGTTTTTATACTTGGTTTCACATTGCAGGTGTTTTTGCGCTAGGTTTCACAATGTGGGTGTTTTTACGCTGGGTTTTACAATGTGGGTGTTTTTAAGCTTGGTTTCATAGTGCAGGTGTTTTTGCGCTAGGTATCACAATGCGGGTGTTTTTGCGCTATGTTTTACAATGCGGTTGTTTTTGTGCCATGTTTCAGAATGCGGGTGTTTTTGTGCTAGGTTTCACAATGCAGGTGTTTTTACGCTTGGTTTCACAATGCGGGTGTTTTTACACTTGGTTTCACAGTGCAGGTGTTTTTGCACTGGGTTTCACAATGTGGGTGTTTTTATGCTAGGTTTCACAATACAGGTGTTTTTACACTAGGTTTTACAATGTGGGTGTTTTTAAGCTTGGTTTCATAGTGCAGGTGTTTTTGCGCTAGGTATCACAATGCGGGTGTTTTTGTGCTATGTTTCACAATGCGGGTGTTTTTGCACTAGGCTTCACAATGCAGGTGTTTTTACGCTTCTTTTCATAATGCGGGTGTTTTTGCACTGGGTTTCACAATGCAGGTTTTTTTGTGCTATGTTTTACAATGTGGGTGTTTCTGTGCTATGTTTTACAATGCAGGTTTTTTCCACTGGGTTTCACAATGCGGGTGTTTTTGTGCTATGTTTTACAATGCAGTTATTTTTACGCTGGGTGTCACAATGTGGGTGTTTTTGCACTGGGTTTCACAATGCGGGTGTTTTTACACTTGGTTTCACAATGCGGGTGTTTTTACACTTGGCTTCACAGTGCAGGAGTTTTTGCACTGGGTTTCACAATGTGGGTGTTTTTGTGCTAGGTTTCACAATACGGGTGTTTTTACGCTAGGTTTTACAATGTGGGTGTTTTTAAGCTTGGTTTCATAGTGCAGGTGTTTTTGCGCTAGGTATCACAATGCGGGTGTTTCTGTGCTATGTTTTACAATGCGGTTGTTTTTGTGCCATGTTTCAGAATGCGGGTGTTTGTGCGCTAGGTTTCACAATGCAGGTGTTTTTACGCTTGGTTTCACAATGCGGGTATTTTTACACTTGGTTTCACAGTGCAGGTGTTTTTTCACTGGGTTTCACAATGCAGGTGTTTTTACGCTTGGTTTCACAATGCGGGTATTTTTACACTTGGTTTCATAGTGCAGGTGTTTTTGCGCTAGGTATCATAATGCGGGTGTTTTTGTGCTATGTTTTACAATGCGGGTGTTTTTGTGCTATGTTTCACAATGCGGGTGTTTTTGCGCTAGGCTTCACAATGCAGGTGTTTTTATGCTTCTTTTCATAATGCGGGTGTTTTTACACTGGGTTTCACAATGCGGGTGTTTTTCGCTAAGTTTCACATTGTGGGTGTATTTGCGCTTGGTTTCAAAGTGCAGGTGTTTTTATGCTGGGTTTCACAGTGCAGGTGTTTTTACGCTGGCTTTCACAGTGCAGGTGTTTTTGTGCTATGTTTTACAATGCAGGTGTTTTTGTGCTATGTTTTACAATGCAGGTTTTTTTCACTGGGTTTCACAATGCGGGTGTTTTTGTGCTATGTTTCAAAATGCGGGTGTTTCTGCACTATGTCTTACAATGCGGGTGTTTTTGTGCTGTTTCACAATGCGGGTGTTTTTGTGCCTGGTTTCACAGTTCAGGTGTTTTTACGCTGATTTTCACATTGTGGGTGTTTTTATGCTGTTTTACAATGCGGGTATTTTTGTGCTATGTTTCACAATGCTGGTGTTTTTACATTGGGTTTCACAATGCGGTTGATTTTGTGCTATGTTTCACAATGCGGGCGTTTTTGCGCTTGGTTTCACAATGCGGGTGTTTTTGCGCTTGGCTTCACAATGCGGGTGTTTTTGCACTTGGTTTCACAGTGCAGGTGTTTTTACACTGGGTTTCACAGTGCAGGTGTTTTTGTGCTTTGTTTCACAATGCGGGTGTTGTTACAGTGGGTTTCACAATGCGGGTGATTTTACGCTGGGTTTCACAGTGCAGGTGTTTTTGTGCTTGGTTTCACATTGCAGGTGTTTTTGCGCTGGGTTTCACATTGCAGGTGTTTTTGCGCTGGGTTTTACTATGCGGTTATTTTTACGCTGGGTGTCACAATGTGGGTGTTTTTACACTTGGTTTCACCGTGCAGTTTTTTTTGTGCTTTGTTTTACAATGTGGATATTTTTACGCTGGGTTTTACAATGTGGGTGTTTTTAAGCTTGGTTTCATAGTGCAGGTGTTTTTGCGCTAGGTATCAGAATGCGGGTGTTTTTGTGCTATGTTTTACAAGGCGGTTGTTTTTGTGCCATGTTTCACAATGCAGGTGTTTTTGCGCTAGGTTTCACAATGCGGGTGTTTTTACACTTGGTGTCACCGTGCACGTGTTTTTGTGCTTTGTTTTACAATTGGGGTGTTTTTGCGCTGGGTTTCACATTGCAGGTGTTTTTGCACTTGGTTTCAAAGTGCAGGTGTTTTTACACTGGGTCTCACAGTGCATGTGTTTTTTCGCTTGGTTTCACAGTGCAGGTGTTTTAGCGCTTGGTTTCACAGTGCAGGTGTTTTTGTGCTATGTTTTACAATGCGGGTGTTTTTGTGCTATGTTTTACAATGCAGGTGTTTTTACACTCGGTTTCACAATGCGGGTGTTTTTGTGCTATGTTTCACAATGAGGGTGTTTCTGCGCTATGTTTTACAATGCGGGTGTTTTTGTGCTGTTTCACAATGCGGGTGTTTTTGTGGCTGGTTTCACAGTGCAGGTGTTTTTACGCTGATTATCACATTGCGGGTGTTTTTGTGCTATGTTTTACAATGCGGGTATTTTTGTGCTATGTTTCACAATGCTGGTATTTTTGCACTTGGTTTTACAATGCCGGTGATTTTGCACTGGGTTTCACAATGCGGGTGTTTTTGCACTTGGTTTCACAGTGCAGGTGTTTTTGTGCTATGTTTCACAATGCAGATGTTGTTACAGTGGGTTTCACAATGCGGGTGATTTTACGCTGGGTTTCACAGTGCAGGTGTTTTTGTGCTTGGTTTCACAGTGCAGGTGTTTTTGCGCTGGGTTTCACAATGCGGATGATTTTGCGCTATGTTTTACAATGCGGGTGCTTTTGCGCTGGGTTTCACAATGCAGATGATTTTGCGCTATGTTTTACAATGCGGGAGTTTTTACGCTGGGTTTCACAATGCGGGTGTTTTTGTACTAGGTCTTAAAGTGCAGATTTTTTTGCGCTGAATATCACAATGCGGATGTTTTTGTGCTATGTTTTACAATGTAATTATTTTTGCACTGGGTTTCACAATGCGGGTGTTTTTGCACTTGGTTTCCCTGTGCAGGTGTTTTTGCACTGGGTATCACAATGCGGGTGTTTTTGTGCTATGTTTTACAATGCGGGTGTTTTTGCGTTTGGTTTCACAATGTGGGTGTTTTTACACTTGGTTTCACAATGCAGGTGTTTTCGCGCTGAGTTTCACAATGCGGGTGTTTTTGTGCTAGGTATCAAAATGCAGGTGTTTTGCGCTATGTTCTACAATGCGGGTGCTTTTGCGCTGGGTTTCACAATGCGGGTGTTTTTTACTAGGTCTTAAAGTGCAGATTTTTTTGCGCTGGATTTCACAATGCGGATGTTTTTGTGCTATGTTTTACAATGCAGTTATTTTTGCACTGGGTTTCACAATGCGGGTGTTTTTGTACTTGGTTTCACAGTGCAGGTGTTTTTGCGCTGGGTATCACAATGCGGGTGTTTTTGTGCTATATTTTACAATGCGGGTGTTTTTGCGCTATGTTTCACAATGCGGTGGTTTTTGCACTTGGTTTTACAATGCCGGT
Organism: Phyllobates terribilis; assembly: GCF_046119375.1. Taxonomy (NCBI): domain Eukaryota; kingdom Metazoa; phylum Chordata; class Amphibia; order Anura; family Dendrobatidae; genus Phyllobates; species Phyllobates terribilis. Next base: position 203,588,963 of record NW_027362768.1, on the reverse strand, counting down.
GTTTTTACACTGGGTTTCACAATGCGGGTGTTTTTGTGCTATGTTTCATAATGTGGGTGGTTTTGCCCTATGTTTCACAATGCAGGTGTTTTTATGCTGGGTTTCACAATGCAGGTGATTTTGCGCTATGTTTTATAATGTGGGTGTTTTTGCGCTGGGTTTCACAATGCGGGTGTTTTTGCACTTTGTTTCACAATGGGGGTGTTTTTGTGCTATGTTTCACAATGCGGGTGTTTTTGCGCTTGTTTTCACAATGCAGGAGTTTTTGTTCTAGGTCTCAGTGCAGGTGTTTTTGTGCAATGCTTTACAATGTGGGTGTTTTTACTCTGGGTTTCACAATGTGGGTGTTTTTGTGCTATGTTTCACAATGCGTGTGTTTTTGTGCTATGTTTTACAATGCGGGTGTTTTTGCGCTTGGTTTCACAATGCAGGTGTTTTTGCGTTGGGTTTCACAATGCAGGTGTTTTTGCGCTAGGTATCACAATGCAGGTGTTTTTGCGCTAGGTTTCACAATGCGGGTATTTTTACGCTGGGTTTGACAATGTGGGTGTTTTTGTGCTTGGTTTCACAGTGTGGGTATTTTTACACTGGGTTTGACAATGTGGGTGTTTTTGTGCTTGGTTTCACAGTGCAGGTGTTTTTACGCTGATTTTCACATTGCGGGTGTTTTTGCGCTATGTTTTACAATGTGGGTGTTTTTACACTGGGTTTAAAAATGTGGGTGTTTTTACAGAGGGTTTCACAATGCGGGTGTTTTTCGCTGGGTTTCACATTGCAGGTATTTTTGCACTTGGTTTTACAATGCCGGTGTTTTTACACTGGGTTTCACAATGTGGGAGCTTTTGCGCTGTATTTTAGAATGTGGGTGTTTTTGCCCTATGTTTCACAATGCGGGTGTTTTTATGCTGGGTTTCACAATGCAGGTGATTTTGCGCTATGTTTTATAATGTGGGTGTTTTTGCACTTTGTTTCACAATGCGGGTGTTTTTGTGCTATGTTTCACAATGCGGGTGTGTTTGCTCTTGGTTTCACAATGCAGGTGTTTTTGTGCTAGGTCTCAGTGCAGGTGTTTTTGTGCAATGCTTTACAATGTGGGTGTTTTTACGCTGGGTTTCACAATGCAGATGTTTTTGTGCTATGTTTCACAATGCGGGTGTTTTTACGCTGGGTTTCACAATGCAGGTGTTTTTGCGTTGGGTTTGACAATGTGGGTGTTTTTGTGCTTGGTTTAACAGTGCAGGTGTTTTACGCTGATTTTCACATTTCGGGTGTTTTTGCGCTATGTTTTACAATGCAGGTGTTTTTACACTGGGTTTCAAAATGCGGGTGTTTTTACAGTGCGTTTCACAATGCGGGTGTTTTTTATACTTGGTTTCACAGTGCAGATGTTTTTGCGCTGGGTTTCACAATGTGGATGTTTTTACGCTGGGTTTTCCAATGTGGGTGTTTTTAAGCTTGGTTTCCTAGTGCAGGTGTTTTTGCGCTAGGTATCACAATGCGAGTGTTTTTGTGCTATGTTTTACAATGCGGTTGTTTTTGTGCCATGTTTCACAATGCGGGTGTTTTTGCGCTAGGTTTCACAATGCGGGTGTTTTTACACTTGGTTTCACTGTGCTGGTGTTTTTGTGCTTTGTTTTACAATTGGGGTGTTTTTGCGCTGGGTTTCACAATGCGGGTGTTTTTATACTTGGTTTCACAGTGCAGGTGTTTTTGCACTGGGGTTCACAATGAGGGTGTTTTTGTTCTATGTTTTACAATGCGGGTGTTTTTGTGCTTTGTTTCACAATGCGGGTGTTTTTACGCTTGGTTTCACTGCAGGTGTTTTTATGCTATGTTTTAGAATGCGGGTGTTTTTGTGCTATGTTTTACAATGCAGGTGTTTTTGTTCTATGTTTTACAATGTGGGTGTTTTTATGCTGTTTCACAAGGCGGGTGTTTATGTGCTATTTTTTACAATGCAGGCGTTTTTGTTCTATGTTTTACAATGTGAGTGTTTTTGTGATCTGTTTTACAATGCGGGTGTTTTTGTTCTATGTTTTACAATGTGGGTGTTTTTGTGCTATGTTTTACAATCCAGGTGTTTTTGTGCTATGTTTTTCAATGCAGGTGTTTTTATGCTATGTTTTACAATGTGGGTGTTTCTGTGCTATGTTTTACAATGTGGGCGTTTTTGTTCTATGTTTTACAATGCGGGTGTTTTTGTGATGTTTTTTAATGCGGGTGTTTTTGTTCTATGTTTAACAATGCGAGTGTTTTTGTGCTGTTTCACAATGCGGGTGTTTTTGTGCTATGTTTTACAATGCAGGTTTTTTTGTGCTATGTTTTACAATGTGGGTGTTTTTACACTGGGTTTCACAATTCAGGTATTTTTGCGCTGGGTTTCACAATGCGGGTGTTATTATGCTGGGTTTCACAATGCGGGTGTTTTTTGCGCTTGGTTTCACAGTGCAGGTTTTTGTGCTATGTTTTACAATGAGGGTGTTTTTACACTGGGTTTCACAGTGCAGGCATTTTTGCGCTAGGTTTCACATTGCGGATGTTTTTGCAATGGGTTTCAAAATGCTGGTGTTTTTATGATTGGTTTCACAGTGCAGGTGTTTTTGTGCTATGCTTCACAAAGCGGGTGTTTTTACTCTAGGTTTCACAATTCGAGTGTTTTTGCACTTGGTTTCACAGTGCAGGTGTTTTTGTGCTATGCTTCAGAAAGCGGGTGTTTTTACTCTAGGTTTCACAATTCGGGTGTTTTTACGCTTGGTTTCACTGCAGATGTTTTTATGCTATGTTTTAGAATGCGGGTGTTTTTGTGCTACGTTTTACAATGCAGGTATTTTTGTTCTATGTTTTACAATGCGGGTGTTTTTATGCTGTTTTACAATGCGGGTGTTTTTGTGCTATGCTTTACAATGTGGGTGTTTTTATGTTGTTTCACAAGGCGGGTGTTTCTGTGCTATGTTTTACAATATGGGCGTTTTTGTTCTATGTTTTGCAATGCGGGTGTTTTTGTGCTATGTTTCACAATGCGGGTGTCTTTACTCTAGGTTTCACAATTTGGGTGTTTTTACGCTTGGTTTCACTGCAGGTGTTTTTATGCTATGTTTTAGAATGCGGGTGTTTTTGTGCTATGCTTCACAATGCGGGTGTTTTTGTTCTATGTTTTACAATGCGGGTGTTTTTGTGCTATGTTTCACAATGCTGGTGTTTTCATTCTAGATTTCACAATTCGGGTGTTTTTACGCTTGGTTTCACTGCAGGTGTTTTTATGCTATGTTTTAGAATGCGGGTGTTTTTGTTCTATGTTTTACAATGCGGGTGTTTTTGTTCTATGTTTTACAATGCGGGTGTTTTGTGCTATGTTTCACAATGCGGGTGTTTTTACTCTAGGTTTCACAATTCGGGTGTTTTTACGCTTGGTTTCACTGCAGGTGTTTTTATGCTATGTTTTAGAATGCGGGTGTTTTTGTGCTATGTTTTACAATGCGGGTGTTTTTGTTCTATGTTTTACAATGCAAATGTTTTTATGCTGTTTTACAATGTGGGTGTTTTTGTTCTATGTTTTACAATGCGGGTATTTTTGTGCTATGTTTCACAATGCGGGTGTTTTTACTCTAGGTTTCACAATTCGGGTGTTTTTACGCTTGGTTTCACTGCAGGTGTTTTTATGCTATGTTTTAGAATGCGGGTGTTTTTGTGCTATGTTTTGCAATGCGGGTGTTTTTGTTCTATGCTTTACAATGCGGGTGTTTTTATGCTGTTTTACAATGCGGGTGTTTTTGTTCTATGTTTTACAATGAGGGTGTTTTTATGATTGGTTTCACAGTGCGAGTGTTTTTGCACTAGGTTTCACAGTGCGAGTGTTTTTGCTCTATGTTTTACAATGCGGGTGTTTTTGTTCTATGTTTTAGAATGCGGGTGTTTTTGTGCTATGTTTTACAATGCGGGTGTTTTTGTTCTATGTTTTACAATGCGGGTGTTTTTATGCTGTTTTACAATGCGGGTGTTTCTGTGCTATGTTTTACAATGCGGGTGTTTTTGTTCTATGTTTTACAATGCGGGTGTTTTTGTGATCTGTTTTACAATGCGGGTGTTTTTGTTCTACGCTTTACAATGCGAGTGTTTTTGTGCTGTTTCACAATGCGGGTGTTTTTCTGCTATGTTTTACAATGCGGGTTTTTTTGTGCTATGTTTTACAATGCGGGTGTTTTTACACTGGGTTTCACAGTGCAAGCATTTTTGCACTGGGTTTCACATTGCGGGTGTTTTGCGCTAGGTATCACAATGCAGGTGTTTTTATGCTGGGTTTCACATTGCGAGTGTTTTTGCAATGGGTTTCAAAATGCTGGTGTTTTTATGATTGATTTCACAGTGTGAGTGTTTTGGCACTTGGTTTCACAGTGCAGGTGTTTTCGTGCTATGCTTCACAATGCGGGTGTTTTTACTCTAGGTTTCACAATTCGTGTGTTTCTACGCTTGTTTCATTGCAGATGTTTTTATGCTGTGTTTTAGAATGCGGGTGTTTTTGTGCTATGTTTTTCAATGCGGGTGTTTTTGTTCTATGTTTTACAATGCGGGTGTTTTTTGCTCTCTTTTACAATGTGGGTGTTTTTGTGCTATGTTTTTACAATGCCAGTGTTTTTGTGCTATGTTTTACAATGTGGGTGTTCTTGTTCTATGTTTTACAATGCGGGTGTTTTTGTGCTGTTTCACAATGCGGGTGTTTTTGTGCTATGTTTTACAATGCGGGTGTTTCTGTGCTATGTTTTACAATGCGGGGGTTTTTGTGCTGTTTTACAATGCGGGTGTTTTTATGCTGTTTCACAATGCGGGTGTTTTTGTTCTATATTTTACAGTGCGGGTATTTTTATGCTGTTTTACAGTGTGGGTGTTTTTGTTCTATGTTTTACAATGCGGGTGTTTTTTGCTCTCTTTTACAATGTGGGTGTTTTTGTGCTATGTTTTACAATGCCAGTGTTTTTGTGCTATGTTTTACAATGTGGGTGTTCTTGTTCTATGTTTTACAATGCGGGTGTTTTTGTGCTCTGTTTTACAATGTGGGTGTTTTTGTTCTATGTTTTAAATGCGGGTGTTTTTGTGCTGTTTCACAATGCGGGTGTTTTTGTGCTATGTTTTACAATGCGGGTGTTTCTGTGCTATGTTTTACAATGCGGGGGTTTTTATGCTATGTTTTACAATGCGGGTGTTTTTATGCTGTTTTACAATGCGGGTGTTTTTATGCTGTTTCACAATGCGGGTGTTTTTATGCTGTTTCACAATGCGGGTGTTTTTATGCTATTTCACAATGCTGGTGTTTTATGCTGCTTCACAATGCAGGTGTTTTTGAGCTATGTTTTACAATGTGGGCGTTTTTATGCTATTTCACAATGCGGTTGTTTTTATGCTGTTTCACAATGCGGGTGTTTTTATGCTGTTTCACAATGCGGGTGTTTCTGTGCTATGTTTTACAATGCGGGTGTTTCTGTGCTATGTTTTACAATTCAGGTGTTTTGTGCTATGTTTTACAATGCGGGTGTATTTGTACTATGTTTTACAATGCAGGTGTTTTTGTACTATGTTTTACAATGTGGGTTTTTTGTGCTGTTTTACAATGTGGGTGTTTTTGTGCTATTTCACAATGCGGGTGTTTCTGTGCTATGTTTTACAATGTAGGTGTTTTGTGCTATGTTTAACAATGCGGGTGTTTTGATGCTGTTTTACAATGCGGGTGTTTTTATGCTGTTTCACAATGCGGGTGTTTTTTTGCTATTTCACAATGCAGGTGTTTTATGCTGTTTCACAATGCAGGTGTTTTTGTGCTATGTTTTACAATGTGGGTGTTTTTGTGCTATGTTTTACACTGCAGGTGTTTTTGTTCTATGTTTTACAATGCGGGTGTTTTTGTGCTATGTTTTACAATGTGGGTGTTTTTGTGCTATGTTTTACAATGTGGGTGTTTTTGTGCTATGTTTTACAATGCTGGTGATTTTGCTCTATTTTTCACAGTGCAGGTGTTTTTGTGCTGTGTTTTACAATGCGGGTGTTTTTTTGTGCTATGTTTTACAATGTGGGTGTTTTTGTTCTATGTTTTACAATGTGGGTGTTTTTGTGGTATGTTTTACAATGCAGGTGTTTTATGAGGTTTCACAATGCGGGTGTTTTTGTGATATGTTTTACAATGCGGGTGTTTTTATCCTATATTTTACAATGCGGGTGTTTTTGTGCTGTGTTTCACAATGCAGGTGTTTTGTGCTATGTTTTACAATGCGGGTGTTTTTGTGCTATGTTTTACAATGCGGGAGTTTTTGTGGTATGTTTTACAATGCAGGTGTTTTTGTGCTATGTTTTACAATGTGGGTGTTTTTGTGCTATGTTTTACAATGCGGGTGTTTTTGTGCTATGTTTTACAATGCGGGTGTTTTTGTTCTCTGTTTTACAATGCGGGTGTTTTTGTGCTATGTTTTACAATGTGGGTGTTTTTGTTCTATGTTTTACAATGTGGGTTTTTTGTGCTGTTTTACAATGTGGGTGTTTTTGTGCTATTTCACAATGCGGGTGTTTCTGTGCTATGTTTTACAATGCAGGTGTTTTTGTGCTATGTTTTACAATGCGGGTGTTTTGATGCTGTTTTACAATGCGGGTGTTTTTATGCTGTTTCACAATGCGGGTGTTTTTATGCTATTTCACAATGCAGGTGTTTTATGCTGTTTCACAATGCAGGTGTTTTTGTGCTATGTTTTACAATGTGGGTGTTTTTGTGCTATGTTTTACACTGCATGTGTTTTTGTTCTATGTTTTACAATGCGGGTGTTTTTGTGCTATGTTTTACAATGTGGGTGTTTTTGTGCTATGTTATACAATGTGGGTGTTTTTGTGGTATGTTTTACAATGCAGGTGTTTTATGAGGTTTTACAATGCGGGTGTTTTTGTGATATGTTTTACAATGCGGGTGTTTTTGTTCTATATTTTACAATGCGGGTGTTTTTGTGCTGTGTTTCACAATGCAGGTGTTTTGTGCTATGTTTTACAATGCGGGTGTTTTTGTGCTATGTTTTACAATGCGGGAGTTTTTGTGGTATGTTTTACAATGCAGGTGTTTTGTGCTATGTTTTACAATGCGGGTGTTTTTATGCTGTTTCACAATGCGGGTGTTTTTGTGCTATGTTTTACAATGCAGGTGTTTTTGTGCTATGTTTTACAATGCGGGTGTTTTTGTTCTCTGTTTTACAATGCGGGTGTTTTTTTGCTATGTTTTACAATGTGGGTGTTTTTGTTCTATGTTTTACAATGCGGGTGTTTTTGTGCTATGTTTTACAATGCAGGTGTTTTTGTTCTATGTTTTACAATGCGGGTGTTTTTGTGCTATGTTTTACAATGCAGGTGTTTTTGTTCTATGTTTTACAATGCGGGTGTTTTTGTGCTATGTTTTACAATGCGGGTGTTTTTGCGCTAGGTATCAAAATGCCTGTGTTTTTGCGCTAGGTTTCACAATGCGGGTATTTTTATGCTTGGTTTCACAATGCAGGTGTTTTTGCGCTTGGTTTCACAGTGCAGGTGTTTATACACTGGGTTTCACAGTGCAGGTGTTTTTAATGCTATGTTTCACAATGCGGGTGTTGTTACAGTGGGTTTCACAAAGCGGGTGTTTTCGCAATAGGTTTCACAGTGCAGGTGTTTTTGTGATTGGTTTCACAATGCGGGTGTTTTTGCGCTGGGTTTCACTATGCAGGTGATTTTGCGCTATGCTTTACAATGCGGGTGTTTTTGCGCTGGGTTTCATAATGCGCTGGTTTTTGTACTAGGTCTTACAGTGCAGATGTTTTTACGCTGGGTTTCACAATGCGGGTGTTTTTTGCTATGTTTTACAATGCGGTTATTTTTACGCTGGGATTCACAATGCGGGTGTTTTTGCACTGGGCTTCACAATGCGGGTGTTTTTGCACAGGGTTTCACAGTGCAGGTCTTTTTGTGCTATTTTGTACAATTTGGGTGTTTTTGTGCTGGGTTTCACAATGCAGGTGTTTTTACGCTTGGTTTTAGTGCAGGTGTTTTTGCGCTAGGTTTCACAATGCGGGTGTTTTTACGCTTGGTTTCATAGTGCAGGTGTTTTTGCGCTAGGTATCACAATGCATGTGTTTTTGTGCTATGTTTTACAATGTGGGTGTTTTTGTGCTATGTTTTACAATGCGGGTGTTTTTGTTCTATGTTTTACAATGCGTGTATTGTTATGCTGTTTTTCAATGTTTTTGTTCTATATTTTGCAACTTTTTGTGCTATCTTTTACACTGCAGGTGTTTTTGTGCTATGTTTTACAATGCGGGTGTTTTTGTGGTATGTTTTACAATGCTGGTGTTTTTGCTCTATTTTCACAGTGCAGGTGTTTTTGTGCAAATGTTTTACAATGCGGGTGTTTTTGCTCTATTTTTCACAGTGCAGATGTTTTTGTGCAAATGTTTTACAATGCGGGTGTTTTTGTGCTATGTTTTACAATGCGGGTGTTTTTTTGCTATGTTTTACAATGCGGGTGTTTTTGTGCTATGTTTTACAATGCGGGTGTTTTTGCGCTATGTTTTAAAATGCGGGTGGCTTTGTTCTATATTTTACAGTGCGGGCATTTTTATGCTGTTTTACAGTGCGGGTGTTTTTGTTCTCTGTTTTACAATGCGGGTGTTTTTGTGCTATGTTTTACAATGTGGGTGTTTTTGTTCTATGTTTTACAATGCGGGTGTTTTTATGTGATTTCACAATGCGGGTGTTTTTATGCTGTTTCACAATGCGGGTGTTACTGTGCCATGTTTTACAATGCAGGTGTTTTTGTACTATGTTTTAAAATGAGGGTGTTTTTGTGCTATGTTTTACAATGCGGGTGTTTTTTGCTATCTTTTACAATGTGGGTGTTTTTTTGCTATGTTTTACAATGCGGGTGTTATTGTGCTATCTTTTACAATGTGGATGTTTTTGTGCTATGTTTTACAATGCGGGTGTTTTTGTGCTATGTTTTACAATGCTGGTGCTTTTATGCTATTTCACAATGCAGGTGTTTTTATGCTGTTTCACAATGCGGGTGTTTCTGTGCTATGTTTTACAGTTCAGGTGTATTTGTGCTATGTTTTACAATGCGGGTGTTTTTGTGCTATGTTTTACAATGCGGGTGTTTTTGCGCTATGTTTTAAAATGCGGGTGGCTTTGTTCTATATTTTACAGTGCGGGCATTTTTATGCTGTTTTACAGTGCGGGTGTTTTTGTTCTATGTTTTACAATGTGGGTGTTTTTGTGCTATGTTTTACAATGCGGGTGTTTTTGTGCTATGTTTTACAATGCGGGTGCTTTTGTTCTATATTTTACAGCGCGGGCATTTTTTTGCTGTTTTACAGTGCGGGTGTTTTTGTTCTATGTTTTACAATGCAGGTACTTTTGTGCTATGTTTTACAATGCGGGTGTTTTTGTGCTATGTTTTACAATGTGGGGTTTTTTGTGCTATGTTTTACAATGCGGGTGTTTTTGTTCTATGTTTTACAATGCGGGTGTTTTTGTGCTCTGTTTCACAATGCGGGTGTTTTTGTGCTTTGTTTTATAATGCGGGTGTTTCTGTGCTATGTTTTACAATGCAGGTGTTTTCGTGCTATGTTTTACAATGCGGGTGTTTTTGTGCTATGTTTTACAATGCGGGTGTTTTTATGCGATTTCACAATGCGGGTGTTTTTATGCTGTTTCACAATGCGGGTGTTTCTGTGCCATGTTTTACAATGCAGGTGTTTTTGTACTATGTTTTAAAATGAGGGTGTTTTTGTGCTATGTTTTACAATGCGGGTGTTTTTTGCTATCTTTTACAATGTGGGTGTTTTTTTGCTATGTTTTACAATGCGGGTGTTATTGTGCTATCTTTTACAATGTGGGTGTTTTTGTGCTATGTTTTACAATGCTGGTGCTTTTATGCTATTTCACAATGCAGGTGTTTTTATGCTGTTTCACAATGCGGGTGTTATTGTGCTATCTTTTACAATGTGGGTGTTTTTGTGCTATGTTTTACAATGCTGGTGCTTTTATGCTATTTCACAATGCAGGTGTTTTTATGCTGTTTCACAATGCGGGTGTTTCTGTGCTATGTTTTACAGTTCAGGTGTATTTGTGCTATGTTTTACAATGCGGGTGTTTTTGTTCTATGTTTTACAATGCGGGTGTTTTTGTTCTATGTTTTACAATGCGGGTGTTTTTGTTCTATATTTTACAGTGTGGGTATTTTTATGCTGTTTTACAGTGCGGGTGTTTTTCTATGTTTTACAATGCGGGTGTTTTTTGCTATCTTTTACAATGTGGGTGTTTTTGTGCTATGTTTTACAATGCGAGTGTTTTTGTGCTATGTTTTACAATGCGGGTGTTTTTGTTCTATGTTTTACAATGCGGGTGTTTTTGTTCTATGTTTTAAATGCGGGTGTTTTTGTGCTGTTTCACAATGCGGGTGTTTTTGTGCTATGTTTTACAATGCGGGTGTTTCTGTGCTATGTTTTACAATGTGGGTGTTTTTACACTGGGTTTCACAATGCGGGTGTTTTTATGCTGTTTCACAATGCGGGTGTTTTTGTGCTATGTTTTACAATGCGGGGGTTTTTATGCTATGTTTTACAATGCGGGTGTTTTTATGCTGTTTTACAATGCGGGTGTTTTTATGCTGTTTCACAATGCGGGTGTTTCTGTGCTATGTTTTACAATTCAGGTGTTTTTGTGCTATGTTTTACAATGCGGGTGTATTTGTGCTATGTTTTACAATGCGGGTGTTTTTGTACTATGTTTTACAATGCGGGTGTTTCTGTGCTGTTTTACAATGTGGGTGTTTTTGTGCTATTTCACAATGCGGGTGTTTTTATGCTGTTTCACAATGCGGGTGTTTCTGTGCTATGTTTTATAATGCAGGTGTTTTTGTGCTATGTTTTACAATGCGGGTGTTTTTATGCTGTTTTACAATGCGGGTGTTTTTATGCTGTTTCACAATGCAGGTGTTTTTATGCTATTTCACAATGCAGGTGTTTTATGCTGTTTCACAATGCAGGTGTTTTTGGGCTATGTTTTACAATGCGGGTGTTTTTATGCTGTTTTACAATGCGAGTGTTTTTGTGCTATGTTTTACAATGTGGGTGTTTTTGTGCTATTTTTACAATGCGGGTGTTTTTGTGCTATGTTTTACAATGCGGGTACTTTTGTGCTATGTTTTACAATGCTGGTGTTTTTGTTCTATATTTTACAGTGCGGGTGTTTTTTGCTATCTTTTACAATGTGGGTGTTTTTGTGCTATGTTTTACAATGCGAGTGTTTTTGTGGTATGTTTTACAATGCGGGTGTTTTTCGCTATCTTTTACAATGTGGGTGTTTTTGTGCTATGTTTTACAATTCGAGTGTTTTTGTGCTATGTTTTACAATTCGAGTGTTTTTGTGCTATGTTTTACAATGCGGGTGTTTATGTTCTATGATTTACAATGCGGGTGTTTTTGTGCTCTGTTTTACAATGTGGGTGTTTTTGTTCTATGTTTTAAATGCGGGGGTTTTTGTGCTGTTTCACAATGCGGGTGTTTTTGTGCTATGTTTTACAATGCGGGTGTTTCTGTGCTATGTTTTACAATGCGAGTGTTTTTACACTGGGTTTCACAATGCGGGTGTTTTTATGCTGTTTCACAATGCGGGTGTTTTTGTGCTATGTTTTACAATGCGGGTGTTTTGATGCTATGTTTTACAATGCGGGTGTTTTTATGCTGTTTTACAATGCGGGTGTTTTTATGCTGTTTCACAATGCGGGTGTTTTTATGCTATTTCACAATGCAGGTGTTTTATGCTGTTTCACAATGCAGGTGTTTTTGTGCTATGTTTTACAATGCGGGTGTTTTTATGCTATTTCACAATGCGGTTGTTTTTATGCTGTTTCACAATGCGGGTGTTTTTATGCTGTTTCACAATACGGGTGTTTTTGTGCTATGTTTTACAATGCGGGGGTTTTTATGCTATGTTTTACAATGCGCGTGTTTTTATGCTGTTTTACAATGCAGGTGTTTTCATGCTGTTTCACAATGCAGGTGTTTTTATGCTGTTTCACAATGCGGGTGTTTTTATGCTATTTCACAATGCAGGTGTTTTATGCTGTTTCACAATGCAGGTGTTTTTGTGCTATGTTTTACAATGCGGGTGTTTTTATGCTATTTCACAATGCGGTTGTTTTTATGCTGTTTCACAATGCGGGTGTTTTTATGCTGTTTCACAATGCGGGTGTTTCTGTGCTATGTTTTACAATGCGGGTGTTTCTGTGCTATGTTTTACAATTCAGGTGTTTTTGTGCTATGTTTTACAATGCGGGTGTATTTGTGCTATGTTTTACAATGCGGGTGTTTTTGTACTATGTTTTACAATGCGGGTGTTTTTGTGCTGTTTTACAATGTGGGTGTTTTTGTGCTATTTCACAATGTGGGTGTTTTTATTCTGTTTCACAATGCGGGCGTTTCTGTGCTATGTTTTACAATGCAGGTGTTTTTGTGCTATGTTTTACAATGCGGGTGTTTTTATGCTGTTTCACAATGCGGGTGTTTTTATGCTATTTCACAATGCAGGTGTTTTTGTGCTATGTTTTACAATGCGGGTGTTTTTATGCTGTTTTACAATGCGAGTGTTTTTGTGCTATGTTTTACAATGTGGGTGTTTTTGTGCTATGTTTTACAATGCGGGTGTTTTTGTGCTATGTTTTACAATGCGGGTGTTTTTGCGCTATGTTTTACAATGCGAATGTTTTTGTGCTATGTTTTACAATGCGGGTGTTTTTGTGCTATGTTTTACAATGCGGGTGTTTTTACACTGGGTTTCACAATGCGGGTGTTTTTACACTGGGTTTCACAATGCGGGTGCTTTTATGCTGTTTCACAATGCGGGTGTTTTTGTGCTATGTTTTACAATGCGGGTGTTTTTGTGCTATGTTTTACAATGCGGGTGTTTTTGTGCTATGTTTTACAATGTGGGTGTTTTTGTGCTATGTTTTACAATGTGGGTGTTTTTGTGCTATGTTTTACAATGTGAGTGTTTTTACACTGGGTTTCACAATGCGGGTGTTTTTACACTGGGTTTCACAATGCGGGTGTTTTTATGCTGTTTCACAATGCGGGTGTTTTTGTGCTATGTTTTACAATGCGGGTGTTTTTGTGCTATGTTTTACAATGTAGGTGTTTTTGTGCTATGTTTTACAATGCGGGTGTTTTTGTGCTATGTTTTACAATGTAGGTGTTTTTGTGCTGTTTTACAATGCGGGTGTTTTTGTGCTATGTTTTACAATATGGGTGTTTTTACACTGGGTTTCACAATGCGGGTGTTTTTATGCTGTTTCACAATGCGGGTGTTTTTGTGCTATGTTTTACAATAAGGGTGTTTTACACTGGGTTTCACAATGCGGGTGTTTTTATGCTGTTTCACAATGCGGGTGTTTTGTGCTATGTTTTACAATGCGGGTGTTTTTATGGTATGTTTTACAATGCGGGTGTTTTATGCAGCTTTGCAATGCGGGTGTTTTTATGCTGTTTCACAATGCGGGTGTTTTTGCGCCGAGTTCCCGGTGTTTAGTGCAATTTTTACAAAAGAAATTTGACTCCTTCGAGGCTGACACTAAAACTTCATGAAAGAGTGTGGCCCAGGAAACAGGGTTTATTGTACATTCACATGACATGGGACGTCTCATCCAGAGAGCGACGCTGCACTCGTTCTCCATATGAGCTCGGCTACTTACATTCATTGACACCACAATGAGATTCACATGGTTTAATGCTGCTCGATATCTGTAGTGACACACGGGCACCGCACAGCATCCATTATGTGGTAATAGCTTCACACGGGTCCATCACAGTTAGTTGGGTAACGTGTCCAGTCCTAGGGACGCTGCATGCTGTTTTGCGCGCAGCCTCAAGTTTTCAATACTTGTTGTTTTGCTGTTGAGACTCGGCAAGGCCCCGGAGCCCGGCAGGATGGGAGAGGACCAGACTTGCTGGGCGTGGGACAAGGACTGGTAGTAAGACTGACAGTGCAGGGTGCTGAGTGGTGTCATGCCAACATTCATACCAAGGTAGGGCACGGCGGGGGGACTGGCCATGTCAAACGATGAGTAATGGACCAGGTTGTTGGTGGCCGCCATGTGCTGCCGAAACTGTTCTTGAAGGCGAAACAAACTGAGCGGAGAGGAGGAGTAGGAATGAGATGGTGGGAGGCAGGTGCTGGAGGTCGGTGCCATGGTGCTGCTGACCGGGGAATCTGCAACAAAAGGGGAAATGGTCAGCAGATAGCAGCAAGCACACTCTCACCATATAATACCGTATGCCGTGTACACGTCTGCAATCTCCAGATTACCATGACCATAGTCTCCAATATTTACCACAAGCCGTATATCCATCCATAATCTCACTCAGGAAAAGCATTGTGGGAGATGTCTCCGGGCCAGTATCTCCAAAGAGACCACGGTCCTTTACAAGCCAGAAGCTGCACTAATAATACCAGTCCTGCATTATCCCAGCAGGTCCAATGAGAAAAGTGCTGAAGGACCTTTGGAAACATCATAGTCATGTGACGAGAGGTCCTTTATCATTGAGTAAGGAGGAACTGCTGAAGAGAAAGCCTTGTGTCCTCTACACTTTGCTTGTGTGTGTAACTACAGGGTGTATAACATGCAGTGTGTGTGTGTATATCATGCAGTGTGTGTGTGTAACATGCAGTGTGTGTGTATAACATGCAGTGTGTGTGTGTAACATGCAGTGTGTGTGTTTATAACATGCAGTGTGTGTATATCATGCAGTGTGTGTGTAACATGCAGTGTGTGTGTGTATATCATGCAGTGTGTGTGTGTAACATGCAGTGTGTGTGTATAACATGCAGTGTGTGTGTGTAACATGCAGTGTGTGTGTTTATAACATGCAGTGTGTGTATATCATGCAGTGTGTGTGTAACATGCAGTGTGTGTGTGTAACATGCAGTGTGTGTGTATAACATGCAGTGTGTGTATATAACATGCAGTGTGTGTATAACATGCAGTGTGTGTGTATAACATGCAGTGTGTGTATAACATGCAGTGTGTGTGTATAACATGCAGTGTGTGTATAACATGCAGTGTGTGTATAACATGCAGTGTGTGTGTGTAACATGCAGTGTGTGTGTATAACATGCAGTGTGTGTGTGTGTAACATGCAGTGTGTGTGTAACATGCAGTGTGTGTGTGTGTGTAACATGCAGTGTGTGTGTGTATAACATGCAGTGTGTGTGTGTATAACATGCAGTGTGTGTGTGTATAACATGCAGCGTGTGTGTGTATAACATGCAGTGTGTGTGTGTATAACATGCAGTGTGTGTAACATGCAGTGTGTGTGTATAACATGCAGTGTGTGTGTGTATAACATGCAGTGTGTGTAACATGCAGTGTGTGTGTATAACATGCAGTGTGTGTAACATGCAGTGTGTGTGTGTGTAACATGCAGTGTGTGTGTGTATAACATGCAGTGTGTGTAACATGCAGTGTGTGTGTATAACATGCAGTGTGTGTGTGTGTATAACATGCAGTGTGTGTGTGTGTAACATGCAGTGTGTGTGTGTAACATGCAGTGTGTGTGTGTATAACATGCAGTGTGTGTGTAACATGCAGTGTGTGTGTATAACATGCAGTGTGTGTGTATAACATGCAGTGTGTGTGTGTAACATGCAGTGTGTGTGTATAACATGCAGTGTGTGTGTGTAACATGCAGTGTGTGTGTGTAACATGCAGTGTGTGTGTGTATAACATGCAGTGTGTGTGTGTAACATGCAGTGTGTGTGTGTATAACATGCAGTGTGTGTGTGTAACATGCAGTGTGTGTGTGTGTGTAACATGCAGTGTGTGTGTGTAACATGCAGTGTGTGTGTGTGTATAACATGCAGTGTGTGTATAACATGCAGTGTGTGTGTGTGTGTATAACATGCAGTGTGTGTATATAACATGCAGTGTGTGTGTGTGTAACATGCAGTGTGTGTATAACATGCAGTGTGTGTGTGTAACATGCAGTGTGTGTATAACATGCAGTGTGTGTATAACATGCAGTGTGTGTGTGTAACATGCAGTGTGTGTGTGTGTATAACATGCAGTGTGTGTATATAACATGCAGTGTGTGTGTGTGTATAACATGCAGTGTGTGTATATAACATGCAGTGTGTGTGTGTGTATAACATGCAGTGTGTGTATATAACATGCAGTGTGTGTGTGTGTGTATAACATGCAGTGTGTGTGTGTAACATGCAGTGTGTGTGTGTGTGTATAACATGCAGTGTGTGTGTGTGTATAACATGCAGTGTGTGTGTGTGTGTATAACATGCAGTGTGTGTATATAACATGCAGTGTGTGTGTGTGTATAACATGCAGTGTGTGTGTAACATGCAGTGTGTGTGTGTGTATAACATGCAGTGTGTGTGTGTAACATGCAGTGTGTGTGTGTAACATGCAGTGTGTGTGTGTGTGTATAACATGCAGTGTGTGTGTGTGTATAACATGCAGTGTGTGTAACATGCAGTGTGTGTGTGTGTATAACATGCAGTGTGTGTGTGTAACATGCAGTGTGTGTGTGTAACATGCAGTGTGTGTGTGTGTATAACATGCAGTGTGTGTGTAACATGCAGTGTGTGTGTGTGTATAACATGCAGTGTGTGTATATAACATGCAGTGTGTGTGTGTATAACATGCAGTGTGTGTGTGTAACATGCAGTGTGTGTGTGTATAACATGCAGTGTGTGTGTGTAACATGCAGTGTGTGTGTGTGTGTATAACATGCAGTGTGTGTATATAACATGCAGTGTGTGTGTGTATAACATGCAGTGTGTGTATATAACATGCAGTGTGTGTGTGTGTATAACATGCAGTGTGTGTGTGTAACATGCAGTGTGTGTGTGTGTATAACATGCAGTGTGTGTGTGTATAACATGCAGTGTGTGTGTGTGTATAACATGCAGTGTGTGTATATAACATGCAGTGTGTGTGTGTATAACATGCAGTGTGTGTGTGTAACATGCAGTGTGTGTGTGTGTATAACATGCAGTGTGTGTGTGTAACATGCAGTGTGTGTGTGTGTATAACATGCAGTGTGTGTATATAACATGCAGTGTGTGTGTGTGTATAACATGCAGTGTGTGTGTGTAACATGCAGTGTGTGTGTGTGTATAACATGCAGTGTGTGTGTGTATAACATGCAGTGTGTGTGTGTGTATAACATGCAGTGTGTGTATATAACATGCAGTGTGTGTGTGTGTATAACATGCAGTGTGTGTGTGTAACATGCAGTGTGTGTGTGTGTATAACATGCAGTGTGTGTGTGTGTAACATGCAGTGTGTGTGTAACATGCAGTGTGTGTGTGTGTATAACATGCAGTGTGTGCGTGTGTATAACATGCAGTGTGTGTGTGTAACATGCAGTGTGTGTGTGTGTGTATAACATGCAGTGTGTGTGTGTAACATGCAGTGTGTGTGTGTGTATAACATGCAGTGTGTGTGTGTAACATGCAGTGTGTGTGTGTAACATGCAGTGTGTGTGTGTGTGTATAACATGCAGTGTGTGTGTGTAACATGCAGTGTGTGTGTGTGTATAACATGCAGTGTGTGTATATAACATGCAGTGTGTGTGTGTATAACATGCAGTGTGTGTGTGTAACATGCAGTGTGTGTGTGTGTGTATAACATGCAGTGTGTGTGTATAACATGCAGTGTGTGTGTGTGTGTATAACATGCAGTGTGTGTGTATAACATGCAGTGTGTGTGTATAACATGCAGCATCTGACCAACCGCCTTTGAGAAAGCAAGTTTAAGTTTGGGGATCTTTCTTCTTCCTGGTAACAGGCTGTCCTAATCTATGGGTAAGATGGTCTCTCCTAATTAATATGTATTGGTTATGTATCACTAATATTGCGGGTCCTTCTGACCACTGTGTCACTCCTGTTGGAGATTCCAAACTTGCCCATTTGATGTACTGTCCAAATTACTTCTGTGAAGACCCGGGGTCTTCTGTAGGTGAAACACTACTCAGATAACACAGGGTGCCGGTAAAACAGCGTGGCAATACTTTACTGAATCACAAAGCGGAGAATAAACATATAGAACAGTCCCAGCAAATACCCAAGATGGTGCAAAATCACACAGTCTCACCCTTCCGCTCCGCCCGCCTGGGAACAGAACAGCTGTGACTTTGGAACTTCCAGGGCCAGCTACCTCAATCAGTGGCCCCCTGCTTTGGGTGGACACCCACAAAGAGGAGGTAGTGGTAAGCTTAGGAAGTGCATTGAGGTACGTGGCCAGGAGACCTGTGGGTCCCACCCTGGCTTCTCCGAACATATTCATGGAACCAGGTGACCGGATGGTGGCAGCCTGGCTTTCTCTGAGCATATCCATGGGTCCCAGGTGACCGGAAGGTCCCAACCTGGCTACCCCAAACATCTCCATGGGACCAGGTGACCTGTGGGTCCCAACCTGGTTTCCCCAAATGTATCCATGGGTTCTGTGATAGTCAATCGGTTAGATCTGTATCCCTCCATCCAGGGCCGTGGTCCCTCTATCTGGAGCCATCCGTCCTAGCAGTTGTCCTGAAGAGTTACTCTGCTTCCAAAATTCTCTCTTTGATGTGTTTTTGTAAATGTGTTTCTCATCATTCACAGGGGAAGGGGCAGGGGCTCATGTCTCATTGTTTGAGCATTTAATCAATTTGCATAGTTGGTATCCCAATGCTCTGCAGATCAACAAACTATCAAGACCAAAGTCAGCGCCGCCGTCTATCAGGACATTTTACAGCACTTCATGCTTCCCTCTGCCGACAAGCTTTATGGAGATGGAGATGTCATTCTCCAGCAGGACTTGGCCCCTGTCCACACGGCCAAAAGTACCAATACCTGGTTTACACACAACAGTATCACTGTGCTTGATTGTCCGCAAACTCGCCTGACCTTAACCCCATAGAGAATCTATTATAGAGAATCTATGGGGTATTGTCAAGAGGAAGATGAGACCCCAGAGCCAACAATGCAGACGAGCTGAAGGCTGCTATCACAGCCACCTGGGCTTCCATAACCCCTCAGCAGGGCCACAGGCTGATCCCTCCATGCCACAGGCTGATCACCTCTATGCCACAGGCTGATCCCTCCATGCCACAGGCTGATTCCTCCATGCCACAGGCTGATCCCTCCATGCCACAGGCTGATCCCTCCATGACACAGGCTGATCCCTCCATGCCACAGGCTGATCCCTCCATGCCACATTGCCGCATTGATGCAGTAATTGATGCACAAGGAGCCCGACCAAGTATTGAGGCATTTATTGAACAGACATTTCGGATTTTAAAATCATTTTTCAAGCTGTTGTTATAAAGTATTCTAATTTACTGAGATAATGACTTCTGTGTTTTCATTGGATGTAAGCCATAATCATCACCATTACCAGAAATAAACATGTGAAATAGATCCCTCTGTGTGTAATGACTCTATATAATAGATCCCTCTGCGTGTAATGACTATATAATAGATCCCTCTGTGTGTAATGACTCTATATAATAGATCCCTCTGGGTGTAATGACCCTATATAATAGATCCCTCTGCGTGTAATGACTCTATATAATAGATCCCTCTGTGTGTAATGACTCTATATAATAGATCCCTCTGTGTGTAATGACTCTATATAATAGATCCCTCTGTGTGTAATGACTCTATATAATAGATCCCTCTGTGTGTAATGACTCTATATAATAGATCCCTCTGTGTGTAATAACTCTATATAATAGATCCCTCTGTGTGTAATGACTCTATATAATAGATCCCTCTGTGTGTAATGACTCTATATAATAGATCCCTCTGTGTGTAGTGACTCTATATAATAGATCCCTCTGTGTGTAATGACTCTATAGAATAGATCGCTCTGTGTGTAATGACTCTATATAATAGATCCCTCTGTGTGTAATGACTCTATATAATAGATCCCTCTGTGTGTAATGACTCTATATAATAGATCCCTCTGTGTGTAATGACTCTATATAATAGATCGCTCTGTGTGTAATGACTCTACTGTATATAATAGATCCCTCTGCGTGTAATGACTCTATATAATAGATCCCTCTGTGTGGAATGACTATATAATAGATCCCTCTGCGTGTAATGACTCTATATAATAGATCCCTCTGTGTGTAATGACTCTATATAATAGATCCCTCTGTGTGTAATGACTCTATAGAATAGATCCCTCTGTGTGTAATGACTCTATATAATAGATCCCTCTGTGTGTAATGACTCTATAGAATAGATCGCTCTGTGTGTAATGACTCTATATAATAGATCCCTCTGTGTGTAATGACTCTATATAATAGATCCCTATGTGTGTAATGACTCTATATAATAGATCCCTCTGTGTGTAATGACTCTACTGTATATAATAGATCGCTCTGTGTGTAATGACTCTATATAATAGATCACTCTGTGTGTAATGACTCTATATAACAGACCCCTGTGTGTAATGACTCTATATAATAGATCCCTCTGTGTGTAATGACTCTATATAATAGATCCCTCTGCGTGTAATGACTCTATATAATAGATCCCTCTGCGTGTAATGACTCTATATAATAGATCCCTCTGTGTGTAATGACTCTATATAATAGATCGCTCTGTGTGTAATGACTCTATATAATAGATCCCTCTGTGTGTAATGGCTCTATATAATAGATCCCTCTGTGTGTAATGACTCTATATAATAGATCACTCTGTGTGTAATGACTCTATATAATAGATCCCTCTGTGTGTAATGACTCTACTGTATATAATAGATCGCTCTGTGTGTAATGACTATATAATAGATCCCTCTGTGTGTAATGACTCTATATAACAGATCCCTGTGTGTAATGACTCTATATAATAGATCCCTCTGTGTGTAATGACTCTATATAATAGATCCCTCTGTGTGTAATGACTCTATATAATAGATCCCTCTGTGTGTAATGACTCTACTGTATATAATAGATCGCTCTGTGTGTAATGACTCTATATAATAGATCCCTCTGTGTGTAATGACTCTATATAACAGATCCCTGTGTGTAATGACTCTATATAATAGATCCCTCTGTGTGTAATGACTCTATATAATAGATCCCTCTGTGTGTAATGACTCTATATAATAGATCCCTCTGCGTGTAATGACTCTATATAATTGATCCCTCTGTGTGTAATGACTCTATATAATAGATCGCTCTGTGTGTAATGACTCTATATAATAGATCCCTCTGTGTGTAATGGCTCTATGTAATAGATCCCTCTGTGTGTAATGACTCTATATAATAGATCACTCTGTGTGTAATGACTCTATATAATAGATCGCTCTGTGTGTAATGACTCTATATAATAGATCCCTCTGTGTGTAATGACTCTATATAATAGATTGCTCTGTGTGTAATGACTCTATATAATAGATCCCTCTGTGTGTAATGACTCTATATAATAGATCCCTCTGTGTGTAATGACTCTATATAATAGATCGCTCTGTGTGTAATGACTCTATATAATAGATCCCTGTGTGTAATGACTCTATATAATAGATCCCTGTGTGTAATGACTCTACTGTATATAATAGATCGCTCTGTGTGTAATGACTCTATATAATAGATCCCTCTGTGTGTAATGACTCTATATAACAGATCCCTGTGTGTAATGACTCTATATAATAGATCCCTCTGTGTAATGACTCTATATAATAGATCGCTCTGTGTGTAATAACTCTATATAATAGATCCCTCTGTGTGTAATGACTCTATATAATAGATCCCTCTGTGTGTAATGACTCTATATAATAGATCCCTCTGTGTGTAATGACTCTATATAATAGATTGCTCTGTGTGTAATGACTCTATATAATAGATCCCTCTGTGTGTAATGACTCTATATAATAGATCGCTCTGTGTGTAATGACTCTATATAATACATCCCTCTGTGTGTAATGGCTCTATATAATAGATCCCTCTGTGTGTAATGACTCTATATAATAGATCACTCTGTGTGTAATGACTCTATATAATAGATCGCTCTGTGTGTAATGACTCTATATAATAGATCCCTCTGTGTGTAATGACTCTATATAATAGATTGCTCTGTGTGTAATGACTCTATATAATAGATCCCTCTGTGTGTAATGACTCTATATCATAGATCGCTCTGTGTGTAATGACTCTATATAATAGATCCTTCTGTGTGTAATGACTCTATATAATAGATCCCTCTGTGTGTAATGACTCTATATAATAGATCCCTCTGTGTGTAATGACTCTATATAATAGATCCCTCTGTGTGTAATGACTCTATATAATAGATCCCTCTGTGTGTAATGACTCTATATAATAGATTCCTTTGTGTGTAATGACTCTATATAATAGATCCCTCTGTGTGTAATGACTCTATATAATAGATCGCTCTGTGTGTAATGACTCTATATAATAGATCCCTGTGTGTAATGACTCTATATAATAGATCCCTGTGTGTAATGACTCTACTGTATATAATAGATCGCTCTGTGTGTAATGACTCTATATAATAGATCCCTCTGTGTGTAATGACTCTATATAACAGATCCCTGTGTGTAATGACTCTATATAATAGATCCCTCTGTGTAATGACTCTATATAATAGATCGCTCTGTGTGTAATAACTCTATATAATAGATCCCTCTGTGTGTAATGACTCTATATAATAGATCCCTCTGTGTGTAATGACTCTATATAATAGATCCCTCTGTGTGTAATGACTCTATATAATAGATTGCTCTGTGTGTAATGACTCTATATAATAGATCCCTCTGTGTGTAATGACTCTATATAATAGATCCTTCTGTGTGTAATGACTCTATATAATAGATCCCTCTGCGTGTAATGACTCTATATAATAGATCCCTCTGTGTGTAATGACTCTATATAATAGATCCCTCTGTGTGTAATGACTATATAATAGACCCTTCTGTGTGTAATGACAATATATTAGATCCCTCTGTGTGTAATGACTCTATATAATAGATCCCTCTATGTGTAATGACTCTATATAATAGATCACTCTGCGTGTAATGACTCTATATAATAGATCCCTCTGTGTGTAATGACTCTATATAATAGATCCCGCTGTGTGTAATGACTCTATATAATAGATCCCTCGGTGTGTAATGACTCTATATAATAGATCCCTCTGTGTGTAATGACTCTATATTATAGATCCCTCTGTGTGTAATTACTCTATATAATAGATCACTCTGTGTGTAATGACTCTATAGAATAGATCCCTCTGTGTGTAATGACTCTATATAATAGATCACTCTGTGTGTAATGACTCTATATAATAGATCCCTCTGTGTGTAATGACTCTATATAATAGATCCCTCTGTGTGTAATGACTCTATATAATAGATCCCTCTGTGGGTAATGACTCTATATAATAGATCCCTCTGTGTGTAATGACTCTATATAATAGATCCCTCTGCGTGTAATGACTCTATATAATAGATCCCTCTGTGTGTAATGACTCTATATAATAGATCCCTCTGTGGGTAATGACTCTATATAATAGATCCCACTGTGTGTAATGACTCTATATAATAGATCGCTCTGTGTGTAATGACTCTATATAATAGATCCCTCTGTGTGTAATGACTCTATATAATAGATCGCTCTGTGTGTAATGACTCTATATAATAGATTCCTCTGTGTGTAAAGACGTTATATAATAGATCCCTCTGTCTGTAATGACTCTATATAATAGATCCCTCTGTGTGTAATGACTCTATATAATAGATCCTTCTGTGTGTAATGACTCTATATAATAGATCCCTCTGTGTGTAATGACTCTATATAATAGATCCCTCTGTGTGTAATGACTCTATATAATAGATCGCTCTGTGTGTAATGACTCTATATAATAGATCCCTCTGCGTGTAATGACTCTATATAATAGATCCCTCTGTGTGTAATGACTCTATATAATAGATCCCTCTGTGTGTAATGACTCTATATAATAGATCGCTCTGCGTGTAATAACTCTATATAATAGATCGCTCTGTGTGTAATGACTCTATATAATAGATTCCTCTGTGTGTAATGACTCTATATAATAGATCCCTCTGCGTGTAATGACTCTATATAATAGATCCCTCTGTGTGTAATGACTCTATATAATAGATCCCTCTGTGTGTAATGACTCTATATAATAGATCCCTCTGTGTGTAATGACTCTATATAATAGATCCCTCTGTGTGTAATGACTCTATATAATACATCCCTCTGTGTGTAATGACTCTATATAATAGATCGCTGTGTGTAATGACTCTATATAATAGATCGCTCTGTGTGTAATGACTCTATATAATAGATCCCTCTGCGTGTAATGACTCTATATAATAGATCCCTCTGTGTGTAATGACTCTATATAATAGATCCCTCTGCGTGTAATGACTCTATATAATAGATCGCTCTGCGTGTAATGACTCTATATAATAGATCCCTCTGTGTAATGACTCTATATAATAGATCCCTCTGTGTGTAATGACTCTATATAATAGATCCCTCTGTGTGTAATGACTCTATAGAATAGATCCCTCTGTGTGTAATGACTCTATATAATAGATCCCTCTGTGTGTAATGACTCTATAGAATAGATCGCTCTGTGTGTAATGACTCTATATAATAGATCCCTCTGTGTGTAATGACTCTATATAATAGATCCCTATGTGTGTAATGACTCTATATAATAGATCCCTCTGTGTGTAATGACTCTACTGTATATAATAGATCGCTCTGTGTGTAATGACTCTATATAATAGATCACTCTGTGTGTAATGACTCTATATAACAGACCCCTGTGTGTAATGACTCTATATAATAGATCCCTCTGTGTGTAATGACTCTATATAATAGATCCCTCTGCGTGTAATGACTCTATATAATAGATCCCTCTGCGTGTAATGACTCTATATAATAGATCCCTCTGTGTGTAATGACTCTATATAATAGATCGCTCTGTGTGTAATGACTCTATATAATAGATCCCTCTGTGTGTAATGGCTCTATATAATAGATCCCTCTGTGTGTAATGACTCTATATAATAGATCACTCTGTGTGTAATGACTCTATATAATAGATCCCTCTGTGTGTAATGACTCTACTGTATATAATAGATCGCTCTGTGTGTAATGACTATATAATAGATCCCTCTGTGTGTAATGACTCTATATAACAGATCCCTGTGTGTAATGACTCTATATAATAGATCCCTCTGTGTGTAATGACTCTATATAATAGATCCCTCTGTGTGTAATGACTCTATATAATAGATCCCTCTGTGTGTAATGACTCTACTGTATATAATAGATCGCTCTGTGTGTAATGACTCTATATAATAGATCCCTCTGTGTGTAATGACTCTATATAACAGATCCCTGTGTGTAATGACTCTATATAATAGATCCCTCTGTGTGTAATGACTCTATATAATAGATCCCTCTGTGTGTAATGACTCTATATAATAGATCCCTCTGCGTGTAATGACTCTATATAATTGATCCCTCTGTGTGTAATGACTCTATATAATAGATCGCTCTGTGTGTAATGACTCTATATAATAGATCCCTCTGTGTGTAATGGCTCTATATAATAGATCCCTCTGTGTGTAATGACTCTATATAATAGATCACTCTGTGTGTAATGACTCTATATAATAGATCGCTCTGTGTGTAATGACTCTATATAATAGATCCCTCTGTGTGTAATGACTCTATATAATAGATTGCTCTGTGTGTAATGACTCTATATAATAGATCCCTCTGTGTGTAATGACTCTATATAATAGATCCCTCTGTGTGTAATGACTCTATATAATAGATCGCTCTGTGTGTAATGACTCTATATAATAGATCCCTGTGTGTAATGACTCTATATAATAGATCCCTGTGTGTAATGACTCTACTGTATATAATAGATCGCTCTGTGTGTAATGACTCTATATAATAGATCCCTCTGTGTGTAATGACTCTATATAACAGATCCCTGTGTGTAATGACTCTATATAATAGATCCCTCTGTGTAATGACTCTATATAATAGATCGCTCTGTGTGTAATAACTCTATATAATAGATCCCTCTGTGTGTAATGACTCTATATAATAGATCCCTCTGTGTGTAATGACTCTATATAATAGATCCCTCTGTGTGTAATGACTCTATATAATAGATCCCTCTGTGTGTAATGACTCTATATAATAGATCGCTCTGTGTGTAATGACTCTATATAATACATCCCTCTGTGTGTAATGGCTCTATATAATAGATCCCTCTGTGTGTAATGACTCTATATAATAGATCACTCTGTGTGTAATGACTCTATATAATAGATCGCTCTGTGTGTAATGACTCTATATAATAGATCCCTCTGTGTGTAATGACTCTATATAATAGATTGCTCTGTGTGTAATGACTCTATATAATAGATCCCTCTGTGTGTAATGACTCTATATCATAGATCGCTCTGTGTGTAATGACTCTATATAATAGATCCTTCTGTGTGTAATGACTCTATATAATAGATCCCTCTGTGTGTAATGACTCTATATAATAGATCCCTCTGTGTGTAATGACTCTATATAATAGATCCCTCTGTGTGTAATGACTCTATATAATAGATCCCTCTGTGTGTAATGACTCTATATAATAGATTCCTTTGTGTGTAATGACTCTATATAATAGATCCCTCTGTGTGTAATGACTCTATATAATAGATCGCTCTGTGTGTAATGACTCTATATAATAGATCCCTGTGTGTAATGACTCTATATAATAGATCCCTGTGTGTAATGACTCTACTGTATATAATAGATCGCTCTGTGTGTAATGACTCTATATAATAGATCCCTCTGTGTGTAATGACTCTATATAACAGATCCCTGTGTGTAATGACTCTATATAATAGATCCCTCTGTGTAATGACTCTATATAATAGATCGCTCTGTGTGTAATAACTCTATATAATAGATCCCTCTGTGTGTAATGACTCTATATAATAGATCCCTCTGTGTGTAATGACTCTATATAATAGATCCCTCTGTGTGTAATGACTCTATATAATAGATTGCTCTGTGTGTAATGACTCTATATAATAGATCCCTCTGTGTGTAATGACTCTATATAATAGATCCTTCTGTGTGTAATGACTCTATATAATAGATCCCTCTGCGTGTAATGACTCTATATAATAGATCCCTCTGTGTGTAATGACTCTATATAATAGATCCCTCTGTGTGTAATGACTATATAATAGACCCTTCTGTGTGTAATGACAATATATTAGATCCCTCTGTGTGTAATGACTCTATATAATAGATCCCTCTATGTGTAATGACTCTATATAATAGATCACTCTGCGTGTAATGACTCTATATAATAGATCCCTCTGTGTGTAATGACTCTATATAATAGATCCCGCTGTGTGTAATGACTCTATATAATAGATCCCTCGGTGTGTAATGACTCTATATAATAGATCCCTCTGTGTGTAATGACTCTATATTATAGATCCCTCTGTGTGTAATGACTCTATATAATAGATCACTCTGTGTGTAATGACTCTATAGAATAGATCCCTCTGTGTGTAATGACTCTATATAATAGATCACTCTGTGTGTAATGACTCTATATAATAGATCCCTCTGTGTGTAATGACTCTATATAATAGATCCCTCTGTGTGTAATGACTCTATATAATAGATCCCTCTGTGGGTAATGACTCTATATAATAGATCCCTCTGTGTGTAATGACTCTATATAATAGATCCCTCTGCGTGTAATGACTCTATATAATAGATCCCTCTGTGTGTAATGACTCTATATAATAGATCCCTCTGTGGGTAATGACTCTATATAATAGATCCCGCTGTGTGTAATGACTCTATATAATAGATCGCTCTGTGTGTAATGACTCTATATAATAGATCCCTCTGTGTGTAATGACTCTATATAATAGATCGCTCTGTGTGTAATGACTCTATATAATAGATTCCTCTGTGTGTAAAGACGTTATATAATAGATCCCTCTGTCTGTAATGACTCTATATAATAGATCCCTCTGTGTGTAATGACTCTATATAATAGATCCTTCTGTGTGTAATGACTCTATATAATAGATCCCTCTGTGTGTAATGACTCTATATAATAGATCCCTCTGTGTGTAATGACTCTATATAATAGATCGCTCTGTGTGTAATGACTCTATATAATAGATCCCTCTGCGTGTAATGACTCTATATAATAGATCCCTCTGTGTGTAATGACTCTATATAATAGATCCCTCTGTGTGTAATGACTCTATATAATAGATCGCTCTGCGTGTAATAACTCTATATAATAGATCGCTCTGTGTGTAATGACTCTATATAATAGATTCCTCTGTGTGTAATGACTCTATATAATAGATCCCTCTGCGTGTAATGACTCTATATAATAGATCCCTCTGTGTGTAATGACTCTATATAATAGATCCCTCTGTGTGTAATGACTCTATATAATAGATCCCTCTGTGTGTAATGACTCTATATAATAGATCCCTCTGTGTGTAATGACTCTATATAATACATCCCTCTGTGTGTAATGACTCTATATAATAGATCGCTGTGTGTAATGACTCTATATAATAGATCGCTCTGTGTGTAATGACTCTATATAATAGATCCCTCTGCGTGTAATGACTCTATATAATAGATCCCTCTGTGTGTAATGACTCTATATAATAGATCCCTCTGCGTGTAATGACTCTATATAATAGATCGCTCTGCGTGTAATGACTCTATATAATAGATCCCTCTGTGTAATGACTCTATATAATAGATCCCTCTGTGTGTAATGACTATATAATAGATCCCTCTGTGTGTAATGACTCTGTAGAATAGATCACTCTGTATGTAATGACTCTATATAATAGATCCCCCTGTGTGTAATGACTCTATATAATAGATCGCTCTGCGTGTAATGACTCTATATAATAGATCACTGTATGTAATGACTCTATATAATAGATCCCTCTGTGTGTAGTGACTATATAATAGATCCCTCTGTGTGTAATGACTCTATATAATAGATCCCTCTGTGTGTAATGACTCTATATAATAGATCCCTCTGTGTGTAATGACTATATAATAGACCCTTCTGTGTGTAATGACAATATATTAGATCCCTCTGTGTGTAATGACTCTATATAATAGATCCCTCTATGTGTAATGACTCTATATAATAGATCACTCTGCGTGTAATGACTCTATATAATAGATCCCTCTGTGTGTAATGACTCTATATAATAGATCCCGCTGTGTGTAATGACTCTATATAATAGATCCCTCGGTGTGTAATGACTATATAATAGATCCCTCTGTGTGTAATGACTCTATATTATAGATCCCTCTGTGTGTAATGACTCTATATAATAGATCACTCTGTGTGTAATGACTCTATAGAATAGATCCCTCTGTGTGTAATGACTCTATATAATAGATCACTCTGTGTGTAATGACTCTATATAATAGATCCCTCTGTGTGTAATGACTCTATATAATAGATCCCTCTGTGTGTAATGACTCTATATAATAGATCCCTCTGTGGGTAATGACTCTATATAATAGATCCCTCTGTGTGTAATGACTCTATATAATAGATCCCTCTGCGTGTAATGACTCTATATAATAGATCCCTCTGTGTGTAATGACTCTATATAATAGATCCCTCTGTGGGTAATGACTCTATATAATAGATCCCTCTGTGGGTAATGACTCTATATAATAGATCGCTCTGTGTGTAATGACTCTATATAATAGATCCCTCTGTGTGTAATGACTCTATATAATAGATCGCTCTGTGTGTAATGACTCTATATAATAGATTCCTCTGTGTGTAAAGACGTTATATAATAGATCCCTCTGTCTGTAATGACTCTATATAATAGATCCCTCTGTGTGTAATGACTCTATATAATAGATCCTTCTGTGTGTAATGACTCTATATAATAGATCCCTCTGTGTGTAATGACTCTATATAATAGATCCCTCTGTGTGTAATGACTCTATATAATAGATCGCTCTGTGTGTAATGACTCTATATAATAGATCCCTCTGCGTGTAATGACTCTATATAATAGATCCCTCTGTGTGTAATGACTCTATATAATAGATCCCTCTGTGTGTAATGACTATATAATAGATCGCTCTGCGTGTAATAACTCTATATAATAGATCGCTCTGTGTGTAATGACTCTATATAATAGATTCCTCTGTGTGTAATGACTCTATATAATAGATCCCTCTGCGTGTAATGACTCTATATAATAGATCACTCTGTGTGTAATGACTCTATATAATTGATCCCTATGTGTGTAATGACTCTATATAATAGATCGCTCTGCGTGTAATAACTCTATATAATAGATCGCTCTGTGTGTAATGACTCTATATAATAGATTCCTCTGTGTGTAATGACTCTATATAATATAGGAGTTTCACTCTTTGTATTGAAAAACTGAAATAAATTAACTTTTTGATGATATTCTAATTTTGTGAGATGCATCTGTATATAATGTATTGGGGTAATTGTTTTTGTCTAATGTGTGTAACATGCAGTAGGGGAATGATATGCAGTGGGTGTTACATGAGATGTGTGTGACATGTAGTGTGTGTAACATACAGTTTGTGTGTGACATGTAATGTATGTGACCTGCAGAGTGTTTGTGACATGCAGTGTGTGTGTGTGTAACTGTAAGGATGGTGGACTGTGCTGTCACGTTCCTGCCCCTGAAGACACTAATCGCGTTATGTGTATTGTATTTTAATGTACAGTGTGTAGCAGTGTTATAAGTAATGTACAGTGTAGGAAGTGATAATGTAAGATATTATAGTGTAGGACATAGTAGAGGAATAGACAGTAGACTGTAGCGTAGGTAATAACATTAGGGTAAGATAAAGTTATAAAGTTAATATTTGGGACTAGCCCATAGTGGGAGGGGCTTAGTTTTAGGGCAAGTGACTGCTTCCTGCAGAGAGTTAGTTGTAGTGATGGGCAGTCTGGCTCTTTTTGGTGATCTGGCTCTTCTGGATCCTAAATGGATCCCTATTAAATATAAGATGACGTAGATGCCGCTGAAACTCCGCCCACCCATGGCTGAAACCCTGCCCACTCTCAATTAGCCAATTACATTGAAGAGTGGGCGGAGTTTGGTTCAGGCGGGTGGAGGTACGACCGCTGAACACTGCAATTTTATGCCCAGTGAGAGCCATCCAGAAAAGTTAGTGGCTCTCACTGGGTGCCAGCTCCCATCATTCACAGCAGGGAGCCGGCTCTTTGTGTCGGATTGTTCGCGACCTAGTTAGTTGGAGATGGATTTCGGTATGTGAGGTGAGCAGTGCTGCTGTGGGGTGATCTATAGTAAGAGGAGACTTAAAGACAGGGACAGTATGGTCCTAGAGAAGAGGTGACTGATTGTTCACAGTGACCTTCTGGAGGAGGCATCCATGGATAGTACACCAAGTCACAAACCCCCGAGATTGCAACACCGAGGGTAACGGGACTCTACAGGACTGAGTTTGTGGCACTAGAGTGGGTCCCGAGCGATAGATCCAGAGTGCCAGTAGTGCAAGAAATAGGACGCGGAGCCTTTGAACGAGTATACTTTCTGATCAGGACTGTGACGTTCAGGCTGGGTTGTGGCAACGTAGGATGAAACAGTGTGTCTACAGAGCCCTGGAGCAGAACTACAGCGGAAGGATACGGTGTGAGGGAGAATGCTCTATGCCGTACAAGAAACGACCATAAGACTTTGTGTCCACCATCCCTTGTATATACAGTTAAAACCAGAAGTTTCCATCCACTATATAAAAAGACACATCTGCAGGTTTTTCTCAATATCTGACGTGAAATCGGAATAAACCTTTCCCGGTTTAGGTCAATTAGGATTATACCATAATTTTTAATATTTGCCAAATGCCAGAATAATGAGACAGATAGAATGTTTTAAGGCTGCAGAGTTGTTGAAAGCCGTAACAGAGCAGGCAGATCTGTGGCTCTCACCACTGAACCTACAGACAGGCACGGTCATATGTGACAATGGCCGGAACCTGGTGGCAGCTCTGAAGCTTGGCAACCTCGCACACATACCATGCCTGGCTCATGTGCTCAACTGAGTGGTTCAGCGGTTTCTCAAAACCTGCCCAGATCTGCCTGAGCTGCTTGTGAACGTAAGCTACGTGTGTGCTACAGCTTCCGTCGCCTTGACAGTGCTTCAGCAGCGTTTGCAGCTTCCAGCTCACTGACTGGTGTGCGATTTCACCACGCTTTGGAACTTAACGTTGCATATGTAGGGAAGAATTTGTGACCACCAAGATGGTGAGAGGCGGTGACCCCATAATTAGCGTTACCATCCCGCTTCTCTGTTTACTGAAGCACTCGCTGCTCACAATTAAAGAGGAGGCATTGCAGGTGGAGCATGATGAGATGGAGCAAGAAACTATACATCGTGATGCTACACAGCCCAGCCTCATCTCATCTGAATGCAGATTGGGTGATAATGAGGAGGAAGAGCAGGAGGAGGAACAGGAGCTGGTTTCCTGCGCTACAGACAGTACTACCCACACCACATTCATACCGCATGTTCAGCGTGGATAGCCTGAAAAGGGGGAGGATGAGGAGAAGGACCAGGGGGAGGAGGAAAACATGGACAGTTGTCCTCTTGGTGGGGACAGGGAAGTTTTGGCTGTTGGCAGTCTGGCACCCATGGCTGACTTTATGTTCCACTGCCTTTCCAGTGACCCTCGCGTTGTACGCATTTTGGGCAACAGTAATTACTGGTTGGTCACAATTCTAGACCCGCTCTACAAGGAGAACTTTGGATCTCTCCTTCCCGTGATGGATAGGTCTAATAAAATGTTGCAGTACCAGAAGGTCCTTATTGAAGAATTATTAGAAAAATTCCCAGCTGACAACACTGGCGGCAGAGGTCACAATTCCTTGGACAACCAAGGAGTACAGGGGAGGGAAACACAAACCAGATGCAGCAGAGGCAGCAGAACGCTGTCAAAGGTCTGGGACAGTTTTCTCAGACCCTCCCAGTACCCAGGCCCTGATGCATGGAGTACTCTAACAAGGAGGGAAAAGTTTGGGAGATGCTGAGGGAGTACCTTGCTGACTGTACCAGTGTCCTCCGTAATTCCTCTGTCCCTTACAACTATTGGGTATCCAAGCTGGACACGTGGCATGAACTGTCTCTCTACGTCTTGGAGGTCCTGGCCTGCCCTGCTACTAGCGTTTTGAGTGTGTTTTTAGTGCCGCTGAGGGTATCATAACTGATAGGCGCATCCGCCTGTCAATTGAAAATGCTGACAGGCTGAGTCTTATCAAAATGAACAAAGGCTGGATTGGGCCAGACTTCTCAACACCACCGGATGATAGCAGCGGAACATAAACTCAAATCCAGTGTTTTTTATTTTGGAGGGTCTATTCCCATGCACCCCTTCACACCCAGACATGGGTATACATTTCAGGATTTAATCTATTTTATGTCGTCCTCCTCCTTATCCTTCTCATCCTCCACCAACATATCACCAGGGTGACCATCATGCAATGCCCACATCATTTTTTTTAAGGGTGTTTATGATGCCCGTAGAATCTATTTTAAGAGGCCTACCTTTAACCTTCTATATAATATACATGTATACCCCCCAGGGGTAAATGTTTTTCAGCCAATGTACCTCCTGCATGGGCATTACCAGTCTAGGAGACCCACTGCTTAATAATGGAAAATAAGTTTTTTACTTACCCTCTACTATGTCTCTTCAAATTGGTATTGGAGTGCATCCTAATTTTTGGCAGCCCTTGAACTTACTGCATACGCAACAACACTACAGGAGACCCACTCCTTAATAATGGAAAATATTGTATACCCACAAGCATTGTGAAATGAAATATTTTAGAAACGTGCGCTTTTTCTTTTTTTTCTTTTTCATTTAACCAGACTGAGCCACAGTAACGCGTGGCTAGGTGCAGCTAGTGGAAAATACATTTTTGACTGAGACCCTCCACTATGTCTCTTCAAATTGGTATTGGAACGCATCCTAATTTTGGGCAGCCCTTGAACTTGCTGCATACGCAATAACAGTATAGGAGACCCACTCCTAAATAATGGGAAGGCCAATTCAAATTTATTCTATATTCTACAATATTAACTCTTATCTGAAATTTGTGTACATGTAAGCAATCCAGACAGGGATTATTGCCTTATATTCTTGCTGCTGCAAGCAAAAAAAAATTCTATTCTCTATTGATACCGCTGTTAGTTGCTTTTAGAATAGGGACCGGTGCTAGGTATCATCAGCTGGAAATTAGTGTTCATATTCTGGTCACATACATATCTTCTACAGTGCAAAACGTGATAGAATTTTTCCATGCAGTCGTTGACCGATTCATCATTTTTAACAGTGATCTGGAAGTAGAAATTCATTAAAGCCGGCAGGGTTGCTTGCGTTCCTTCACAGTTTGGTGGTGCAGCTTACCAAAAAAACCTCTTCGGAGCCGGTTAAATTCTATTTTTTATGGTACTATATTACCTCTCTTATCTGAGATTTGTGTATGGGTGACTTATAGCAGTTGTATAGTTTTTTTAGTGTTTTACAGGCATCTAGTCAGGGATTATTGTATTATACTCCATGCTGAAAAAAAAAATTCTATTCCAGATTGATCCAGATTGATACCTCTGTTAGCTGCTTTTAGAACAGGGACAAGTGCTGGGTATCATCATCTGGAAATGAGTGTTCATATTCTGGTCACATACATATCTTCCACAGTGCATAACTTGATTGATGTTTTCCATGCACTCATTGACTGATTCATAATTTTTACGGTGATCTGTACTCAGAAATTAATAAAGGTTGACTGAAATGTATCATAGTTTCCAGAAATTCATCGAAGTTGGCAGAAATTTTTCAAATTTGACAGAAATTAATCAAACTTAAAAAAATGTCCTGATTTAATGTGTCCATTCACAGTTTCTTTGTAGCTTCTGTATGTAAGAGGTAGTATTGGGAGACTTGACACTACTGAAGATGGAATTACCACTTCAGAACTCTCCAGTGCTTTGTTTCCATCCATTTCTGGGTGTTTCTTGAATTATGTTTGGGGTCATTGTCCTGCTGAAAGACCCATGTGCTAGGATGCAAAGCCAGCTTTATGACACAGGGCACTACATTGCGAACCAAAATCCTTTAGGAATCATCACAATTCATAATGTCTTTCACACATTCAAGACACCCTGTGCCAGAGTCAGCAAAACAACCTTCTATAAATTGTCGGGGCCGCCTGCTGAACATTCAAATTTCAAACTTTACAGAATATATATGAAAAAAACTATTTGACCACCTCAGAAGGATACGTTATATTGCAGTAATAATATACGGCTATGCAAAGCATAGCCAACTGATGGCCCTCTAACAATAGTGAGGGCTGACTGCTGGCCCTTTAACAATAGTAAGGGCTACCTGATGGCCCTGTAAAAATAGGCTTTGTGACTTTCAGAGTCCCTCCTTCATTAATGAAACAGGATGTGTCTGATCATGTCTCACACATCACATGGCCAGATAAGGTAGTAAAATGTTAAAATTACATCCACTGGTGAATGTATTTTTCACCGTTGAAAGCAATGCAAAAATGCATCAAAAACGCTACGTGTGAACATAGGCCGAGATGTGGAGGAGTATTTTTGTTTTTGGTTATTCATTTTGCCTTATATAAAAGTCATTACTCTGGAAAGGATGTTCCTTAACATTTTTTCCAGGAAAATCCATTTTAGCTTTGTTTTTGTAGGTTTTATTGTCAGTCTGTAAAATTGACAATACCTCTGACAACATTGTTCACAGCAGTGACCTGGGAGTCAGAAATGCTTCCAGGGGTCTTCCCCAAGCTGTTCCTAATGTCACGACAATTACGCAATTGACCGACGGTTAATGGAGGAGGCCGCACCTGGTTCCACAACTAGGCCAATTATTGGGGATCTCACAGTGCGCATATGGTATATATACAACTGATTCCAACGCATGGAATACATATACAGTGGGGAAAATAAGTATTTGATACACTGCCGATTTCACACGTTTTCCTACCTACAAAGAATGGAGAGATCTGTAATTTTTACCGTAGGTCACTTCACTTGTGATAGACAGAATCTAAAAATAAAAAACAAAAAAATCACATTATATGATTTTTACATAATTAATTTGCATTTGTATTGCCTGAAATAAGTATATAATTACTGACCAACCAGCAAGAATTCTGCCTCTCAGAGACCTGTTAGTTTTTCTTTAAGAAGCTCTTCTACTTAACCCAGCAGGAAGTACAGCGGCGTCTAAAAATCACTAAAGGTGACAAATCCCCGGGCCCGGATGGGATACACCCGCGAGTACTGCAGGAATTAAGTAACGTCATAGATAGACCATTATTTTTAATCTTTAAAGATTCCATAATAACAGGGTCTGTACCCCAGGACTGGCGTATAGCAATAATATATAGCAAGACAATAAGAGGAAACTACCGAACCTAAGGTCCAAAAATCAAAGAACACATGTAATAGAATACGTAAAAAACCTTTATTACATGATTGGTTAAGTGGCACTACAAGCAAAAGAGTGCTCGCACTACAACATGATTACAAAATAGAGAAAAAGTATAAAAAAATTCTTCACCAAAGGACCATGTAAAACATAGATGTATGTACCCGAGGATAAAACAAGAATAAAACATACACAATTGCACAAACTGCATGACAAGATGCCAATGAGATGTCGCAGAGTAATATGTATCAGAACTTACATGTAGTAATATCAAAGCGACAGAGGTGGGACTTATTGCTCACAAAACAATATGCACAGTTCAAATGGTATAAAACAAATAAATACATGCAATGGTGTAAGATGAATAAATGTATTCACAGCCGTGAATACACTTGCAATATGTCCATTAGGCAGCAGCTTGGTGAGAAGACAACAACTGTTGGTGCAATTATTAGAAAATGGAAGAAACACAAGATGATTGTCAATCTTCCTCAGTCTTGGGCTCCGTGCAAGATCTCCCCTCGTGGGGTAAGGATGATTCTCAGAAAGGTCAGGAATCAGCCCAGAACTACGCGGGAGGATCTGGTCAATGACCTGAAGAGAGCAGGGATCACAGTCTCAAACATTACTGTTAGTAACACACTACACCATCATGGATTAAAATCCTGCAGGTCCCCTGCTCACGCCAGCACATGTCCAGGCCCAACTGAAGTTCGCCGATGACCATCTGGATGATCCAGAGGAGGCATGGGAGAAGGTCATGTGGTAAAATGAGACCAAAACAGAACTTTTTGGTATCAACTCCACTCGCCGTGTTTAGAGGAAGAAGAAGGATAAGTACATCCCCAAGAACACCATCCCAACTGTGAATCATGGTGGGGGAAACATCATACTTTGTGGGTGCTTTTCTGCGAAGGGGACAACTGTATCGTATTGAAGGGAGGATGGATGGGGTTATGTATCGCAAGATTTTGGCCAACAACCTCCTTCCTTCAGTAAGAACATTGAAGTTGGGTCATGGCTGGGTCTTCCAGCATGATAGTGACCTGAAACACACAGCCAGGGCAACTAAGGAGTGGCTCTGTAAGAAGCACTTCAAGATCCTGGAGTGGCCTAGCCAGTCTTCAGACCTGAACCCAATAGAAAATCTTTGGAGGGAGCTGAAACTCAATGTTGCCCAGCGACAGCCCCGAAATCTGAAAGATCTGGAGAAGATCTGTATGGAGGAGTGGGCCAAAATCCCTGCTGCAATGTGTCCGAACCTGGTCAAGAACTAAACTACAAACATCTGACCTCTGTAATTGCAAACAAAGGTTTCTGTACCAAAAATTAAGTTCTTTTTTTCTATTGTATCAAACACTTATTTCATGCAATTAAATGAAAAATAATTATTTAAAAATCCTACAATGTAATTTTCTGGCCTTTTTTTAAAGTTCCTGTCTCTCAGACAGACTTTTGGTTGGCCTACAGATTTCGGATCTCACACCAGTATAGTCTGTAATCACGGTCTACGCTCCTCCAGACGACGGATAACACAACCGAAGCCCATGTATCCAGCAGCAACAGTCTTTTAAAAAGTTCCTAAAATCCAGATGACAGATCGCTCAACCGTAGCAGGGGGAACCAGCCCAGCAGCAACTGATCTTCAAATCTCCATATGCCATCCATCCGTGGGCTCCAGGGCCTCAGCAATCAATCCTTGCCGTCACTCCGCCAACTCTCTCTAAAATATGTGACTGAATTGTCCTCATTCTCCTGGGATTAGCCCACTGGATGGGCAGAAGTGTTCACACCCTCCCCATTAAACATTTGCTTTTAGCTCCAAGAATGAAGAATATTTCAGAAGCCCATCACCTCGGATTGCATGTGAGACCCCGTGTGGTGAAGGCTTTGTTGGGTCTATTATCCCCATGCACACAATGGGACTAGTGGCTGGGAGAACAATGGCTTGATTGCTTTCACTGATTACCAGTGGGACTAGCCTTATGTATGCATAAGATCCAGCCTACACGTCTTCCTCTGCTTACTGTCACTGAATGGAAACATTAATTTTTGAAGCTACACTGACGAGCAAACAAATCTCTAATAAAACACAACAATAAGATTGACGTAACCGCTGCTCCGTGTTGGAAAAAGTCTGCATCCCTTAGAGCCTTGGATTCCGCTCTACGTCCATTGGTCCAATACTCTTTAGAACAAGGCCAGCTCCTCACATATAACTATGATAAAAATTACAGAACTCTCCATTTTTTGTAGGTGGGAAAACTTGCAAAATTGGCAGTGTATCAAATACTTATTTTCCCCACTGTATACCTCGGTACAGTCACTGCTATCTCCACAATAGCCCAAGAAAGATTATTAGCTTCCACCACCAATCGCATTACATGCCGATTGGACACCCTTTACAGGTAGTGTATGCGCTTTACAGAGCAAGAGGAAAAGAACTATTTAATTTCATATTTAATCCAGTACTTATAAAAAGATATAGAAAAAAATTTACAAAGGGGACAAAACAATACAGCATAAAGAATTACATAAAATAAAAGGATAAACAATAGAAACATACTAAATCCGGTCACAGAAATGGCTCAGAGCTTAGCGAAGGGAAGTACTTTGATTGGAAACATACAGAACCCAAAGCAAACTCTGACTTCCATGGGCTGAACAGGAACAATATTTGGGAGTTGCCTTTTATTTACACCAGTTACCTCCCCTCCGGTGAATCATAACAAGGCGGGTCATGGGATGTATGATACCATACGATACTGTCATTTCCCTCGGGATGAATAAAGTCTATCACAGCAGCAGAACTTAGATATGAATTACGACGTAACAGTAGTATTTTGCAGGTAGAATCTCATACATTCCTCTTCATGACCGGCCAGTACGATAAACCATTAAACGCCAATAATAACCAGTCACTTAGAGAATTTCACACTTGTTGTTGTACATTCCCATAGCAGTCGGCACAAATCATTTCCTGCATCTTTCCTTCTTACATCTTAGTACAGGGATGTCAAACTCAAACACACAGAGGGCCAAAATGAAAAAACTTGGACAAAGTTGCAGGCCAATGAGTATACAGCATAATGGGCCCACAAGATCCTCCATACAGTATAATGGACCCACATAGTCCTCCATACAGTATAATGGCCCCACATAGTCCTCCATACAGTATAATGTCCCCACAGAGTCCTAAATACAGTATAATGGCCCCACATAGTCCTCCATACAGTATAATGTCCCCACAGAGTCCTAAATACAGTATAATGGCCCCACATAGTTCTCCATACAGTATAATGGCCCCACATAGTCCTCCATACAGTATAATGGCCCCACATAGTCCTCCATGCAGTATAATGTCCCCACAGAGTCCTAAATACAGTATAATGGCCCCACATAGTCCTCCATACAGTATAATGTCCCCACAGAGTCCTAAATACAGTATAATGGCCCCACATAGTTCTCCATACAGAATGGTCCCCACAAGGTCCTCCATACAGAATAATGGCTCCACATAGTCCTCCATACAGTATAATGGCCCCACATAGTCCTCCATACAGTATAATGGGTCCCACAAAATCCTCCATACAGAATGGTCCCCACAAGGTACTCCATACAGAATAATGGGCCCAACAAGGTCCTCTATACAGAATAATGAGCCCCACGTAGTCCTTCAATACAGTATAATGGCCACACATAGTCCTCCATACAGAATAATGGTCCCCACAAAGTCCTCCATACAGAATAATAGTCCCCACATAGTCCTCCATACAGAATAATGGTCCCCACATAGTCCTCCATACAGAATAATGGTCCCCACATAGTCCTCGATACAGTATAATGGCCCCACATAGTCCTTCATACATATAATGGGCCCCACATAGTCCTCCATAAAGTATAATGGGCCCAACATAGTCCTCCATACAGAATAATGGTCCCCACAAGGTCCTCCATACAGAATAATGGGCCCAACAAGGTCCTCTATACAGAATAATGGGCCCCACATAGTCCTTCAATACAGTATAATGGCCACACATAGTCCTCCATAAAGTATAATGGGCCCCACATAGTCCTCCATACAGAATAATAGGCCCCACATAGTCCTCTATACAGAATAATGGGCCCCACAAAGTCCTCCATACAGAATAATGGGCCCCACAAAGTCCTCCATACAGAATAATGGTCCCCACATAGTCCTCCATACAGTATAATGGCCCCACATAGTCCTCCATACATATAATGGGCCCCACATAGTCCTCCATACAGTATAATGGCCCAACATAGTCCTCCATACAGTATAATGGCCCCACATAGTGCCCCAAACAGTAAAATGGGCCCCACATAGTCGTTCATACAGTATAATGACCTCATATAGTCCTCCATACAGTATAATGATCCCCACATAGTCCTCCATACAGTATAATGGCTCCACATAGTCCTCCATACAGTAAAATGGCCCCACATAGTCCTCCATACAGAATAATGGCTCCACATAGTCCTCCATACAGTATAATTGGCCTCACATAGTCCTCCATACAGTATAATGGGCCCCACATAGTCCTCCATACAGTATAATGGCCCCAGATAGTCCTCCATACAGTATAATGGCCCCACATAGTCCTCCATACAGTAAAATGGCTCCACATAGTGCCCCATACAGTATAATGGGCCCCACATAGTCCTCCATACAGTATAATGATCCCCACATAGTCCTACATACAGTATAATGGCTCCACATAGTCCTCCATACAGTATAATGGCCCCACATAGTGCCCCATACAGTATAATGGGCCCCACATAGTCTTCCATACAGTATAATGATCCCCACATAGTCATCCATACAGTATAATGGCTCCACATAGTCCTCCATACAGTATAATGGCCTCACATAGTCCTCCATACAGTAAAATGGCCCCATATAGTCCTCCATACAGTATAATGGCCCCACATAGTCCTCCATACAGAATAATGGCTCCAAATAGTCATCCATACAGTATAATGGGCCTCACATAGTCCTCCATACAGTATAATGGGCCCCACATAGTCCTCCATACAGTATAATGGGCCCACATAGTCCTCCATACAGAATAATGGCTCCACAAAGTCCTCCATACAGTATAATGGGCCCCACATAGTCCTTCATACAGTATAATGGGCCCCACATAGTCCTCCAGACAGTATAATGGCCCCACATAGTCCTCCATACAGAATAATGGTCCCACATAGTCCTCCATACAGAATAATGACCCCACATAGCCTTTCATACAGTATAATGGGCCCACATAGTCCTCCATACAGTATAATGGACCCATATAGTCCTCCATACAGAATAAGGGCCCCACATAGTCCTCTATACAGTATAATGGGCCCCACATAGTCCTCCATACAGAATAATGATCCCCACATAGTCCTCCATACAGTATAATGGCCCCACATAGTCCTTCATACAGAATAATGGACACCACATAGTCCTCCATACAGTATAATGGTCCCACATAGTCCTCCATACAGAATAATGGGCCACACATAGTCATGCATACAGAATAATGGCCCCACATAGTCTTTCATACAGTATAATGGCCCCACATAGTCCTCCATACAGTATAATGGCCCCACATAGTCCTCCATACAAAATAATGGCCCCACATAGTCCTCCATACAGTATAATGGCTCCACATAGTCCTCCATACAGTATAATGGCCTCACATAGTTCTCCATACAGTAAAATGGCCCCACATAGTCCTCCATACAGTATAATGGCCCCACATAGTCCTCCATACAGAATAATGGCCCCACATAGACCTCCATACAGTATAATGGCCCCACATAGTCCTCCATACAGTATAATGGGCCCCACATAGTCCTCCATAAAGTATAATGGCCCCACATAGTCCTCCATACAGTATAATGGCCCCACATAGTCCTCCATACAGAATAATGGCTCCACATAGTCCTCCATACAGTATAATGGGCCCCACATAGTCCTCCATACAGTATAATGGCCCCAGATAGTCCTCCATACAGTATAATGGCCCCACATAATCCTCCATACAGTAAAATGGCTCCACATAGTGCCCCATACAGTATAATGGACCCCACATAGTCCTTCATACAGAATAATGACCTCACATAGTCCTCCATACAGTATAATGATCCCCACATAGTCCTACATACAGTATAATGGCTCCACATAGTCCTCCATACAGTATAATGGCCCCATATAGTGCCCCATACAGTATAATGGGCCCCACATAGTCCTCCATACAGTATAATGATCCCCACATAGTCCTCCATACAGTATAATGGCTCCACATAGTCCTCCATACAGTATAATGGCCTCACATAGTCCTCCATACAGTAAAATGGACCCACATAGTCATCCATACAGTATAATGGGCCTCACATAGTCCTCCATACAGTATAATGGGCCCCACATAGTCCTCCATACAGTATAATGGGCCCACATAGTCCTCCATACAGAATAATGGCTCCACAAAGTTCTCCATACAGTATAATGGGCCCCACATAGTCCTTCATACAGTATAATGGGCCCCACATAGTCCTCCAGACAGTATAATGGCCAAACATAGTCCTCCATACAGAATAATGGTCCCACATAGTCCTCCATACAGAATAATGACCCCACATAGCCTTTCATACAGTATAATGGGCCCACATAGTCCTCCATACAGTATAATGGACCCATATAGTCCTCCATACAGAATAAGGGCCCCACATAGTCCTCTATACAGTATAATGGGCCCCACATAGTCCTCCATACAGAATAATGATCCCCACATAGTCCTCCATACAGTATAATGGCCCCACATAGTCCTTCATACAGAATAATGGACACCACATAGTCCTCCATACAGTATAATGGTCCCACATAGTCCTCCATACAGAATAATGGGCCACACATAGTCATGCATACAGAATA
This sequence comes from Phyllobates terribilis, assembly GCF_046119375.1. Taxonomy (NCBI): domain Eukaryota; kingdom Metazoa; phylum Chordata; class Amphibia; order Anura; family Dendrobatidae; genus Phyllobates; species Phyllobates terribilis. The sequence continues at coordinate 203,545,385 of NW_027362768.1, read as the reverse complement.
ATGGCCCCACATAGTCTTTCATACAGTATAATGGCCCCACATAGTCCTCCATACAGTATAATGGCCCCACATAGTCCTCCATACAAAATAATGGCCCCACATAGTCCTCCATACAGTATAATGGCTCCACATAGTCCTCCATACAGTATAATGGCCTCACATAGTTCTCCATACAGTAAAATGGCCCCACATAGTCCTCCATACAGTATAATGGCCCCACATAGTCCTCCATACAGAATAATGGCCCCACATAGACCTCCATACAGTATAATGGCCCCACATAGTCCTCCATACAGTATAATGGGCCCCACATAGTCCTCCATAAAGTATAATGGCCCCACATAGTCCTCCATACAGTATAATGGCCCCACATAGTCCTCCATACAGAATAATGGCTCCACATAGTCCTCCATACAGTATAATGGGCCCCACATAGTCCTTCATGCAGTATAATGGGCCCGACATAATCCTCCATACAGTATAATGGCCCCACATATTCCTCCTTACAGAATAATGGCCCCACATAGTCCTCCATACAGAATAATGGCTCCACATAGTCCTCCATACAGTATAATGGGCCCCACATAGTCTTCCATACAGTATAATGGGCCCCACATTGTCCTCCATACAGTATAATGGCCCCACATAGTCCTCCATACAGTATAATGGCCCCACATAGTCCTCCATACAGTATTATGGCCCCAAATAGTCTTCCATACAGAATAATGGCTCCACATAGTCCTCCATACAGTATAATGGGCCCCACATAGTCATCCATACATTATAATGGGCCCCACATAGTCCTCCATACAGTATAATGTGCCCCATATAGTCCTCCATACAGTATAATGTGCCCCATATAGTCCTCAATACAGTATAATGGGCCCCACATAGTCCTCCATACAGTATAATGGGCCCCACATAGTCATCCATACAGTATAATGGGCCCCACATAGTCCTCCATACAGTATAATGGGCCCCACATAGTCTTCCATACAGTATAATGGGCCCCACATAGTCCTCCATACAGTATAATGTGCCCCACATAGTCCTTCATACAGTATAATGGCCCCACATAGTCCTCCATACAGTATAATGGGCCCCATATAGTCCTTCATACAGTATAATGGGCCCCACATAGTCCTCCATACAGTATAATGGCCCCACATAGTCCTCCATACAGAATAATGGCTCCACATAGTCCTCCATACAGTATAATGTGCCCCACATAGTCATCCATACAGTATAATGGGCCCCACATAGTCCTCCATACAGTATAATGGCCACACATATTCCTCCATACAGTATAATGGCCCCACATAGTCCTCCATACAGTATAATGGCTCCACATAGTCCAACATACAGTATAATGGCCTCACATAGTCCTCCATACAGTATAATGGCCCCACATAGTCCTCCATACAGAATAATGGCTCCACATAGTCCTCCATACAGTATAATGGCCCCACATAGTCCTCCATACAGAATAATGGCTCCACATAGTCCTCCATACAGTATAATGGGCCCCACATAGTTCTCCATACAGAATGGTCCCCACAAGGTCCTCCATACAGAATAATGGGTCACACAAGATCCTCCATACAGAATGGTGCCCACAAGGTCCTCCATACAGAATAATCAGAATAATAGGTCCCACAAAATTCTCCATACAGAATGGTCCCCACAAGGTCCACCATACAGAATAATGTGTCCCACAAGATCCTCCATACAGAATGGTCCCCACAAGGTCCTCCATACAGAATAATGGGCCCAACAAGGTCCTCTATACAGAATAATGGGCCCCATGTAGTCCTTCAATACAGTATAATGGCCACACATAGTCCTCCATACAGAATAATGGTCCTTACAAAGTTCTCCATACAGAATAATGGTCCCCACATAGTCCTCCATACAGTATAATGGCCCCACATTGTCCTCCATACATATAATGGGCCCCACATAGTCCTCCATACAGTATAATGGGCCCCATATAGTCCTCCATACAGAATAATGGTCCCCACAAGGTCCTCCATACAGAATAATGGGCCCAACAAGGTCCTCTATACAGAATAATGGGCCCCACATAGTCCTTCAATACAGTATAATGGCCACACATAGTCCTCCATAAAGTATAATGGGCCCCACATAGTCATCCATACAGAATAATAGGCCCCACATAGTCCTCTATACAGAATAATGGGCCCCACAAAGTCCTCCATACAGAATAATGGGCCCCACAAAATCCTCCATACAGAATAATGGTCCCCACATAGTCCTCCATACAGTATAATGGCCCCACATAGTCCTCCATACATATAATGGGCCCCACATAGTCCTCCATACAGTATAATGGCCCCACATAGTCCTACATACAGTATAATGGCCCCACATAGTGCCCCATAGAGAATAATGGGCCCCACATAGTCCTTCATACAGTATAATGACCTCACATAGTCCTCCATACAGTATAATGATCCCCACATAGTCATCCATACAGTATAATGGGCCCCACATAGTCCTACATACAGTATAATGGCCCCACATAGTCCTCCATACAGTATAATGGCCCCACATAGTCCTCCATACAGTATAATGGCTCCACATAGTCCTCCATACAGTATAATTGCCTCACATAGTCCTCCATACAGTATAATGGCCCCACATAGTCCTCCATGCAGAATAATGGCTCCACATATTCCTCCATACAGTATAATGGCCCCACATAGTCCTCCATACAGAATAATGGCTCCACATAGTCCTCCATACAGTATAATGGGCCCCACATAGTCATCCATACAGTATAATGTGCCCCACATAGTCCTCCATACAGTATAATGGCCCCACATAGTCCTCCATACAGTATAATGGGCCCCATATAGTCCTTCATACAGTATAATGGGCCCCACATAGTCCCCCATACAGTATAATGGCCCCACATAGTCCTCCGTACAGTATAATGGCCCCACATAGTCCTCCATACAGAATAATGGCTCCACATAGTCCTCCATACAGTATAATGTGCCCCACATAGTCATCCATACAGTATAATGGGCCCCACATAGTCCTCCATACAGTATAATGGCCACACATATTCCTCCATACAGTATAATGGCCCCACATAGTCCCCCATACAGTATAATGGCTCCACATAGTCCTCCATACAGTATAATGGCCTCACATTGTCCTCCATACAGTATAATGGCCCCACATAGTCCTCCATACAGAATAAAGGCTCCACATAGCCCTCCATACAGAATAATGGCCCCACATAGTCCTCCATACAGAATAATGGCTCCACATAGTCCTCCATACAGTATAATGGGCCCCACATAGTTCTCCATACAGAATGGTCCCCACAAGGTCCTCTATACAGAGTAATGGGTCACACAAGATCCTCCATACAGAATGGTGCCCACAAGGTCCTCCATACAGAATAATCAGAATAATAGGTCCCACAAAATCCTCCATACAGAATGGTCCCCACAAGGTCCTCCATACAGAATAATGTGTCCCACAAGATCCTCCATACAGAATGGTCCCCACAAGGTCCTCCATACAGAATAATGGGCCCAACAAGGTCCTCTATACAGAATAATGGGCCCCACGTAGTCCTTCAATACAGTATAATAGCCACACATAGTTCTCCATACAGAATAATGGTCCTTACAAAGTTATCCATACAGAATAATGGTCCCCACATAGTCCTCCATGTAGTGCCGGCGTCCCTGCCCTCTGCTAGGCAGGGACGCTGCTCCCCTCACCGCTCTGCCCCGTGCCCGGCGTCCCTCTCCCGCTCTGCTGTCAGCGCGAGCTCCTTCCCGGCGTCCTCCTCCCGCTCTGCTCTCAGCGCGCGCTCCTTCCCGGCCCCTGTGCTTAGGGCGCGCGCGCTCCCCTCCTCTTAAAGGGGCCACGCGCGCCGTCCTAAGGAGTCCCCGGCCAATGGCCGGAGGACTTCATCATATATAAGGCACCTCCTCCAAAATGGAGGTGCCCGAGCAATGTTGTTTGCACCTGTGTCTCACCTGTGCTTCAGCCCTCAGGTCCCGTTGCCAGTTACCTGCCAGTTACCTGTCAGATTCCTGCCTGATTACTTGCTACCTGTCTGCTAGTCTGAGGTCCGACGGTCTGCCTTACTACTCCTGTCAGTCTGTCTAAGGACCAGCCTGCCCGCTCACCTGGGAGCGCACCTCAGCTACCTGCCTGCTTTCCTGAGGTCCGACGGTCTGCCTTACAACTCCGGTCAGTCTGTCTATGGACCAGCTTGCCCGCTCACCTGGGAGCACTTCTCCGTTACCTGCCTGCTTGCCAGCCCGGAGGCTCCGCTGTCACGTGCTGTGACCACCAGCTACTCCAGACTCTTGCCCGCTCACCTGGGAGCGCTTCTCCGCTACCTGCCTGCTTGCCTGCCCGGAGGCTCCGCTGTCACGTGCTGTGACCACCAGCTACTCCAGACTCTTGCCCGCTCACCTGGGAGCGCTTCTCCGCTACCTGCCTGCTTGCCTGCCCGGAGGCTCCGCTGTCACGTGCTGTGACCACCAGCTATTCCTGAGACTCTTGCCCGCTCACCTGGGAGCGCTTCTCCGTTACCTGCCTGCTTGCCTACCTGGAGGCTCCGCCGTCACGTGCTGTGACCACCTGCTATTCCAGAGACTCTCGCTTGCTCACCTGGGAGCACACATTCTTCATCTGCCTTGCTAGCCTACCTGGAGGTTCAGCCATCACAGGTCGTACCTACCCTTTATCCAGAGACTGCCCCGATCACTTGCCGTGTCCTCCTGCCCGTACACCCAGAGACTGTCCTGGTCACCTCCTGTGACTACCTGCCTGGTCGCCACCCGCTCCCTTACAAGGACCGCCCCCTTGTATTGTAGCCCAGAGGTTCCGCCTCCCAGACCCGTTACAGTTTGCTCGGGCCATGGAACCCGGTGGCACCCAGGCTCCCTCGCTCTCGGACCTCTGTCTTGAACTGTCCCGTCAGAGGTCCCAACAGGAGTCCATCCTGGGTCACCTGCGGAATGTCAATACTCGCCTGAACACTCTGTCTGATCCACCAACAACCTCCGCCAGTGCCATATCTTGCAATCCGGCAGCTCCGCTGCCCACTAATACCATGGTATCCTACCCCGGACCCCGGCTTTCTGCACCTCCTCGCTTCGGAGGCGAGTCCGTCCAGGCTCGGGGCTTCTTAAATCAGTGCACCCTGCACTTTGAACTTTTGTCCCACCAGTTTAACTCCGACCAGGCCAAAATTGCCTTCATCATGTCCCATCTCACCGGGGAGGCCCTGGCCTGGCTAAATCCTCTATGGGAGAGAGGAGACCCCCTGGTGTCCAACTTGCCTGCTTTTCTCACGGCTTTCCGGAAAGTCTTCGACGAACCCGGACGGAAGACCTCATCTGCATCATCGTTGCTACGCCTCCGTCAGGAGAGTCTCACCGTGGGCCAATATGCCATACGGTTCCGTACCCTTGCCTCGGAGCTGGCCTGGGATAACGACGCTCTGGTTTCCGTCTTCTGGGAGGGTCTGTCCGGCCGTATTAAAGATGAACTTGCCGGTCGGGACATTCCTACCACTCTCGATGACTTAATAACTCTTGCCACCCGGATTGACCTACGGTTCCAGGAGCGTGCCAGAGAGGTCACCCGTGAGAGGAGGTTACCACGTCTAGCTCCTACTTTTCAGAAACCCGTCACTCCTTCTGTCTCTAACCAGGTACACCCTCCTGAGCCTATGCAGGTCGACCAGACCAAGATGGTCAAGACCCGTCAGGACTTACGCCGTGCCGAGGGGACCTGCTTCTACTGTGGCAGCAAGGAGCACCGGATCCGTGCCTGCCCGGAGAGGTCGGGAAACGCCTGTGCCTAGGTTCGCTCAGAGAGGTCCACCTAGAGAAGAATAAATCCTCTCCATCCCTGCTGTTGTCAGTTTCAATCGTCTACGGGGAGAACCGTTATTTCGAACTAGCCCAACTGGACTCTGGAGCGGCCGGGAATCTTATTTCACAGTCCCTGGTAGAGAAATACCGCATCCCCACCAAACCTCTGGCTGTACCCTTGTCTGTGGCTGCCGTGGATGGGGGGCTCTTACCACGCCCCATCCAACTCATCACCGAATCCATTACTCTGCAGGTGGGAATGCTGCATTCTGAAAGTATCTCCTTTCATGTTCTGCCTGGACTCTCTCACGCCCTCTTGCTAGGTCTGCCTTGGCTCCAGAGACATGCACCCGTGCTTGACTGGCAAACCGGAGAAGTCCTTCGCTGGGGACAAGACTGTCATAAGACCTGCCTGGTTCCCGTCCATCCCGTCCGTCCCTCTCCTACCCCAGCTAATCTACCTGGACTTCCAATTCCTTATTGGTCTTATGCTGATGTCTTTAATAAAAAGGAGGCAGAGACATTACCCCCTCATAGACCATACGACTGTCCCATCGACCTGTTACCCGGTACTACTCCTCCCCGTGGGCGTATTTATCCTTTGTCCGCTGCTGAGACCCGGTCGATGTCCGAATATATTGAGGAGAATCTGGCCAGGGGATTCATCCGGAAATCTACCTCCCCGGCGGGAGCAGGCTTCTTTTTCGTCAAAAAGAAGGACGGCTCTCTCCGTCCCTGTATAGACTATAGAGGCCTAAACCAGATCACGGTGAAGAATAAGTACCCCCTTCCGCTCATTCCAGAATTATTTGATCGTCTGAGGGGGGCTAGAATCTTCACCAAACTAGACCTCCGTGGGGCGTACAACCTGGTTCGTATCCGTCAAGGGGATGAATGGAAGACGGCATTCAACACCCGGGACGGCCACTATGAATACCTGGTAATGCCCTTTGGTCTCTGTAACGCTCCTGCCGTCTTTCAAGAGTTGGTCAATGACATCTTCCGGGACCTTCTCTACTCCTGCGTAGTGGTGTACCTGGACGACATCTTGGTCTTCTCTCCGGATCTCCAGACTCACCGGAGGGACGTTCGTCAGGTCCTGCTCAGGCTCAGGCAGAATCACCTCTTCGCTAAATACGAGAAGTGCCTCTTTGAGCAGACCTCGCTTCCGTTTTTGGGCTACATTATTTCTCAGACCGGCCTACGAATGGATCCAGAGAAACTGTCTGCCATCGAGAAATGGCCCCGACCGGAGGGGTTGAAGGCCATTCAGCGGTTCCTGGGCTTCGCCAACTACTACCGCCTCTTCATACCGCACTTCTCTTCCCGGACTGCCCCAATTTCCGCGCTCACCCGTAAGGGTACTAATCCCAAAGAGTGGCCGCCCGAAGCAGAAGAAGCCTTTCTTTCCTTAAAACAGGCCTTCTCTTCCGCCCCGGTGCTGCATCGCCCGGACGGCAACAAGCAGTTCTTCCTGGAAGTGGACGCCTCCTCCTCTGGAGCTGGAGCGGTACTTACTCAAAAATCTTCTTCCGGGAGGATGGTAACTTGCGGCTTCTTCTCTAAACTCTTCTCCTCCTCAGAGCGCAATTATTCCATTGGAGATCGAGAGTTATTGGCCATCAAACTGGCATTGGAGGAGTGGCGTTACCTGCTTGAGGGGGCTCTTCACCCGGTAATAATTTACACTGACCACAAGAACTTGGCTTACCTCCAGCATGCCCAGAGACTTAACCCACGCCAAGCCCGGTGGTCCTTGTTTTTTGCTCGTTTTGATTTTGTCCTTCATTTTCGCCCGGCTGACAAAAACGTCAAGGCGGACGCCTTGTCTCGATCCTTTCTGGTATCTGATCTCGAGGAAGATCCGAAACACATCATCGATCCCGCCAGAGTAATGCAGGTGGCTCCCGTGAGTCTAAATCGTCTCCCTCCCGGAAAGACGTTCGTATCAGTACCTGATCGGGAGAAGATCCTTCACTGGGGTCACTCGTCTAAACTGGCTGGCCACGCTAGTCAGAAGAAGACCCTCCAGCTTATTTCCCGGCACTACTGGTGGCCTACCCTGCACAAGGATGTAATAGACTTTGTTTCTGCCTGTGTGTCCTGCGCCCGCAACAAGGTTCCGAGACATCTGCCAGCCGGTCGCCTCCTTCCGCTCCCAGTACCTGCTGCCCCCTGGCAGCATATTGCAATGGACTTCATAACTGACCTCCCACTCTCTGCCGGTTGAACGGTCATTTGGGTGGTCGCTGACCGCTTCTCCAAGATGGCTCATTTCGTTCCCCTGCCAGGCCTCCCGTCTGCACCCGAGCTAGCTAGAGACTTTATTCGTCACATCTTCCGTCTTCATGGCCTGCCCCTCCACATCGTGTCGGATCGTGGGGTACAGTTCACCTCACGCTTCTGGAGAGCCACTTGTAAACTACTAGACGTCACCCTGGACTTCTCTTCCGCTTACCACCCACAGTCCAATGGTCAAGTGGAGCGGATCAATCAGAACCTGACCAGTTACCTCCGGCACTTCGTTAATGCCCACCATTCTGACTGGGTGGATCTCCTACCATGGGCCGAGTTCTCTTACAATAATCACGAGAGCGAATCCTCCTCCAAATCCCCGTTTTTTGTAGTCTTTGGTCAGCATCCTCGGATTCCTTTTCCTGTCTCCACCTCGGTGGACAACCCGGCTGCGGAATCTCTCGTTAGCAAATTTTCCTCCATTTGGGAGAGTACCCGATCCGCACTCCTTCAGTCGTCCGAGCGGATGAAAAGACACGCTGACAAAAAACGCCTGGATCCTCCTCAATTTCGTCCAGGAGATAAGGTCTGGCTCTCATCTAAATATGTTCGACTCAAGATACCCTCTTACAAGTTAGGGCCTCGGTTCATCGGACCTCTGGAGGTCACCAGTCAGATCAACCCGGTGGCCTATAAATTGAAACTCCCGGCCAACTTACGGATCCCTAACTCCTTCCATGTATCTCTCCTCAAACCTGTGGTACTTAACTCTTTTTCCAAGTCTACAGGTACGCCTCCTGCTCCGGTTTCTGCTGAGGACGAGTTTGAGGTAGAGAACATTCTTGCCACCAAAAGGGTAAGAGGAAAGACCTTTTTTCTGGTAGATTGGAAGGGGTTTGGTCCTGAGGAGAGAACGTGGGAGCCCCGGGAGAACATCCATGCCCCTCTCATCCTAGCTAAATTTCTGTCTGGCCTAAAAAAGGGGGGGCCTAAAGGGGGGGGTACTGTAGTGCCGGCGTCCCTGCCCTCTGCTAGGCAGGGACGCTGCTCCCCTCACCGCTCTGCCCCGTGCCCGGCGTCCCTCTCCCGCTCTGCTGTCAGCGCGCGCTCCTTCCCGGCGTCCTCCTCCCGCTCTGCTCTCAGCGCGCGCTCCTTCCCGGCCCCTGTGCTTAGGGCGCGCGCGCGCGCGCTCCCCTCCTCTTAGAGGGGCCGCGCGCGCCGTCCTAAGGAGTCCCCGGCCAATGGCCGGAGGACTTCATCATATATAAGGCACCTCCTCCAAAATGGAGGTGCCCGAGCAATGTTGTTTGCACCTGTGTCTCACCTGTGCTTCAGCCCTCAGGTCCCGTTGCCAGTTACCTGCCAGTTACCTGTCAGATTCCTGCCTGATTACTTGCTACCTGTCTGCTAGTCTGAGGTCAGACGGTCTGCCTTACTACTCCTGTCAGTCTGTCTAAGGACCAGCCTGCCCGCTCACCTGGGAGCGCACCTCAGCTACCTGCCTGCTTTCCTGAGGTCCGACGGTCTGCCTTACAACTCCGGTCAGTCTGTCTATGGACCAGCTTGCCCGCTCACCTGGGAGCACTTCTCCGTTACCTGCCTGCTTGCCAGCCCGGAGGCTCCGCTGTCACGTGCTGTGACCACCAGCTACTCCAGACTCTTGCCCGCTCACCTGGGAGCGCTTCTCCGCTACCTGCCTGCTTGCCTGCCCGGAGGCTCCGCTGTCACGTGCTGTGACCACCAGCTACTCCAGACTCTTGCCCGCTCACCTGGGAGCGCTTCTCCGCTACCTGCCTGCTTGCCTGCCCGGAGGCTCCGCTGTCACGTGCTGTGACCACCAGCTATTCCTGAGACTCTTGCCCGCTCACCTGGGAGCGCTTCTCCGTTACCTGCCTGCTTGCCTACCTGGAGGCTCCGCCGTCACGTGCTGTGACCACCTGCTATTCCAGAGACTCTCGCTTGCTCACCTGGGAGCACACATTCTTCATCTGCCTTGCTAGCCTACCTGGAGGTTCAGCCATCACAGGTCGTACCTACCCTTTATCCAGAGACTGCCCCGATCACTTGCCGTGTCCTCCTGCCCGTACACCCAGAGACTGTCCTGGTCACCTCCTGTGACTACCTGCCTGGTCGCCACCCGCTCCCTTACAAGGACCGCCCCCTTGTATTGTAGCCCAGAGGTTCCGCCTCCCAGACCCGTTACACTCCATACAGTATAATGGCCCCACATTGTCCTCCATACATATAATGGGCCCCACATAGTCCTCCATACAGTATAATGGGCCCCACATAGTCCTCCATTCAGAATAATGGTCCCCACAAGGTCCTCCATACAGAATAATGGGCCCAACAAGGTCCTCTATACAGAATAATGGACCCCACATAGTCCTTCAATACAGTATAATGGCCACACATAGTCCTCCATAAAGTATAATGGGCCCCACATAGTCCTCCATACAGAATAATAGGCCCCACATAGTCCTCTATACAGAATAATGGGCCCCACAAAGTCCTCCATACAGAATAATGGGCCCCACAAAATCCTCCATACAGAATAATGGTCCCCACATAGTCCTCCATACAGTATAATGGCCCCACATAGTCCTCCATACATATAATGGGCCCCACATAGTCCTCCATACAGTATAATGGCCCCACATAGTCCTCCATACAGTATAATGGCCCCACATAGTGCCCCATACAGAATAATGGGCCCCACATAGTCCTTCATACAGTATAATGACCTCACATAGTCCTCCATACAGTATAATGATCCCCACATAGTCATCCATACAGTATAATGGGCCCCACATAGTCCTCCATACAGTATAATGGCCCCACATATTCCTCCATACAGTATAATGGCCCCACATAGTCCTCCATACAGTATAATGGCTCCACATAGACCTCCATACAGTATAATTGCCTCACATAGTCCTCCATACAGTATAATGGCCCCAAATAGTCCTCCATACAGTATAATGGCTCCACATAGTCCTCCATACAGTATAATTGCCTCACATAGTCCTCCATACAGTATAATGGCCCCACATAGTCCTCCATACAGAATAATGGCTCCACATAGTCCTCCATACAGTATAATGGCCCCACATAGTCCTCCATACAGTATAATGGCCCCACATAGTCCTCCATACAGAATAATGGCTCCACATAGTCCTCCATACAGTATAATGGGCCCCACATAGTCCTCCATACAGTATAATGGGCCCCACATTGTCCTCCATACAGTATAATGGCCCCACATAGTCCTCCATACAGTATAATGGCCCCACATAGTCCTCCATACAGTATAATGGCCCCACATAGTCCTCCATACAGAATAATGGCTCCACATAGTCCTCCATACAGTATAATGGGCCCCACATAGTCTTCCATACAGTATAATGGGCCCCACATAGTCCTCCATACAGTATAATGGGCCCCACATAGTCATCCATACAGTATAATGGGCCCCACATAGTCCTCCATACAGTATAACGTGCCCCACATAGTCCTCCATACAGTATAATGGGCCCCACATAGTCCTCCATACAGTATAATGGGCCCCACATAGTCATCCATACAGTATAATGGGCCCCACATAGTCATCCATACAGTATAATGGGCCCCACATAGTCCTCCATACAGTATAATGTGCCCCACATAGTCCTCCATACAGTATGATGGCCCCACATAGTCCTCCATACAGTATAATGGGCCCCACATAGTCCTTCATACAGTATAATGGGCCCCACATAGTCCTCCATACAGAATAATGGCCCCACATAGTCCTCCATACAGTATAATGGCCCCACATAGTCCGCCATACAGAATAATGGCTCCAGATAGTCCTCCATACAGTATAATGGGCCCCACATAGTCATCCATACAGTATAATGGGCCCCACATAGTCCTCCATACAGTATAATGGCCCACATATTTCTCCATACAGTATAATGGCCTCACATAGTCCTCCATACAGAATAATGGCTCCACATAGTCCTCCATACAGTATAATGGCCTCACATAGTCTTCCATACAGTATAATGACCCCACATAGTCCTCCATACAGAATAATGGCCCCACATATTCCTCCATACAGTATAATGGCCTCACATAGTCCTCCATACAGTATAATGACCCCACATAGTCCTCCATACAGAATAATGGCCCCACATTTTCCTCCATACAATATAATGGCCCCACATATTCCTCCATACAGTATAATGGCCTCACATAGTCCTCCATACAGAATAATGGCTCCACATAGTCTTCCATACAGTATAATGGCCTCACATAGTCATCCATACAGTATAATGGGCCCCACATAGTTCTCCATACAGTATAATGGCCTCACATAGTCCTCCATTCAGTATAATGGCCTCACATAGTCCTCTATATAGTATAATGGCCCCACATATTCCTCCATACAGTATAATGGCCTCACATAGTCCTCCATACAGTATAATGGCCCCACATATTCCTCCATACAGTATAATGGCCTCACTTAGTCCTCCATACAGTATAATGGCCCCCACATAGTCCTCCATGCAGTATAATGGCCCCCACATAGTCTTCCATACAGTATAATGGGCCCACATAGTGCTCCATACAGTATAATGGCCCCACATATTCCTCCATACAGTATAATGGCCTCACATAGTCCTTCATACAGTATAATGGCCCCCACATAGTCCTCCATACAGTATAATGGCCCCCACATAGTCCTCCATACAGTATAATGGCCCCCACATAGTCCTCCATACAGTATAATGGCCCCACATAGTCCGCCATACAGAATAATGGCTCCACATAGTCCTCCATACAGTATAATGGGCCCCACATAGTCATCCATACAGTATAATGGGCTCCACATAGTCCTCCATACAGTATAATGGGCCCCACATAGTCATCCATACAGTATAATGGGCCCCACATAGTCCTTCATACAGTATAATGGCCCCCACATAGTCCTCCATACAGTATAATGGCCCCCACATAGTCCTCCATACAGAATAATGGCTCCACATAGTCCTCCATACAGTATAATGGCCTCACATAGTCATCCATACAGTATAATGGGCCCCACATAGTTCTCCATACAGTATAATGGCCTCACATAGTCCTCCATTCAGTATAATGGCCTCACATAGTCCTCTATATAGTATAATGGCCCCACATATTCCTCCATACAGTATAATGGCCTCACATAGTCCTCCATACAGTATAATGGCCCCACATATTCCTCCATACAGTATAATGGCCTCACATAGTCCTCCATACAGTATAATGGCCCCCACATAGTCCTCCATGCAGTATAATGGCCCCCACATAGTCTTCCATACAGTATAATGGGCCCACATAGTGCTTCATACAGTATAATGGCCCCACATATTCCTCCATACAGTATAATGGCCTCACATAGTCCTTCATACAGTATAATGGCCCCCACATAGTCCTCCATACAGTATAATGGCCCCCACATAGTCCTCCATACAGTATAATGGCCCCCACATAGTCCTCCATACAGTATAATGGCCCCACATAGTCCGCCATACAGAATAATGGCTCCACATAGTCCTCCATACAGTATAATGGGCCCCACATAGTCATCCATACAGTATAATGGGCCCCACATAGTCCTCCATACAGTATAATGGGCCCCACATAGTCATCCAAACAGTATAATGGGCCCCACATAGTCCTTCATACAGTATAATGGCCCCCACATAGTCCTCCATACAGTATAATGGCCCCCACATAGTCCTCCATACAGAATAATGGCTCCACATAGTCCTCCATACAGTATAATGGCCTCACATAGTCATCCATACAGTATAATGGGCCCCACATAGTTCTCCATACAGTATAATGGCCTCACATAGTCCTCCATTCAGTATAATGGCCTCACATAGTCCTCTATATAGTATAGGCCCCACATATTCCTCCATACAGTATAATGGCCTCACATAGTCCTCCATACAGTATAATGGCCCCCACATAGTCCTCCATGCAGTATAATGGCCCCCACATAGTCTTCCATACAGTATAATGGGCCCACATAGTGCTTCATACAGTATAATGGCCCCACATATTCCTAAATACAGTATAATGGCCTCACATAGTCCTTCATACAGTATAATGGCCCCCACATAGTCCTCCATACAGTATAATGGCCCCCACATAGTCCTCCATACAGTATAATGGCCCCCACATAGTCCTTACAGTATAATGGCCCCACATAGTCCGCCATACAGAATAATGGCTCCACATAGTCCTCCATACAGTATAATGGGCCCCACATAGTCATCCATACAGTATAATGGGCCCCACATAGTCCTCCATACAGTATAATGGGCCCCACATAGTCATCCATACAGTATAATGGGCCCCACATAGTCCTTCATACAGTATAATGGCCCCCACATAGTCCTCCATACAGTATAATGGCCCCCACATAGTCCTCCATACAGAATAATGGCTCCACATAGTCCTCCATACAGTATAATGGCCTCACATAGTCATCCATACAGTATAATGGGCCCCACATAGTTCTCCATACAGTATAATGGCCTCACATAGTCCTCCATTCAGTATAATGGCCTCACATAGTCCTCTATATAGTATAGGCCCCACATATTCCTCCATACAGTATAATGGCCTCACATAGTCCTCCATACAGTATAATGGCCCCACATATTCCTCCATACAGTATAATGGCCTCACATAGTCCTCCATACAGTATAATGGCCCCCACATAGTCCTCCATGCAGTATAATGGCCCCCACATAGTCTTCCATACAGTATAATGGGCCCACATAGTGCTCCATACAGTATAATGGCCCCACTTATTCCTCCATACAGTATAATGGCCTCACATAGTCCTTCATACAGTATAATGGCCCCCACATAGTCCTCCATACAGTATAATGGCCCCCACATAGTCCTCCATACAGTATAATGGCCCCCACATAGTCCTCCATACAGTATAATGGCCCCCACATAGTCCTCCATACAGTATAATGGGCCCCACATAGTCCTTCATACAGTATAATGGCCCCCACATAGTCCTCCATACAGTATAATGGCCCCACATAGTCCGCCATACAGAATAATGGCTCCACATAGTCCTCCATACAGTATAATGGGCCCCACATAGTCATCCATACAGTATAATGGGCCCCACATAGTCCTCCATACAGTATAATGGCCCCACATATTTCTCCATACAGTATAATGGCCTCACATAGTCCTTCATACAGAATAATGGCTCCACATAGTCCTCCATACAGTATAATGGCCTCACATAGTCTTCCATACAGTATAATGACCCCACATAGTCCTCCATACAGAATAATGGCCCCACATATTCCTCCATACAGTATAATGGCCTCACATAGTCCTCCATACAGTATAATGACCCCACATAGTCCTCCATACAGAATAATGGCCCCACATTTTCCTCCATACAGTATAATGGCCCCACATATTCCTCCATACAGTATAATGGCCTCACATAGTCCTCCATACAGAATAATGGCTCCACATAGTCTTCCATACAGTATAATGGCCTCACATAGTCATCCATACAGTATAATGGGCCCCACATAGTTCTCCATACAGTATAATGGCCTCACATAGTCCTCCATTCAGTATAATGGCCTCACATAGTCCTCTATATAGTATAATGGCCCCACATATTCCTCCATACAGTATAATGGCCTCACATAGTCCTCCATACAGTATAATGGCCCCACATATTCCTCCATACAGTATAATGGCCTCACATAGTCCTCCATACAGTATAATGGCCCCCACATAGTCCTCCATGCAGTATAATGGCCCCCACATAGTCTTCCATACAGTATAATGGGCCCACATAGTGCTTCATACAGTATAATGGCCCCACATATTCCTCCATACAGTATAATGGCCTCACATAGTCCTTCATACAGTATAATGGCCCCCACATAGTCCTCCATACAGTATAATGGCCCCCACATAGTCCTCCATACAGTATAATGGCCCCCACATAGTCCTCCATACAGTATAATGGCCCCACATAGTCCGCCATACAGAATAATGGCTCCACATAGTCCTCCATACAGTATAATGGGCCCCACATAGTCATCCATACAGTATAATGGGCCCCACATAGTCCTCCATACAGTATAATGGGCCCCACATAGTCATCCAAACAGTATAATGGGCCCCACATAGTCCTTCATACAGTATAATGGCCCCCACATAGTCCTCCATACAGTATAATGGCCCCCACATAGTCCTCCATACAGAATAATGGCTCCACATAGTCCTCCATACAGTATAATGGCCTCACATAGTCATCCATACAGTATAATGGGCCCCACATAGTTCTCCATACAGTATAATGGCCTCACATAGTCCTCCATTCAGTATAATGGCCTCACATAGTCCTCTATATAGTATAGGCCCCACATATTCCTCCATACAGTATAATGGCCTCACATAGTCCTCCATACAGTATAATGGCCCCCACATAGTCCTCCATGCAGTATAATGGCCCCCACATAGTCTTCCATACAGTATAATGGGCCCACATAGTGCTTCATACAGTATAATGGCCCCACATATTCCTAAATACAGTATAATGGCCTCACATAGTCCTTCATACAGTATAATGGCCCCCACATAGTCCTCCATACAGTATAATGGCCCCCACATAGTCCTCCATACAGTATAATGGCCCCCACATAGTCCTTACAGTATAATGGCCCCACATAGTCCGCCATACAGAATAATGGCTCCACATAGTCCTCCATACAGTATAATGGGCCCCACATAGTCATCCATACAGTATAATGGGCCCCACATAGTCCTCCATACAGTATAATGGGCCCCACATAGTCATCCATACAGTATAATGGGCCCCACATAGTCCTTCATACAGTATAATGGCCCCCACATAGTCCTCCATACAGTATAATGGCCCCCACATAGTCCTCCATACAGAATAATGGCTCCACATAGTCCTCCATACAGTATAATGGCCTCACATAGTCATCCATACAGTATAATGGGCCCCACATAGTTCTCCATACAGTATAATGGCCTCACATAGTCCTCCATTCAGTATAATGGCCTCACATAGTCCTCTATATAGTATAGGCCCCACATATTCCTCCATACAGTATAATGGCCTCACATAGTCCTCCATACAGTATAATGGCCCCACATATTCCTCCATACAGTATAATGGCCTCACATAGTCCTCCATACAGTATAATGGCCCCCACATAGTCCTCCATGCAGTATAATGGCCCCCACATAGTCTTCCATACAGTATAATGGGCCCACATAGTGCTCCATACAGTATAATGGCCCCACTTATTCCTCCATACAGTATAATGGCCTCACATAGTCCTTCATACAGTATAATGGCCCCCACATAGTCCTCCATACAGTATAATGGCCCCCACATAGTCCTCCATACAGTATAATGGCCCCCACATAGTCCTCCATACAGTATAATGGCCCCCACATAGTCCTCCATACAGTATAATGGGCCCCACATAGTCCTTCATACAGTATAATGGCCCCCACATAGTCCTCCATACAGTATAATGGCCCCACATAGTCCGCCATACAGAATAATGGCTCCACATAGTCCTCCATACAGTATAATGGGCCCCACATAGTCATCCATACAGTATAATGGGCCCCACATAGTCCTCCATACAGTATAATGGCCCCACATATTTCTCCATACAGTATAATGGCCTCACATAGTCCTTCATACAGAATAATGGCTCCACATAGTCCTCCATACAGTATAATGGCCTCACATAGTCTTCCATACAGTATAATGACCCCACATAGTCCTCCATACAGAATAATGGCCCCACATATTCCTCCATACAGTATAATGGCCTCACATAGTCCTCCATACAGTATAATGACCCCACATAGTCCTCCATACAGAATAATGGCCCCACATTTTCCTCCATACAGTATAATGGCCCCACATATTCCTCCATACAGTATAATGGCCTCACATAGTCCTCCATACAGAATAATGGCTCCACATAGTCTTCCATACAGTATAATGGCCTCACATAGTCATCCATACAGTATAATGGGCCCCACATAGTTCTCCATACAGTATAATGGCCTCACATAGTCCTCCATTCAGTATAATGGCCTCACATAGTCCTCTATATAGTATAATGGCCCCACATATTCCTCCATACAGTATAATGGCCTCACATAGTCCTCCATACAGTATAATGGCCCCACATATTCCTCCATACAGTATAATGGCCTCACATAGTCCTCCATACAGTATAATGGCCCCCACATAGTCCTCCATGCAGTATAATGGCCCCCACATAGTCTTCCATACAGTATAATGGGCCCACATAGTGCTCCATACAGTATAATGGCCCCATATATTCCTCCATACAGTATAATGGCCTCACATAGTCCTTCATACAGTATAATGGCCCCCACATAGTCCTCCATACAGTATAATGGCCCCCACATAGTCCTCCATACAGTATAATGGCCCCCACATAGTCCTCCATACAGTATAATGGCCCCACATAGTCCGCCATACAGAATAATGGCTCCACATAGTCCTCCATACAGTATAATGGGCCCCACATAGTCATCCATACAGTATAATGGCCCCACATAGTCCTCCATACAGTATAATGGGCCCCACATAGTCATCCATACAGTATAATGGGCCCCACATAGTCCTTCATACAGTATAATGGCCCCCACATAGTCCTCCATACAGTATAATGGCCCCCACATAGTCCTCCATACAGAATAATGGCTCCACATAGTCCTCCATACAGTATAATGGCCTCACATAGTCATCCATACAGTATAATGGGCCCCACATAGTTCTCCATACAGTATAATGGCCTCACATAGTCCTCCATTCAGTATAATGGCCTCACATAGTCCTCTATATAGTATAATGGCCCCACATATTCCTCCATACAGTATAATGGCCTCACATAGTCCTCCGTACAGTATAATGGCCCCACATATTCCTCCATACAGTATAATGGCCTCACATAGTCCTCCATACAGTATAATGGCCCCCACATAGTCCTCCATGCAGTATAATGGCCCCCACATAGTCTTCCATACAGTATAATGGGCCCACATAGTGCTCCATACAGTATAATGGCCCCACATATTCCTCCATGCAGTATAATGGCCTCACATAGTCCTTCATACAGTATAATGGCCCCCACATAGTCCTCCATACAGTATAATGGCCCCCACATAGTCCTCCATACAGTATAATGGCCCCCACATAGTCCTCCATACAGTATAATGGCCCCACATAGTCCGCCATACAGAATAATGGCTCCACATAGTCCTCCATACAGTATAATGGGCCCCACATAGTCATCCATACAGTATAATGGGCCCCACATAGTCCTCCATACAGTATAATGGGCCCCACATAGTCATCCATACAGTATAATGGGCCCCACATAGTCCTTCATACAGTATAATGGCCCCCACATAGTCCTCCATACAGTATAATGGCCCCCACATAGTCCTCCCCATACAGAATAATGGCTCCACATAGTCCTCCATACAGTATAATGGCCTCACATAGTCATCCATACAGTATAATGGGCCCCACATAGTTCTCCATACAGTATAATGGCCTCACATAGTCCTCCATTCAGTATAATGGCCTCACATAGTCCTCTATATAGTATAATGGCCCCACATATTCCTCCATACAGTATAATGGCCTCACATAGTCCTCCATACAGTATAATGGCCCCACATATTCCTCCATACAGTATAATGGCCTCACATAGTCCTCCATACAGTATAATGGCCCCCACATAGTCCTCCATGCAGTATAATGGCCCCCACATAGTCTTCCATACAGTATAATGGGCCCACATAGTGCTCCATACAGTATAGTGGCCCCACTTATTCCTCCATACAGTATAATGGCCTCACATAGTCCTTCATACAGTATAATGGCCCCCACATAGTCCTCCATACAGTATAATGGCCCCCACATAGTCCTCCATACAGTATAATGGCCCCCATATAGTCCTCCATACAGTATAATGGGCCCCACATAGTCCTTCATACAGTATAATGGCCCCCACATAGTCCTCCATACAGTATAATGGCCCCCACATAGTCCTCCATACAGAATAATGGCTCCACATAGTCCCCCATACAGTATAATGGGCCCACATAGTCCTCCATACAGAATAATGGCTCCACATAGTCCTCCATACAGTATAATGGCCCCACATAGGGTTGGTGGTTCTGGTGTCGCGGGCCAAATAAAACCACCATGGGACAGAGTTTGACATATGTGCCTTATGAGGATTAGACACTTACTCAAGGTCTCCTCTGCCTGTGAACAGCTCATGTAATGGAGGTGCGTTATTGCTCTTTATTGCTCTTTATTTTAACACTTCTTCTCAATTCTTTTCTCCACTTCCTCCTGATAAGTGGTAAGATGGCGGCCAGCAGCGGAGCTTGCCTTCCTGATAATCTTATGTAGCTTATTAGCATCAGACGCCGCACACGACTTCCCCAGCACATGATTGTGGAGAAGATGGCGCCTGTCACTCCGGTAGAACATTCCTATCACTTTGCTGCACACATTGAACGACCTTCGTTCTCGTAGACGTACAGTTTGTTCGTCCTCTTCTTGTAAATCTTCTCCTCATGGCACCTCCAGTCCAGTTTTGCTGTCCATGTGGACCCCCGAATATCCACTACTGTCGCCCTGCTCCGCGTCCTGACCAGCCGTGGTGACCGGTGAAGCGTCCATCTTTCTCCTGCTGTCGTTCACCACCAGCTTCTTAGTTTTCTTCAGGTTTAGCTGTAAATAGTTAGACTGGCGCCAATCCACAAAATCCGACATCACCCTCCTATATTCCTCCTCGCCCAGACCCCCGATGCATCCGACTACAACAGCGTCATACGAGAACTTATGGAGGTGGCAAAAATCAGATTTATACTGAAAATCTGTGTACAACGTGAAAAGAAAGGGCGAGAGCAGCGTTCCCTGAGGGGTCCTGCTTGAGGGGTCCTGCGACGCCCCCATCTGTACACACTGGCCGGGCTGACAGGTCGCCCCGTCTCATCCCCTCCCCCACCTTCATGTCAGTCATCTCTCTGTAAGAGCGGCGGCGAGGTCCTGAACGCCGCACCGGAGAAGTCACAGAACAATGAATGTAGTGTAAGTAGCGGAGACATAATCTATGCTGGTGGGCAAACTGTAGGGGGCAGCAAAAGCCCCCCCCTCTCCGAGCCAAGCACCAATCTTTCCAAGGGCTTCACAGCATGCCATGTTAAGGCTACAGGGCGATAGTTGTCTAGGGATGCTGGGAAAGTAGTCTAGGGAACCGGAAAGAGGCAGGACGTCTTCCATGACACCGGGACCCTCTGTGATCGCAGGCTCAAGTTAAACACGTTGTGGACATAAAGAACGTTCAAGTCATCTTGGTCCTAAGGATTCTGTATCGCAGCAGCGCAGCCGATATCGCGCTGAAGCCCCGCGGTGTGCGGCACAAGTGATCGGATGATCGCAGCTTCTAGTCTCCCATGAAGACTATTGAAGCTAATGAAAAGTAAAAAAAAATGTTTTTAAAAATCTTTAAAAAATTAGAAAAACATAAAAGTTAAAATCACCCCCACTAATGCCCCATTCAAAATAAAATAAAAAAAAATCACATGTACACATATTCAGTGTCACCGCGTTCAGAATCGCCCAATCTATCAATATATAAAAAGAATTAATCCAATCGCTAAATGGCGTAACGAGAAAAAAAAATCAAAACGTCAGAATTACGTTTTTTTGGTCGCCGCAACATTGCAATAACGGGCGATCAAAACATCGGATCTACCCCAAAATGGTATACACAAAAATGTCAGCTCGGCGCGCAAAAAATAAGCCCTCACCAGGCACCAGATCCCGAAAAATGGAGACGCTACGGGTCTGGGAAAATGGCAATTTTTGGTTTTTTTAAACAAACTTTAGATTTTATAAATAAAAAATAATCGATACATGTTTAGTGTCTACGAACTCATAATGACCTGGAGAATAATGGTGGCGGGGCAGGTCTAGCATTTAGTGAATATAGTAAAAAAAATAAAAAAAAACATCTGTGGAATTGCACTTTTTTTGCAATTTCACCGTACTTGGAATTTTACATGGTATGGTAAAACCAATGGTGTCGATCAAAAGTACAACTTACAAGCCCTTGTACAGCCATATTGACCAAAAACTAAATAAGTTATGGCTCTGTGGAGAAGGGGAGCAAAACACGAAAACGGGGCATGCAGGGGTTAATCAGCTGTCCATGGCAGGGAGTCCTGGCTTCAAACGGTGTTTTAATGAGTTTTTCTCACTTCCTAGCTATATATATATATATATATATATATATATATATATATACTATATGTCATTTACTCTCTGCCCCTTATGTCCAATGAGATCTATTTCAAGCAGTTTGAGTGTCAGCTCCTTGCCCCGTTGTCCTCCCTGGAGATGTCTTATGGATTTTATTTTTTTCTGTGGCACCTCCCCATTTTTGAGGTGGCATGGGGGACTGATTAACAGATCACATTATGGCCCAACCTCTCCGGATCTCACAGTGCCCTCACCTTCTGGGACTCGGAGGTGGGCTTCTCCGTGAGGTCACTCAGACAAGTCTGAAACTCCTGGCTACGCTTTGCCATTACCCTGACAGGCTGCGAGTAACCCTTTCCCCTCACCCTGATAGACTGGGGATACTACTTTTCTACCACTCTGACAGGCTGTAGGACACATTTTCCCACCATCTGGACGGGCTGAGGATAAAACTTTCCCCGCCTCTCCTGTAACCTCAGGAGCAGTGCTAATCATGGGGCAGCTACCACCGGCCATGTCACCGTCCATCATGACACTGGTGGGCTGCACACAATCATCCTCCTTGTGAGCTCCGGGCCTCTCCCCATCGCCCTGAGCACTGGTGCTAGCTCCTTTTAGGAGATCCTCAACAACATCAACCCGCAGCGTGACATGGCTGAGTTCTCCTGTACCGCAAGACACATTATAATTGTTCATCACATTGACATTCACAATACCAACATTTGAAACACATGCCATATCAGATCTGGGAGGGTTGTCAGGAATGTATTGGGCAACCAATCAACCGTTCCAGATCAGTTCCCAATAAAACATTTGTGGGGAGGTTCTTGGACACCCCCATTTCCCTCCCTGCACTCCAATCCAGGAAAATGTGGTGCATCGGTAAGGGACAGCAAACACCCCAAAACCTGGTGACAGTAAGGGTCTGAGGAATGAGTTCTTCAGGTAACACAAACTCTGGGCATTTAAAGGTTCATTCAGTGTCCTTGAGCTCCACAGTGAAAGTGTTGGCCACAGTAACCGGCTTCAAATTTTCACAGGCCCTCCCAACCGCCCCACCTACAAGAAGAACAGCTGCAGTAGGCCCCTGGGCTTCAAGTGTGGGGTTCATCCTCTGCCTCTCCTGGCAGGTGAGGCTGAGGTGACCAGTTCAATCACAGGTATAGCACTGGCAGGAGTCAGATGCAGGCCGGGTGCTGAAAGATGAGGTGGGACCCTCCGAGGACCGGATGGCTGGGACATTGTCATGCGTCTTGGTTCAACCCTTGATCCTGTGATTTGTGGTTGGCTTCTCTATCAGCTGAGCCATAGCAGTTACACCTTTTCTTTGGGTGTTTATTGTCTGTTATCCTTGCTTTAGTCTTTTTAGGGTAACAGGTTTTTTCATTTGCCTGTCCTATCACCTTTTGGGTGTGGCTATATATACTTTTCCCCTGATGGTATTTCCTGCTGGTGATAGTCTCATTTGGATGTCCAACCATACTGCCATTGTTTATGCCAGTCAGTGAAAGACCAGCTAGGGTTTATCTTTCTGCTGATTATGCTTTTCACCTTCTTCTGTTGTCGGCATTCTCTCTGGCAGCACGTAAATTATCTTCTCATTTTGTATTTCTTGGTTTGTTTTAACTCAATTAATTCTGGGATCTCTTCCTATCTCAGCACTTATTCCCTTCTGCAGGTAAATTGCACTGTGCTCTGCCCTTCGGTTCCTTAAGAGAAACATAAAGTGCTCGACGGCCTTTCAGGCAGCATAGGTCCGAGCTGCCACCACTTAGTCTGTTGTTAGGGACATTCCAGCCCACTTAGGAATCACTGCGGGGTCAGGATCTCTAGTCTGTACAGGAACCAGCAGGGTCAGTTTTTTTAATGTGTTACCTATTTTCCTGTGTGAGTTGTTACACAATCATAACATTATCACCAACCCACTCCATTTTTTGTGTGCTGAGAAACCATCATGGACACTGTGGATACCCTGGCCGCACAATTACAGTCCTAGTCTTTGAAGTTGGCAGACATCAAGTGCCCATGATACTATATGGAGCATTATGTGGGGACATTATTCTGTATGGAGGACTATGTGGGGCCCATTATACTGTATTGAGGACTATGTGGGGCCATTATACTGTATGGAGGACTATGTGGGGACATTATACTGTATGGAGGACTATGTGGGCCCCATTTTACTGTATGGCGGACTATGCGAGGCCATTATACTGTATGAATGACTATGTGGGGCCATTACACTGTATGGAGGACTATGTGGGGCCCATTATACTATATGGAGGACTATGTGGGCCCATTATACTGTATGGCGGACTATGTGGGGCCATTATACTGTATGGAGGACTATGTGGGGCCCATTATACTGTATGGGAGACTTTGTGAAGCCCATTATTCTGCATGGAGGACTATGCCAGGCCATTATACTGTATAGAGGACTATGTGGGGCCATTATACTGTATGGAAGACTTTGTGAAGCCCATTATACTGTATGGAGGACTATGTGGGGCCATTATACTGTATGGAGGAATATGTGGAGCCCATTATACTGTATGGAGGCCTATGTGGGGCTCATTATACTGTATGGAGGACTATGTGGAGCCATTATACTGTATGGAGGACTATGTGGAGTTATTATACTGTATAGAGGCACTATGTGGGGCCATTATTCTGTATGGAGGACTAGAGGGGACATTATACTGTATGGAGGACTATGTGGGGCCCATTTTACTGTATGGAGGACTATGTGGGGCCCATTTTACTGTATGGAGGACTATGTGGGGCCCATTATACTGTATAGAGGACAATGTAGGGCCATTATACTGTATGGAGGACTATGTGGGGACATTATACTATATGGAGGACTACGTGGGCCCCATTTTACTGTGTGGAGGACTATGTGGGGCCATTATACTGTATTGAAGACTTTGTGAAGCCCATTATTCTGCATGGAGGACTATGTGAGGCCATTATACTGTATGGAGGACTATGTGGAGCCATTATACTGTATGGAGGACTATGTGGGGCCATTATACTATATGGAGGACTATGTAGGGCCCATTTTACTGTATGGAGGACTATGTGGGGGCAATTATTCTGTATGGAGGACTATGTGGGGCCCATTATTCTGTATGGAGGACTATGTGGGGGGCAATTATTCTGTATGGAGGACTATGTGGGGGCATTATACTGTATGGAGGACTATGTGGGGCCCATTATTCTGTATGGAGGACTATGTGGGGGCAATTATTCTGTATGGAGGACTATGTGGGGCCATTATACTGTATGGAAGACTTTGTGAAGCCCATTATTCTGCATGGAGGACTATGTGAGGCCATTATACTGTATGGAGGACTATGTGGAGCCATTATACTGTATGGAGGACTATGTGGGGCCCATTATTCTGTATGGAGGACTATGTGGAGCTATTATACTGTATAGAGGACTATGTGGGGCCCATTATACTGTATGGAGGACTATGTGGGGCCCACTATTCTGTATGGAGGACTATGTGGTGCCATTATTCTGTATGGAGGATTATGTGGTGCCATTATACTGTATGGAGGACTTTGTGGAGCCCATTATACTGTATGGAGGACTATGTGGGGCCCATTATTCTGTATGGAGTACTATGTGAGGCCATTATACTGTATGGAGGACTATGTGGGGTCATTATACTGTATGGAGGACTATGTGGGGCCCATTATCCTGTATGGAGGACTATGTGGGGCCCATTATTCTGTATGGAGGACTATGTGGGGCCATTATACTGTATGGAGGACTATGTGGGGCCATTATACTGTATGGAGGACTATGTGAGGCCATTATATTGTATGGAGGACTATTATTCTGTATACTGGTTGGCCCGTGACTTTGTCCAAGTTTTTCATTTTGACCCTATGTGTTTTTGAGTAAGATATCCAAGGTTTAGACAGACGTCTTAGGGATAAGAGCACATTTGAGGATGTTTCCTATTGAGGCAGGAGAACCAATGCAAACTGGGGCCAGCAGAGAGTCCAAGGAAGGAATTGAACTTGGATCACCTGCTCATCTCCGTCTATACTGTGGTCGAACGGGTCATGTAAAGTGTTTCAGATACAATAATTAATTTCTTAAAGGTAAAGAGAAAAATAAGAAATCATTAATATGTAAGGACACTGGTTCTAAAGGATTGAAGTTATCTCTTATACATACTAATGATTTAATGTTTATTTTACAAGTATCTTTGGTTACCAAATCTGGAATTATAGTTATGTCTCCATTTGTTGATTCAGGTTCCGCCTTATATCTCATTGATCTAAGTGATCGAGTGTTGGCATACAGTTTCAACTCTCGGTCTTCCTATTCAAGTGTCCGCAATTGATAATTCTCCCCTTACCCAAAGTCATATTACTTCTAAGGTTTAGAAGATGTGCATGAGAGTGGGTGTGTTACACACAGACAGGGCTGCCATCAGGGCATTACTGCCCTTACTGGCGTATGGGGCCCAGTCAGCTGAGAGGGCCCGGTTGGGCCCCTGTTCTTCTGCTCACCGGGTGCCAGCGGCAGCACTCTGCCGGTTTAGTGAACATGCGTCCTCAGACGCAGGTTCACTTTAAATCTAGTTAACAGCCGCAGGCCAGGCCGGCGGCTGGAGTCAGTGTGTACGTTGCTGGTGTATGATGTCACGGTCATGCGCCAGCGATCGTGCTTCCAGTGATGGGAGAGCTCGGCACTGGAGCCCCGCCAGGTAAGAAGAAACTTTTCTTTTTTTCATTTCTTTTTTTTTTTTTTTTAATGCTGAACCAGGACAGGATGATGGACAAGGAAGACACATTTGGGAAGAAAGGAGTCACATATGGGGCAGAAAGGAGACACATTTGGGAGCAGAAAGGAGTCACATTTGGGGGTGGAAAGGAGACACATTTGGGAGCAGAAAGGAGTCACATTTGGGGGTGGAAAGGAGACACATTTGGGAGCAGAATGGAGACATTTGGGGGCAGAATGGAGAGATATTTGGGGGCAGAATGGAGAGATATTTGGGGGCAGAATGGAGAGACATGGGGGGCCGAAAGGAGAGACATGGGGTCTCTCCTTACCTGCCCCATACCTGCCATCACCGCACTCTTATTCTTATCCATTCCTCTTACAGGTACGTCACCCAACTTTCCCATGCTGACTTCCATGCCGTCTTCTCTATACCGTTCTGTTCCTACTTTCTAATAGTACGTCACCCAACTTTCCCATGCTGACTTCCATGCCGTCTTCTCTATACCGTTCTGTTCCTACTTTCTAATGGTACGTCACCCAACCTACACCAGCTACCCCCCACTTTCATTTATGACCTTGTTTACTCAGTCTTTGAGTATCCAGCATCTGGTTCAATCTAATCAGCTGATCAAGATGAGCACAGACCACTCCCCTCTGGTTCACAGCTGAATGCATTCTGTTACAAATATATTGTGGGCCAGGAGTCTGTGTCAGACTTTAGTCTGTGTCCATCACCTTAAGTGTCCACTAGCTGAAGTGTCTGAAATTTGAATTAATCCTGAATTGAACCTGAAGGTAACTGGATACTTTGTCACAGTAAACAATGTTTGTCTTTGTTTTCACTCTCACCCCCTTAATCCTTCACTTCTTACAACCACCCCTAATCCCTACACCTAGTAAGGAACTCTTCATTTCTCCCTCCATTCTCCCCACCCATCTCACCTCCTCCTCAGAGCTATTCCTCAACATACAATCCTTTGTCTCCAAACACAGACAGCCACCTCATGCCCTCTCCTGCTCCCACCTACTAGCGCTTTCTCTGCTCCTCCTTACTGCCGGCGACATCTCTCCACATCCCGGTCCTCCTCACCACATCCCTACAATCACTTCCCCCTCCTACCCACGATCTATCCCAAACTCTCATAACCCTTCTAACCTTATACCCATCCGCCCAGCCCCCGATTCCCCTGTCCCACTAATAGGAGCTCTATGGAACGCTCGCTCCGTCTGCAACAAACTTTCCTACATTCACGATCTCTTCATCACTAACAAGCTTTCCTTCCTTGGCATCACTGAAACCTGGCTCACCCCCTCTGACACAGCCTCTCCTGCTGCACTTTCGTATGGTGGATTCCACGTCTCCCAAGCACGGTGGAGGAACAGGTTTATTCCTCTCAGATAACTGCTCCTTCACCCATATCCCACTGCCGCCCTCAATTACTCTCCCCTCTTTTGAAGTGCACTGCGTGCGCATCTACTCCCCATCCAACCTCCAATTGGCTGTCATCTACCGCCCCCCCAGGACCAACCACCACTTTCTTTGACCACTTCACCACTTGGCTACTTCATTTCCTCTCCGTTGACATCCCCACTATCCTCATGGGCGACTTTAACATCCCCATTGACACTTCCCTCTCAGCTGCTTCTAAGCTTCTATCCCTCACTTCCTCCTTTGGTCTTACTCAGTGGTCTTCCACACCCACCCACAAAGATGGCCACACACTGAACCTCATGTTCACCTGCCTCTGTTCCCTATCTAACCTCTCTAACTCACCTCTCCCTCTTTCTGACCACAACCTACTCACATTCTCTTCTCTCTCCTCTCCGGGGCAACAATCCCCACTCCACAAACTTGCATACCCTCGCAGAAATCTCAAACACCTTGACCTACACTCACTCTCTGAATCCCTCCTCCCTCTTACAGACATTAGTTCCTTACATGATGCAGATGTTGCTGCCACTTTATACAACACCACAACCGCTGCAGCTCTCGATTTAGTCGCCCCCCTCACACATACCAAGGCTCGCACAATCAACAGACAACCCTGGCACACCAGCCTAACTAAAGAACTGCGACGGGCCTCCAGGGTTGTTGAGCGTAGATGGAAAAGGTCCCACTCCCATGAGCACTTCATCGCATTCAAACAGTCCCTCACTACCTTCAAGTCCACACTCACTGCAGCAAAACAAACATACTTCACATCTCTCATATCCTCCCTGTCTCACAACCCCAAACAAGTATTCAACACCTTCAATTCTCTCCTCCGTCCCCCAGTGCCTCCTCCCTCTCCTCTTATTTCAGCCGAAGACTTTGCCTCATTCTTCAAGCAGAAGATTGACACCATCAGACAAAGCTTTTGCCTAAAGCCCCCACAGCCCCTCCCCACACCTACTCAACCCTCTCCCTCCAAAACCACCTTCTCCACCATTTCTGAAGATCAACTTTCCTCCTTACTCTCCAAATCACACCTCACCACCTGTAAACTTGACCCAATCCCGTCCCACCTCCTCCCAAACCTTACCACTATCTTCATCCCAGCCCTAGCCCACCTCTTCAACCTGTCACTAACAACTGGTGTCTTCCCCTCATGCTTCAAACATGCCTCAATCACACCCATCCTCAAAAAGCCCTCCCTTGACCCATCCTCTGTGTCTAGCTATCGCCCCATATCACTTCTCCCCTATGCCTCAAAACTACTGGAACAACATGTCCATTCTGAACTGTCCTCCCACCTCTCCTCCTGCTCCCTCTTTGACCGCCTACAATCTGGTTTCCGACCGCACCATTCTACTGAAACTGCACTGACTAAAGTCACCAACGACCTACTAACCGCCAAATCTAAGCGACATTACTCTGTCCTCCTCCTCCTAGACCTGTCATCTGCCTTTGCCTTTCCCCAAGGTTCAGTTCTAGGACCCCTGCTCTTCTCCATCTACACCTTCGGCCTGGGACAGCTCATAGAGTCTCATGGCTTTCATTATCACCTCTATGCTGATGACACACAGATCTACCTCTCTGGACCCGATATCACATCCTTACTAACCAAAATCCCACAATGTCTGTCTGCTATTTCATCCTTCTTCTCTGCCAGATTTCTAAAACTTAACATGGACAAAACAGAATTCATCATCTTTCCGCCATCTCTTTCAACCTCCCCAACTTACCTATCTATCAACGTCAATGGCTGTCCACTCTCCCCAGTCCCTCAAGCTCGCTGCCTTGGGGTAACCCTGGACTCGGAACTCTCCTTCAAACCACATATCCAAGCCCTTTCCACTTCCTGCTGACTCCAACTCAAAAATATCTCCCGGATCCGCACATTCCTTAACCATGAATCTGCAAAAACACTAGTGCACGCCCTCATCATCTCCCGCCTTGACTACTGCAACCTCCTGCTCTGTGGCCTCCCCTCTAACACTCTCGCACCCCTCCAATCTATCCTAAACTCTGCTGCTCGACTAATCAACCTGTCCCCCCGCTATTCCCCGGCCTTTCCTCTCTGTCAATCTCTTCACTGGCTCTCCATTGCTCAGAGACTCCAGTTCAAAACCCTAACCATGACATACAAAGCCATTCACAACCTGTCTCCTCCATATATCTCTGACCTAGTCTCCCGTTACATACCTGCACGCAACCTCCGATCCTCACAAGATCTCCTTCTCTACTCCCCTCTTATCTCCTCCCACAATCGCATACAAGATTTCTCCCGTGCTTCCCCCCTACTCTGGAACTCTCTACCCCAACGTATCAGACTCTCGCCTACCGTGGAAACCTTCAAAAGGAACCTGAAGACCCACCTCTTCTGACAAGCCTACAACCTGCAGTAACCACCGCTCCACCATACCGCTGCACGACCAGCTGTATCCTCACCCATCCCCTGTAGACTGTGAGCCCTCACGGGCAGGGTCCTCGCTCCTCCTGTACCAGTCGCTGTCACATTGTGTTCAAGATTATTGTAATTGCTCTTGTATTATACCCCTTCTTCACATGTAAAGAGCCATGGAATAAATGGCGCTATAATAATAAATAATAATAATAATAACATGGGGGGGCAGAATGTAGAGACATGGGGGGGCAAAATGGAGAGACATGGGGGGTCCAGAATGGAGAGACATTTGGGGTCCAGAATGGAGTACATATGGGAGCAGGATGTGGGACATTATTACTGTAGGGGCTAATTAAAGGATATTATTACTGCTGTGATGTATTTTATTTTTGAGGATACTGTTTTCAGTGGGGGGTCCTGTTACTGTGCAGGGCGGCACTATATCACTTTTTTTTCTTCATTTGGTGTAGTGTAGAAGTTGGGGAAAATTAGGGAATGTGCTCTGTAAGCTGCTCTAGATAACTGTGTTATTTTATGCAGAGACGAGTCCTGGCAGGAAGTGGTGATGGTGGTCTGTGCTGGATGAAGAGGAAAAGCGAAGATGAAGGACTTAAACTAGAGACGTCACCGGTGAGTCAGTCTGTTATCTGTACACTGACACTATACACTGTATACTATGTACTGGGCTCCTGTGTATAATGACACTTAGGGTAATATTAGTATTCTGTTTTTTTTACTAATGGTCAGTATTGTAGTATTCGGTCACTATGTGGTGGTAATATGTGATCTGGTCACGGTGTGGCGGTATTTGTCCCTCGTATGTGGTATTATTCGGTCACTATGTGATGGTAATATGTGATCTGGTTACTGTGTGGCGGCATTTGTCCCTTGTATGTGGTATTATTAGGTCACTATGTGGTGGTAATATGTGGTCTGGTCATGGTGTCGCGGTATTTGTCTCTTGTATGTGATATTATTCGGTCACTATGTAGTAGAAGCAAAAAAGCCTTCAGGAGAATTCTTGCAGGATGTGTCAAAGATGAGGAGAGATTGCCATCTGCTGGTCAGACACAATCAAGTGGAACCAAGACGTGTTAGGAAAGTTGAAGGGGGAGCAGATTTAGACGCTGGACCCGGTCTGGTGACTTCCAGGAAGGATTTCCTGAATATAAAAGACCAGTTCGTCAAGCCTGAGGCAGGATTGGCGCCAAGCTGCAGAGAAGAGCAGATGCGCTCCCGACGTGCTGAGAAGCCCAGTGTAGCAGGCCTGAGCCAGAGGCCTGCAACACATAACAGCCGGACACCGGTGGATGAACTCCAGATTCCCCACAGAGGTGCCTCGAGTGCTGCGCCTGCTGAGGAGAGTCGGGACCTGCTTGCGGTGCTGAGTGAGTTCGCAGGACCCGACGTCACCCGCCAACAGACGAGGTTTGGTTCCCCCTACCCAAGGCTTGAGAGACTGCTTCCAAAGGACAAGCAGAGAGGAGCTGGGAGAAGGCTGCGCCAGGAGAGTCACGCCAGCGGAAGCAGAGGAGCTGTACAAGTGAACAGGGCCGTCACTTCCACTGTTTACCTACGGTACCAGGGGCAGCTGGGTTTAGGATCTCAGGTTGGGAGGGGACCGGTTGGGGTGGGAGAAGCTAAACTTGATTTGATTGACTTTGTCCGGAAAAGACTTGCAGCCTAGCGGGAATAACCGGTGACCCCCGCTAGGGCCATATACAGGGTTAAAGAACTAACGTGGTGACTCCCACGATTGGGTGCATCACACTACCTTGAGAAACTTTGCATTATTACTTCATATTACCGTTTGTTATCCCTGTTACTATTCCCTTGTAAAGAACACCTGTTACATATATAAACTTTTTATATCCATCCCTGACTGTCCTCGCCTTGTGTCTCTGCGCGTTGCATTCCGGCACCTGCATTACAACTATGTGGTGGTAATATGTGATATGGTCATGGTGTGACGGTATTTGTCCCTTGTGATATTATTCGGTCACTATGTGGTAGTAATATGTGATATGGTCATGGTGTGATTGGATTTGTCCCTTGCATGTGATATTATTGGTCATTTTAAAAAATGTATGTGACACATTCCTTAAATAAAAATATATCTGAAAAGAGTATTGGGTATTATAAGAAATACCCTGAAGAAGCGAGGAGCGAAACGGCGTTGGAGTGGTGTGAGGGGGCCAGGGTATGTTCACTCATTATTTTCTTTATGTTTATGTGGTCTCCCATTTTGGATGTATTATTGAAGTGCTCAGGATCTCCCCATTAGTGAGAGCCTGCACATGGCAGGTATTTAAGAAAATGTATGGCAGCTAATCTTTCCTGAATGGGATTTTTGTGATGAACTAAATTTGATTTTTTCTTAGATGTATTGCACAAGCACTTTACGCTTATTGACTTTGGTATATATATTATTTCCATCACATTTCCATTTTTTTAAGTGACTACGGATGCCAAATTTATAATAAAGTGGGATTCCTTTGGGCTAATTTGTGTGCTTCTCTTTATATGGCGGTGTTTATAGCAATAAATTAACACATATTGTCTGCTATTTTTACTTAATTTTTCTAAGTTGGGATAAATTGATAAATATATTCTGTGCACTGGCACTTTATATTATATATATTTTTTATATTCTTGATATATATTCACACTATACCGCCACATCTAGATGAGTATGTTTGTTGGAATGGTGACTATGAACAATTTATCTAGTAATTGAATCTATGTGATAGACCCATTTGATGATATAAAAATATTCTTTTTTTTTGTGAGCATCCCCTTTCCCCCTCTTGAGTCTTATTTTAATTGTGTTTTATATTCATTTTTAATTTTAGTCTTGTTGTCTGTTTTTATTTCTTTATGTATTCAATAAAAATTATGTATTAATAATTGTCTATATTGTAGTTCTTTATACCTCTTTGTTGGTTTACTAGAGTAGAGTAGGGCCCGGCCAGAAATGTCTTCTTGTCATGGTGGGGGCTTAAAAAAAATCTTTTGGCAAAAACAAAAGCTGCTGGTGGTGTGGTGTTCGATGGAATTGATGGTGCTGTGATGTGGTGTTCGATGGCAACTGTTAATGTGTGAGTGGTGAGGACGTGGTGCAGAAAGTAGAGTTTTTCCAAGAGTGGGCAGTGGGACAGTGGAAGGTTCGAGGGATGGAGACGGAGCTGGGGTGGAGGCTGGGTGGAGTCTCAAGGGGGCCCGAAAATTTTGCCAGTATGGGGTCCCGAAATTCATGGTGGTAGCCCTGCACACAGAATCTCTCATTCATGGTGTTTCCTTTATTACCAGCTAAGGTTGTGTTGGGTATGTCCTGGTTTGTGAAACACAATCCTACCATCAATTGGGAGACTAGCGAGGTTAAGTCTTAGAGAAATCTTTTTTTTCAGTTGTTTATCTAAATCCCTGGCATCTACAATATGAGATCTCTTCTTCCAGATTTTATTCAGGATTTGAGGATGTTTTTTTCTGAGACTGAATGTGAAGTTCTTCCCCCACATAGATCATATGATTGTTCTATCGAATTTATACCAAGGACCTAAATCTCATCTGTTTAACCTCTCTCTTCCTGAAAAATGCCTTTAAAGAGTACATTCAAAAGAGTCTCTCCATAGGTCACATAAGGCCTTCCACCAGTCGCCGTGGGATTTTTCTTTGTTAAGAAAAAAGATGGAGGGTTGTGTCCGCATTTGGATTTTAGAGAAACTAATAGGATTACTGTACATAATCCTTACCCATTACCTCTTATTCCTGATCTGTTTAATCAAGTAGTGGGGGCCAAATGGTTTTCTAAAATGGATCTGAGAGGGACATATAACCGTATACGTGTTCGCCAAGGTAATGAGTGCAAGACTGCCTTCAATTCACCCAGGGTTTACTTTGAAGATTTGGTGAAGCCATTGGGTTTGACCAATGCTCCAGCAGTATTTCAGAACTTCATAAATTACATTTTTTCTTCTTTAGTGGGTAGATTTATAGTGATATACTTGGGTGATCTCTTGATTTACTCAGCTTCTCGTGAGGAGCATCAAGAGCATGTTTGGCAGGTGCTTCAAGTTCTTTGTGACAATCATTTGCCAAGATAGAGATTTTAGGTGCAGCACATTCAGTTTTTGGGTCATTTGGTTTCTGGTAAAGATTTTTAGATGGATCCATTAAAGGTGTTGCCCAGTACTTTTAAAAATATACCAGTGTGTCTTAATGATCAATAGAAGCTTCTTTCTAATTACCTCCTGGTGCTGTTTCTGCCTGTGGGTGGCGCTATCGGTGGCCGCTCACAGGCAGCATGTGACCCTCAGCTGCAGCCGCCTCTGACATCCGCTGACGTCACAACATGTCCAGGCTGCAGCCGGGGGTTCCTCTTCTGCATTGCACTGGTGGCTGCTGGGTTGTGGGCAGGGTTACTCCGCGCGTCATACCCGGCATCCACCGCGCGCTCTGCCCCTCCCCATTCATTGGGAAAGCGCGCAATGGATGCTGGGTGTGACGAAGGGAATAACCCCGCCCACAACCCAGCAGCCACCGCGGGGGAGCGGTGCTATCGGTGGCCACTCACAGGCAGCACGAGACCCCCCGCTGACATCTCGTCAAGTAAGGCGTGACTCAGCGCTGGGGTCCCTGCGGTGGCTGCTGGGCTATGGGTGGGGTTACCCTGTGCGTCACACCCAGCATCCACCGCACTCTTTGCCAATGAATGGCGACAGGGAGAGCACGCGGTGGATGCCGGGTATGACGCGAGGGGTGACCCCACCCACAACCCAGCAGCCACCGATACAACGCAGAAGAGGGACCCTCGGCTGCAGCCTGGACTTGTCGTGACGTCAGCGGATGTCATCGCCGGCTGCAGCCAGGGGTCACGTGATGCCTGTGAGCGGCCAGTGATAGCGCCACCCACAGGCAGAAACAACACCAGGAGGTAATTAGAAAGAAGCTTCTATTTATCATTAAAACACATTGGTATATTTTTAAGATACTGGACAACCCTTTTAAGGTACAGGTCGTCCTTGATAGGGTACAACCTACTA
Organism: Phyllobates terribilis; assembly: GCF_046119375.1. Taxonomy (NCBI): domain Eukaryota; kingdom Metazoa; phylum Chordata; class Amphibia; order Anura; family Dendrobatidae; genus Phyllobates; species Phyllobates terribilis. The sequence goes on along the minus strand of NW_027362768.1, from coordinate 203,509,255 downwards.
TTCTTAAAGCTTTACCAAACTGTTGCTAATTTTTATCATACATTCATTAAGAACTTCTCAGTCATAATCAAACCTCTTATTGCTATGACCAAGAAGGTGATTGACTTTTCCTCTTGGTCTACTGAGGCTGTTGATGCTTTTGCTGCTCTTAAGACAGCCTTTTCTAAAGCCGATGTTGATTTGCCTTTTGTGGTTTAGGTAGACTCCTCTTCTGTGGGGGTGGGTGCTGTTCTTTCACAGAAGGACGGTTACTTATATCCTTGTCCTTTTTTTCTCACAAATTCTCACAAGCAGAGTCCAACTATGATACAAGTGATCGGGAACTCTTGGCTGTTACGAGAGCTTTCGTGGAATAGAGGCATTAGTTGAAGGGGGCTATTCATACAGTAAAGGTCTTTACTGATCACATAAATTTACTGTATGTTAATGTCGCTAAGTGCGTGAATACTAGACAGACCCGTTGTGCTCTCTTTTTCGTTCGGTTTGAGTTCCCTGTGACATATCTCCCTGGTACTAAGAATATTAAGGCTGATGCTTTATCACGTAGTTTTGTTCCAGGGTTGAGGGATGAAAGTCCTGCATTACTCTGTGTTGGCCAGACATTCTGATTCCTCTGTCACCTGTTTCCAGGTACTTTTGGTGGCGTAATGCTCGAAAGGATGTTGATGAGTTTGTCTGTTAGTGCAAAGTTTTTGCCAGGTCTAAAACCACTCACCAGACCCGGCAGGGTTTCTTTTGCCTAAAGAGGTTCCGTCTCAGCCTTGGACTCATTTGTCCTTGGATTTCGTCACAAATTTGCCTAATGGGCGGTGGTGGACCATCTCAGCAAGATGGTTCACTTGGTTCCTCTATCAAAATTGCCTACGGCTAAGAGTTTAGCTACATTGTTTATCTCTCATGTCGTTAAGTTACATGGTGTTTCTAAAAACATTATTTCTGATTAAGAGGTTAAGGTTCAGGCTAACTTTTGGCGTAGCTTTTGCTCCAAATTAAGAATTAAGCTTTCTTTCTCCTCAGGTTATCATCCTGAGACTAATGGTCAGATGGAGAGAGAATGAACCAAGAATTAGAACAATATTTAAGATGTTTTGTATCCTCTAATCAAGGCGACTGGGTGGATTTTCTTCCAGTGGCTGAGTTCGCACTCAATAACCTCACTTCTTCTGCTACTGGCACCTCACCTTTTTTGTTGTGGGGGTTTTCATCCAGTTTTTAGAAATTTTTCTGGTTTGCAGTCTGTGGTCCCAGAGGAGGAAAGATATTCTTCTCATTTGAATAAGGTCTCTACAGAAGTTGAAAAAGATCTTTTGATAACCTCTGATCTGACCAAGAGAACTGTGAACCGCAGACGTAGGAAGACCCTAAAGGTCTAAAGGTTCTGTTAAGGAAATTTGTTCCTAAATTTGTTGGTTCGTATAAGGTAATTAAAATTATTAATTCTGTGACGGTCAAGCTCCAACTCCCGATTGCGTGAAGGATTGATAATTCCTTCCATTCCTCTCTTCTTAAAAGGTTTGAGAGGACGCTGGGTCCTCATGACATCAGTGAAGTGGACTCGGAGGAGGACAAAGAGTATGAGGTGGAATAAGTTTGGGGTTACAGACGTCGACTACAGTATCTTGATAAATGGAAAGGTTTTGGTCTGGAGGATAATTCCTGGGTTTGTGTGGAAAACTTGAATGCGGATCACCTATTGAGAAAGTTGTGTCAGCGGCTAAGGATCAGTGGGTCCAGTAGCCCCTCGTAGAAGGCGGGCTACTGTCATGCTTCTGGGTTTGAACCCTTGAGCCTGTGCTTTGTGGTCGATTTCTCTATCCACTGAGCCACAGCAGCTACACCATTTCTCTGAATGATTATCGTCTGTTATCCAGGATTTAGTCTTTTTAGGTTAACAGCAGTTTTCATTTATTCATTTGTCTGTCAAATCATCTTTCAGGTGCAGGTATATACTGTCCCCCTGCTGGTGACATTGTCATTTGGATGTCCAGCCATACTGCCATTGTTTACACCAGTCAGTGAAAGTCCAGATAGGGTTTATCACTGATTATGCTTTTCACCCTGCACCTATCTTCTGTTTCTTGGCAGGAAGTTGTTGGCATACTCTCCGGCAGCACGTACCTTATCTTTTCATTTTGAATTTCATGGTTTGTTTTAACTCACTCTGGGATCTCTTCCTATCTCAGCACTCATTCCCTTCTGTAGGTAAATTGATCTCTGCTCTGCCCTTTGGTTCCTTAGGAGGAACATGAAGCGCTTGACAGCCTTTCAGGTAGCATAGGTGCGAGCTGCCATTGTTTAGTCAGTTGTTAGGGCTATTCCAGTCCATGTAAGAACCACTGGGAACTGCAGGGTAGGAATCTCTAGCATGTAAAGGAACGAGTTCGGTTAGTTGTAGTTTTTTTAGTGTTTTACCTAATTTACCATGTGAGGAGTTACACAGTCATAACAGGCATTAGGTGTCGGCTTACTCCCTTTCCAGCTGGCGACTGTTCACTTCCGCATTTCAGGTGTACAGTTTGCCTAATAGGCGCCTGCATTCTGTACGGCCTTGGTCTCGTGGGACAGAGGCGAACACCTCAAGAGCTTTGCTTCATAGCCCTATCGCACTTTGCTTCATCCCGGCCCATCTCCCCGTGCACTGCGCCGAGGCGCCTGCGCATAAGATTCCTGCGGTGCAGTGCACGGGGAGACAGGCCAGGAGGAAGCAAAGCACACTGTATGTGAGCGGCGCTCTACACAAGCCCGGGAAGTCAGGGAGCCCAGGGCACAGACAGAGGGGGCTGGGGGGAAGCAAAGCACGCTCTATGTGAGCTCTATGTGAGCGGCGCTCTGCACATGCCCGGGAAGTCAGGGAGCCCAGGGCACAGACAGACGGGGCCAGGGGGAAGCAAAGCACGCTGTATGTGAGCTCTATGTGAGCGGAGCTCTGCACATGCCCGGGAAGTCAGGGAGCCCAGGGCACAGACAGACGGGGCCAGGGGGAAGCAAAGCACGCTCTATGTGAGCTCTATGTGAGCGGAGCTCTGCACATGCCCAGGAAGTCAGGGAGCCCAGGGCACAGACAGACGGGGCCAGGGGGAAGCAAAGCACGCTGTATGTGAGCTCTATGTGAGCGGAGCTCTGCACATGCCCAGGAAGTCAGGGAGCCCAGGGCACAGACAGACGGGGCCAGGGGGAAGCAAAGCACGCTGTATGTGAGCTCTATGTGAGCGGAGCTCTGCACATGCCCGGGAAGTCCGGGAGCCCAGGGCACAGACAGAGGGGGCTGGGGGGAAGCAAAGCACGCTGTATGTGAGCGGCACTCTGCACATGCCCGGGAAGTCAGGGAGCCCAGGGCACAGACAGACGGGGCCGGGGGGAAGCAAAGCACGCTCTATGTGAGATCTATGTGAGCAGCGCTCTGCACATGCCCAGGAAGTCAGGGAGCCAAGGGCACAGACAGACGGGGCCGGGGAGAAGCAAAGCACGCTCTATGTGAGCTCTATGTGAGCAGCGCTCTGCACATGCCCGGGAAGTCAGGGAGCCCAGGGCACAGACAGACGGGGCCGTGGGGAAGCAAGGCATGCTCTATGTGAGCTCTATGTGAGCGGCGCTCTGCACATGCCCAGGAAGTCAGGGAACCCAGGGCACAGACAGACGGGGCCGGGGGGAAGCAAAGCACGCTCTATGTGAGCTCTATGTGAGCGGCGCTCTGCGCATGCCCGGGAAGTCAGGGAGCCCAGGGCACAGACAGACGGGGCCGGGGGGAAGCAAGGCACGCTCTATGTGAGCTCTATGTGAGCGGCGCTCTGCGCATGCCCGGGAAGTCAGGGAACCCAGGGCACAGACAGACGGGGCCGGGGGGAAGTAAAGCACGCTCTATGTGAGCTCTATGTGAGCAGCGCTCTGCACAAGCCCGGGAAGTCAGGGAGCCCAGGGCACAGACAGACGGGGCCGGGGGGAAGCAAAGCACGCTCTATGTGAGCGGCGCTCTGCACATGCCCGGGAAGTCAGGGAGCCCAGGGCACAGACAGACGGGGCCGGGGGGAAGTAAAGCACGCTCTATGTGAGCTCTATGTGAGCGGCGCTCTGCACATGCCCGGGAAGTCAGGGAGCCCAGGGCACAGACAGACGGGGCCGGGGGGAAGCAAAGCACACTCTATGTGAGCTCTATGTGAGCGGAGCTCTGCACATGCCCGGGAAGTCAGGGAGCCCAGGGCACAGACAGACGGGGCCGGGGGGAAGCAAAGCACGCTCTATGTGAGCTCTATGTGAGCGGCGCTCTGCACATGCCCGGGAAGTCAGGGAGCCCAGGGCACAGACAGACGGGGCCGGGGGGAAGCAAAGCACGCTCTATGTGAGCGGCGCTCTGCACATGCCCGGGAAGTCAGGGAGCCCAGGGCACAGACAGACGGGGCCGGGGGGAAGTAAAGCACGCTCTATGTGAGCTCTATGTGAGCGGCGCTCTGCACATGCCCGGGAAGTCAGGGAGCCCAGGGCACAGACAGACGGGGCCGGGGGGAAGCAAAGCACGCTCTATGTGAGCTCTATGTGAGCGGCGCTCTGCACATGCCCAGGAAGTCAGGGAGCCCAGGGCACAGACAGACGGGGCCGGGGGGAAGCAAGGCACGCTCTATGTGAGCTCTATGTGAGCGGCGCTCTGCACATGCCCGGGAAGTCAGGGAGCCCAGGGCACAGACAGACGGGGCCGGGGGGAAGCAAAGCACGCTCTATGTGAGCTCTATGTGAGCGGCGCTCTGCACATGCCCGGGAAGTCAGGGAGCCCAAGGCACAGACAGACGGGGCCGGGGGGAAGCAAAGCACGCTCTATGTGAGCTCTATGTGAGCGGCGCTCTGCACATGCCCGGGAAGTCAGGGAGCCCAGGGCACAGACAGACGGGGCCGGGGGGAAGCAAAGCACACTCTATGTGAGCTCTATGTGAGCGGCGCTCTGCACATGCCCGGGAAGTCAGGGAGCCCAGGGCACAGACAGACGGGGCCGGGGGGAAGTAAAGCACGCTCTATGTGAGCTCTATGTGAGCGGCGCTCTGCACATGCCCGGGAAGTCAGGGAGCCCAGGGCACAGACAGACGGGGCCGGGGGGAAGCAAAGCACACTCTATGTGAGCTCTATGTGAGCGGCGCTCTGCACATGCCCGGGAAGTCAGGGAGCCCAGGGCACAGACAGACGGGGCCGGGGGGAAGCAAAGCACGCTCTATGTGAGCGGCGCTCTGCACATGCCCGGGAAGTCAGGGAGCCCAGGGCACAGACAGACGGGGCCGGGGGGAAGCAAAGCACGCACTATGTGAGCTCTATGTGAGCGGCGCTCTGCGCATGCCCGGGAAGTCAGGGAGCCCAGGGCACAGACAGACGGGGCCAGGGGGAAGCAAAGCACGCTCTATGTGAGCTCTATGTGAGCGGCGATCTGCACATGCCCGGAAAGTCAGGGAGCCCAGGGCACAGACAGACGGGGCCGGGGGGAAGCAAAGCACGCTCTATGTGAGCTCTATGTGAGCAGCGCTCTGCACATGCCCGGGAAGTCAGGAGCACAGGGCACAGACAGACGGGGCCAGGGGGAAGCAAAGCACGCTCTATGTGAGCTCTATGTGAGCGGAGCTCTGCACATGCCCGGGAAGTCAGGAGCACAGGGCACGGTAACGTGCATGGGAGGGGGATATTGGGGAAAATGGTAACTAAGCAGAGAGGTGGAGATTTTGGGGAATTATAAACAGATAGGTGGGGATTGCTTGGCATCAGGGGGATGCCAAGCCTGTGCACAACGGAGTTTATAAAAACACTTTTCTCTGCAATCAGACCTCTGCTATGGGCCATACAGGTAAGTATAAATTTACTTATCTATACCCTATATGCCCATAGTAGAGGTCATATATCTCCCAGGGGGGACAGACTCCCATCAGACCTCTACTATGGCCATACAGGTAGGTATAGAGTTACATTTCTATCACCTGTATGCCCATAGTAGAGGTCAGATATCTCCCAGGGGGGACAGACTCCCATCAGACCTCTACTATGGCCATACAGGTAGGTATAGAGTTACATTTCTATCACCTGTATGCCCATAGTAGAGGTCAGATATCTCCCAGGGGGGACATATTCCCTTTAAAGCTTTTGGCATTGCTGGACTCACTGCTTGATGGGAAGATCTCTGCATCTGGATTTGGGTCATATGCAGCTTGTCTCTCTCTGACTTGTCATTCTCGCACTGCAGCCTCTCGTTCTAGTAATTGCAGAATCAGCTTCAGCCATCCCTCATGATCATATGCGCTGAGTTGCCATAAGGCCATCTGCATGTTGGGGTCCATGCTACCCAGCTTGCGGATGTGGCTTGCATCCATAAGTGGGTCCTTTGCAGCAGCGCCATCTACGACTTTGCTGGCCTCCCCTTCATTAGGGCTTGGGTTACAGGCTTGACTGCGTCCACTTGCAGCAGATATCTAATCATTTGATGCCTGGTTTTTCCAGTGGAGTCAATCGGTTTCATTGTAATTGCCAAACAAAAGATAGGACAGAAAAACAGGAGAGGGGTTTAACCGCTACACATACAGTATTGTCCCAGGTAAAAACTCTGCACAGAATCCTCTCAAGAACCATGCAAGTTTTCTGTGACAGGCATGACTGCTCAATCCAGATCACAGTTGCTCTGTAATTTCCCACCGCTTGCCACCAATTTGCCAAATATCACACAGCCGGGGGTGTCGTGCAAATCCACCTGCTGATTTTCACGAACAGCGCTCTGCTGTCCCCTATCATCAGGGCAATTATGCAATTGACCTACTATTAATAAAGTAGGCCGCAGGCTGGTTCCACTTCTAGGTCGCCTATTGGGGAACTCAGTGAGCGTATTGTATATATACAACCGATTCCAAAGCATGGAATATATATATACCTCGGTATGGTCACTGCTAACTCCCCAGAAACCCAAGAAAGATTATTAGCTGCCACCACCAATCGTTTTACAGACCGACTGGATACCCTTTACAGGTAGCGTATGGTTTTGGGGTTTGGTTTACAGACCAAGAGGAACAGAACTAGAATATTTTATATTTAATCAAAAAAGAGAGGAAGGTGTTTAGAAAAAAATATACAAAATACTTTACAAAGGGGACAAAACATTAAAGCATATACAGTTACATGAAATATACTTAATCTGGTCACAGAAATGGCTCAGAGTTTAGCGTAGGGAAGTACTTCAACTTGAAACATGGACAGTACCCACAACAAATTATGACTTCAATGGACTGACCAAGAACAATATTTTGAATTTATCCTTTTAGTTAACACATGTTATCTCCCTTCTGGTAACTCATAACAGGTCAGGTCATGGAATGTGGCTTCAGTTTCAGAAAATTATCAGATTCACATCTTCCAGGATATCTCTGCTCCTGGGGCCCTGGGGGTCACAGGCGGGAGATATTACCGTCATATTTTCCATTGATATTTTACCTGTACACAGATCAAACGAGACCTGGTACGCATCATCTGTCAGACCGTTATTCAACTGGAATGATTCTAGTGGCCTCACGGCGATTTGAGAGCAACATGTCCATCCCTTCGCTGCGACATCAAAAATCTATATCCCATAAATATTAGATTGATAAAAAAAACAATATTCATATCTGGACAATGGAGACACCATGACTGGGACATTCTCATCAGGATCTTTTGATGGGGGAAGTTCATCCTGGAGCACACAATTCTCCTCCCTGTAACAAAGGAACCCCTGCTCCTTGAATATGCACATTTTTGACTCTATGTCTTTTCCCCACAATAGATATCCTGTTTTAATCACTTGTCCACTGCAGAAAGTCCCAAATCCAAAGGGTGTTTTACTGAGTTTTTCTCACTTCCTAGCTATACGTCATTTACTCTCTGCCCCTTATGTCCAATGAGGTCTATTTCAAAGAGCTTGAGTGTCAGCTCCTTTCCCTGCTGTTCTATGTGAAGAGAGGGTGTATGCCTCCTCCTTGGAGATGTCTTATGGATTATTTTTTTTAGTGTGTATGTGTGTAGCATTCAGTGTGCATGTGCAACATTCGGCATGTATGTGTGTAACATTTAGTTTGTATGTGGGTGTAACATTTTGTGTGTTTATATATATTGTGACAAAGTCACTGGCAGAGTATCAGAGGGGAGATATGTTTCACTGAGGCTATTAGCTTCAGTGATATGAAACATGGAGGTCTCTCCTGCATATTAGGTGCAGAGAGGGTTAATGAGCCAGGTTTACAAGGGCATGTTTTTACGTGGATGGCTAAGTGCAAAACGGGAAGCCATCCACCACATCTCCACTCCAGGGAGTGGCCTGGGCTTTAAATAGCCAGCCTTTACACTCAGGTGTGTTCAGTGTCTGGCAAAACCTGCTCCAAAGAGGAGCTCATATGTGCTGTGCTGAGCCGTGTGTGCCTAACCCTGAGTGGCTGGACCCTGACCGATATACAGACTGTGCTGCATCTTTGTATTTTGTTTTTCCGCTATGCCGAATGGGCTGTGTTTGCTTTATGGACTCCAGGTTGATTTATGAGGTTTAATAAATCAACCCAAAATTTAAAGTGACAGTGTACCTTGTCTACCTCTACATACAGCTGAGCAAGCCGCCGTACCACAATATGTAGCATTCAGTGTGTATGTGTAACATTGGTGTGTGTAACATTCTAATTATATGTGAGGCATTCATTGTGTATGAATGTGTGAGTGCAGCATTCAGTGTGTGTTTGTGTGTATAACATTTGGTATGCGTATATGTGTGGAACATTCAGTGTGTATACAGTACAGACCAAAAGTTTGGACACACCATCTCATTTAAAGATTTTTCTGTATTTTCATGACTTTGAAAATTGTACATTCACACTGAAGGCATCAAAACTATGAATTACCACATGTGGAATTATATACTTACCAAAAAAGTGTGAAACCACTGAAAATATGTCTTATATTCTAGGGTCTTCAAAGTAGCCACCTTTTGCTTTGATGACTGCTTTGCACACTCTTGGCATTCTCTTGATGAGCTTCAAGAGGTAGTCACCGGAAATGGTCTTCCAACAATCGTGAAGGAGTTCCCAGAGATGCTTAGCACTTATTGGCCCTTTTGCCTTCACTCTGCGACCCAGCTCACCCCAAACCATCTCGATTGGGTTCAGGTCTGGTGACTGTGGAGGCCAGGTCATCTGGCGTAGCCCCCCATCACTCTCCTTCTTGGTCAAATAGCCCTTACACAGCCTGGAGGTGTTTGTGGTCATTGTCCTGTTGAAAAATAAATGATGGTCCAACTAAACGCAAAGCGGATGGAATAGCATGCTGCTGCAAGATGCTGTGGTAGCCATGCCGGTTCAGTATGCCTTCAATTTTGAATAAATCCCCAACAGTGTCACCAGCAAAGCCCCCCCACACCATCACACCTCCTCCTCCATGCTTCATGGTGGGAACCAGGCATGTAGAGTCCATCCGTTCACCTTTTCTGTGTCGCACAAAGACACGGTGGTTGGAACCAAAGATCTCAAATTTGGACTCATCAGACCAAAGCACAGATTTCCACTGGTCCAATGTCCATTCCTTGTGTTCTTTAGCCCAAACAAGTCTCTTCTGCTTGTTGCCTGTCCTTAGCAGTGGTTTCCTAGCAGCTATTTTGCCATGAAGGCCTGCTGCACAAAGTCTCCTCTTAACAGTTGTTGAAGAGATGTGTCTGCTGCTAGAACTCTGTGTGGCATTGACCTGGTCTCTAATCTGAGCTGCTGTTAACCTGCGATTTCTGAGGCTGGTGACTCGGATAAACTTATCCTCAGAAGCAGAGGTGACTCTTGGTCTTCCTTTCCTGGGGCGGTCCTCATGTGAGCCAGTTTCTTTGTAGCGCTTGATGGTTTTTGCAACTGCACTTGGGGACACTTTCAAAGTTTTCCCAATTTTTCGGACTGACTGACCTTCATTTCTTAAAGTAATGGTGGCCACTCGTTTTTCTTTACTTAGCTGCTTATTTCTTGCCACAATACAAATTCTAACAGTCTATTCAGTAGGACTATCAGCTGTGTATCCACCAGACTTCTGCACAACCCAACCCCATTTATAAGGCAAGAAATCCCACTTATTAAACCTGTCAGGGCACACCTGTGAAGTGAAGACCATTTCCGGTGACTACCTCTTGAAGCTCATCAAGAGAATGCCAAGAGTATGCAAAGCAGTCATCAAAGCAAAAGGTGGCTACTGTGAAGACCCTAGAATATAAGACATATTTTCAGTTGTTTCACACTTTTTTGTTAAGTATATAATTCCACATGTGGTAATTCATAGCTTTGATGCCTTCAGTGTGAATGTACAATTTTCATAGTCATGAAAATACAGAAAAATCTTTAAATGAGAAGTTGTCCAAACTTTTGGTCTGTACTGTATGTGTGTGGCATTCATTGTGTATGAATATGTGTATGTGCAGTATTCAGTGTGTATTTGTGTGTAACATTCAGTGTTTGTGGAGTATTCAGTGTGTAACAATTGGTATGAGTCTGAGATTCATTAGTTTCTTGAGTGTGTGTGTAACATTTGGTGTGTGCAGCAGTGTGTATGTGTGTGTTACAATTGATATGTGTAGCACTCATTGTGTATGTGAACTGTAGCATTTACATATAAAAATACCAGCAGTGCAAACATGTCAGCAGTCATTCAACAATTGTTGGATGTCCTGCTTTGAATTGTTGTCTGGGCCCCTCTCTGATCTCCCATGCTTACCCACTCTCTGATCTCCTATGCTTACCCACTCTCTGATCTCACATGTTTACCCACTCTCTGATCTCCCATGCTTACCCACTCTCTGATCTCCTATGCTTACCCACTATCTGATCTCACATGTTTACCCACTCTCTGATCTCCCATGCTTACCCACTCTCTGATCTCCTATGCTTACCCACTCTCTGATCTCCCATGCTTACCCACTCTCTGATCTCCCATGTTTACCCACTCTCTGATCTCCCATGCTTACCCACTCTCTGATCTCCCATGCTTACCCACTTTCTGATCTCCAATGCTTACCCACTCTCTGATCTCCTATGCTTACCCACTCTCTGATCTCCCATGCTTACCCACTCTCTGATCTCCCATGTTTACCCACTCTCTGATCTCCCATGCTTACCCACTCTCTGATCTCCCATGCTTACCCACTCTGATCTCCTATGCTTACCCACTCTCTGATCTCCCATGCTTACCCACTCTCTGATCTCCCATGCTTACCCACTCTCTGATCTCCCATGCTTACCCACTCTCTGATCTCCTATGCTTACCCACTCTGATCTCCTATGCTTACCCACTCTCTGATCTCCCATGCTTACCCACTCTCTGATCTCCCATGCTTACCCACTCTCTGATCTCCCATGCTTACCCACTCTATGATCCACCATGTTTACCCACTCTCTGATCTCCCATGCTTACCCACTCTCTGATCTCCCATGCTTACCCACTCTCTGATCTCCCATGTTTACCCACTCTCTGATCTCCCATGCTTACCCACTCTCTGATCTCCCATGTTTACCCACTCTCTGATCTCCCATGCTTACCCACTCTCTGATCTCCCATGCTTACCCACTCTCTGATCTCCTATGCTTACCCACTCTGATCTCCCATGCTTACCCACTCTGTGATCTCCCATGCTTACCCACTCTCTGATCTCCCATGCTTACCCACTCTCTGATCTCCCATGCTTACCCACTCTGATCTCCCATGCTTACCCACTCTCTGATCTCCCATGCTTACCCACTCTCTGATCTCCCATGCTTACCCACTCTCTGATCTCCCATGCTTACCCACTCTCTGATCTCCCATGCTTACCCACTCTCTGATCTCCCATGCTTACCCACTCTATGATCCACCATGTTTACCCACTCTCTGATCTCCCATGCTTACCCACTCTCTGATCTCCCATGCTTACCCACTCTCTGATCTCCCATGCTTACCCACACTCTGATCTCCCATGCTTACCCACTCTCTGATCTCCCATGCTTACCCACACTCTGATCTCCCATGCTTACCCACTCTCTGATCTCCCATGCTTACCCACACTCTGATCTCCTATGCTTACCCACTCTCTGATCTCCCATGCTTACCCACTCTCTGCTCTCCCATGCTTACCCACTCTCTGATCTCCCATGCTTACCCACTCTCTGATCTCCCATGCTTACCCACTCTCTGATCTCCTATGCTTACCCACTCTCTGATCTCCCATGCTTACCCACTCTCTGATCTCCTATGCTTACCCACTCTGATCTCCCATGCTTACCCACTCTCTGATCTCCTATGCTTACCCACTCTCTGATCTCCCATGCTTACCCACTCTCTGATCTCCCATGCTTACCCACTCTGATCTCCCATGCTTACGCACTCTCTGATCTCCCATGCTTACCCACTCTCTGATCTCCTATGTTTACCCACTCTCTGATCTCCCATGCTTACCCACTCTCTGATCTCCCATGCTTACCCACTCTCTGTTCTCCCATGCTTACCCACTCTCTGATCTCCCATGCTTACCCACTCTCTGATCTCCCATGCTTACCCACTCTCTGATCTCCCATGCTTACCGTTTCCACACTATCTGATGCAGCACGCTATGCACACACCCTGGAGGCCGTGATCTGAGTGGAGCATCTTATCGCTGTGCACTTGGCCTTACCTGTTTTGGGACTTGCTCTCTTGTAGCTCAGGACTTTGGCATCTGTGAGTGGAGATTTTTCAGCTTTGGTTTCCTCCTGTGGGGTTTTGGGCTCATCTTCTTTATCCGTTTGCTCTTCTGCTGCAGACTCGCTGGCAGACTGATCGGATAGAGCAGAGTTCAGCTCCAGGTTGGCCTCGCTCACGGAACTGTGTAGGGTCTTGGTGTCATGGCTGGGTGCTGCTGGCTCCGTATGGGTGGGATCAAGCTTGACATCACTGCTGCCCAGTTCTGAGTCTTTATGTTTCTGTAGTTGCTCTTTCTGGACACTTCTTTGCTTTTTTCGGAATTTAGCTCTTCGGTTCTTAAACCAGACCTGCAATGTAAGGAGTGTGATTTCTATCCTCCCAGTAATATCACAGAAAGGGAAGCATTTACATCCATTTATCCCAAACTTATTAAAGCTTCTTTGCTGGGTCCACACCACCCCCCACATACGTGATAACCCTGAGACTACTCTCTGACTTTCTCTACTATGTGCGAGATGTGGCCCATTAGTGGTCCCTCCAGTACCCTGTACTTTGTATGGTGGTGTACCTGTACTCTGGCCTCCGGTAGGTTGGTGCACATGGCCAGCCGCTCTCTCATCACCACATCTGGATAGTGTGTTTTCTGAAATGTCTTCTCCAGAGCCTCCAGCTGCTGAGCGGTGAACGCTGTGCGGCTTCTTCTCTGTTTGCGGTGCTGGGACCCATATCGGGCTTCCAGGATAATGTCTTGAAATGTACAGCCGTTGGAAGATAAAATAGGGCCAATTTAATTACAGGAAGGAAAAGGACGATGAACTCTGAAATTAGACAGACTATAAATCCCCCAGTCACCCTGCTTCCTCCAACCGCCTCACATTGCCCCAGTCACCCCTCACTGCGTAGTACTTCTCCAGTCACCCCTCACCGCCACCCACCCTCCCAGTCACTCCTCAACCCAGTAACCTCTCGCCAACTCCAACTGCCTCAGTCACTCCTAGCCGCCTTCCACCACCTCACACTGCCCCAGTCACAGCCTCCACCCGCCCCAGTCACCCCTCAACTCAGTCACCTCTCATTGCCTCCCACTGCCCCAGTCAACCCTCACCTCCTTTCACCACCTCACGCTGCCCCAGTCACTTTTGGTTGCCTCCCATTGCCCCAGTCAACCCTCGCCTCCTTCCACTGCCTCACACTGCCTCAATCACCCCCCACTGCCTCCAACCGTCAGTCACCCCTCAAACCAGTCACCTCTCGCCACCTCCCACTGCCCCAATCACCCTTCATGCTTTCCACCGCCTCCCACTGCCCCAGTCACCCCTCATCGCCTTTCACTGCCTGACACACGGCCCCAGTCACTCCTCACCACCTCCCCCACCACAGTCACCCCTCAACCCAGTTACCTTTTGCCGACTCCCACTGTCCTAGTCACTCCCTGCCACCTTCCACTGCCTCCCACCGCCTCAGTCACCCCCTACCACCTCCCACCGTCCCAATCACCCCTCAACCCAGTTAGCCTCCCACCGCCTCAGTCACCCCCTACCACCTCCCACCATCCCAATCACCCCTCAACCCACAGCCCCATTCAATCCTCACTACCTTCCACTGCCTCACAACGCCCCAGTCGCCCCTCACTGCTTCCAACCGCCCCAGTCACCCCTCAACCCAGTCATCTCTCGCCGCCTCCCACTGCCCCAGTCACTCCTCACGCCTTCCACCGCCTCCCACTGCCCCAGTCACCCTGCAACGCCTTCCACTGCCTGACGCACTGCCCCAGTCACCCCTCACCACCTCCCCCACCCCAGTCACCCCTCAACCCTGTCGCCGCTTCCCATTGCTCCAGTCACCCCTCAACACCTCCCCCACCCCAGTCACCCCTTAACCCAGTTACCTCTCGCCGACTCCCACTGCCCCAGTCACTCCTCGCCACCTTCCACTGCCTCATACAGCCTCAGTCACCCCCTACCACCTCCCACCGTCCTAATCACCCCTCAATCCAGTTAGCTCCTGCTCCCTCCCACTGTCCCATTCAACCCCCACTACCTTCCACCGCCTTACACTGCTCCAGTCACCCCTCACCGCTTCCCACCACCCCAGTCACCCCTCAACACAGTCACCTCTCGCTGTCTCTCACTGCCTTGTCACTCCTCACGCCTTTCACCGCCACCCACTGACCCAGTCACCTCACAACCCTTTATACTGCCTGACGCACTGCCCAAGTCACCCCTCATCACCTCTCCCACCCCAGTCACCCCTCAACACTGTCACCTCTCGCCACTTCCCATTGCTCTAGTCACCCCTCAACACCTCCCATCGCCCCAGTCATCCCTCAACCTAGTCACCTCCCACCACTCCAGTCACCTCTCGCTGCTTACCACCACTCCCCTGTCACCCCTCGCCACCTCCCCTCAACTCAGTAAATCATTGCCACCTCCCACAATACCGCTCGCCATCTCCCACCGCTCCAGTCACCCCTCAACCCAAACACTTTACGCCGCCTCCCACATCACCCCTCGCCACCTCCCATGTCACCCCTCACCTTAATCACCTCTTGATACCTCCCACTGCCCAATAACCCTTCAACCCAGTCACTCCTCACCAACTTCCACCGCCCCACTCACCCCTTGGTGACTCCCACTGCCCCAGTCAACCCTCACCCCTGTCACCTCTCACCTCCTCCCATGTCACCCCTTGCTGCCTAACAGAACCTCAGTTACCTCTCACCATTTCCCATGCCTAAGTCACCCCTCACCTCACTCAGCTCGCGCAGCCTTCCACAGCACCCCACCCTCCTACAACAGTCATCCCTCACTGCCTCGCATATCACCTATCTCAACCTCCCACCTCCCCAGTCACCCGTCGCCACTTCCCATCGTCCACTAGTCACCCCTCCCTGCTAGCCACTGCTCCCCAGTATAAACTAATGATCACTGTAAAGGTCCCATAATCTTACCAGCCAGTCTCTCGGCCAGGGTCAGGGCGTGCACAGAGGGCCGGTAGTCCGGGGTGTGCTGCGCCTGCTGTGCTGCCTGTTGGTGCAGGTTATACATGGCGCTGAGTGAGTTCATTGCATGCAGGGAATATCCATTCACTCCATAATGCTGCATGGCCGGAAATACCTGGGGAGAGATCGCGACCGTAATGACCAGAATTATCTCCACCATCATAAGCAGTATCACTCTCATCATCCCTGTAATCATCACATCCCTTATCAAGCTCATTGTGGCCCCTTTTTCCTCGTTCTTCAGATGTGGATGCGGCAAATAAATGACGTAACCCCATAATCTCCTTCCAGAATTGTCCACCGCGGTAATCCGCACACAGACCCTGCACTGTATATATGGACGACACCAGACGTATCAGGCTGCGGTGCTGTGCGGTCACATGACACAGGGGTCGCTGTAATCCGCACACAGACCCTGCACTGTATATATGGATGACACCAGACGTATCAGGCTGCGGTGCTGTGCGGTCACATGACACAGGGGTCGCTGTAATCCGCACACAGACCCTGCACTGTATATATGGATGACACCAGACGTATCAGGCTGCGGTGCTGTGCGGTCACATGACACAGGGGTCGCTGTAATCCGCACACAGACCCTGCACTGTATATATGGACGACACCAGACGTATCGGGCTGCGGTGCTGTGCGGTCACATGACACAGGGGTCGCTGTAATCCGCACACAGACCCTGCACTGTATATATGGATGACACCAGATGTATCGGGCTGCGGTGCTGTGCGGTCACATGACACAGGGGTCGCTGTAATCCGCACACAGACCCTGCACTGTATATATGGACGACACCAGACGTATCGGGCTGCGGCGCTGTGCGGTCACATGACACAGGGGTCGCTGTAATCCGCACACAGACCCTGCACTGTATATATGGACGACACCAGATGTATCGGGCTGCGGCGCTGTGCGGTCACATGACACAGGGGTCGCTGTAATCCGCACACAGACCCTGCACTGTATATATGGACGACACCAGACGTATCAGGCTGCGGCGCTGTTCGGTCACATGACACAGGGGTCGCTGTAATCCGCACACAGACCCTGCACTGTATATATGGACGACACCAGACGTATCGGGCTGCGGTGCTGTGTGTTCACATGACACAGGGGTCGCTGTAATCTGCACACAGACCCTGCACTGTATATATGGACGACACCAGACGTATCGGGCTGCGGTGCTGTGCGGTCACATGACACAGGGGTCGCTGTAATCTGCATACAGACCCTGCACTGTATATATGGACGACACCAGACGTATCGGGCTGCGGAGCTGTGCGGTCACATGACACAGGGGTCGCTGTAATCTGCATACAGACCCTGCACTGTATATATGGACGACACCAGACGTATCGGGCTGCGGTGCTGTGCGGTCACATGACACAGGGGTCGCTGTAATCTGCACACAGACCCTGCACTGTATATATGGACGACACCAGACGTATCGGGCTGCGGTGCTGTGCGGTCACATGACACAGGGTTCGCTGTAATCCGCACACAGACCCTGCACTGTATATATGGACGACACCAGACGTATCGGGCTGCGGTGCTGTGCGGTCACATGACACAGGGGTCGCTGTAATCCGCACACAGACCCTGCACTGTATATATGGACGACACCAGACGTATCAGGCTGCGGTGCTGTGCGGTCACATGACACAGGGGTCGCTGTAATCCGCACACAGACCCTGCACTGTATATATGGACGACACCAGATGTATCGGGCTGCGGTGCTGTGTGTTCACATGACACAGGGGTCGCTGTAATCTGCATACAGACCCTGCACTGTATATATGGACGACACCAGACGTATCGGGCTGCGGTGCTCTGCAGTCACATGACACAGGGGTCGCTGTAATCCGCACACAGATCCTGCACTGTATATATGGACGACACCAGACGTATCGGGCTGCGGTGCTGTGTGTTCACATGACACAGGGGTCGCTGTAATCCGCACACAGATCCTGCACTGTATATATGGACGACACCAGACGTATCGGGCTGCGGTGCTGTGTGTTCACATGACACAGGGGTCGCTGTAATCCGCACACAGATCCTGCACTGTATATAAGGACGACACCAGACATATCGGGCTGCGGTGCTGTGCGGTCACATGACACAGGGGTCGCTGTAATCCGCACACAGACCCTGCACTGTATATATGGACGACACCAGACGTATCGGGCTGCGGGGCTGTGTGGTCACATGACACAGGGGCCGCTGTAATCCGCACACAGACCCTGCACTGTATATATGGACAACACCAGACGTATCGGGCTGCGGTGCTGTGCGGTCACATGACACAGGGGTCGCTGTAATCTGCACACAGACCCTGCACTGTATATATGGACGACACCAGACGTATCGGGCTGCGGTGCTGTGCGGTCACATGACACAGGGGTCGCTGTAATCTGCACACAGACCCTGCACTGTATATATGGACGACACCAGACGTATCGGGCTGCGGTGCTGTGCGGTCACATGACACAGGGGTCGCTGTAATCTGCACACAGACCCTGCACTGTATATATGGACGACACCAGACGTATCGGGCTGCGGTGCTGTGCGGTCACATGACACAGGGTTCGCTGTAATCCGCACACAGACCCTGCACTGTATATATGGACGACACCAGACGTATTGGGCTGCGGTGCTGTGCGGTCACATGACACAGGGGTCGCTGTAATCTGCACACAGACCCTGCACTGTATATATGGACGACACCAGACGTATCAGGCTGCGGTGCTGTGCGGTCACATGACACAGGGGTCGCTGTAATCCGCACACAGATCCTGCACTGTATATATGGACGACACCAGACGCATCGGGCTGCGGTGCTGTGTGTTCACATGACACAGGGGTCGCTGTAATCCGCACACAGATCCTGCACTGTATATATGGACGACACCAGACGTATCGGGCTGCGGTGCTGTGCGGTCACATGACACAGGGGTCGCTGTAATCCGCACACAGACCCTGCACTGTATATATGGACGACACCAGATGTATCGGGCTGCGGTGCTGTGCGGTCACATGACACAGGGGTCGCTGTAATCCGCACACAGACCCTGCACTGTATATATGGACGACACCAGATGTATCGGGCTGCGGTGCTGTGCGGTCACATGACACAGGGGTCGCTGTAATCTGCACACAGACCCTGCACTGTATATAAGGACGACACCAGACATATCGGGCTGCGGTGCTGTGCGGTCACATGACACAGGGGTCGCTGTAATCCGCACACAGACCCTGCACTGTATATATGGACGACACCAGACGTATCGGGCTGCGGGGCTGTGTGGTCACATGACACAGGGGCCGCTGTAATCCGCACACAGACCCTGCACTGTATATATGGACAACACCAGACGTATCGGGCTGCGGTGCTGTGCGGTCACATGACACAGGGGTCGCTGTAATCTGCACACAGACCCTGCACTGTATATATGGACGACACCAGACGTATCGGGCTGCGGTGCTGTGCGGTCACATGACACAGGGGTCGCTGTAATCTGCACACAGACCCTGCACTGTATATATGGACGACACCAGACGTATCGGGCTGCGGTGCTGTGCGGTCACATGACACAGGGTTCGCTGTAATCCGCACACAGACCCTGCACTGTATATATGGACAACACCAGACGTATCGGGCTGCGGTGCTGTGCGGTCACATGACACAGGGGTCGCTGTAATCTGCACACAGACCCTGCACTGTATATATGGACGACACCAGACGTATCGGGCTGCGGGGCTGTGTGGTCACATGACACAGGGGCCGCTGTAATCCGCACACAGACCCTGCACTGTATATATGGACAACACCAGACGTATCGGGCTGCGGTGCTGTGCGGTCACATGACACAGGGGTCGCTGTAATCTGCACACAGACCCTGCACTGTATATATGGACGACACCAGACGTATCGGGCTGCGGTGCTGTGCGGTCACATGACACAGGGGTCGCTGTAATCTGCACACAGACCCTGCACTGTATATATGGACGACACCAGACGTATCGGGCTGCGGTTCTGTGCGGTCACATGACACAGGGGTCGCTGTAATCCGCATACAGACCCTGCACTGTATATATGGACGACACCAGACGTATCGGGCTGCGGTGCTGTGCGGTCACATGACACAGGGGTCGCTGTAATCTGCACACAGACCCTGCACTGTATATATGGACGACACCAGACGTATCGGGCTGCGGTGCTGTGCGGTCACATGACACAGGGTTCGCTGTAATCCGCACACAGACCCTGCACTGTATATATGGACGACACCAGACGTATTGGGCTGCGGTGCTGTGCGGTCACATGACACAGGGGTCGCTGTAATCTGCACACAGACCCTGCACTGTATATATGGACGACACCACACGTATCAGGCTGCGGTGCTGTGCGGTCACATGACACAGGGGTCGCTGTAATCTGCATACAGACCCTGCACTGTATATATGGACGACACCAGACGTATCGGGCTGCGGTGCTGTGCGGTCACATGACACAGGGGCCGCTGTAATCTGCACACAGAACCTGCACTGTATATATGGACGACACCAGACGTATCGGGCTGCGGTGCTGTGCAGTCACATGACACAGGGGTCGCTGTAATCTGCACACAGACCCTGCACTGTATATATGGACGACACCAGACATATCGGGCTGCGGCGCTGTGCGGTCACATGACACAGGGGTCGTCGTAATCCGCACACAGACCCTGCACTGTATATATGGACGACACCAGACATATCGGGCTGCGGCGCTGTGCGGTCACATGACACAGGGGTCGTCGTAATCTGCACACAGACCCTGCACTGTATATATGGACGACACCAGACATATCGGGCTGCGGCGCTGTGCGGTCACATGACACAGGGGTCGCTGTAATCCGCACACAGACCCTGCACTGTATATATGGACGACACCAGACATATCGGGCTGCGGTGCTGCGCGGTCACATGACACAGGGGCCGCTGTAATCTGCACACAGACCCTGCACTGTATATATGGACGACACCAGACGTATCGGGCTGCGGTGCTGCGCGGTCACATGACACAGGGGTCGCTGTAATCCGCACACAGACCCTGCACTGTATATATGGACGACACCAGACGTATCGGGCTGCGGTGCTGCGCGGTCACATGACACAGGGGTCGCTGTAATCCGCACACAGACCCTGCACTGTATACATGGACGACACCAGACGTATCGGGCTGCGGTGCTGTGCGGTCACATGACACAGGGGTCGCCGTAATCCGCACACAGACCCTGCACTGTATATATGGACGACACCAGACGTATCGGGCTGCGGTGCTCTGAAGTCACATGACACAGGGGTCGCTGTAATCTGCATACAGACCCTGCACTGTATATATGGACGACACCAGACATATCGGGCTGCGGTGCTGTCCGGTCACATGACACAGGGGTCGCTGTAATCTGCACACAGACCCTGCACTGTATATATGGACGACACCAGACGTATCGGGCTGCGGGGCTGTGTGGTCACATGACACAGGGGTCGCTGTAATCCGCACACAGACCCTACACTGTATATATGGACGACACCAGACGTATCGGGCTGCGGTGCTGTGCGGTCACATGACACAGGGGTCGCTGTAATCTGCACACAGACCCTGCACTGTATATATGGACGACACCAGACGTATCGGGCTGCGGTGCTGTGCGGTCACATGACACAGGGGTCGCTGTAATCTGCACACAGACCCTGCACTGTATATATGGACGACACCAGACGTATCGGGCTGCGGTGCTGTGCGGTCACATGACACAGGGGTCGCTGTAATCCGCACACAGGCCCTGCACTGTATATATGGACGACACAGACGTATCGGGCTGCGGGGCTGTGTGGTCACATGACACAGGGGTCGCTGTAATCTGCATACAGACCCTACACTGTATATATGGACGACACCAGACGTATCGGGCTGCGGTGCTGTGCGGTCACATGACACAGGGGTCACTGTAATCTGCACACAGACCCTGCACTGTATATATGGACGACACCAGACGTATCGGGCTGCGGTGCTGTGCGGTCACATGACACAGGGGTCGCTGTAATCCGCACACAGGCCCTGCACTGTATATATGGACGACACAGACGTATCGGGCTGCGGGGCTGTGTGGTCACATGACACAGGGGTCGCTGTAATCTGCACACAGACCCTACACTGTATATATGGACGACACCAGACGCATCGGGCTGCGGTGCTGTGCGGTCACATGACACAGGGGTCGCTGTAATCTGCACACAGACCCTACACTGTATATATGGACGACACCAGACGCATCGAGCTGCGGTGCTGTGCGGTCACATGACACAGGGGTCGCTGTAATCTGCACACAGACCCTGCACTGTATATATGGACGACACCAGACGTATCGGGCTGCGGCGCTGTGCGGTCACATGACACAGGGGTCGCTGTAATCCGCACACAGACCCTGCACTGTATATATGGACGACACCAGACGTATCAGGCTGCGGTGCTGTGCGGTCACATGACACAGGGGTCGCTGTAATCTGCACACAGACCCTGCACTGTATATATGGACGACACCAGACGTATCGGGCTGCGGTGCTGTTCGGTCACATGACACAGGGGTCGCTGTAATCCGCACACAGACCCTGCACTGTATATATGGACGACACCAGACGTATCGGGCTGCGGTGCTGTGTGTTCACATGACACAGGGGTCGCTGTAATCCGCATACAGACCCTGCACTGTATATATGGACGACACCAGACGTATCGGGCTGCGGTGCTGTGCGGTCACATGACACAGGGGTCGCTGTAATCTGCACACAGACCCTGCACTGTATATATGGACGACACCAGACGTATCAGGCTGCGGCGCTGTGCAGTCACATGACACAGGGATCGCTGTAATCCGCACACAGACCCTGCACTGTATATATGGACGACACCAGACGTATCAGGCTGCGGCGCTGTTCGGTCACATGACACAGGGGTCGCTGTAATCCGCACACAGACCCTGCACTGTATATATGGACGACACCAGACGTATCGGGCTGCGGCGCTGTGCGGTCACATGACACAGGGGTCGCTGTAATCTGCACACAGACCCTGCACTGTATATATGGACGACACCAGACGTATCGGGCTGCGGTGCTGTGCGGTCACATGACACAGGGGTCGCTGTAATCCGCACACAGACCCTGCACTGTATATATGGACGACACCAGACGTATCGGGCTGCGGTGCTGTGCGGTCACATGACACAGGGGTCGCTGTAATCCGCACACAGACCCTGCACTGTATATATGGACGACACCAGACGTATCGGGCTGCGGTGCTGTGCGGTCACATGACACAGGGGTCGCTGTAATCCGCACACAGACCCTGCACTGTATATATGGACGACACCAGACGTATCGGGCTGCGGTGCTGTGCGCTCACATGACACAGGGGTCGCTGTAATCTGCATACAGACCCTGCACTGTATATATGGACGACACCAGACGTATCGGGCTGCGGTGCTGTGCGGTCACATGACACAGGGGTCGCTGTAATCTGCACACAGACCCTGCACTGTATATATGGACAACACCAGACGTATCGGGCTGCGGTGCTGTGCGGTCACATGACACAGGGGTCGCTGTAATCCGCACACAGACCCTGCACTGTATATATGGACGACACCAGACGTATCGGGCTGCGGTGCTGTGCGGTCACATGACACAGGGGTCGCTGTAATCTGCACACAGACCCTGCACTGTATATATGGACGACACCAGACGTATCGGGCTGCGGTGCTGTGCGGTCACATGACACAGGGGTCGCTGTAATCTGCACACAGACCCTGCACTGTATATATGGACGACACCAGACGTATCGGGCTGCGGTGCTGTGCGGTCACATGACACAGGGGTCGCTGTAATCCGCATACAGACCCTGCACTGTATATATGGACGACACCAGACGTATCGGGCTGCGGTGCTGTGCGGTCACATGACACAGGGTTCGCTGTAATCTGCACACAGACCCTGCACTGTATATATGGACGACACCAGACGTATCGGGCTGCGGTGCTGTGTGTTCACATGACACAGGGATCGCTGTAATCTGCATACAGACCCTGCACTGTATATCTGGACGACACCAGACGTATCGGGCTGCGGTTCTGTGCGGTCACATGACACAGGGGTCGCTGTAATCCGCATACAGACCTGCACTGTATATATGGACGACACCAGACGTATCGGGCTGCGGTGCTGTGCGGTCACATGACACAGGGTTCGCTGTAATCTGCACACAGACTCTGCACTGTATATAAGGACGACACCAGACGTATCGGGCTGCGGTGCTGTGTGTTCACATGACACAGGGGTCGCTGTAATCTGCACACAGACTCTGCACTGTATATAAGGACGACACCAGACGTATCGGGCTGCGGTGCTGTGCGGTCACATGACACAGGGGTCGCTGTAATCTGCACACAGACCCTGCACTGTATATATGGACGACACCAGACGTATCGGGCTGCGGTGCTGTGCGGTCACATGACACAGGGGTCGCTGTAATCTGCACACAGACCCTGCACTGTATATATGGACGACACCAGACGTATCGGGCTGCGGAGCTGTGCGGTCACATGACACAGGGGTCGCTGTAATCCGCACACAGACCCTGCACTGTATATATGGACGACACCAGACGTATCGGGCTGCGGAGCTGTGCGGTCACATGACACAGGGGTCGCTGTAATCCGCACACAGACCCTGCACTGTATATATGGACGACACCAGACGTATCGGGCTGCGGAGCTGTGCGGTCACATGACACAGGGGTCGCTGTAATCCGCATACAGACCCTGCACTGTATATATGGACGACACCAGACGTATCGGGCTGCGGTGCTGTGCGGTCACATGACACAGGGGCCGCTGTAATCTGCACACAGACCCTGCACTGTATATATGGACGACACCAGACGTATCGGGCTGCGGAGCTGTGCGGTCACATGACACAGGGGTCGCTGTAATCTGCATACAGACCCTGCACTGTATATATGGACAACACCAGACGTATCGGGCTGCGGTGCTGTGCGCTCACATGACACAGGGGTCGCTGTAATCTGCACACAGACCCTGCACTGTATATATGGACGACACCAGACGTATCGGGCTGCGGAGCTGTGCGGTCACATGACACAGGGGTCGCTGTAATCCGCACACAGACCCTGCACTGTACATATGGACGACACCAGACGTATCGGGCTGCGGTGCTGTGCGGTCACATGACAGAGGGGTCGCTGTAATCCGCACACAGACCCTGCACTGTATATATGGACGACACCAGACGTATCGGGCTGCGGCGCTGTGCGGTCACATGACACAGGGGTCGCTGTAATCTGCACACAGACCCTGCACTGTATATATGGACGACACCAGACGTATCGGGCTGCGGTGCTGTGCGGTCACATGACACAGGGGCCGCTGTAATCTGCACACAGACCCTGCACTGTATATATGGACGACACCAGACGTATCGGGCTGCGGTGCTGTGCGGTCACATGACACAGGGATCGCTGTAATCCGCACACAGACCCTGCACTGTATATATGGACGACACCAGACGTATCGGGCTGCGGTGCTGTGCGGTCACATGACACAGGGGTCGCTGTAATCTGCATACAGACCCTGCACTGTATATATGGACGACACCAGACGTATCGGGCTGCGGTGCTGTGCGGTCACATGACACAGGGGTCGCTGTAATCTGCACACAGACCCTGCACTGTATATATGGACGACACCAGACGTATCGGGCTGCGGTGCTGTGTGGTCACATGACACAGGGGTCGCTGTAATCTGCATACAGACCCTGCACTGTATATATGGACGACACCAGACGTATCGGGCTGCGGTGCTGTGCGGTCACATGACACAGGGGTCGCTGTAATCCGCACACAGATCCTGCACTGTATATATGGACGACACCAGACGTATCGGGCTGCGGTGCTGTGCGGTCACATGACACAGGGGTCGCTGTAATCCGCACACAGACCCTGCACTGTATATATGGACGACACCAGACGTATCGGGCTGCGGTGCTGTGCGGTCACATGACACAGGGGTCGCTGTAATCTGCACACAGACCCTACACTGTATATATGGACGACACCAGACCTATCGGGCTGCGGTGCTGTGCGGTCACATGACACAGGGGTCGCTGTAATCTGCACACAGACCCTGCACTGTATATATGGACGACACCAGACGTATCGGGCTGCGGTGCTGTGCGGTCACATGACACAGGGGTCGCTGTAATCTGCACACAGACCCTACACTGTATATATGGACGACACCAGACGTATCGGGCTGCGGTGCTGTGCGGTCACATGACACAGGGGTCGCTGTAATCCGCACACAGACCCTGCACTGTATATATGGACAACACCAGACGTATCGGGCTGCGGTGCTGTGCGGTCACATGACACAGGGGTCGCTGTAATCTGCACACAGACCCTGCACTGTATATATGGACGACACCAGACCTATCGGGCTGCGGTGCTGTGCGGTCACATGACACAGGGGTCGCTGTAATCTGCACACAGACCCTACACTGTATATATGGACGACACCAGACGTATCGGGCTGCGGTGCTGTGCGGTCACATGACACAGGGGTCGCTGTAATCCGCACACAGACCCTGCACTGTATATATGGACAACACCAGACGTATCGGGCTGCGGTGCTGTGCGGTCACATGACACAGGGGTCGCTGTAATCTGCACACAGACCCTGCACTGTATATATGGACGACACCAGACGTATCGGGCTGCGGTGCTGTGCGGTCACATGACACAGGGGCCGCTGTAATCTGCATACAGACCCTACACTGTATATATGGACGACACCAGACGTATCAGGCTGCGGTGCTGTGCGGTCACATGACACAGGGGTCGCTGTAATCTGCACACAGACCCTGCACTGTATATATGGACGACACCAGACGTATCGGGCTGCGGTGCTGTTCGGTCACATGACACAGGGGTCGCTGTAATCTGCACACAGACCCTACACTGTATATATGGACGACACCAGACGTATCAGGCTGCGGTGCTGTGCGGTCACATGACACAGGGGTCGCTGTAATCTGCACACAGACCCTACACTGTATATATGGACGACACCAGACGTATCGGGCTGCGGTGCTGTGTGGTCACATGACACAGGGGTCGCTGTAATCTGCACACAGACCCTGCACTGTATATATGGACGACACCAGACGTATCGGGCTGCGGTGCTGTGTGGTCACATGACACAGGGGTCGCTGTAATCTGCATACAGACCCTGCACTGTATATATGGACGACACCAGACGTATCAGGCTGCGGTGCTGTGCGGTCACATGACACAGGGGTCGCTGTAATCTGCATACAGACCCTGCACTGTATATATGGACGACACCAGACGTATCGGGCTGCGGGGCTGTGCGGTCACATGACACAGGGGTCGCTGTAATCTGCACACAGACCCTGCACTGTATATATGGACGACACCAGATGTATCGGGCTGCGGTGCTGTGCGGTCACATGACACAGGGGTCGCTGTAATCTGCACACAGACCCTGCACTGTATATATGGACGACACCAGACGTATCGGGCTGCGGCACTGTGCGGTCACATGACACAGGGGTCGCTGTAATCTGCACACAGACCCTGCACTGTATATATGGACGACACCAGACGTATCGGGCTGCGGTGCTGTGCGGTCACATGACACAGGGGTCGCTGTAATCTGCACACAGACCCTGCACTGTATATATGGACGACACCAGACGTATCAGGCTGCGGTGCTGTGCGGTCACATGACACAGGGGTCGCTGTAATCTGCACACAGACCCTGCACTGTATATATGGACGACACCAGACGTATCGGGCTGCGGGGCTGTGTGTTCACATGACACAGGGGTCGCTGTAATCCGCACACAGACCCTGCACTGTATATATGGACGACACCAGACGTATCGGGCTGCGGTGCTGTGTGTTCACATGACACAGGGGTCTCTGTAATCTGCACACAGACCCTGCACTGTATATATGGACGACACCAGACGCATCGGGCTGCGGGGCTGTGTGGTCACATGACACAGGGGTCGCTGTAATCCGCACACAGACCCTGCACTGTATATATGGACGACACCAGACGTATCGGGCTGCGGTGCTGTGCGGTCACATGACACAGGGGTCGCTGTAATCCGCACACAGACCCTGCACTGTATATATGGACGACACCAGACGTATCGGGCTGCGGCACTGTGCGGTCACATGACACAGGGGTCGCTGTAATCTGCACACAGACCCTGCACTGTATATATGGACGACACCAGACGTATCGGGCTGCGGGGCTGTGTGTTCACATGACACAGGGGTCGCTGTAATCTGCACACAGACCCTGCACTGTATATATGGACGACACCAGACGTATCGGGCTGCGGGGCTGTGTGTTCACATGACACAGGGGTCGCTGTAATCCGCACACAGACCCTGCACTGTATATATGGACGACACCAGACGTATCGGGCTGCGGTGCTGTGTGTTCACATGACACAGGGGTCTCTGTAATCTGCACACAGACCCTGCACTGTATATATGGACGACACCAGACGCATCGGGCTGCGGGGCTGTGTGGTCACATGACACAGGGGTCGCTGTAATCCGCACACAGACCCTGCACTGTATATATGGACGACACCAGACGTATCGGGCTGCGGGGCTGTGTGGTCACATGACACAGGGGTCGCTGTAATCTGCACACAGACCCTGCACTGTATATATGGACGACACCAGACGTAGCGGGCTGCGGCGCTGCGCGGTCACATGATACAGGGGTCGCTGTAATCCGCACACAGATCCTGCACTGTATATATGGACGACACCAGACGTATCGGGCTGCGGGGCTGTGTGGTCACATGACACAGGGGTCGCTGTAATCCGCACACAGATCCTGCACTGTATATATGGACGACACCAGACGTATCGGGCTGCGGTGCTGTGTGGTCACATGACACAGGGGTCACTGTAATCTGCACACAGACCCTGCACTGTATATATGGACGACACCAGACGTATCGGGCTGCGGTGCTGTGCGGTCACATGACACAGGGGTCGCTGTAATCCGCATACAGACCCTGCACTGTATATATGGACGACACCAGACGTATCGGGCTGCGGTGCTGTGCGGTCACATGACACAGGGGTCGCTGTAATCTGCACACAGACCCTGCACTGTATATATGGACGACACCAGACGTATCGGGCTGCGGTGCTGTGCGGTCACATGACACAGGGGTCGCTGTAATCTGCACACAGACCCTGCACTGTATATATGGACGACACCAGACGTATCGGGCTGCGGTGCTGTGCGGTCACATGACACAGGGGCCGCTGTAATCTGCACACAGACCCTGCACTGTATATATGGACGACACCAGACGTATCGGGCTGCGGTGCTGTGCGGTCACATGACACAGGGGCCGCTGTAATCTGTATACAGACCCTGCACTGTATATATGGACGACACCAGACGTATCGGGCTGCGGTCCTGTGTGTTCACATGACACAGGGGTCGCTGTAATCCACACACAGACCCTGCACTGTATATATGGACGACACCAGACGTATCAGGCTGCGGTCCTGTGTGTTCACATGACACAGGGGTCGCTGTAATCCACACACAGACCCTGCACTGTATATATGGACGACACCAGACGTATCGGGCTGCGGTCCTGTGTGTTCACATGACACAGGGGTCGCTGTAATCCACACACAGACCCTGCACTGTATATATGGACGACACCAGACGTATCGGGCTGCGGTCCTGTGCGGTCACATGACACAGGGGCCGCTGTAATCTGTATACAGACCCTGCACTGTATATATGGACGACACCAGACGTATCGGGCTGCGGTCCTGTGTGTTCACATGACACAGGGGCCGCTGTAATCTGCACACAGACCCTGCACTGTATATATGGACGACACCAGACGTATCGGGCTGCGGCACTGTGCGGTCACATGACACAGGGGTCGCTGTAATCCGCACACAGACCCTACACTGTATATAAGGACGACACCAGACGTATCGGGCTGCGGTGCTGTGCGGTCACATGACACAGGGGTCGCTGTAATCCGCACACAGACCCTGCACTGTATATAAGGACGACACCAGACGTATCGGGCTGCGGTGCTGTGCGGTCACATGACACAGGGGTCGCTGTAATCCGCACACAGACCCTGCACTGTATATAAGGACGACACCAGACATATCGGGCTGCGGTGCTGTGCGGTCACATGACACATGGGTCGCTGTAATCCGCACACAGACCCTGCACTGTATATATGGACGACACCAGACGTATCAGGCTGCGGTGCTGTGCGGTCACATGACACAGGGGTCGCTGTAATCCGCACACAGACCCTGCACTGTATATATGGACGACACCAGACGTATCGGGCTGCGGTGCTGTGTGGTCACATGACACAGGGGTCGCTGTAATCCGCACACAGACCCAGCACTGTATATATGGACGACACCAGACGTATCGGGCTGCGGCACTGTGCGGTCACATGACACAGGGGTCGCTGTAATCTGCACACAGACCCTGCACTGTATATATGGACGACACCAGACGTATCGGGCTGCGGTGCTGTGCGGTCACATGACACAGGGGTCGCTGTAATCCGCACACAGACCCTGCACTGTATATATGGACGACACCAGACGTATCAGGCTGCGGTGCTGTGCGGTCACATGACACAGGGGTCGCTGTAATCCGCACACAGACTCTGCACTGTATATATGGACGACACCAGACGTATCGTGCTGCGGTGCTGTGTGGTCACATGACACAGGGGTCGCTGTAATCCGCACACAGACCCTGCACTGTATATATGGACGACACCAGACGTATCGGGCTGCGGTGCTGTGCAGTCACATGACACAGGGGTCGCTGTAATCCGCACACAGACCCTGCACTGTAAATATGGACGACACCAGACGTATCAGGCTGCGGTGCTGTGCGGTCACATGACACAGGGGTCGCTGTAATCCGCACACAGACCCTGCACTGTATATATGGACGACACCAGACGTATCGGGCTGCGGTGCTGTGCGGTCACATGACACAGGGGTCGCTGTAATCCGCACACAGACCCTGCACTGTATATATGGACACCAGACGTATCGGGCTGCGGTGCTGTGCGGTCACATGACACAGGGGTCGCTGTAATCCGCACACAGACCCTGCACTGTATATATGGACGACACCAGACGTATCGGGCTGCGGTGCTGTGCGGTCACATGACACAGGGGTCGCTGTAATCCGCACAGAGACCCTGCACTGTATATATGGACGACACCAGACGTATCGGGCTGCGGTGCTGTGTGTTCACATGACACAGGGGTCGCTGTAATCCGCACACAGACCCTGCACTGTATATATGGACGACACCAGACGTATCAGGCTGCGGTGCTGTGCGGTCACATGACACAGGGGTCGCTGTAATCCGCACACAGACCCAGCACTGTATATATGGACGACACCAGACGTATCGGGCTGCGGTGCTGTGCGGTCACATGACACAGGGGTCGCTGTAATCCGCACACAGACCCTGCACTGTATATATGGACGACACCAGACGTATCGGGCTGCGGTGCTGTGCGGTCACATGACACAGGGGTCGCTGTAATCCGCACACAGACCCTGCACTGTATATATGGACGACACCAGACGTATCGGGCTGCGGTGCTGTGCGGTCACATGACACAGGGGTCGCTGTAATCCGCACAGAGACCCTGCACTGTATATATGGACGACACCAGACGTATCGGACTGCGGTGCTGTGTGTTCACATGACACAGGGGTCGCTGTAATCTGCACACAGACCCTGCACTGTATATATGGACGACACCAGACGTATCAGGCTGCGGTGCTGTGCGGTCACATGACACAGGGGTCGCTGTAATCCGCACACAGACCCTGCACTGTATATATGGACGACACCAGAAGTATCGGGCTGCGGCACTGTGCGGTCACATGACACAGGGGTCGCTGTAATCCGCACACAGACCCTGCACTGTATATATGGACGACACCAGACGTATCGGGCTGCGGTGCTGTGTGTTCACATGACACAGGGGTCGCTGTAATCTGCACACAGACCCTGCACTGTATATATGGACGACACCAGACGTATCGGGCTGCGGTGCTGTGTGGTCACATGACACAGGGGTCGCTGTAATCCGCACACAGACCCTGAACTGTATATATGGACGACACCAGATGTATCAGGCTGCGGTGCTGTGCGGTCACATGACATAGGGGTCGCTGTAATCTGCACACAGACCCTGCACTGTATATATGGACGACACCAGATGTATCAGGCTGCGGTGCTGTGTGGTCACATGACACAGGGGTCGCTGTAATCCGCACACAGACCCAGCACTGTATATATGGACGACACCAGACGTATCGGGCTGCGGTGCTGTGCGGTCACATGACACAGGGGTCGCTGTAATCCGCACACAGACCCAGCACTGTATATGTAGCACCCTGAGGATTCGGCTGCTACAGGGGTATTGCACCTCAACCCAGAGGTGTGATATTCCACTCCCGGGTAAGGAAGGAGTGTGGAACTGAGCTCAGATAGACTGCATGCACTACATACATCCCATTCCAGAGGAGCAGGCCGACGGCACTCCCACTTAGAAATGTGCAGGTGCGACCGAGCCTGTTCCTGGCTGGAGTGGGAGGGGGGAGGAACATCCCATGTAGTGTAGGGGCAGATAGGGGGAGCAGTCTGGGTAGTGTTAGGAGCTCATTGGGTGCTGGTCACCTGAGCTCACACATAGAGGGCTATATAAGGAGGGCACCATCTAGAATCAGGGTCAGTCAGTTGCAGAAGACAAGTCTGTCAGGTGGAAGAAGGCAGAGTACATCCTGTCAGTAACAGAGAGGAAGAGCAGCCCTGAGGAGAAAGAGAGAGAGGAGCAGTGAGAAAGACCCAGAGGGGAAAGACAAAGAAGGGACCCAAGAACCCAAATCAGATCACCGGGTGAGGAGTCAGCACAAGGGTACCGGAACCCAAACTGGTAGGGGCAGAAAACACATCCCTAGCCAGAGACCGGAGGCTGTGGGCAGCATCTGCCACAGCCACCCACTACATCCACCCTGAAGGCTTACCACATGGAGGGTCAGGGAACCTGAGGCCAAAGGTTGCCCCGCAGAAGGCCCGAGGGAGCTGGACCTAGGTGGACCACTGGTGGGGAAGGCAGAAGAAAGGACAGAGGGAGAGCTCAGGGCCACGCTCCGGACTTGTTTGGGGGTTGGCCGGATCCAGGACCTGGTGGACGCAGCACGGCTCGGGTGGTCACTTGGAGCTAGAGTGACCCGTATAACAACTGCAGTAAGTAAAGACCCTTAACTGCACTACCCGACTCTGTCTTCCTGGCCGGCTGCACTACACCACCACAACCCCCATCCTCTGCGCCTGTCCCCTCTGAGGCTATACCCCTCCCGTTGGGGGTTATCCCACCAAGCTGCGCACCCACCATCAGCCTCAGCGGACCCTGCAGCAGCGGCGGCCACAGTGACCGCATCACAACGGGTGGCGTAGTCGACACAACGAACTTTAATAACATCAGTAAAGACTGCCACATAACACTGAGCTTGACGCCCTGGGCACGGGACCGGGTCACAGCCGCTCGGAGACTACAACCCCCCATCTGATCCGGTGCCGGGTATTCCCCTCAAAAAGGAATATGTCCCAGGGGGCGCGTCAACTTTGGCGTAGTCGGCAGGATTACGTGCCCGCAACACCCGGGTACTGCGTGCCTGAAGAAAAGTGCAAGTTTACCTCAGAAAGAAGTCTCCTGCCGGTTCCGGAGGGTCCACGCCATCGGACTCCATCACCAGTCGTTTCCCGCCGATTGTCCGCCATTTCCAGCTTGTTCCCGCCATCTGCAGAGTTTCCCGCCACTGGGCGACGCTTCCCGCCAAAACCGAAGATTTCCCGCCTTAGAAGAGCAGCGGACGCCATTATGGGCGTGCCAAAGGAGGGCAGGAGGCCACCTCCCATCGTGGGCGAGGACAGAAAATGGCGCCAAAGGTGGAAACCACCCCCACCAACAGAGACTGTGATGCTGGAGGTGTCTGTCAGCGTGAAAGAACTCCCCCTGGAGCTGACAGTCACCGAGTTGCCCCGGGACCGCCCTCGAAGTGGGAGGAGACGAAAGAAAAGAGAGAAGATGGGTGTCGCCTGGAGCAGTCTAGAACGAGCGCACCCGGAGGCAAGGAGTCTAGAGCGAGAGCACCCGGAGTCGAGGAGAGAAAGAGTAGACCCGGGAATGGAGCGGCAGCAGAGCAGCACCGGCCCGATGGCCAGGAGCCTGCTGGAGGAAGAAGGAGGAGAGCAGAGCAGCACCGGCCCGATGGCCAGGAGCCTGCCGGAAACAGAGCAGAGCAGCACCGACCCGATGGTCAGGAGCCTGCTGGAGTCAACAACCCCGCTAGGCTTAGCGGAGATCCTAGCGCAGCTCCCCCGAGACCGGGAGTGCGTGCGGAGTGCCCTGGAGGGCCTCGCGGGAAGGATGGCCCGAGTGCAGAGGGAGATCCTGGCGGAGTGGGGCCGGGAGATGGCCCAGCAAGCTGGAACCCGTCCACGGAACCCGCTCCCTTGGAAGAAGACATCGACTGCCTCTGCGGATGAAGCGGGAGGACCCAAGGCCGGAGACGGCGCAGAAGAGGGAGCGAGACGCATGGCAGCAGGTAAGGGGGACGCCTATACCCCATACCGGAAGACCGCTTACCTGCCCCAGCTCCCCGTCGCAGAGCCCGAAGGTCCCCCAGCCGTACCCGAGACCGCCATGACACCGCCACCGACTAGGCCCCGACCGGAAGCCGCCGTCGCGACCCCGATGACGTCACGCATCGTGACCCGGAGCGTGGCGCAGGAAGAAGAACTTCCGGCCTGGTCACAGGGCCTAGCGTTTCCGGGCGCCGCATCCAAAGCAGAGCCATCTACCTCCGCGGAGCCTCCGGCCTGGTCGCAAGGCCAGGTAACTCAGGGCGCCGCCGTCCTAACGGTGCCCTTCACCTTCCAGGTGCCCCAGGCCTGGCCGCAAGGCCTGGGCAACCCGGGCGCCATCACCACCGCGCCCGCGCCCGCAATACCAAGGGTGCCACACCTGGGGGAGGACCTCTTCGGCCAGCTCACATGGCCGGACGGGCGGCCCTTCATCTGGCCCGAAGGGTACCCTGAGCAGGAGCGGCCGCAAAGACTAGGGCCCTTGTGTGAGCCCCTAATCCCGGCTCCGAAGCCCGTGACTCGGGTCTCGCCTCCACTCGAGGAAGCCCAGTTCGTGTGGGACCCCACGGGAGAAGATTTAATGGGGTTCACCGGAGAGACTCGGGCAGCTGCAGCAGAGCGTACCGAGTGTTGCCGTCAACAGCTGGCAGAGTTCAAGAGAGAGCGGGAGGAGAGGCGGGCCAAAGAGCAATGGGCCCAGACCCGCAGCGCGGAGCAAAAGAGTCGGACCAGAAGGGACCCCCGTGCAGCAGATCGTCCCCGTACCATCGGGACGGTAATAAAGTTTAATGCGCAGCATGGGTGGGGCTTCATAAGAGACCGGAACACCATGGGTGACGTCTTTGTTACTCGACGGGACGTCGAGTCCCACCTGCCAGAGGGTCACAAAGGCCGTGACCTCTACGTCGGTGATGAGGTAACGTTCACCCGGCACAAGTGTGCCAAGGGACCTTACGCCCTCCACGTGCATCGCTTGACGGAGGAGGAGTTGCGGTGCGGGGAGGAGGAGCAAGAGGACCCGGACGGGTCTGAAGAAACCACCAGCCGTAAGCTAAGAGCAGGAGGAAGACGCCGTTGAGTGCGGCAGAGCAGGAGCTGTAAATAGTTACCCGATCGGGGTATATAGAAACTGAAACTGTTGCTGCTAAAGTAGTCCCCGTTGGGACCAGTGAACTGTTTACCTGTGTGACCCCTTTCATACCAGGCTGAGGACTGTGAGCAGCCATCCCTTTCCCCTTTACCTGGCCGGGGACTGAGAACGGCCAAAACTTCCCCTGTACATAGTTGCGCTTCCTAAAGCGCCCCCTACCGGTTTTATATGAGAAACTGTTTTTCAAAAGACTGTCGCACTTTACCTGGTCACGAGTTGCACGGTGACCAGAGGACGAAGAGAAAGAGACGACGAGAATATTGTTTACCTGAAAAAGTTTATATATATATTTATATAGTATTTCGTATAATATTTAATATGTTTTACATGTTTATAAAAATTTGTATGTTATGGTGTTTTTGTCTTTGCAGCCCGAGGACGTGCTGTGATTTACCAGGGGGGAATGTAGCACCCTGAGGATTCGGCTGCTACAGGGGTATTGCACCTCAACCCAGAGGTGTGATATTCCACTCCCGGGTAAGGAAGGAGTGTGGAACTGAGCTCAGATAGACTGCATGCACTACATACATCCCATTCCAGAGGAGCAGGCCGACGGCACTCCCACTTAGAAATGTGCAGGTGCGACCGAGCCTGTTCCTGGCTGGAGTGGGAGGGGGGAGGAACATCCCATGTAGTGTAGGGGCAGATAGGGGGAGCAGTCTGGGTAGTGTTAGGAGCTCATTGGGTGCTGGTCACCTGAGCTCACACATAGAGGGCTATATAAGGAGGGCACCATCTAGAATCAGGGTCAGTCAGTTGCAGAAGACAAGTCTGTCAGGTGGAAGAAGGCAGAGTACATCCTGTCAGTAACAGAGAGGAAGAGCAGCCCTGAGGAGAAAGAGAGAGAGGAGCAGTGAGAAAGACCCAGAGGGGAAAGACAAAGAAGGGACCCAAGAACCCAAATCAGATCACCGGGTGAGGAGTCAGCACAAGGGTACCGGAACCCAAACTGGTAGGGGCAGAAAACACATCCCTAGCCAGAGACCGGAGGCTGTGGGCAGCATCTGCCACAGCCACCCACTACATCCACCCTGAAGGCTTACCACATGGAGGGTCAGGGAACCTGAGGCCAAAGGTTGCCCCGCAGAAGGCCCGAGGGAGCTGGACCTAGGTGGACCACTGGTGGGGAAGGCAGAAGAAAGGACAGAGGGAGAGCTCAGGGCCACGCTCCGGACTTGTTTGGGGGTTGGCCGGATCCAGGACCTGGTGGACGCAGCACGGCTCGGGTGGTCACTTGGAGCTAGAGTGACCCGTATAACAACTGCAGTAAGTAAAGACCCTTAACTGCACTACCCGACTCTGTCTTCCTGGCCGGCTGCACTACACCACCACAACCCCCATCCTCTGCGCCTGTCCCCTCTGAGGCTATACCCCTCCCGTTGGGGGTTATCCCACCAAGCTGCGCACCCACCATCAGCCTCAGCGGACCCTGCAGCAGCGGCGGCCACAGTGACCGCATCACAACGGGTGGCGTAGTCGACACAACGAACTTTAATAACATCAGTAAAGACTGCCACATAACACTGAGCTTGACGCCCTGGGCACGGGACCGGGTCACAGCCGCTCGGAGACTACAACCCCCCATCTGATCCGGTGCCGGGTATTCCCCTCAAAAAGGAATATGTCCCAGGGGGCGCGTCATATATATGGACGACACCAGACGTATCAGGCTGCGGTGCTGTGCGGTCACATGACACAGGGGTCGCTGTAATCCGCACACAGATCCTGCACTGTATATATGGACGACACCAGACGTATCAGGCTGCGGTGCTGTGCGGTCACATGACACAGGGGTCGCTGTAATCCGCACACAGACCCAGCACTGTATATATGGACGACACCAGACGTATCGGGCTGCGGTGCTGTGCGGTCACATGACACAGGGGTCGCTGTAATCCGCACACAGACCCTGCACTGTATATATGGACGACACCAGACGCATCGGGCTGCGGTGCTGTGTGTTCACATGACACAGGGATCGCTGTAATCTGCATACAGACCCTGCACTGTATATATGGACGACACCAGACGTATCGGGCTGCGGTGCTGTGCGGTCACATGACACAGGGGTCGCTGTAATCTGCACACAGACCCTGCACTGTATATATGGACGACACCAGAAGTATCGGGCTGCGGCACTGTGCGGTCACATGACACAGGGGTCGCTGTAATCCGCACACAGACCCTGCACTGTATATATGGACGACACCAGACGTATCGGGCTGCGGTGCTGTGCGGTCACATGACACAGGGGTCGCTGTAATCTGCACACAGACCCTGCACTGTATATATGGACGATACCAGACGTATCGGGCTGCGGTGCTGTGCGGTCACATGACACAGGGGTCGCTGTAATCTGCACACAGACCCTGCACTGTATATATGGACGATACCAGACGTATCGGGCTGCGGTGCTGTGCGGTCACATGACACAGGGGTCGCTGTAATCTGCACACAGACCCTGCACTGTATATATGGACGACACCAGACGTATCGGGCTGCGGTGCTGTGCGGTCACATGACACAGGGGTCGCTGTAATCTGCACACAGACCCTGCACTGTATATATGGACGACACCAGACGTATCGGGCTGCGGCGCTGTGTGGTCACATGACACAGGGGTCGCTGTAATCTGCACACAGACCCTGAACTGTATATATGGACGACACCAGACGTATCAGGCTGCGGTGCTGTGCAGTCACATGACACAGGGGTCGCTGTAATCTGCACACAGACCCTGCACTGTATATATGGACGACACCAGACGTATCGGGCTGCGGTGCTGTGTGGTCACATGACACAGGGGTCGCTGTAATCTGCACACAGACCCTGCACTGTATATATGGACGACACCAGACGTATCGGGCTGCGGTGCTGTGTGGTCACATGACACAGGGGTCGCTGTAATCCGCACACAGACCCTGAACTGTATATATGGACGACACCAGACGTATCAGGCTGCGGTGCTGTGCAGTCACATGACACAGGGGTCGCTGTAATCTGCACACAGACCCTGCACTGTATATATGGACGACACCAGACGTATCGGGCTGCGGTGCTGTGCGGTCACATGACACAGGGGTCGCTGTAATCCGCACACAGACCCTGCACTGTATATATGGACGACACCAGACGTATCGGGCTGCGGGGCTGTGTGGTCACATGACACAGGGGTCGCTGTAATCCGCACACAGACCCTGCACTGTATATATGGACGACACCAGACGTATCGGGCTGCGGTGCTGTGCGGTCACATGACAGAGGGGTCGCTGTAATCCGCACACAGACCCTGCACTGTATATATGGACGACACCAGACGTATCGGGCTGCGGTGCTGTGTGGTCACATGACACAGGGGTCGCTGTAATCCGCATACAGACCCTGCACTGTATATATGGACGACACCAGACGTATCGGGCTGCGGTGCTGTGCGGTCACATGACACAGGGGCCGCTGTAATCTGCACACAGACCCTGCACTGTATATATGGACGACACCAGACGTATCGGGCTGCGGTGCTGTGCGGTCACATGACACAGGGGCCGCTGTAATCCGCACACAGACCCTGCACTGTATATATGGACGATACCAGACGTATCGGGCTGCGGTGCTGTGTGGTCACATGACACAGGGGTCGCTGTAATCCGCACACAGACCCTGCACTGTATATATGGACGACACCAGACGTATCGGGCTGCGGTGCTGTGTGTTCACATGACACAGGGGTCGCTGTAATCTGCACACAGACCCTGCACTGTATATATGGACGACACCAGACGTATCAGGCTGCGGTGCTGTGCGGTCACATGACACAGGGGTCGCTGTAATCCGCACACAGATCCTGCACTGTATATATGGACGACACCAGACGTATCGGGCTGCGGTGCTGTGTGTTCACATGACACAGGGGTCGCTGTAATCTGCACACAGACCCTGCACTGTATATATGGACGACACCAGACGTATCGGGCTGCGGTGCTGTGCGGTCACATGACACAGGGGTCGATGTAATCCGCACACAGACCCAGCACTGTATATATGGACGACACCAGACGTATCGGGCTGCGGTGCTGTGCGGTCACATGACACAGGGGTCACTGTAATCCGCACACAGACCCTGCACTGTATATATGGACGACACCAGACGTAGCGGGCTGCGGTGCTGTGCGGTCACATGACACGGGTCGCTGTAATCCGCACACAGACCCTGCACTGTATATATGGACGACACCAGACGTATCAGGCTGCGGTGCTGTGCGGTCACATGACACAGGGGTCGCTGTAATCTGCACACAGACCCTGCACTGTATATATGGACGACACCAGATGTATCGGGCTGCGGTGCTGTGCGGTCACATGACACAGGGGTCGCTGTAATCTGCATACAGACCCTGCACTGTATATAAGGACGACACCAGACGTATCGGGCTGCGGTGCTGTGCGGTCACATGACACAGGGGTCGCTGTAATCCGCACACAGACCCTGCACTGTATATATGGACGACACCAGACGTATCGGGCTGCGGTGCTGTGCGGTCACATGACACAGGGGTCGATGTAATCCGCACACAGACCCAGCACTGTATATATGGACGACACCAGACGTATCGGGCTGCGGTGCTGTGCGGTCACATGACACAGGGGTCACTGTAATCCGCACACAGACCCTGCACTGTATATATGGACGACACCAGACGTAGCGGGCTGCGGTGCTGTGCGGTCACATGACACGGGTCGCTGTAATCCGCACACAGACCCTGCACTGTATATATGGACGACACCAGACGTATCAGGCTGCGGTGCTGTGCGGTCACATGACACAGGGGTCGCTGTAATCTGCACACAGACCCTGCACTGTATATATGGACGACACCAGATGTATCGGGCTGCGGTGCTGTGCGGTCACATGACACAGGGGTCGCTGTAATCTGCATACAGACCCTGCACTGTATATAAGGACGACACCAGACGTATCGGGCTGCGGTGCTGTGCGGTCACATGACACAGGGGTCGCTGTAATCCGCACACAGACCCTGCACTGTATATATGGACGATACCAGACGTATCAGGCTGCGGCCCTGTGCGGTCCCATGACTCAGGGATTGATGTAATCCGCATACAGACCCTGCACTGTATATATGGACGACACCAGACGTATCGGGCTGCGGTGCTGTGCGGTCACATGACACAGGGGTCGCTGTAATCTGCACACAGACCCTGCACTGTATATATGGATGACACCAGACGTATCAGGCTGCGGTGCTGTGCGGTCACATGACACAGGGGTCGCTGTAATCTGCACACAGACCCTGCACTGTATATATGGACGACACCAGACGTATCAGGCTGCGGTGCTGTGCGGTCACATGACACAGGGGTCGCTGTAATCTGCATACAGACCCTGCACTGTATATATAGACGACACCAGACGTATCAGGCTGCGGTGCTGTGCGGTCACATGACACAGGGGTCGCTGTAATCCGCACACAGACCCTGCACTGTATATATGGACGACACCAGACGTATCAGGCTGCGGTGCTGTGCGGTCACATGACACAGGGGTCGCTGTAATCCGCTCACAGATATTGCACTGTATATATGGACGACACCAGACGTATCAGGCTGCGGCGCTGTGCGGTCACATGACACAGGGGTCGCTGTAATCCGCACACAGACCCTGCACTGTATATATGGACGACACCAGACGTATCAGGCTGCGGCGCTGTGCGGTCACATGACACAGGGGTCGCTGTAATCTGCATACAGACCCTGCACTGTATATATGGACGACACCAGACGTATCGGGCTGCGGCGCTGTGCGGTCACATGACACAGGGGTCGCTGTAATCCGCACACAGATCCTGCACTGTATATATGGACGACACCAGACGTATCGGGCTGCGGTACTGTGCGGTCACATGACACAGGGGTCGCTGTAATCTGCATACAGACCCTGCACTGTATATATCGACAACACCAGACGTATCGGGCTTCGGTGCTGTGCGGTCCCATGACACAGGGGTCGCTGTAATCCGCACACAGACCCTGCACTGTATATATGGACAACACCAGACGTATCGGGCTTCGGTGCTGTGTGGTCCCATGACACAGGGGTCGCTGTAATCCGCATACAGACCCTGCACTGTATATATGGACGACACCAGACGTATCGGGCTGCGGTGCTGTGCGGTCACATGACACAGGGGTCGCTGTAATCCGCATACAGACCCTGCCCTATATATAAGGAGGGAGCGATAGAAAACACATGAACACCCAATGACTCGATGGAGCGCCCCAGTGAAGGCCTCATCATTTTCTTCTGCTGTGTGATACGCCGGTGGCCCCCGCAGTCGGCGCCCGCGTCCTCTTTTCTGCAGTGATGAGTGGAGATGACGCCTTCACCTGTAACGTGAGACGACTAATCCGCTTTAGTCAGTGAATTGGAGGATTAGCAGGGATCTGCTGTGAAGGCCTCATTGTTCTGAGACTTGTGGTGAGACGTCTTCCCGCCTGCCCAGGAGTCACCTCCAGGACCGACCATCTCATCTTGGCTTTGTCCCAGACTGTGGTTTTCACTCTCGGCAGTAACTTACATGAAAGAGCGGGAAGTGACTACAATGAGAGGTGACCAGGCAGCGTGGGGTTAATAGATAAATACTACTCCCATCATCCTGCAATTCACCTCATCAGACCATACAGAATTCCTGGACAAAGTGATGAAAAGAGGCAAAATCTGCCAACACA
Source organism: Phyllobates terribilis (assembly GCF_046119375.1). Classification (NCBI taxonomy): domain Eukaryota; kingdom Metazoa; phylum Chordata; class Amphibia; order Anura; family Dendrobatidae; genus Phyllobates; species Phyllobates terribilis. Next base: position 203,466,833 of record NW_027362768.1, on the reverse strand, counting down.
AGGCCAGAGTCCACATGTCAGTACCATGGCTCATAGTGGGGGCCACAGGCCCCATCTATCCACGTGTGGGCTCACAGTGAGGGCCACAGGCCCCATCTATCCACGTGTGGGCTCACAGTGAGGGCCACAGGCCCCATCTATCCACGTGTGGGCTCACAGTGAGGGCCACAGGCCCCATCTATCCACGTGTGGGCTCATAGTGGGGGCCACAGGCCCCATCTATCCACGTGTGGGCTCACAGTGAGGGCCACAGGCCCCATCTATCCACGTGTGGGCTCACAGTGAGGGCCACAGGCCCCATCTATCCACGTGTGGGCTCATAGTGGGGGTCACAGGCCCCATCTATCCACGTGTGGGCTCATAGTGAGGGCCACAGGCCCCATCTATCCACGTGTGGGCTCATAGTGGGGGCCACAGGCCCCATCTATCCACGTGTGGGCTCATAGTGAGGGCCACAGGCCCCATCTATCCACGTGTGGGCTCATAGTGAGGGCCACAGGCCCCATCTATCCACGTGTGGGCTCATAGTGAGGGCCACAGGCCCCATCTATCCACGTGTGGGCTCATAGTGAGGGCCACAGGCCCCATCTATCCACGTGTGGGCTCACAGTGAGGGCCACAGGCCCCATCTATCCACGTGTGGGCTCACAGTGAGGGCCACAGGCCCCATCTATCCACGTGTGGGCTCATAGTGAGGGCCACAGGCCCCATCTATCCACGTGTGGGCTCATAGTGAGGGCCACAGGCCCCATCTATCCACGTGTGGGCTCATAGTGAGGGCCACAGGCCCCATCTATCCACGTGTGGGCTCACAGTGAGGGCCACAGGCCCCATCTATCCACGTGTGGGCTCACAGTGAGGGCCACAGGCCCCATCTATCCACGTGTGGGCTCATAGTGAGGGCCACAGGCCCCATCTATCCACGTGTGGGCTCATAGTGGGGGCCACAGGCCCCATCTATCCACGTGTGGGCTCATAGTGAGGGCCACAGGCCCCATCTATCCACGTGTGGGCTCATAGTGGGAGCCACAGGCCCCATCTATCCACGTGTGGGCTCATATTGAGGGCCACAGGCCCCATCTATCCACGTGTGGGCTCATAGTGGGGGCCACAGGCCCCATCTATCCACGTGTGGGCTCATAGTGGGGGCCACAGGCCCCATCTATCCATGTATGAGCCGGTCGACAGGGGTAGGGGTACTCGGATACCGGGATGGATGGGTTACTTCTGTGGGGATCACGGTTGGTCGATTCCCGGTTCCGTGCCCCGGACCGTCAGTAAAGGGATGGGGGTCAGGATGATGGGAGTATTGTGTCCTGACGCCTCCTGTGGTAACTGGTAAAATCGGTGATCGGCATACGGCTTGTACGAACGCTATAGGCAGTAATGTCACAGTAGGCACACACACACATTAAGTCTTTGTTTCAGGACCTTTCTTTTACTGATGTCCGGTAACAGGTACAGTTCAGGAGGGTAACCAGGTTTTCGGTGCAGGTAGAGATATTCACTCTGGAGATTTGTGAGGCCTCCTCTAACACTGTGTGCGTTGTTTGGGGTCAGTCCTGCCTTAAGCTGAACCTGCCACCTTTTACTTTATTTGGGGTCCTCCTCCACGACTTACAATGAGGACCTTTCCTTGGGCTACCAATTCTCTTTTTGAGCCCCTGGTCCTATACTTGGTCAAGTTTGGCAACTCTTTCCCCTTCTTCTTCAGGGGGAGTAGATCCTCCTGATCTGTCCGGGTTTTCTATGCTATCCCTGAATTAATAGCAATCTCGGACTCCGGTGTCCGGGTGAGCTAAAGGGATAATAGTTTTATCTCCTTCTTTCTCCTTCTGGCCTCCGTCCCTCTCTCTAGGGCGCTTCACAACACGGACCTGTTTCCTAGTTCAGGGCTTAACTGGTCCTCAGCCAACAGCTCTCTGTGTCTCTCTCCTCCTTCACCCGTCTCTAGACTAAATGCCGCTTTTTCTGTCTCCCTGGAAACTGACTCCTCCCCTCAGACCTGGGGTGGAAGGTGTTGTGTGTGCCCAAGTGTACATCTCTCCCTGCACCTATGGATCCTGTTGTACTCCCCCGCAGGGGTGCCACATGAGCTCATACTGGGGACCACGGTACCCATCTATCACTGTGTGGGCTCATACTGGGGGCCATAGGCCCAATCATTCATGTGTGGGCTTATACTGGGGGCCACAGGCTCCATATATCCATCTGTGGACTCATACTGGGGGCCACGGGCCCCATCCATCCATGTGTGGGCTCATAATGTGGGCCACGGTCTCCATGTATCCATCTGTGGGCTCATAGTGGGGGCCATGGGCTTCACCTATCCATCTGTGGGCTCATATTGGGGGGTCACAAGCCCTATCCATCCATATGTGGGCCCATAATGGGGGCCACAGGCCCCATCAAACCATTTCTGTGCTCATACTGGAAGCCACGGTCCCCATCTATCCATGTATGGGCTCATACTGGGGGCCACGGGCCCCATCTATTCATGTATGGGCTCATAATTGGGGCCACATGCCCTATCTATCCATGTATAGGCTCATAGTGGAGGCCACAGGCCTCATCTATTCATGTGTGGGCTGATATTGGGGGCCACGTCCCCCCATCCATGTGTGGGCTCATACTGGGGGCCACGGGCCCCCATCTTTCCATGTATGGGCTCATAATGGGGGCCACGGGCCCCATCTATCCGTGTGTAGGCTCATACTGGGGCCACAGGCCCCATCCATGTGTGGGCTTATATTGGGGGCCACAGGTATCATCTATCCATGTGTGGGCTCATACTGGGGGTTACGGTCCCCATCTATCTATGTGTGGGCTCATACTGGGGGCCATAGACCCCCTCCATCGATATGTGGGCCCATAAGGGATCCACGGGCCCCATCCATGTGTGGGCTCATACTGGCGGCCATCGGCCCCATCTATCCATGTATGGGCTTATACTGAGGGCCACAGTCCCCATCCATCCATGTGTGGGCTCATACTGGGGGCCACATTCCCCATTCATGTCTTGGCTCATACTGGGGGCCACGGGCCCCATCCATCTATGTGTGGGCTCATACTGGGGGCTATGGGCGCTATCCATCCATGTGTAACAGAAGTGAGAGTTCCGAGTACAGGAAGATGGGAGTACAGCCTGAAAACCAGTAATAAACTAGCAACATTATGACAACTTCATTACCCAGACCATCCCTCTCACCCAGACCCTTAATCCAGACCATCTCCCTCACCCAGACCCTTAATCCAGATCATCCCTCTCACCCAGACCCTTCATCCACATCAACCCTTCACCCTCTCACTCAGACACTTAATCTAGACCACCACCTCACCCAGATTCTTTGTCCAGACCACCTAGACTCACGCAGACCACCATACTTACCCAGACCCTTTGTTCAGACCACCCCTTCGCCCACACCACTACCCTAACCCAAACCCTTCATCCAGATAACCCTCACACCCAGATGCTTCATCCACACCCACCCTCAGACAGACCACCCCTCACCCCGTCCCTTCAACTAGACCAACCCCTAAGCCAAACCACCTCCTCCCTGATAGCCTTTATCCAGACCAGCACCTTACCCAGACAACCCCCCCTCACCCAGACCACCTCAGCATACCCTGACCAACTCCCTCTCCCAGATCACCCCGACTCACCAAGACCCTTCATCGAGACCACCTCCTTCACCCATACACTTCTTTCAGTCCACCCCTCTCATCCAGATCCCCCTTCACTCAGACCACCCCTCTCATCCAGACATTCTCCTTCACCCAGACCCTTTGTCTAGACCACCCCTCCTCTTAGACCTCCCCTTTCACTGAGACCCTTTGTCTAGACCACCGCTTCCCCAGACCCCTTACCCAGCCCACCCATCTCAGCCAGACCTCCTACTTCACCTAGACCCTTTGTCCAGACCACCCCTCTCACTCAGACCTCACCCTTCACCCAGACCAACCCCTTCACCCATATGCCTTTGTTTAGACCTCCCTTCACACCCAGACCCACCCCTCATCCAGACCCTTCACCCAGACCACGCCCCCACCCACACTGTCCCTTCACCCAGACCACTTCACCTAGACCACTCCCCTCACCCAGACCCTTTGTTCAGTCCACCCCTCTCACCCAGACCTTCCCCTTCACTCAGACTCTTAGTACAGACCACTCCTCTCACCCAGACCTCCCCCTTCACTCAGACCCTTCATCCAGACCACACCCTTCACCCATATGCCTTCTTTCAGAGCTCCCCTCTCACCCAGACCTCCCCCTTCACCCATACCCTTTGCCCAGACCACCCCTCATCTAGACCATTCTTCTAGACCACCCCCTACCACAAATTCCTTAACCAGACCACTCACCTCACCCAGACCCTTCACTCAGCCCATCCTCTCACCCAGACCTCACCTTTCACCTAGTCCCTTCATTTACCACCTGCCCTAGACACCCTACCCAGACCACGCCCTCACCCAGACCCTTCATCCAAAGCACCCCCTCACCCAGACCACAGCCTTCATCCAGACCACAGCCTTCATCCAGACTACCCCTCTCACCTAGACCACCCCTTCGCCAATACCCTTCGTCCAGATCACTCCCTTTACCCAGACCACCCATCTCATCCAGACCTCCTCCTTCACCCAGACCCTTCGTCCAGACCACCCCTCTCATCCAAACCTCCCCTTCCCTCAGATCTTTGTCCAGACTACCACCTCCCCCAGACCCCAAACCCACACCACCCCTCTCACCCAGACCCTTCACCAGACCACACCTCTCACCCAGACATCACTCTTCACCCAAAACCTTCATCTAGACCACCTGTCACCCAGACCTCCCCCTGCACCCAAACCCTTCGTCCATACCACACCTCTCACCCATACCTTCTCCTTTACCCAGACCTTTCATCCAGACCATCCCCTAACCCAGACCACTACTCTCACTTAGATCGCCCTTCACCCAGACACCTCACCTAGTCCCCTTACCCAGACCTACCCCTTCCCCCAGACCACCACCTCATCCAGACCCCAATCCCAGACCTACCTCTTCACCCAGACCCTTCATCCAGACCATCCCCTAACCCAGTCCCCTTACACAGACCACCACACTCACCAAGACCTCCTGCTTCATCCAGACCTTTCGTCCAACCCATCCCTTCACCCAGACTCATTACCCAGACCACCCTCCTCACAAAGACCACCCCTTCACACAGAACCTTTCTCCAGAAACCCTCTCTCATCCAGACCTACCTCTTCACCCAGACCCTTCGTCCAGACCATCCCCTAACCCAGTCCCCTTACACAGACCACCACACTCACCAAGACCTCCTGCTTCATCCAGACCTTTTGTCCAAACTATCCCTTCACCTGACCCATTACCAAGATCACCCGTCTCACCCAGACCTCCCCCTTCACCCAGACCCTTCCTCTAGACCACCCCTCTCACCTAGACATCACCCTTCACCCAAAACCTTTGTCCAGACCCCCCTCTCATCCAGACCTACTTCTTCACCCAGACCCTTTATCCAGACCATCCCCTAACCCAGTCCCCTTACCCAGACCACTCCACTCACCAAGACCTCCTGTTTCATCCAGACCTTTCGTCCAACCCATCCCTTCACCCAGACTCATTACCCAGACCAGCCTCCTCACAAAGACCACCCCTTCACCCAGACCCTTTGCCCAGACCACCCCTCCCCCAAACCGTTTACCCAGATCACCCCTCTCACCCAGCCCCTTGGCCCAGACCACGTCCTCTCTGAGACCCACCCCTCCCAGTGTTACAGTAGTAGTGGTAATCCTCCTTATTGTTATATTCTCACTTTATTACCTTCCTAACTTGTTATTAATGTTATTCATAGCCCTAACTATTAATAATGATAACAGAGACCAATAATGATCCAGATAATGTGTAACATCAGCAATAGATGATCCAGATGACCCAGGAGGACCCTTCCAACTCTACCATTCTATAGTGCTGGAATGACGATAGTAATGATAACGGAGGGTAATATTAGGGTTAATAAATGTGGGTTATAAAGAAATGCAGTGATAAAATGCATAGATAGAACTATTAATAACCACAATAATGATGAGAATGATAATACATATTAATGATGTTACGCAATCAGAGAGTAAATATTAATAAGATACATGAGTGATGATTACGGGGGAGCAGGGGGTCCGCTCTCGCCGGGGGAATCAGTGGTCCTGGCAGCTGCTGGCCGCCGCTCCCCGGAGCTGTCAGTGTAATAGGACTTTTATTTCTGATTTCTTTCTGTGCGGGGCGGAGGCGGCGCAGCCTCAGGGAAACCCCAAGATGACTCCAGACTCACACAAAAAAAACTGTTATCCATTAACATCCAATTATCACTAGGACGAAGCCATTAATTATAAATCAGCCCCTAATTGGGATAATTAGCTTTCTCTGGGCTAATGCAGCGTGACTGATGCGTTGCGAGGAAGCTTAATCACTTCATTCACCGGGTGGCGAGGGAATCAGCGCGATTCAGGGCAATTTCATAAGCAGAATTAAAAGCCCTTTACATCTCTATACAAGGATTGTGAATAGCGAATCAATGACCCAATAATATCCACAGCCAAAATCTATGTCAATCAGCTGCGGGGGCACAGCCGGGAGATGACACCGCAGCCCGTGCCCCGGGGGGAGGCAGCTACACTCGGTGTAATAGATGTAGTGTCAGTGCAGGAGGACAAGCCGCAGCTCCCACCCCACAGACACTGCAGCCATATCATCCCAAAAATAATCACAAACCACAGCAACAAATACAAAGAAATGACCAAGACATCAAAAGAACGAAAAGAACTGATGACTCGAATCACAAGGAACAAGAAACCAGAACAAGAAGCAAGAAGTCGCGGAGAAAATGCTCTGATTGCAGCTTTCCCTGGGCGTTCTCCCTCCGGACCACAGATGTAGCAGAGCTCGGTGCTCCCTGCGGTGCGGCCTGACAAGACCAGACAGCAGCGCTCACACACAGCTATCCTCTATTATATGGGTTTCATTTTACAATCACTTTCTGTAATCCGGGAAATAAAACAACATGACAAATCTAAATCTGGGAGGAAGTGAGGACGCACGGACGCCGCTCATCTCCACCTGACGCTTCAGAGGTTAATAGAGCTCTCTAACGCGATCACAAGAACAGAGAACGAGAGGAGTTCTGAAAAAAGTCAAAATGAATGACCACAAACCAGAGAGAAGTGCAATCCACCGACAAAAACACCGACAAAAACACTCGACAAAAACACCGACAAAAATACCGACAAAAACACAGACAAAAATACCGACAAAAACACCAATAAAAACACCGACAAAAACACTCGACAAAAACACCGACAAAAACACCAATAAAAACACCAATAAAAACACCGACAAAAACACCGACAAAAACACTCGACAAAAACACTCGACAAAAACACCAATAAAAACACCGACAAAAACACTTGCCAAAAACACCGACAAAAACACCGACAAAAACACCGACAAAAATACCGACAAAGACACCGACAAAAACACCGACAAAAATACCGACAAAAACACCAATAAAAACACCAATAAAAACACCGACAAAAACACCGACAAAAACACTCGACAAAAACACTCGACAAAAACACCGACAAAAACACCAATAAAAACACCAATAAAAACACCGACAAAAACACTTGACAAAAACACCGACAAAAATACCGACAAAAACACCAATAAAAACACCGACAAAAACACCGACAAAAACACCGACTCCAAGGAGCGAAGGGAACACAGAAACAGCAAGCACCAACTCTACTCCTCCTGCAACATACACCAAGTGTCCTACAGACAAGTAACTTATTACTACATACATGTGTCCTACAGACAAGTAACTTATCTCTGCATACATGTGACCTACAGACGAGTAACTTATCTCTACATACATGTGTCCTACAGACAAGTAATTTATCTCTACATACATGTGTCCTACAGACGTGTAACTTATCACTACATATATGTGTCCTACAGACGTGTAACTTATCAATACATACATGTGTCCTACAGACGAGTAACTTATAATTACATACATGTGTCCTACAGACGAGTAACTTATCACTACATACATGTGTCCTACAGACGAGTAACTTATCACTACATACATGTGTCCTACAGACGAGTAACTTATAACTACATACATGTGTCCTACAGACGAGAAACTTATCTCTACATACATGTGTCCTACAGACGAGTAACTTATCACTACATACATGTGTCCTACAGACGAGTAACTTATCACTACATACATGTGTCCTACAGACGAGTAACTTATCACTACATACATGTGTCCTACAGACGAGTAACTTATAACTACATACATGTGTCCTACAGACGAGTAACTTATCACTACATACATGTATCCTACAGACGAGTAACTTATCTCTACATACATGTGTCCTACAGACGTGTAACTTATAACTACATACATGTGTCCTAAAGACGAGTAACTTATCAATACGTACATGTGTCCTACTGACGAGTAACTTATAGTTACATACATGTGTCCTACAGACGAGTAACTTATCACTACATACATGTGTCCTACAGACGAGTAACTTATCACTACATACATGTGTCCTACAGACGAGTAACTTATCACTACATACATGTGTCCTACAGACGAGTAACTTATCACTACATACATGTGTCCTACAGACGAGTAACTTATCACTACATACATGTGTCCTACAGACGAGTAACTTATAATTACATACATGTGTCCTACAGACGAGTAACTTATCACTACATACATGTGTCCTACAGAGGAGTAACTTATAACTACATACATGTGTCCTACAGACGAGTAACTTATCACTACATACATGTGTCCTACAGACCAGTAACTTATCACTACATACATGTGGCCTACAGACGAGTAACTTATCTCTACTGTAGCGCCGGCGTCCCTGCCCTCTGCTAGGCAGGGACGCTGTTCCCCTCACCCCTCTGCTCCGAGCCCGGCGTCCTCCTCCCGCTGTGCTGGCAGCGCGCGCTCCTTCCCGGCCACTGTGCTTAGGGTGCGCACGCACTCGCTCCCTCCCTCTTAAAGGGGCCGCGCGCGCCGTCCTAAGGAGTCCCCGGCCAATGGCCGGAGGACTTCACCATATATAAGGCACCTCCTCCAAAATGGAGGTGCCCGAGCAATGTTGTTGCACTGTTCACTACTCTGCTTCAGCCCTCAGGTCCCGTTGCCAGTTACCTGCCAGATTCCTGCCAGTTGCTGTCTGATTCCTGCCTGATATTCCGCTTACCTGCCTGCTAGCCTGAGGTCCGACGGTCTGCCTACCGACTCCTGTCAGTCTGTCTAAGGACCAGCTTGCCCGCTCACCTGGGAGCGCTCTTCTGCTACCTGTCTGCTAGCCTGAGGTCCGACGGTCTGCCCTCCAACTCCTGTCAGTCTGTCTATGGACCAGCTTGCCCGCTCACCTGGGAGCGCACACTTGCTACCTGCCTGCTAGCCTACCTGGAGGCTCCGCCGTCACGTGCTGTGACCACCTGCCATTCCAGAGACTCCTGCCCGCTCACCTGGGAGCGCACACCTGCTACCTGCCTGCTAGCCTACCTGGAGGCTCCGCCGTCACGTGTTGTGACCACCTGCCATTCCAGAGACTCTCGCTTGCTCACCTGGGAGCACACATCTACCACCTGCCTGCTAGCCTACCTGGAGGCTCTGCCATCACAGGTCGTACCTACCCTTTACCCAGAGACTGCCCCGGTCACTTGCCGTGACCTCCTGCCCGTTCATCCAGAGACTGCCCCGGTCACTTGCCGTGACCTCCTGCCCGTTCATCCAAAGACTGCCCCGGTCACTTGCCGTGACCTCCTGCCCGTTCATCCAGAGACTGCCCCGGTCACTTGCCGTGACCCCCAGCCCGTTCACTCAGAGACTGGCCCGGTCACCTGCTGTGACTGCCTGCCCGTCTTCCCTGGTCGCCACCTGCTCCCTTACAAGGACCGCCCCCTTGTATAGTAGCTCAGAGGTTCCGCCTCCCAGACCCGTTACAGTTTGCTCGGGCCATGGAACCCGGTGGCACCCAAGCTCCCTCACTCTCGGACCTGTGTCATGAACTGTCCCGTCAGAGGTCCCAACAGGAGTCCATCCTGGGTCACCTGCGGAATGTCAATTCTCGCCTGGACACTCTGACTGCTCCACCAGCAACCACCGCCAGTGCCATGACTCGCAATCCGGCAGCTCCGCTGCCCACCAATACTATGGTATCCTACCCCGGACCCCGGCTTTCTGCACCTCCTCGCTTCGGAGGCGACTCCGCTCAGGCTCGGGGCTTTATAAATCAGTGCACCCTGCACTTTGAACTCCTGTCCCACCAGTTTAACTCCGACCGGGCCAAAATTGCCTTCATCATGTCCCATCTCACCGGGGAGGCCCTGGCCTGGCTAAATCCTCTATGGGAGAGAGGAGACCCCCTGGTGTCCGACTTGCCTGCCTTTCTCACGGCTTTCCAGAAAGTCTTCGATGAACCTGGACGGAAGACCTCATCCGCATCATCTCTGCTACGCCTCCGTCAGGGAAGTCTCACCGTGGGCCAATATGCCATACGGTTCCGTACCCTTGCCTCGGAGCTGGCCTGGGATAACGACGCTCTGGTATCTGTCTTCTGGGAGGGTCTGTCCGGCCGTATTAAAGATGAACTTGCCGGTCGAGACATTCCTACCACTCTCGATAACCTAATAACTCTTGCCACCCGGATTGACCTACGGTTCCAAAGAAGTCACCCGTGAGAGGAGGTTTCCACGTCTAGCTCCTACTTTTCAGAAATCCGTCACTCCCTCCGTTTCTCCCCAGGTACACTCTCCTGAGCCTATGCAGGTCGACCAGACCAAGATGGTCAAAACCCGTCAGGACTTACGCCGTGCCGAGGGGAGCTGCTTCTACTGTGGCAGTAAGGAGCACCGGATCCGTATCTGCCCGGAGAGGTCGGGAAACGCCTGTGTCTAGGTTCGCTCAGAGAGGTCGACCTAGACAAGAATAAATCCTCTCCATCTCTGCTGCTGTCAGTCTCAATTATCTGCGGGGAGAATCGTTTTTTCGAACTAGCCCAACTTGACTCTGGAGCGGCCGGGAATCTTATTTCACAGGCCCTGGTAGAAAAATACCGCATTCCCACCAAACCTCTGGCTATACCATTATCTGTCGCTGCTGTGGATGGGGGCCTCTTACCACGTCCCATCCAACTCATCACCGAATCCGTAACTCTGCAGGTGGGAATGCTGCATTCTGAGAGCATCTCTTTTCATGTTCTGCCTGGACTCTCTCACGCCCTCTTACTAGGTCTACCTTGGCTCCAGAGACATGCACCCGTGCTTGACTGGCAGACCGGAGAAGTCCTTCGCTGGGGACAGGACTGTCATAAGACTTGTTTGGTTCCTGTTCATCCTGCCCGTCCTTCACCTACCCCAACTAATCTACCTGGACTTCCGATTCCCTATTGGTCATTTGCTGATGTCTTTAATAAAAAAGAGGCAGAGACATTACCCCCTCATAGACCATACGACTGTCCTATCGACCTGTTACCCGGTGCTACGCCTCCCCGTGGGCGTATTTACCCATTGTCCGCTGCTGAGACCCGGTCGATGTCCGAATATATTGAGGAGAATTTGGCCAGGGGATTCATCCGGAAATCTACCTCCCCGGCGGGAGCAGGCTTCTTTTTCGTAAAAAAGAAGGACGGCTCTCTCCGTCCCTGTATAGACTATAGCGGCCTTAACCAGATCACGGTGAAGAATAAGTACCCCCTTCCGCTCATTCCAGAATTATTTGATCGTCTGAGGGGGGCTAGAATCTTCACCAAACTGGACCTCCGTGGGGCGTACAACCTGGTCCGTATCCGTCAAGGGGATGAATGGAAGACTGCATTCAACACCCGGGACGGCCACTATGAATATCTGGTAATGCCCTTTGGTCTCTGTAACGCTCCTGCCGTCTTTCAAGAGTTGGTCAATGACATCTTCCGGGACCTTCTCTACTCCTGCGTAGTGGTGTACCTGGACGACATCTTGGTCTTCTCTCCGGATCTCCAGACTCACCGGAGAGACGTTCGTCAGGTCCTGCTCAGGCTCAGGCAGAATCACCTCTTCGCTAAATATGAGAAGTGCCTCTTTGAGCAGACCTCGCTTCCGTTTTTGGGCTACATTATTTCTCAGACCGGCCTACGAATGGATCCAGAGAAACTGTCTGCCATCGAGAAATGGCCCCGACCGGAGGGGTTGAAGGCCATTCAGCGGTTCCTGGGCTTCGCCAACTACTACCGCCTCTTCATACCGCACTTCTCTTCCCGGACTGCCCCAATTTCCGCGCTCACCCGTAAGGGCACTAATCCCAGAGAGTGGCCGCCCGAAGCAGAGGAGGCCTTTCTTTCCTTAAAACAGGCCTTCTCTTCCGCCCCGGTGCTGCATCGCCCTGATGGCAACAAGCAGTTCTTCCTGGAGGTTGACGCCTCCTCCTCTGGAGCCGGAGCGGTACTTACCCAAAAATCATCTTCCGGGAGAATGGTAACTTGTGGCTTCTTCTCCAAACTCTTCTCCTCTTCTGAGCGCAACTATTCCATTGGAGATCGAGAGTTATTGGCCATCAAGCTGGCATTGGAGGAGTGGCGTTACCTGCTCGAAGGGGCTCTTCACCCGGTAATAATTTACACTGACCACAAGAACTTGGCTTACCTCCAGCATGCCCAGAGACTTAACCCGCGCCAAGCTCGGTGGTCCTTGTTTTTTGCTCGCTTTGATTTTATTCTTCATTTTCGCCCGGCTGACAAAAACATCAAGGCGGACGCCTTGTCCCGATCCTTTCTGGTGTCTGATCTCGAGGAAGAACCGAAACACATCATCGATCCCGCCAGAGTAATGCAGGTGGCTCCCGTGAGTCTAAATCGTCTCCCTCCCGGTAAGACGTTCGTATCTGTACCTGATCGGGAGAAGATCCTACACTGGGGTCATTCGTCTAAACTAGCTGGCCACGCCGGTCAGAAAAAGACCCTCCAGCTTATTACCCGGCACTACTGGTGGCCTACCCTGCACAAGGACGTAATAGACTTTGTTTCTGCCTGTGTGTCCTGCGCCCGCAACAAGGTTCCGAGACATCTGCCAGCCAGTCGCCTCCTTCCGCTCCCAGTACCTGCTGCCCCCTGGCAGCATATAGCAATGGACTTTATAACTGATCTCCCCGTCTCTGCCGGTTGTACGGTCATTTGGGTGGTCGCTGACCGCTTTTCCAAGATGGCTCATTTCGTTCCCCTGCCAGGCCTCCCGTCTGCACCCGAGCTGACTAAAGACTTTATCCGCCACATCTTCCGTCTTCATGGCCTGCCCCTCCACATCGTGTCGGATCGTGGGGTACAGTTCACCTCACGCTTCTGGAGAGCCACTTGTAAACTGCTAGACGTCACCCTGGACTTCTCCTCCGCTTACCACCCACAGTCTAATGGTCAAGTGGAGCGGATCAATCAGGACCTGACCAGTTACCTCCGGCACTTCGTTAATGCCCACCATTCAGACTGGGTGGATCTCCTGCCATGGGCCGAATTTTCTTACAACAATCACGAGAGCGAATCTTCCTCCAAATCCCCGTTTTTTGTTGTCTTCGGTCAGCATCCTCGGATCCCATTTCCCGTCTCCACCTCGGTGGACAATCCGGCTGCAGAATCTCTTGTTAACAAATTTTCCTCCTTGTGGGAGAGTACCCGGTCCGCACTCCTTCTGTCATCCGAGCGTATGAAAAGACATGCTGACAAAAAACGTCTGGATCCTCCTCAATTCCGTCCAGGGGATAAGGTCTGGCTCTCGTCCAAGTATGTCCGGCTCAAGATTCCTTCCTATAAGTTAGGGCCTCAGTTCATCGGTCCTCTGGAGGTCATCAGTCAGATCAACCCAGTGGCCTATAAATTGAAACTCCCGGCCAACTTGCGGATCCCTAACTCCTTCCATGTATCTCTCCTCAAACCTGTGGTACTTAACTCTTTTTCCAAGTCTACAGGTACGCCTCCTGCTCCGGTTTCCGCTGAAAACGAATTTGAGGTAGAGAACATTCTGGCCACCAAAAGGGTAAGAGGGAAGACCTTTTTTCTAGTAGATTGGAAGGGGTTTGGTCCTGAAGAGAGAACGTGGGAGCCCCGGGAGAACATCCATGCCCCTTTCATCCTAGCTAAATTTCTCTCTGGCCTAAAAAAGGGGGGGCCTAAGGGGGGGGGGGGTACTGTAGCGCCGGCGTCCCTGCCCTCTGCTAGGCAGGGACGCTGTTCCCCTCACCCCTCTGCTCCGAGCCCGGCGTCCTCCTCCCGCTGTGCTGGCAGCGCGCGCTCCTTCCCGGCCACTATGCTTAGGGCGCGCGCGCACGCGCTCCCTCCCTCTTAAAGGGGCCGCGCGCGCCGTCCTAAGGAGTCCCCGGCCAATGGCCGGAGGACTTCACCATATATAAGGCACCTCCTCCAAAATGGAGGTGCCCGAGCAATGTTGTTGCACTGTTCACTACTCTGCTTCAGCCCTCAGGTCCCGTTGCCAGTTACCTGCCAGATTCCTGCCAGTTGCTGTCTGATTCCTGCCTGATATTCCGCTTACCTGCCTGCTAGCCTGAGGTCCGACGGTCTGCCTACCGACTCCTGTCAGTCTGTCTAAGGACCAGCTTGCCCGCTCACCTGGGAGCGCTCTTCTGCTACCTGTCTGCTAGCCTGAGGTCCGACGGTCTGCCCTCCAACTCCTGTCAGTCTGTCTATGGACCAGCTTGCCCGCTCACCTGGGAGCGCACACCTGCTACCTGCCTGCTAGCCTACCTGGAGGCTCCGCCGTCACGTGCTGTGACCACCTGCCATTCCAGAGACTCCTGCCCGCTCACCTGGGAGCGCACACCTGCTACCTGCCTGCTAGCCTACCTGGAGGCTCCGCCGTCACGTGCTGTGACCACCTGCCATTCCAGAGACTCTCGCTTGCTCACCTGGGAGCACACATCTACCATCTGCCTGCTAGCCTACCTGGAGGCTCTGCCATCACAGGTCGTACCTACCCTTTACCCAGAGACTGCCCCGGTAACTTGCCGTGACCTCCTGCCCGTTCATCCAGAGACTGCCCCGGTCACTTGCCGTGACCTCCTGCCCGTTCATCCAGAGACTGCCCCGGTCACTTGCCGTGACCTCCTGCCCGTTCATCCAGAGACTGCCCCGGTCACTTGCCGTGACCTCCAGCCCGTTCACTCAGAGACTGTCCCGGTCACCTGCTGTGACTGCCTGCCCGTCTTCCCTGGTCGCCACCCGCTCCCTTACAAGGACCGCCCCCTTGTATAGTAGCTCAGAGGTTCCGCCTCCCAGACCCGTTACATCTACATACATGTGTCCTACAGACGAGTAACTTATAACTACATACATGTGTCCTACAGACGAGTAACTTATCACTACATACATGTGTCCTACAGACGAGTAACTTATAACTACATACATGTGTCCTACAGACGAGTAACTTATAACTACATACATGTGTCCTACAGACGAGTAACTTATAACTACATACATGTGTCCTACAGACGAGTAACTTATCTCTACATACACGTGTCCTACAGACCAGTAACTTATCACTACATACATGTGTCCTACAGACGAGTAACTTATCTCTACATACATGTGTCCTACAGAGGAGTAACTTATAACTACATACATGTGTCCTACAGACGAGTAACTTATCACTACATACATGTGTCCTACAGACGAGTAACTTATCACTACATACATGTGTCCTACAGACGAGTAACTTATCAATACATACATGTGACCTACAGACGAGTAACGTATCTCTACACACGTGTCCTACAGACGAGTAACTTATCACTACATACATGTGTCCTACAGACGAGTAACGTATCTCTACACACGTGTCCTACAGACGAGTAACTTATCACTACATACATGTGTCCTACAGACGAGTAACTTATCACTACATACATGTGTCCTACAGACGAGTAACTTATCACTACATACATGTGTCCTACAGACGAGTAACTTATCACTACATACATGTGTCCTACAGACGAGTAACGTATCTCTACACACGTGTCCTACAGACGAGTAACTTATCACTACATACATGTGTCCTACAGACGAGTAACTTATAACTACATACATGTGTCCTACAGACGAGTAACTTATAACTACATACATGTGTCCTACAGACGAGTAACTTATAACTACATACATGTGTCCTACAGACGAGTAACTTATCTCTACATACACGTGTCCTACAGACCAGTAACTTATCACTACATACATGTGTCCTACAGACGAGTAACTTATCTCTACATACATGTGTCCTACAGAGGAGTAACTTATAACTACATACATGTGTCCTACAGACGAGTAACTTATCACTACATACATGTGTCCTACAGACGAGTAACTTATCACTACATACATGTGTCCTACAGACGAGTAACTTATCACTACATACATGTGTCCTACAGACGAGTAACGTATCTCTACACACGTGTCCTACAGACGAGTAACTTATCACTACATACATGTGTCCTACAGACGAGTAACTTATCACTACATACATGTGTCCTACAGACGAGTAACTTATCACTACATACATGTGTCCTACAGACGAGTAACTTATCACTACATACATGTGTCCTACAGACGAGTAACGTATCTCTACACACGTGTCCTACAGACGAGTAACTTATCACTACATACATGTGTCCTACAGACGAGTAACTTATCACTACATACATGTGTCCTACAGACGAGTAACTTATCACTATATACATGTGTCCTACAGACGAGTAACTTATCACTACATACATGTGTCCTACAGACGAGTAACTTATCTCTACATACATGTGTCCTACAGACGAGTAACTTATCATTACATACATGTGTCCTACAGATGAGTAACTTATCTCTACATACACGTGTAGAACAGACGAGTAGCTTATCACTACACACACGTGTCCTACAGACGAGTAACTTATCTCTACATACATGTGTCCTACAGACGAGTAACTTATCTCTACATACATGTGTCCTACAGACGAGTAACTTATCTGTACAAACATGTGTCCTACAGACGAGTAACTTATCTCTACATACATGTGTCCTACAGACGAGTAACTTATCATTACATACATGTGACCTACAGACGAGTAACTTATCACTACATACATGTGTCCTACAGACGTGTAACTTATCACTACATAAGTATCCTACAGACGAGTAACTTATCACTACATACATGTGTCCTACAGACGAGCAACTTATATCTACATACACGTGTCCTACAGACGAGTAACTTATCACTAGATACATGTGTCCTACAGACGAGTAACTTATAACTACATACATGTGTCCTACAGACGAGTAACTTATCTCTACATACATGTGTCCTACAGACGAGTAACTTATCATTACATACATGTGACCTACAGACGAGTAACTTATCATTACATACATGTGACCTACAGACGAGTAACTTATCACTACATTCATGTGTCCTACAGACGTGTAACTTATCACTACATACGTGTCCTACAGACGAGTAACTTATCACTACATACATGTGTCCTACAGACGAGCAACTTATATCTACATACACGTGTACTACAGACGAGTAACTTATCACTAGATACATGTGTCCTACAGACGAGTAACTTATAACTACATACATGTGTCCTACAGACGAGCAACTTATATCTACATACACGTGTCCTACAGACGAGTAACTTATCACTAGATACATGTGTCCTACAGACGAGTAACTTATAACTACATACATGTGTCCTACAGACGAGTAACTTATCACTACATACATGTGTCCTACAGACGAGTAACTTTTCACTACATACATGTGTCCTACAGACGAGTAACTTATAACCACATACATGTGTCCTACAGACGAGTAACTTATCACTACATACATGTGTCCTACAGACGAGTAACTTATCTCTACAAACATGTGTCCTACAGATGTGTAACTTATCACTACATACATGTGTCCTACAGACGAGTAACTTATCTCTACAAACATGTGTCCTACAGATGTGTAACTTATCACTACATACATGTGTCCTACAGACGAGTAACTTATCACTACATACATGTGTCCTACAGACGAGTAACTTATCACTACATACATTTGTCGTACAGACGAGTAACTTATCACTACATACATGTGTCCTACAGACGAGTAACTTATAACCACATACATGTGTCCTACAGACGAGTAACTTATCACTACATACATGTGTCCTACAGACGAGTAACTTATCTCTACAAACATGTGTCCTACAGATGTGTAACTTATCACTACATACATGTGTCCTACAGACGAGTAACTTATCACTACATACATTTGTCGTACAGACGAGTAACTTATAACTACATACATGTGTCCTACACACGAGTAACTTATCACTACATACATGTGTCCTACAGACGAGTAACTTATCACTACATACATGTGTCCTACAGACGAGTAACTTATCACTACATACATGTGTCCTACAGACGAGTGACTTATCACTACATACATGTGTCCTACAGACGAGTAACTGTCACGGGTGTGTCGCCACGAAGATCGTCACGATTACACAGCCTGACTTCTCGCAGCTGAGTTTTTGGTGCTTTGTGTTTTTCGGCAGTGAGGGAGTTAACTCTCTCTCTCTCTGTGCTAGACGAGGTCCAGCTTCGCCCAGCTGCAATCAATTCTGCAGTAGTGAGATTCCTTCAAATGCCTGCCTGTCTGTTGGGGAAGTGTCGGTGAAAGCATTTCATGCAGACTAACAGAGCGGATCGTGGTATTTGGAGTTTCAGAGCTAAGTGTATTTGGAGTGTTTTTTCCCTTCCTCGCTTTATCATTTATCTCCTTTCCCGTTGTTGTTCCCTCTGTTGTAGTTGTGTAGTTTTTGTATGCAAGGTGGTTTTGGTTTTACCCTTGTACTGTCTCGTTCGTCTAAGTACTGAGTGTGGGCATATTATTACCTGTCCCCTTTTGTTGTGATCGGGGTCCTTCTCAGGTCTAGATTACTTAGGTGCAGGGATCCTCAGGAGGTAGGAGTTACGCTGGCGGCCTGGACCTCTGTACCTTTAACAGTACCTCCAGGTTGAGGGATTAGTCAGGGCCCCAGCTTAGGGTCAGCTTAGGCCCCCTACCTCCAGTACATAGAGACAGCGTGACATTTTCACAGACCACTTAGTTTTTCTCCAGCTACCATGGATCCAGTAGCCGGTCTAGCTCGGCAGTTGCAGGGTTTGTCCATGGAGCTGGCGGACGTTAGGTCCAAGGTTTTGTATCCTCAGGAGCAAGCCGGACCAGAACCTAAAGTAGCTCTCCCTGACAGGTTCACTGGGGGGCGGGACAAGTTTTTTGTTTTCCGGGAGGCATGCAAGTTGTACTTTCGGCTGCGCCCTCGGTCATCGGGGAGTGAAGAACAAAGGGTGGGAATTGTCATCTCGCTCCTACAAGGGGACCCACAATCTTGGGCGTTCTCTCTTCCCCCGGGCTCCCCGGCTCTCCAGTCAGTGGATAGGTTTTTTGCTGCTCTGGGTCTTGTATATGATGACCCGGATCGGATCTCCCTTGCTGAATCTAAGTTACGTAGGATCCAGCAGGGAGATCGTCCGGCGGAGGAATTCTGTTCGGAGTTCCGTAGGTGGGCCACTGACACCCAGTGGAATGACTCGGCTCTTAGGAGCCAGTTTTGTCAAGGTTTATCCGACAAATTACAGGATGTGTTGGCACAGTATGACTCTCCCGCGTCACTGGAAGCCGCTATGGCCCTTGCTATTCGCATTGACAGACGGCTTCGGGAGAGGTGCGGGATAACTCCACCCCCTGTGATGACTCCACCTCCTACAAGGTCCCCTCATATGGTGGTTCCCCTGGTCAGTCCAGAGGAGCCTATGCAATTAGGAGGGACATAATTTCGGGGGAGGGGACCGGTGGTGCGCCATAAGACAGGAAGGTGTTTCTTCTGCGGGAGAAAGGGACATTTTATTGGGGGGTGTCCATCCCGTCCCTTGCAGAGTGAAGAGTCGTCGGAAAACTGTTGATCCCAGGTTGTGTGGTGGACGGCAATCTGGGAGTAGGTATTTCGTCCCTAGGTTCGTCTCAGTTTCTCGTACCGGCGGAGGTGGTGGTGGGTACGAGAACTGAGAGGATATCTGTTCTTCTGGATAGTGGGGCCGGGGCTAATCTGGTGGATGCTCGGTTTGCCCGGGTTCAAGGTATGCGATTGAGTGAGTTGGCTAAACCCATCCCCATATTCTCGATCGATGCCAGGCCTCTCGGTCAGGGAAGTTTTTTGCAAGCTGTGCATAACGTAAAACTTCAAGTGGGGGCGATACATAAAGAACTGTTGTCTTACTACGTGTTGGAGGGTCTTCCCACTCCTATAGTGTTGGGCCTTCCTTGGTTAACTAAGCATAACCCGGTTATTAATTGGCAATCCAGAGAGATAAGCCAATGGAGTAAATTCTGTAATAAAAACTGCATGAATACGGTCATCGGTGCGGTTACTCCTAGGGTCTTACCTCCATTTCTGGCGGACTTTGAGGATGTATTCTCGGAGAAAGGGTGTCAGGAACTACCTCCTCATCGCGAGTATGACTGTTCTGTAAAACTGCTCCCTGAGGCCAAGTTACCTAAAGCTAGGTTGTATAACCTTTCTGGTCCTGAGAGGCAGGCCATGAAGGATTATATTTCAGAAAGTCTGGCTAAGGGGCATATTAGACCTTCATCTATACCGGTGGCCGCGGGGTTCTTCTTTGTTAAGAAGAAAGATGGAGGCCTACGCCCTTGCCTGGATTTCCGTGAACTTAATCGGATTACGGTCCGAGATCCGTATCCGCTCCCACTTATTCCCGATCTCTTTAATCAGATCGTGGGCGCCAAATGGTTCTCTAAGTTGGATCTCAGGGGGGCGTACAATCTGATTAGGATGAAGGAGGGGGATGAGTGGAAGACGGCGTTTAACACTCCGGAGGGGCATTATGAGAACCTTGTCATGCCATTCGGTCTGACTAATGCCCTGGCGGTGTTCCAACACTTTGTTAATGACAGTTTTCGCCGCCTGGTGGGACAGTTTGTTGTCATATATCTGGATGATATCTTAATTTACTCGCCGGATCTGGTGTCTCATCAGGAGCACGTTAGGCAGGTGTTACAGATCTTGCGGGATAATAAACTGTATGCCAAATGGGAAAAGTGTGTGTTCGCTGTACAGGAACTCCAGTTTTTAGGCTTCCTGGTTTCAGCGTCCGGTTTTCGTATGGACCCTGGGAAAGTGCGGGCAGTTCTTGAGTGGGATCGGCCAGAGAATCTTAAGGCACTACAACGTTTCCTGGGGTTTGCTAATTATTACCGGAAGTTCATTCGTAATTTCTCGTCCATGGTTAAGCCTCTCACAGACATGACTAAAAAGGGGACGGATTTTTCTAGGTGGTCTCACAAGGCTTGTCAAGCATTCTCCTCCTTGAAAAAATGTTTTGCCTCGGCACCCATACTCATTCAACCTGATGCGTCACAGCCATTCATTGTAGAGGTAGACGCTTCCGAGGTAGGGGTGGGAGCAGTATTGTCACAGGGTTCGTCCCCTGGTAAGTGGCATCCGTGCGCCTTTTTCTCTAAAAAATTGTCGTCCGCTGAGAGGAATTACGATGTCGGCAATAGGGAACTCTTGGCCATTAAGTTAGCTTTTGAGGAGTGGCGCCATTTTTTGGAGGGGGCAGTCCATCCGGTCACCGTCATCACCGATCACAAGAACCTGCTATATCTGGAGTCCGCGAAACGTCTGAATCCCAGACAAGCTAGGTGGTCATTGTTTTTTACCAGGTTTAATTTTGTCGTTACATATCGTCCTGGGTCAAAAAATGTAAAGGCGGATGCCTTATCTCGTAGTTTCCCTGGGGTCGGGAATACGGACGACCCGATTCCTCCTTCAGGAGGGGGTGGTGGTTTCGGCAGTATGCTCTGAGCTTGAGGAGGAGGTATTGGAGGCTCAGGGGGATGCCCCTGTTGGACCTCCGGGGAGACTGTTTGTTCCAGATCAGTTGCGACAAAAGGTGATCGAGGCACACCATAACTTAGTTTTTGCGGGACACCCGGGGAGTAAAGCAACTGTGGATCTCCTCTCGCGTCGGTTTTGGTGGCCTAACTTGCATAAGGAGGTGGTAACTTTTGTCGCGTCCTGTGGGGTTTGTGCGCACTCTAAGACCTCACATACCCGTCCGTCTGGGGCCCTCTTACCTTTGAAGATCCCGGAGCGTCCTTGGACTCATCTGTCTATGGACTTTATTACGGACCTCCCTCCGTCTTCGGGTAAAACGGTCATACTCGTTGTAGTGGACAGGTTCAGCAAGATGGCACATTTTATCGCTCTTCCTGCTCTTCCTAATGCTAAAACTCTTGCGCAGGTGTTCATTGGGGAGATTGTGAGGCTTCACGGGGTACCCTCCGAGGTCGTGTCAGATCGGGGGTCTCAGTTTGTGTCCAAATTCTGGAAGGCGTTTTGTACACAGCGGGGGATGCATTTATCATTCTCATCGGCTTTTCATCCTCAGACCAATGGTCAGACGGAACGTATGAACCAGAGCTTGGAGACATATCTCCGGTGTTTTGTGTCAGAGAACCAGGAGGACTGGGCTTCTTTCTTACCTCTGGCGGAGTTTGCTCTTAATAATAGGCGGAGCGAGTCCACTGGTAAGTCCCCGTTTTTTGGGGCATATGGTTTTCACCCCCAGTTTTGTACTTTCAGTAGGGGGGGCTCTTCGGGGGTTCCTGAGGAGGAACGATTTTCCTCATCACTCGCTTCAGTATGGGGAGGGGTGCTGAAGAATCTGAATACTATGGGGAACCGATACAAACGTATGGCTGATAGGAGGAGAGTGTCTGGTCCGGACCTAAGTGTGAACGATCAGGTATGGTTGTCTACCAGGAATATTAAACTTAAGGTTCCCTCCTGGAAACTGGGTCCCAGGTTCATCGGGCCGTACAGAATCAGTTCTATTATTAATCCGGTGGCATTCCGTCTTGACCTCCCCCCTACGTTTAAAATTCACAACGTGTTCCACAGATCGTTGCTTAAGAGGTATGTGGCGCCGGTGGTACCGTCACCTTTACCTCCCCCTCCAGTGGTGGTCAATGGTAACTTGGAGTTCCAGGTATCGAGGGTCACCGATTCACGCTTTAATCGCCGGTCCCTTCAGTACCTGGTTCATTGGAAGGGGTATGGTCCTGAGGAGAGGATGTGGGTTCCTGCGTCTGATATTAACGCAGACCGATTAGATGGGCCTTCCACACGACTCACCCGGATAAACCTGGCCCTGAGGGTCCGGAGGCCCCTCGTAGAAGGGGGGGTACTGTCATGGGTGTGTCGCCACGAAGATCGTCACGATTACACAGCCTGACTTCTCGCAGCTGAGTTTTTAGTGCTTTGTTAACTCTCTCTCTCTGTGCTAGACAAGGTCCAGCCTCGCCCAGCTGCAATCAATTCTACTGTAGTGGGACTCCTTCAAATGCCGGCCGGTCTGTTGGGGAAGTGTCGGTGAAAGCATTTCATGCAGACTAACAGAGCGGATCGTGGTATTTGGAGTTTCAGAGCTAAGTGTATTTGGAGTGTTTTTTCCCTTCCTCGCTTTATCATTTATCTCCTTTCCCGTTGGTGTTCCCTCTGTTGTAGTTGTGTAGTTTTTGTATGCAAGGTGGTTTTGGTTTTACCCTTGTACTGTGTGTTGGCATATTATTACCTGTCCCCTTTTGTTGTGATCGGGGTCCTTCTCAGGTCTAGATTACTTAGGTGCAGGGATCCTCAGGAGGTAGGGGTTACGCTGGCGGCCTGGACCTCTGTACCTTTAACAGTACCTCCAGGTAGAGGGATTAGTCAGGGCCCCAGCTTAGGGTCAGCTTAGGCCCCCTACCTCCAGTACACAGAGACAGCGTGACAGTAACTTATCACTACATACATGTGTCCTACAGGCGAGTAACTTATAATTACATACATGTGTCCTACAGACGAGTAACTTATCTCTACATACATGTGTCCTACAGACGAGTAACTTAGAACTACATACATGTGTCCTACAGACGAGTAACTTAACACTACATACATGTGTCCTACAGACGAGAAACTTATAACTACATACATGTGTCCTACAGGCGAGTAACTTATAATTACATACATGTGTCCTACAGACGAGAAACTTATCACCACATACATGTGTCCTACAGACGAGTAACTTATCTCTACATACATGTGTCCTACAGACGAGTAACTTAGAACTACATACATGTGTCCTACAGGCGAGTAACTTAACACTACATACATGTGTCCTACAGACAAGTAACTTATAATTACATACATGTGTCCTACAGACGAGTAACTTATCACAACATACATGTGTCCTACAGACGAGTAACTTATCTGTACATACATGTGTCCTACAGGCGAGTAACTTAACACTACATACATGTGTCCTACAGACAAGTAACTTATAATTACATACATGTGTCGTACAGACGAGTACCTTATCACTACATACATGTGTCCTACAGACGAGTAACTTAGAACTACATACATGTGTCCTACAGACAAGTAACTTAGAACTACATACATGTGTCCTACAGACGAGTAACTTATAACTACATACATGTGTCCTACAGACGAGTAACTTAACACTACATACATGTGTCCTACAGACGTGTAACTTATCACTACATACATGTGTCCTACAGACGAGTAACTTAACACTACATACATGTGTCCTACAGACGTGTAACTTATCTCTACATACACGAGTCCTACAGACGAGTAACTTATCTCTACATACATGTGTCCTACAGACGAGTAACTTATCACTACATACATGTGTCCTACAGACGAGTAACTTATCACTACATACATGTGTCCTACAGACGAGTAACTTAACACTACATACATGTGTCCTACAGACGTGTAACTTATCTCTACATACACGAGTCCTACAGACGAGTAACTTATCTCTACATACACGTGTCCTACAGACGAGTAACTTATCTCTACATACACGTGTCCTACAGACGAGTAACTTATCATTACATACATGTGTCCTACAGACGAGTAACTTATCACTACATGTGTCCTACAGACGAGTAGCTTATCACTACACACACGTGTCCTAGAGACGAGTAACTTATCTCTACATACATGTGTCCTACAGACGAGTAACTTATAACTACATACGTGTCTTACAGACGAGTAACGTATCTCTACATACATGTGTCCTACAGACGAGTAACTTATCACTATATACATGTGTCCTACAGACGAGTAACGTATCTCTACATACATGTGTCCTACAGATGAGTAACTTATCACTACATACATGTGTCCTACAGATGAGTAACTTATAACTACATACATGTGTCCTACAGACGAGTAACTTATCACTACACACATGTGTCCTACAGACGAGTAACTTATCACTACATACACGTGTCCTACAGATGAGTAACTTATCACTACATACACGTGTCCTACAGACGAGTAACTTATCACTACATACATGTGTCCTACAGATGAGTAACTTATAACTACATACACGTGTCCTACAGACGAGTAACTTATCACTACATACGTGTCCTAAAGACGAGTAACTTATCAATACATACATGTGTCCTACAGACGAGTAACTTATAACTACATACATGTGTCCTACAGACGAGAAACTTATCACTACATACATGTGTTTTACAGACGAGTAACTTATCACTACATACATGTGTCCTACAGACGAGTAACTTATCACTACATACATGTGTCCTACAGACGAGTAACTTATAACTACATACATGTGTCCTACAGACGAGTAACTTATAACTACATACATGTGTCCTACAGACCAGTAACTTATCACTATATACATGTGTCCTACAGACGAGCAACTTATAACTACATACATGTGTCCTACAGACGAGCAACTTATCACTACATACATGTGTCCTACAGACGAGTAACGTATCTCTACACACATGTGTCCTACAGACAAGTAACTTATCACTACATACATGTGTATTACAGACGAGTAACTTATCACTACATACATGTCCTAAAGACGAGTAACTTATCAATACATACATGTGTCCTACAGACGAGTAACTTATCACTACATACATGTGTCCTACAGACGAGTAACTTATCACTACATACATGTGTCCTACAGACGAGTAACTTATCACTACATACATGTGTCCTACAGACGAGTAACTTATCACTACATACATGTGTCCTACAGACGAGTAACTTATCTCTACATACATGTGTCCTACAGACGAGTAACTTATCACTACATACATGTGTCCTACAGACGAGTAACGTATCTCTACACACATGTGTCCTACAGACCAGTAACTTATCACTACATACATGTGTCCTACAGACGAGTAACTTATCACTACATACATGTGTCCTACAGACGAGTAACTTATCTCTACATACATGTGTCCTACAGACGAGTAACTTATCACTACATACATGTGTCCTACAGACGAGTAACTTATCTCTACATACATGTGTCCTACAGACCAGTAACTTATCACTACATACATGTGTCCTACAGACGAGTAACTTATAACTACATACATGTGTCCTACAGACGAGTAACTTATCACTACATACATGTGTCCTACAGACAAGTAACTTATCTCTACATACATGTGTCCTACAGACCAGTAACTTATCACTACATACATGTGTCCTACAGACGAGTAACGTATCTCTACATACATGTGTCCTACAGACGAGTAACTTATAACTACATACATGTGTCCTACAGACGAGTAACTTATCACTACATACATGTGTATTACAGACGAGTAACTTATCTCTACATACATGTGTCCTACAGACGAGTAACTTATCACTACATACATGTGTCCTAAAGACGAGTAACGTATCTCTACATACATGTGTCCTACAGACGAGTAACTTATAACTACATACATGTCCTAAAGACGAGTAACTTATCACTACATACATGTGTCCTACAGACGAGTAACTTATCTCTACATACATGTGTCCTACAGACGAGTAACTTATCACTACATACATGTCCTAAAGACGAGTAACTTATCACTACATACATGTGTCCTACAGACGAGTAACTTATCACTACATACATGTGTCCTACAGACGAGTAACTTATCACTACATACATGTGTCCTAAAGACGAGTAACGTATCTCTACATACATGTGTCCTACAGACGAGTAACTTATCACTACATACATGTGTCCTACAGACGAGTAACTTATCACTACATACATGTGTCCTACAGACGAGTAACTTATCACTACATACATGTGTCCTACAGACGAGTAACTTATAACTACATACATGTGTCCTACAGACGAGTAACTTATCACTACATACATGTGTATTACAGACGAGTAACTTATCACTACATACATGTCCTAAAGACGAGTAACTTATCACTACATACATGTGTCCTACAGACGAGTAACTTATCACTACATACATGTGTCCTAAAGACGAGTAACGTATCTCTACATACATGTGTCCTACAGACGAGTAACTTATCACTACATACATGTGTCCTACAGACGAGTAACTTATCTCTACATACATGTGTCCTACAGACGAGTAACTTATAACTACATACATGTGTCCTACAGACGAGTAACTTATAACTACATACATGTGTCCTACAGACGAGTAACTTATCACTACATACATGTGTCCTACAGACGAGTAACTTATAACTACATACATGTGTCCTACAGACGAGTAACTTATCACTACATACATGTGTCCTACAGACGAGTAACTTATAACTACATACATGTGTCCTACAGACGAGCAACTTATCACTGCAAACATGTGTCCTACAGACGAGTAACTTAACACTACAAACATGTGTCCTACAGACGAGTAACTTATCACTACATACAGTACAGACCAAAAGTTTGGACACACCTTCTCATTTAAAGATTTTCTGTATTTTTATGACTTTGAAAATTGTACATTCACACTGAAGGCATCAAAACTATGAATTAACACATGTGGAATTATATACTTAACAAAAAAGTGTGAAACAACTGAAAATATGTCTTATATTCTAGGTTCTTCAAAGTAGCCACCTTTTCCTTTGATGACTGCTTTGCACACTCTTGGCATTCTCTTGATGAGCTTCAAGAGGTAGTCACCGGAAATGGTCTTCACTTCACAGGTGTGCCCTGTCAGGTTTAATAAGTGGGATTTCTTGCCTTATAAATGGGGTTGGGACCATCAGTTGTGTTGTGCAGAAGTCTGGTGGATACACAGCTGATAGTCCTACTGAATAGACTGTTGGAATTTGTATTATGGCAAGAAAAAAGCAGCTAAGTAAAGAAAAACGAGTGGCCATCATTACTTTAAGAAATGAAGGTCAGTCAGTGCGAAAAATTGGGAAAACTTTAAAAGTGTCCCCAAGTTCAGTTGCAAAAACCATCAAGCGCTACAAAGAAACTGGCTCACATGAGGACCGCCCCAGGAAAGGAAGACCAAGAGTCACCTCTGCTTCTGAGGATAAGCTTATCCGTGTCACCAGCTTCAGAAATCGCAGGTTAACAGCAGCTCAGATTAGAGACCAGGTCAATGCCACACAGAGTTCTAGCAGCAGACACATGTCTTCAACAACTGTTAAGAGGAGACCTTGTGCAGAAGGCCTTCATGGTAAAATAGCTGCTAGGAAACCACTGCTAAGGACAGGCAACAAGCAGAAGAGACTTGTTTGGGCTAAAGAGCACAAGGAATGGACATTAGACCAGTGGAAATCTGTGCTTTGGTCTGATGAGTCCAAATTTGAGATCTTTGGTTCCAACCACCGTGTCTTTGTGCGACGCAGAAAAGGTGAACGGATGGACTCTACATGCCTGGTTCCCACCGTGAAGCATGGAGGAGGAGGTGTGATGGTGTGGGGGTGCTTTGCTGGTGACACTGTTGGGGATTTATTCAAAATTGAAGGCATACTGAACCAGCATGGCTACCACAGCATCTTGCAGTGGCATGCTATTCCATCCGGTTTGCGTTTAGTTGGACTATCATTTATTTTTCAACAGGACAATGACCCCAAACACCTCCAGGCTGTGTAAGGGCTATTTGACCAAGAAGGAGAGTGATGGGGGGCTACGCCAGATGACCTGGCCTCCACAGTCACCAGACCTGAACCCAATCGAGATGGTTTGGGGTGAGCTGGACCGCAGAGTGAAGGCAAAAGGGCCAACAAGTGCTAAGCATCTCTGGGAACTCCTTCAAGATTGTTGGAAGACCATTTCCGGTGACTACCTCTTGAAGCTCATCAAGAGAATGCCAAGAGTGTGCAAAGCAGTCATCAAAGCAAAAGGTGGCTACTTTGAAGAACAAGGAATATAAGACATATTTTCAGTGGTTTCACACTTTTTTGTTAAGTATATAATTCCACATGTGGTAATTCATAGTTTTGATGCCTTCAGTGTGAATGTACAATTTTCAAAGTCATAAAAATACAGAAAAATCTTTAAATGAGAAGGTGTGTCCAAACTATAGGTCTGTACTGTATATGGTGCAGTAATACTGAGTACAGGAGCAGAGTCTTGTCTCTATGTATATGGAGCAGTAATACTGAGTACAGGAGCAGAGTCTTGTCTCTCTGTATATGGGGCAGTAATACTGAGTACAGGAGCAGAGTCTTGTCTCTATGTATATGGGGCAGTAATACTGAGTACAGGAGCAGAGTCTTGTCTCTATGTATATGGAGCAGTAATACTGAGTACAGGAGCAGAGTCTTGTCTCTATGTATATGGAGCAGTAATACTGAGTACAGGAGCAGAGTCTTGTCTCTCTGTATATGGAGCAGTAATACTGAGTACAGGAGCAGAGTCTTGTCTCTATGTATATGGAGCAGTAATACTGAGTACAGGAGCAGAGTCTTGTCTCTTTGTATATGGGGCAGTAATACTGAGTACAGGAGCAGAGTCTTGTCTCTATGTATATGGAGCAGTAATACTGAGTACAGGAGCAGAGTCTTGTCTCTATGTATATGGAGCAGTAATACTGAGTACAGGAGCAGAGTCTTGTCTCTATGTATATGGTGCAGTAATACTGAGTACAGGAGCAGAGTCTTGTCTCTATGTATATGGGGCAGTAATACTGAGTACAGGAGCAGAGTCTTGTCTCTATGTATATGGTGCAGTAATACTGAGTACAGGAGCAGAGTCTTGTCTCTATGTATATGGTGCAGTAATACTGAGTACAGGAGCAGAGTCTTGTCTCTATGTATATGGAGCAGTAATACTGAGTACAGGAGCAGAGTCTTGTCTCTATGTATATGGAGCAGTAATACTGAGTACAGGAGCAGAGTCTTGTCTCTATGTATATGGGGCAGTAATACTGAGTACAGGAGCAGAGTCTTGTCTCTATGTATATGGTGCAGTAATACTGAGTACAGGAGCAGAGTCTTGTCTCTATGTATATGGAGCAGTAATACTGAGTACAGGAGCAGAGTCTTGTCTCTATGTATATGGAGCAGTAATACTGAGTACAGGAGCAGAGTCTTGTCTCTATGTATATGGGGCAGTAATACTGAGTACAGGAGCAGAGTCTTGTCTCTATGTATATGGGGCAGTAATACTGAGTACAGGAGCAGAGTCTTGTCTCTTTGTATATGGGGCAGTAATACTGAGTACAGGAGCAGAGTCTTGTCTCTATGTATATGGGGCAGTAATACTGAGTACAGGAGCAGAGTCTTGTCTCTATGTATATGGGGCAGTAATACTGAGTACAGGAGCAGAGTCTTGTCTCTATGTATATGGGGCAGTAATACTGAGTACAGGAGCAGAGTCTTGTCTCTCTGTATATGGAGCAGTAATACTGAGTACAGGAGCAGAGTCTTGTCTCTATGTATATGGAGCAGTAATACTGAGTACAGGAGCAGAGTCTTGTCTCTTTGTATATGGGGCAGTAATACTGAGTACAGGAGCAGAGTCTTGTCTCTATGTATATGGAGCAGTAATACTGAGTACAGGAGCAGAGTCTTGTCTCTATGTATATGGAGCAGTAATACTGAGTACAGGAGCAGAGTCTTGTCTCTATGTATATGGGGCAGTAATACTGAGTACAGGAGCAGAGTCTTGTCTCTTTGTATATGGGGCAGTAATACTGAGTACAGGAGCAGAGTCTTGTCTCTATGTATATGGGGCAGTAATACTGAGTACAGGAGCAGAGTCTTGTCTCTATGTATATGGAGCAGTAATACTGAGTACAGGAGCAGAGTCTTGTCTCTATGTATATGGTGCAGTAATACTGAGTACAGGAGCAGAGTCTTGTCTCTGTATATGGGGCAGTAATACTGAGTACAGGAGCAGAGTCTTGTCTCTATGTATATGGGGCAGTAATACTGAGTACAGGAGCAGAGTCTTGTCTCTATGTATATGGGGCAGTAATACTGAGTACAGGAGCAGAGTCTTGTCTCTATGTATATGGGGCAGTAATACTGAGTACAGGAGCAGAGTCTTGTCTCTATGTATATAGAGCAGTAATACTGAGTACAGGAGCAGAGTCTTGTCTCTATGTATATGGGGCAGTAATACTGAGTACAGGAGCAGAGTCTTGTCTCTATGTATATGGAGCAGTAATACTGAGTACAGGAGCAGAGTCTTGTCTCTATGTATATGGTGCAGTAATACTGAGTACAGGAGCAGAGTCTTGTCTCTATGTATATGGAGCAGTAATACTGAGTACAGGAGCAGAGTCTTGTCTCTATGTATATAGAGCAGTAATACTGAGTACAGGAGCAGAGTCTTGTCTCTATGTATATGGAGCAGTAATACTGAGTACAGGAGCAGAGTCTTGTCTCTATGTATATGGAGCAGTAATACTGAGTACAGGAGCAGAGTCTTGTCTCTATGTATATGGAGCAGTAATACTGAGTACAGGAGCAGAGTCTTGTCTCTATGTATATAGAGCAGTAATACTGAGTACAGGAGCAGAGTCTTGTCTCTCTGTATATGGAGCAGTAATACTGAGTACAGGAGCAGAGTCTTCTCTCTATGTATATGGTGCAGTAATACTGAGTACAGGAGCAGAGTCTTGTCTCTATGTATATGGAGCAGTAATACTGAGTACAGGAGCAGAGTCTTGTCTCTATGTATATGGAGCAGTAATACTGAGTACAGGAGCAGAGTCTTGTCTCTATGTATATGGAGCAGTAATACTGAGTACAGGAGCAGAGTCTTGTCTCTATGTATATGGGGCAGTAATACTGAGTACAGGAGCAGAGTCTTGTCTCTATGTATATGGAGCAGTAATACTGAGTACAGGAGCAGAGTCTTGTCTCTATGTATATGGGGCAGTAATACTGAGTACAGGAGCAGAGTCTTGTCTCTATGTATATGGAGCAGTAATACTGAGTACAGGAGCAGAGTCTTGTCTCTATGTATATGGGGCAGTAATACTGAGTACAGGAGCAGAGTCTTGTCTCTATGTATATGGAGCAGTAATACTGAGTACAGGAGCAGAGTCTTGTCTCTATGTATATGGAGCAGTAATACTGAGTACAGGAGCAGAGTCTTGTCTCTATGTATATGGAGCAGTAATACTGAGTACAGGAGCAGAGTCTTGTCTCTATGTATATGGGGCAGTAATACTGAGTACAGGAGCAGAGTCTTGTCTCTATGTATATGGAGCAGTAATACTGAGTACAGGAGCAGAGTCTTGTCTCTATGAATATGGAGCAGTAATACTGAGTACAGGAGCAGAGTCTTGTCTCTATGTATATGGGGCAGTAATACTGAGTACAGGAGCAGAGTCTTGTCTCTATGTATATGGTGCAGTAATACTGAGTACAGGAGCAGAGTCTTGTCTCTATGTATATGGAGCAGTAATACTGAGTACAGGAGCAGAGTCTTGTCTCTATGTATATGGGGCAGTAATACTGAGTACAGGAGCAGAGTCTTGTCTCTATGTATATGGAGCAGTAATACTGAGTACAGGAGCAGAGTCTTGTCTCTATGTATATGGAGCAGTAATACTGAGTACAGGAGCAGAGTCTTGTCTCTATGTATATGGAGCAGTAATACTGAGTACAGGAGCAGAGTCTTGTCTCTATGTATATGGAGCAGTAATACTGAGTACAGGAGCAGAGTCTTGTCTCTATGTATATGGAGCAGTAATACTGAGTACAGGAGCAGAGTCTTGTCTCTATGTATATGGGGCAGTAATACTGAGTACAGGAGCAGAGTCTTGTCTCTCTGTATATGGAGCAGTAATACTGAGTACAGGAGCAGAGTCTTGTCTCTATGTATATGGAGCAGTAATACTGAGTACAGGAGCAGAGTCTTGTCTCTATGTATATGGAGCAGTAATACTGAGTACAGGAGCAGAGTCTTGTCTCTATGTATATGGAGCAGTAATACTGAGTACAGGAGCAGAGTCTTGTCTCTATGTATATGGGGCAGTAATACTGAGTACAGGAGCAGAGTCTTGTCTCTATGTATATGGAGCAGTAATACTGAGTACAGGAGCAGAGTCTTGTCTCTCTGTATATGGAGCAGTAATACTGAGTACAGGAGCAGAGTCTTGTCTCTATGTATATGGTGCAGTAATACTGAGTACAGGAGCAGAGTCTTGTCTCTATGTATATGGAGCAGTAATACTGAGTACAGGAGCAGAGTCTTGTCTCTATGTATATGGTGCAGTAATACTGAGTACAGGAGCAGAGTCTTGTCTCTATGTATATAGAGCAGTAATACTGAGTACAGGAGCAGAGTCTTGTCTCTATGTATATGGAGCAGTAATACTGAGTACAGGAGCAGAGTCTTGTCTCTATGTATATGGAGCAGTAATACTGAGTACAGGAGCAGAGTCTTGTCTCTATGTATATGGAGCAGTAATACTGAGTACAGGAGCAGAGTCTTGTCTCTATGTATATGGTGCAGTAATACTGAGTACAGGAGCAGAGTCTTGTCTCTATGTATATGGAGCAGTAATACTGAGTACAGGAGCAGAGTCTTGTCTCTATGTATATGGAGCAGTAATACTGAGTACAGGAGCAGAGTCTTGTCTCTATGAATATGGAGCAGTAATACTGAGTACAGGAGCAGAGTCTTGTCTCTATGTATATGGGGCAGTAATACTGAGTACAGGAGCAGAGTCTTGTCTCTATGTATATGGTGCAGTAATACTGAGTACAGGAGCAGAGTCTTGTCTCTATGTATATGGGGCAGTAATACTGAGTACAGGAGCAGAGTCTTGTCTCTATGTATATGGTGCAGTAATACTGAGTACAGGAGCAGAGTCTTGTCTCTCTGTATATGGGGCAGTAATACTGAGTACAGGAGCAGAGTCTTGTCTCTATGTATATGGGGCAGTAATACTGAGTACAGGAGCAGAGTCTTGTCTCTATGTATATGGAGCAGTAATACTGAGTACAGGAGCAGAGTCTTGTCTCTATGTATATGGAGCAGTAATACTGAGTACAGGAGCAGAGTCTTGTCTCTATGTATATGGAGCAGTAATACTGAGTACAGGAGCAGAGTCTTGTCTCTATGTATATGGTGCAGTAATACTGAGTACAGGAGCAGAGTCTTGTCTCTATGTATATAGAGCAGTAATACTGAGTACAGGAGCAGAGTCTTGTCTCTATGTATATGGAGCAGTAATACTGAGTACAGGAGCAGAGTCTTGTCTCTATGTATATGGGGCAGTAATACTGAGTACAGGAGCAGAGTCTTGTCTCTATGTATATGGTGCAGTAATACTGAGTACAGGAGCAGAGTCTTGTCTCTATGTATATAGAGCAGTAATACTGAGTACAGGAGCAGAGTCTTGTCTCTATGTATATAGAGCAGTAATACTGAGTACAGGAGCAGAGTCTTGTCTCTCTGTATATGGGGCAGTAATACTGAGTACAGGAGCAGAGTCTTGTCTCTATGTATATGGAGCAGTAATACTGAGTACAGGAGCAGAGTCTTGTCTCTATGTATATGGAGCAGTAATACTGAGTACAGGAGCAGAGTCTTGTCTCTCTGTATATGGTGCAGTAATACTGAGTACAGGAGCAGAGTCTTGTCTCTATGTATATGGGGCAGTAATACTGAGTACAGGAGCAGAGTCTTGTCTCTCTGTATATGGGGCAGTAATACTGAGTACAGGAGCAGAGTCTTGTCTCTATGTATATGGAGCAGTAATACTGAGTACAGGAGCAGAGTCTTGTCTCTATGTATATGGAGTAGTAATACTGAGTACAGGAGCAGAGTCTTGTCTCTCTGTATATGGTGCAGTAATACTGAGTACAGGAGCAGAGTCTTGTCTCTATGTATATGGGGCAGTAATACTGAGTACAGAGCAGAGTCTTGTCTCTATGTATATGGAGCAGTAATACTGAGTACAGGAGCAGAGTCTTGTCTCTATGTATATGGAGCAGTAATACTGAGTACAGGAGCAGAGTCTTGTCTCTATGTATATGGTGCAGTAATACTGAGTACAGGAGCAGAGTCTTGTCTCTATGTATATGGAGCAGTAATACTGAGTACAGGAGCAGAGTCTTGTCTCTATGTATATGGAGCAGTAATACTGAGTACAGGAGCAGAGTCTTGTCTCTATGTATATAGAGCAGTAATACTGAGTACAGGAGCAGAGTCTTGTCTCTATGTATATGGAGCAGTAATACTGAGTACAGGAGCAGAGTCTTGTCTCTATGTATATGGAGCAGTAATACTGAGTACAGGAGCAGAGTCTTGTCTCTATGTATATGGAGCAGTAATACTGAGTACAGGAGCAGAGTCTTGTCTCTGTATATGGAGCAGTAATACTGAGTACAGGAGCAGAGTCTTGTCTCTATGTATATGGAGCAGTAATACTGAGTACAGGAGCAGAGTCTTGTCTCTATGTATATGGAGCAGTAATACTGAGTACAGGAGCAGAGTCTTGTCTCTGTATATGGAGCAGTAATACTGAGTACAGGAGCAGAGTCTTGTCTCTATGTATATGGAGCAGTAATACTGAGTACAGGAGCAGAGTCTTGTCTCTATGTATATGGAGCAGTAATACTGAGTACAGGAGCAGAGTCTTGTCTCTATGTATATGGAGCAGTAATACTGAGTACAGGAGCAGAGTCTTGTCTCTATGAATATGGAGCAGTAATACTGAGTACAGGAGCAGAGTCTTGTCTCTATGTATATGGGGCAGTAATACTGAGTACAGGAGCAGAGTCTTGTCTCTATGAATATGGAGCAGTAATACTGAGTACAGGAGCAGAGTCTTGTCTCTATGTATATGGGGCAGTAATACTGAGTACAGGAGCAGAGTCTTGTCTCTCTGTATATGGGGCAGTAATACTGAGTACAGGAGCAGAGTCTTGTCTCTATGTATATAGAGCAGTAATACTGAGTACAGGAGCAGAGTCTTGTCTCTATGTATATGGTGCAGTAATACTGAGTACAGGAGCAGAGTCTTGTCTCTATGTATATGGTGCAGTAATACTGAGTACAGGAGCAGAGTCTTGTCTCTATGTATATGGTGCAGTAATACTGAGTACAGGAGCAGAGTCTTGTCTCTATGTATATGGAGCAGTAATACTGAGTACAGGAGCAGAGTCTTGTCTCTATGTATATGGAGCAGTAATACTGAGTACAGGAGCAGAGTCTTGTCTCTATGTATATGGTGCAGTAATACTGAGTACAGGAGCAGAGTCTTGTCTCTATGTATATGGAGCAGTAATACTGAGTACAGGAGCAGAGTCTTGTCTCTATGTATATGGAGCAGTAATACTGAGTACAGGAGCAGAGTCTTGTCTCTCTGTATATGGGGCAGTAATACTGAGTACAGGAGCAGAGTCTTGTCTCTCTGTATATGGGGCAGTAATACTGAGTACAGGAGCAGAGTCTTGTCTCTATGTATATGGGGCAGTAATACTGAGTACAGGAGCAGAGTCTTGTCTCTATGTATATGGTGCAGTAATACTGAGTACAGGAGCAGAGTCTTGTCTCTATGTATATGGAGCAGTAATACTGAGTACAGGAGCAGAGTCTTGTCTCTATGTATATGGAGCAGTAATACTGAGTACAGGAGCAGAGTCTTGTCTCTCTGTATATGGTGCAGTAATACTGAGTACAGGAGCAGAGTCTTGTCTCTCTGTATATGGAGCAGTAATACTGAGTACAGGAGCAGAGTCTTGTCTCTATGTATATGGTGCAGTAATACTGAGTACAGGAGCAGAGTCTTGTCTCTCTGTATATGGAGCAGTAATACTGAGTACAGGAGCAGAGTCTTGTCTCTCTGTATATGGAGCAGTAATACTGAGTACAGGAGCAGAGTCTTGTCTCTATGTATATGGAGCAGTAATACTGAGTACAGGAGCAGAGTCTTGTCTCTATGTATATAGAGCAGTAATACTGAGTACAGGAGCAGAGTCTTGTCTCTCTGTATATGGAGCAGTAATACTGAGTACAGGAGCAGAGTCTTGTCTCTATGTATATGGAGCAGTAATACTGAGTACAGGAGCAGAGTCTTGTCTCTTTGTATATGGTGCAGTAATACTGAGTACAGGAGCAGAGTCTTGTCTCTATGTATATGGAGCAGTAATACTGAGTACAGGAGCAGAGTCTTGTCTCTCTGTATATGGAGCAGTAATACTGAGTACAGGAGCAGAGTCTTGTCTCTATGTATATGGTGCAGTAATACTGAGTACAGGAGCAGAGTCTTGTCTCTATGTATATGGAGCAGTAATACTGAGTACAGGAGCAGAGTCTTGTCTCTATGTATATGGAGCAGTAATACTGAGTACAGGAGCAGAGTCTTGTCTCTCTGTATATGGAGCAGTAATACTGAGTACAGGAGCAGAGTCTTGTCTCTATGTATATGGAGCAGTAATACTGAGTACAGGAGCAGAGTCTTGTCTCTATGTATATGGTGCAGTAATACTGAGTACAGGAGCAGAGTCTTGTCTCTATGTATATGGAGGCAGTAATACTGAGTACAGGAGCAGAGTCTTGTCTCTATGTATATGGTGCAGTAATACTGAGTACAGGAGCAGAGTCTTGTCTCTATGTATATGGTGCAGTAATACTGAGTACAGGAGCAGAGTCTTGTCTCTATGTATATGGGGCAGTAATACTGAGTACAGGAGCAGAGTCTTGTCTCTATGTATATGGAGCAGTAATACTGAGTACAGGAGCAGAGTCTTGTCTCTCTGTATATGGAGCAGTAATACTGAGTACAGGAGCAGAGTCTTGTCTCTATGTATATGGTGCAGTAATACTGAGTACAGGAGCAGAGTCTTGTCTCTATGTATATGGAGCAGTAATACTGAGTACAGGAGCAGAGTCTTGTCTCTATGTATATGGAGCAGTAATACTGAGTACAGGAGCAGAGTCTTGTCTCTATGTATATGGGGCAGTAATACTGAGTACAGGAGCAGAGTCTTGTCTCTATGTATATGGAGCAGTAATACTGAGTACAGGAGCAGAGTCTTGTCTCTATGTATATGGAGCAGTAATACTGAGTACAGGAGCAGAGTCTTGTCTCTATGTATATGGGGCAGTAATACTGAGTACAGGAGCAGAGTCTTGTCTCTTTGTATATGGGGCAGTAATACTGAGTACAGGAGCAGAGTCTTGTCTCTATGTATATGGAGCAGTAATACTGAGTACAGGAGCAGAGTCTTGTCTCTATGTATATGGGGCAGTAATACTGAGTACAGGAGCAGAGTCTTGTCTCTATGTATATGGGGCAGTAATACTGAGTACAGGAGCAGAGTCTTGTCTCTATGTATATGGAGCAGTAATACTGAGTACAGGAGCAGAGTCTTGTCTCTATGTATATGGAGCAGTAATACTGAGTACAGGAGCAGAGTCTTGTCTCTATGTATATGGAGCAGTAATACTGAGTACAGGAGCAGAGTCTTGTCTCTATGTATATGGTGCAGTAATACTGAGTACAGGAGCAGAGTCTTGTCTCTATGTATATGGGGCAGTAATACTGAGTACAGGAGCAGAGTCTTGTCTCTATGTATATGGAGCAGTAATACTGAGTACAGGAGCAGAGTCTTGTCTCTATGTATATGGAGCAGTAATACTGAGTACAGGAGCAGAGTCTTGTCTCTATGTATATGGAGCAGTAATACTGAGTACAGGAGCAGAGTCTTGTCTCTATGTATATGGGGCAGTAATACTGAGTACAGGAGCAGAGTCTTGTCTCTATGTATATGGAGCAGTAATACTGAGTACAGGAGCAGAGTCTTGTCTCTATGTATATGGAGCAGTAATACTGAGTACAGGAGCAGAGTCTTGTTCTCTATGTATATGGAGCAGTAATACTGAGTACAGGAGCAGAGTCTTGTCTCTATGTATATGGTGCAGTAATACTGAGTACAGGAGCAGAGTCTTGTCTCTATGTATATGGTGCAGTAATACTGAGTACAGGAGCAGAGTCTTGTCTCTATGTATATGGAGCAGTAATACTGAGTACAGGAGCAGAGTCTTGTCTCTATGTATATGGAGCAGTAATACTGAGTACAGGAGCAGAGTCTTGTCTCTATGTATATGGAGCAGTAATACTGAGTACAGGAGCAGAGTCTTGTCTCTATGTATATGGGGCAGTAATACTGAGTACAGGAGCAGAGTCTTGTCTCTATGTATATGGTGCAGTAATACTGAGTACAGGAGCAGAGTCTTGTCTCTATGTATATGGGGCAGTAATACTGAGTACAGGAGCAGAGTCTTGTCTCTATGTATATGGAGCAGTAATACTGAGTACAGGAGCAGAGTCTTGTCTCTATGTATATGGTGCAGTAATACTGAGTACAGGAGCAGAGTCTTGTCTCTATGTATATGGAGCAGTAATACTGAGTACAGGAGCAGAGTCTTGTCTCTATGTATATGGAGCAGTAATACTGAGTACAGGAGCAGAGTCTTGTCTCTATGTATATGGGGCAGTAATACTGAGTACAGAGCAGAGTCTTGTCTCTATGTATATGGTGCAGTAATACTGAGTACAGGAGCAGAGTCTTGTCTCTATGTATATGGGGCAGTAATACTGAGTACAGGAGCAGAGTCTTGTCTCTATGTATATGGAGCAGTAATACTGAGTACAGGAGCAGAGTCTTGTCTCTATGTATATGGAGCAGTAATACTGAGTACAGGAGCAGAGTCTTGTCTCTATGTATATGGTGCAGTAATACTGAGTACAGGAGCAGAGTCTTGTCTCTATGTATATGGAGCAGTAATACTGAGTACAGGAGCAGAGTCTTGTCTCTATGTATATGGTGCAGTAATACTGAGTACAGGAGCAGAGTCTTGTCTCTATGTATATGGAGCAGTAATACTGAGTACAGGAGCAGAGTCTTGTCTCTATGTATATGGTGCAGTAATACTGAGTACAGGAGCAGAGTCTTGTCTCTATGTATATGGAGCAGTAATACTGAGTACAGGAGCAGAGTCTTGTCTCTATGTATATGGAGCAGTAATACTGAGTACAGGAGCAGAGTCTTGTCTCTATGTATATGGTGCAGTAATACTGAGTACAGGAGCAGAGTCTTGTCTCTATGTATATGGAGCAGTAATACTGAGTACAGGAGCAGAGTCTTGTCTCTATGTATATGGAGCAGTAATACTGAGTACAGGAGCAGAGTCTTGTCTCTATGTATATGGAGCAGTAATACTGAGTACAGGAGCAGAGTCTTGTCTCTATGTATATGGAGCAGTAATACTGAGTACAGGAGCAGAGTCTTGTCTCTATGTATATGGTGCAGTAATACTGAGTACAGGAGCAGAGTCTTGTCTCTATGTATATGGTGCAGTAATACTGAGTACAGGAGCAGAGTCTTGTCTCTATGTATATGGAGCAGTAATACTGAGTACAGGAGCAGAGTCTTGTCTCTATGTATATGGAGCAGTAATACTGAGTACAGGAGCAGAGTCTTGTCTCTGTATATGGAGCAGTAATACTGAGTACAGGAGCAGAGTCTTGTCTCTATGTATATGGTGCAGTAATACTGAGTACAGGAGCAGAGTCTTGTCTCTATGTATATGGTGCAGTAATACTGAGTACAGGAGCAGAGTCTTGTCTCTATGTATAAGGAGCAGTAATACTGAGTACAGGAGCAGAGTCTTGTCTCTATGTATATGGAGCAGTAATACTGAGTACAGGAGCAGAGTCTTGTCTCTATGTATATGGAGCAGTAATACTGAGTACAGGAGCAGAGTCTTGTCTCTCTGTATATGGGGCAGTAATACTGAGTACAGGAGCAGAGTCTTGTCTCTATGTATATGGTGCAGTAATACTGAGTACAGGAGCAGAGTCTTGTCTCTATGTATATGGAGCAGTAATACTGAGTACAGGAGCAGAGTCTTGTCTCTATGTATATGGAGCAGTAATACTGAGTACAGGAGCAGAGTCTTGTCTCTATGTATATGGAGCAGTAATACTGAGTACAGGAGCAGAGTCTTGTCTCTCTGTATATGGGGCAGTAATACTGAGTACAGGAGCAGAGTCTTGTCTCTATGTATATGGAGCAGTAATACTGAGTACAGGAGCAGAGTCCTTGTCTCTATGTATATGGTGCAGTAATACTGAGTACAGGAGCAGAGTCTTGTCTCTATGTATATGGAGCAGTATACTGAGTACAGGAGCAGAGTCTTGTCTCTATGTATATGGTGCAGTATACTGAGTACAGGAGCAGAGTCTTGTCTCTATGTATATGGGGCAGTAATACTGAGTACAGGAGCAGAGTCTTGTCTCTATGTATA
Organism: Phyllobates terribilis; assembly: GCF_046119375.1. Classification (NCBI taxonomy): domain Eukaryota; kingdom Metazoa; phylum Chordata; class Amphibia; order Anura; family Dendrobatidae; genus Phyllobates; species Phyllobates terribilis. The sequence continues at coordinate 203,425,043 of NW_027362768.1, read as the reverse complement.
TGGTGCAGTAATACTGAGTACAGGAGCAGAGTCTTGTCTCTATGTATATGGAGCAGTAATACTGAGTACAGGAGCAGAGTCTTGTCTCTATGTATATGGGGCAGTAATACTGAGTACAGGAGCAGAGTCTTGTCTCTCTGTATATGGAGCAGTAATACTGAGTACAGGAGCAGAGTCTTGTCTCTATGTATATGGGGCAGTAATACTGAGTACAGGAGCAGAGTCTTGTCTCTATGTATATGGTGCAGTAATACTGAGTACAGGAGCAGAGTCTTGTCTCTATGTATATGGAGCAGTAATACTGAGTACAGGAGCAGAGTCTTGTCTCTATGTATATGGAGCAGTAATACTGAGTACAGGAGCAGAGTCTTGTCTCTATGTATATGGAGCAGTAATACTGAGTACAGGAGCAGAGTCTTGTCTCTATGTATATGGTGCAGTAATACTGAGTACAGGAGCAGAGTCTTGTCTCTGTATATGGTGCAGTAATACTGAGTACAGGAGCAGAGTCTTGTCTCTATGTATATGGAGCAGTAATACTGAGTACAGGAGCAGAGTCTTGTCTCTATGTATATGGTGCAGTAATACTGAGTACAGGAGCAGAGTCTTGTCTCTATGTATATGGAGCAGTAATACTGAGTACAGGAGCAGTCTTTCAGCAGAGTCTTGTCTCTATGTATATGGTGCAGTAATACTGAGTACAGGAGCAGAGTCTTGTCTCTATGTATATGGTGCAGTAATACTGAGTAGCAGGAGCAGAGTCTTTGTCTCTAGTATATGGAGCAGTAATACTGAGTACAGAGCAGATCTTGTCTCTATGTATATGGAGCAGATAATACTGAGTACAGGAGCAGAGTCTTGTCTCTATGTATATGGTGCCGTAATACTGAGTAGCAGGAGC